>NC_092422.1:154381305-155091805 GCF_036169615.1 Heliangelus exortis | reverse complement strand
TTCTGCTACCTGAGCATCTGGTCTATCATTTGGCAGGTCTGGGCATCAGCATCCTTCCTGAACTTAGCAGGTGTTACAGAGCTGAAATCAGAAGAGTCTAAAATAAAATAACCAGCTTTGCACTCTTTGGACTTCCTGATGGAAGTCCACTCTCCTGGTGGAAAATTTTTATTGTTATTTAGGTTCACTATGAAGTGTATTCAATAGATTTTTCAGCAGATGAAGGGAAAAATGCTGAACGATAGTATTCTTAATTAACAGTAGGTGAACAATTCGAGGTCTCCATCAAGTTCAGAATCCCTATTCTGCTGGGCTAGGTGAGAAGGCATTTCTTGCCTCGGATAGTTTAAAACCTAAAGAACCTTTGAGTTATTAAAGTCAGAGACAGTCCTCTTAAGACAGAGAAACCAGAGCTACAGCAGCCCTGTGTCTTCTACACAACATTCCTCTTTTTCTCAGAGATTCTTTTAATAATAAGACTAACTTTGCTTATTAGCAATATTGCACACATGATCTATCCTATGGCAAATACATTCCTTAATGTGCCAATTAAAATAATTCAGATACCTTCAGCTCTCTCGGTTTATTTAGAGACCTCAAAGTACATCAGCATACATGCAGTAATAACCAATAAGTGAAAAAAGTTATAAACAATCCTAATTTGTATTATGCTGGGTACATCAGATGGTGACTTTTCCATAATCTGCTTATTGCCCTTGTAATCCGCATACAAAACCTCTGAAAATCTCCCTAGAGCATAAAGATAGAAAAAGAATCAAAGAGGGAGGGGAAAGGGGAAGTCTGTTTAATAATTGAGGAAAATCTCATTTGAGCAGGCTAATTTATAAGCACACAGTGCTTCATGTTGTTCCATGTAAAGGCTCCAAATATGTCTGCAGAGGAGAAAAAACAGCTGTGTCTAGAATCTTGACCTGTGCAGTATTGTGGGCCCAGGGAAAACCTGAGCCTAGGATTGAAGGATTTTGTTGTAAAAAGCATCCGAGGAAGCAGGCGGAGGTAAAGCAGCTTTAACTCTCCTATCTGATTCAGAAAATACCAATTTCATGTTTGGCTGCCCTAGTACTGAGACCTCATCTCTGTCCAGCACAAGTAAACATGGCTTTATTTCACCTGGGGAAATTTTGTCCCTACAATATAACCTGTCCCTGGGGACGGTCCTCGGCCATGCCATGGCAACAAGGTAAATTCAGTGATTTCAGCTCTACTTTTACCATAGTTTTGAGTTAAAGTGAAGGGGGCCCACAAATATCTTTAACTGAAGCTACCATGTTTTGAACAACCCAGTTTCAGTGCTGGTTTCTCCCATATTTATGCATGCCATACAGCACTTGGGACAGGGACTAGTAGGTAAATCATGTTAGCCCTCTGAATGCCAGTGTTCTAGACAAATGCCCAGTGCACAAAAAAATGCTAGATGTAAAGGGAAATATAGATCCATGCCTGTGGTCTTTGTTCAGATAGGTTTAAATGTACTTTGAATTTATTCTTTTTTATTTGGACCTCCCATATAATTTTCAGATATTTTCTGAGTACTTATGCATTAGTAACCATTTGTGCTGGGCTGCACACAGGTGGAACACCCAGCACATTGTGGAGATGCTGAAGGCACTGCATATCTATTGCACAGAGGGTTTGTGCATGTTTGGTAGTTCTTGATGCAATCAAGATATGTTGGACCCACTAGGAGTGTGCTATAGAGTGTATCTGTACATGCAGTAACCAGCTGTGCAGCTTGGTCGATGTTAGACTTTCTGGGCAGAATATGTCTGAATCTCCCTCTTCACCTCTGGAATAAAATATCAAGCTAGAAAATCTGGCCACGTGCAGAAAATGCAGGCATAGGAATGGCAGTCGAATCCAAATCATATCCTGAGTTTCCATGGTGAGAAACCAACGCAAATAAAAGGGGATGGGGCTGATGTGCATCTGTGTGGACAAACACAATGCAATACACTGCTGGGCTGCATGCCTTGATCAGTATTATTGCTCTTAGTAGTAAATCCCCACACAACAGGGATGGAAGAAGGAAAATCAGACACAAGAGACAGACTGCAAACACAGAAATGACTGAGTCCAGCCTAGCGAGGAGAAAATTCTGGGAATCATAATGATCCTGGACAGGCTCTGGGGGACCTATGGACCCTGCTGACCTTGCATACCCTGTAGCAGGTTCTTGGGGGCAATGCTACTGTTGCTTTTTCTTCCCTCTCCTTGCAAGAGTTGTGAGAAAAGGCCAAGCAATGAAGGCAGCCTGCATTTTTTTGTTTGTTTGTTTCCTTGGTTTGTTTGTTTGTTTGGCTGGTTGGTTGGTTTTCCTGTGGTCTCTCTGAAAGCAGAATTCAATTTCTTCAGCTTTGTAATTAAAAAATATTTTAGTTCTATAATGGCATTTATTCTTCAGGCTGTGAATTGACCTTAAGTAGTTCTCTGAGAGAATTTGCTATTGGGACTGTGGTATTTATTGGAGACAACTCAGATAAAGAACCTAAGGCCAGACTGCAGCCCTTTCAGTTTCTGTTTATAGCAGAAAGGAGGATGGGAGGACCCGAGGGTATCTTCCCACCCAAAAACATATCCCAGACTTTCCACATGGCTTCCTCATTGTATCATCAGCACGGAAGGGCTGGAAGAAAGAGAGGAAATGACCTGGGCACAGTACAGGCCAGAAACCTGGACTCCAGAAAAGCTGATAGCAGATGGGCAAGTGTCTCATAATCAGAGCAGCTTCTTATACTTACAGACAGATCTAGAGGAGCATCTCTGCTCTGAAAAGTGGAAGAAGAATCAATACTGCCCTTGTGCTCTCCCATGTTGTGTCTCCTGTGGTCCCTATGTTGAGGAGGATGGTGTGGAGCATGGCCCACTATACTGTGTGTTCTCCTTTTGACAGCATCAAAATTCTCCAACATAAGACTGCCAGGGGCAGGATGGGTTGGTAGTGCTGCTGTGGTGTTGCTGGGGCAAGGACTGATGGCCTCAGGTTGGGCTGAGATGTGTGGGGCTGTGGGCAGGGTGATGGATGGGGGCAGTCATAGCTGGCAGTGCTCTTGGGGACCTGACAAAAATTGATTTGGGCAGAACACCGGGTTTGCATCCACTGCATGTGAATTTCTCTACCAACACAAATATTCTGTGGTAGATACTAATGGATGAGGCTCAGTGGTGCTCAGCATACAGCACAAACCCTTGATTAAATGCATAAACTAATCATGGTCACTGCTCCAAGTAGCTCAGTATACAGACATTTGAAAATAGCAGTGACTAAAACAAACTGCCTTGAGTTAATACAGTGTCCAGACTTGCCCTGCACAGCATGGTTAAAACATTTCTCAGCTCTTGGAAGTCAGTGGTCTGCCACTTCTTCAGAACATTTTACCATTAATAATGTTCTTTATCCTCAAAGCAGGCTGTCCTGACTGTGAGTTGATTTTGCTGTAGAGTCATTTTTACACCATTTTACTACCATGTTTATGTAGTTCCACCAGTCAGGTCTGTAGACTGGGAACACCCTTTGGTTACAAAAATGGTAGTCTCAGCTATGACATGATACAAAGTGTTACCACCTTCCACATACAGAAAGGCACAAATCCCAGTATCAATGGTGTCTCTGATTTGAGTCTCCCATGTTCTTTTTTAGTTTAAGCTTTTACAGTGAACATGACCTCAGAGAAGAACCCAGGACATAGGAACAAACAACATCTGAATTGCCTATCACCATGGAACAAATCCTAAGACAGTTTGCAGACAGGTTTTGGCTTGAAGACAGGTGCAGCAGTCTCCCTGTGTAGGATGATCCTTTTGGAGGCATAGCATCCCAATAGTCAACCCAGCTACAAATGAGGGTGGGGATTTTTGTTACTTGCAGAAAATACATGACAATGATTATCAGTCTGAGTGTCTGCTGCTCAATAAAAATCTTTCTCTCACATTCAAGAACTTTCTAAAATCCTTGTATCACAAAAGGATGACTGGTGTGGGATTTAGAGTGTTCATATTTTTAGCTTTATAGCTATACTTGCCAGTCTTTGAAATGCATTGACATGAACCAGAAACAGCTGGATCTGCAGTCAGCAAAATGGGAAAGATAGGTGGCTCATAGTCATTGAATTAAGAAGCTTCATTGCTGCCCGCAATCACTGATTGGATATTATCTAATGTCAGAAGAAGGGATATTGTTAACATCTGATGGTTTCAGTTTCAAGTATTTTTAGGAGATGCATCAATTGAAGCAGTGATTAGACAGAAGTGGACCAAAAACAGCAGTTGATTGCTTTTAGACTCTACAATCTCATTTTAAAATGAACGAAAACAAGTCTATAAATTTAGCCAGCCGTCATTTCAGTCTGCTTGTATGTCATGATCTTGCCCTGTTTTGCAAACATCAAAAGGAACTGATTTATGTCAAATGACCAACACTCTTTTCTGCCCCACATTAATTCCTGTAGCTGATTTCTACTGGGGAAGAGAGATACCTTTTATTTCTATTATGTGCCCAGTCACACTTCAGCGCAATTATCTGCATTTAGGATACTTCAGATTTTCTGTTCTTCTGACAGGTCAAGGAAATTAGCACAACAAGATCAGTTTTGAAAGAGATATTATGAACATGTCTGAATCAGTGTATACAGCTGGGTTCAACTGCTTTATTTCCAAGGTCCTCGTTTTGGTAGGAAGTGACAATTGAGGCTAATGCCTGTACAAATTCATCAAAATGAGTATTTTCTTGTCTACCTATTCAAACAGCACCTCTGACACCATATCCAGTTAGAGCAGATGTTTGATAGGCTGTCATCTCCACTGTTATTTGGAAAGTCCATTTGAAAATAACAGTTCTATTACCAGCCACAGAAAGCAGAGGCAACTTTATCAGACTCATTTTCCCTGGACAATTCAAATGAAATCCCTGAGGGGGAAAGAACATCTAGCAGGGGTTTCCAGTCTTGTGTAGCTGTGATATTTCATTCATTAAGCCTTCTTTTCTGTGTTGCAATAGAAAAACAGTTTAAAACATGATTATATTTGTCTGGTTTTACTGGTCTGTTAAGACGACTCCAGGTTCCTCACTCTTTTCAGAGCCTTCACTGTGCCTGAAACTAGGATTTAATAAACAGAAAGTCTGGCATGGTTTCCTGGACCATCATGATAAAGATATTTTAGGTACCATCTACTCTCCATTTATTTGATGTTTGAGTCACTGTCTCAAGCAAAATAGTAATTTAACCTTGACATCACTCTATTCAATCTCATTGGTGTGAGAGCAAAGGGGCTTTAATGTGCTTTCAACACAACTCACCTTATCTCTACTGTTGTGACCAACCTGACCTGCAGAACTCAGGATGCTGTCAGCTGTACTATGGCTTGACCATAACTGTACTATTAAGAGAGAGTTGATCTCTAACAGGATCTGGCTCTTTCATGCTGCCTTTCAGCCAATGTTTTTTTCTGATGAGTAAGATTCAGTAAGGGTAGTCAAAGATTTACTTTCTTATCATTGTCTTTCTTTTTCACAGAACGAAAGCAAGGCTTTAGGGAAGTAAATTAGTTTTGATTTTTCCCCTTGACTTAATTGAAAAGCTTTGGATTTTCATTGCCAAAAATGAGAATAGCAGAAAAAGAAAAAAAAAAAAAAAGCTGGCTTTTGTGCTTTTTAGAATATTTTTTAACATATTTTATGGGGTTTTTTTATCATGAACAGCCAAAACATTTATATAAAAATAGGAATTTTCTTGCAAACAGCATCTGTTTTACAAAAGACTTCTTTTTGACTTCATAAGCTCTAATTCTTATCTCTGTTGTATCATTAAGGCATCTGAGGCTCAGACAAATGAAGTGATTTGCCCTGGATGCCCCAGTAGGCTGGTGGCAAAGCCCACAAATGCCCTTTTCCCTGAGAGCCACTCTCAGGCCTGAGCCCACTCTCCATTCCCATCCCTCTGCAGGGAAAAAGACATTTATCAGTGCTCCAGAGGCAAATCCAATATTGGGAATAGTCTTTCTTTTCAGAATAGAGAACTGGTCTGATTATGGTAAATCTGCTGATAAATACTGACATTATTTGGATTTAAGCATCCTGCGGGAAGGTTCTGCTGCAGACTGAGACATCGCAAACGAGAAATATTTAGGGTCATGTGTCTTTCTGGTACTGAATGCTTCTTTTTATAATGCATACAAAGAAGAGGGAAATGTAAATGATGTTGCTGAAGCCTAGTTATACCCCTGTCAGATAATGGCACTTAGCAATCAGAGTTTTTGCTACACTAACAGTCACTAGACATTTTAAGTAGTGGCTGGGATTAATTGGAATACAGTATGCTTCAGTACCTGGGTAAACATTAGACCCTATACTGTATATTGTATACTGTATAAATTTCTGCTTTGGGAGCACCAGGAAAGGTTTATTTTCACACTATCTACTACTTTGTTTCCTACTCCAGATTTTCCATAAACGTGTATTTTGTGCTTTGAGATTATTTATTACTGTGGATTCCTCGGGCTTGTTTGAATCAGGATTTAATATCTGTGTTTCCAATATTTTCTTCCTGTTTGTACTTCTGTTGTATGCAAGCAGCTTTTGTAAGACCTGTTGTAGTTAGAAAAGAATTTAATTTGAATGTGATAGTCTCTGATTCAGCAAATAGTGTTAATATAGTAGGATTAGAGTTCTTGGATTGTCACTGCTTAGTGAATTCATCCAGGGACAGGGGAGTGCTTCAATAAACTGAGACAGTGGTTCCTAATGTGGAGGTTTTTACTGTTACTTGCCAGCAAACTGTGTCAGATCCTTTTTTATGTAATACAGTATATACAAGGTAATACATATTAATTAACAATTAAAATATACTTGTATTACATAGCAGTCAAGGAAAAGTTAATTCACATTACATATACAAGCAATAGCTAGTACTGTTATTTTAAAATTTGTAGTTACCTTTGCTTAAAATTCTGTAATGATGCACTTTCCTTGTCTGACAGTACAAGGAACAAAAATTTCCTGGGGAATTTGTCTATGATTGCTTATTATACGAAGAGGCCAGGAGTAAAAACCTGGACATAGTAAAGTCATGGGAAGCTCAGCCATTGCTGCTGTTACTAACCAAGACTCCTTTTCATGCCAAATCTGATATACTATTTTATCTACAGCAAGGCCAGTATACACCTATAATTAGTAATACAATATATACATGGTAATACATATTATTAATGCTTTTGCCTCAGGAGTATTGACTAAAGTTTTTACTTTCTCTTTGATGTGTAATCAGTATATATATATTTTCTCCAGGTTACAAGGTTTGTTATTTCCATCTCTTCATGACTGATAGAAGAACTAAGCACGTAAAGCTTTGAGTATCTGTGTCATGTTCAAATGTCATGGAAGAACTGAATTAAAAATTGCAGGGATAACTTTAATTTGGCATTGACCAGATCAGTGAAAGACCATAACAGAAAATGTATTGCAGGGATTAGCATGAGCATGTGGAAGTCACAAATAGGTGTTCTTTGCTCAGATCTGATGCTGTTATTACTTGATGAGGTGGGACCTTAGGAGAAGTGGAAGGAACCAGGACCCACTGTCTGTTGTTAGGAACTGGGCAAGCAGTTGGATCCCAGAAAGGAGGCACAGGTCAGAGGTGGTTTGGGATGCCCTGTTTGAGCATGAGCAGCTAGGAGGCAATTCAGACTGAGATGGTTTGAGCAAAATTTCCTGGAGCAGTTACCTAAATGCAACAGTCACTTCTCTAGAAAACACCAAGTTGCTTTCAGTAACTTGTGTCTAAGTCCCTTATCTCCTTCAGAAAATTGTCACCAGCATATTCATTCTGATAATGGCTCCTTAGCCAGTTCTAACTTCCTATTTGGTCTAGACTCTAAAGTTTGGCTGTTCCCTTTTCTCTTAAGAAATGACTTTGAAGGAAGACACAAACTTTACCAATATTCTTTGCTTTCTTGGCCTATTTAAAGTGACTAGAGAAAAAAATAAGGAAAGGTAGTAACCTAGTAATCCTGGAGGTGTATTGAAAAACTGTCATCTGGATTGTAGTCATCCATCTCCCCTGCACTCCCTGTCAACTTGCTTTTGAATTAACACACTGCATGTACCTAGTGCATATAACAAATAATGAAGTCTCATGCTGAATTCATAAACAATCACAGAGAAGCCTCCAGGTTGTTCCCAGTACCAATATACATTATGCAGGCTAATGTTCTGTACTGTAACTGTATATCATAGACCTTCCCTGTAGAACATATTGCTTAGCTCCACTCAGTTTTCTTTAAAAATATATACTGTAGATTTATGTTCTTATAGCATAACAGAAACTCCACCCTGGGCCTCATAAATGCAAGGGCTGGAAATGAACCCTGGTGTAAGAGGCACAAAACCTTCAACAACATTATTCCTGTGGCTGGCTCTCACTGTTTCAATGGCCACATCTTAGGCTTTTGTTTTGAAGACTTTGGGGCACATTTCCCTGGGGAACCATAATCCTGCCATAAGGAAGCACCTGGATAGCCCAGAATATCAAAGAACCTGTGCATCCTCTCAGCCCCCAGGGTCAATGTTTGTAGCTGGTTCTGCTGGGCAAGAGCAGCAGATGTGGTTTATGACTCTTGAGCAGTGCCTTCTGTATTCTGAAATTAAATATGGTGGTCAATACACTTTGGTAATTACACTGATTCCTGGAAGTGTCAGGAAAGTGAGATCTGAGAAAAAGAAAGATACATGTGGATTAGTATTATCTTGCTGATGAGCAAGTGAGTAGAACAGCTTAAAAAGTGCCTTTAACTTATACAGGGCCTATCACAATGGCAAGCTCTTCAAGGTGAAAATAACCAGGAGAGTGTGGTGAGAATATAGCATGCAGGATTGGGCTGTTTTTTTTTTCCTAGGTGTTTTATTTTTTCTTCTTTTTTCTTTTCTTTTTTCTTTTTCTCTTTTTAATGATGACAGATTAACTCATCAATATGATAACCTTTTTTGGAAGTCATTTATAATGACTAGTGTCAATATTTATGATGAAATAAAGCACTCTAAAATGTATTCTGAGTCACTGAGATTATTTTTCACTTAAAATAAATGCATTGAGTGCAGAGTACTGTCAGGTATGTTAGCCAAGAATAAACTCAGGCCCCAGTGTAGGCCTAAGGATGTTTAATGTATCCTGCCAGTCATTAAGTACTTGGTAAAGGACTGTCAGTGAGTTAATTATTCTCCTTATGAATCAATTCCTATTTATAGCAAACTATCAAAAATTCCATGTTATAATATAGAGACTGAGATCACATATAATGGTTCTTTCACCAGAAGCAGCCATGAAAGGACCGGTGAGACCAGAACAAATTACAGTTAATGATAGACTCTTTCTCAGAGAATTAAACACTTTAATTGATCAATCAGGTTGGGCATTTGAGAAAGGAAGACTTGCAATTATGTGAAAGCCTGTGAAAGCCTGTCTACTGTACTTTGGCAGCTATATGGGCCTTTGGCAATTTTTCATCAGGATTCAGGTTTGTCTTCATGTTCTAATACTCACAGATACCAAGAGAAAAGCTACTTCTTGGCCTTTTGGGGCTTGGGGTTCCTTTGGAAGAACGATGTTGTTAGATCAAGATTTTGGTACTGATACACTGCTGTCTTGGAGTACAATTAATTAACAACATCTATCATCTAAAGTGCCTTTTGAAGGCTGAGCTTAAATGTGATACCCAGACCTTTCTGCTTAAATTTTACCCTCTTTGCATTTACATGAGGCAGTGGCAAGAGTCCCTTGTGAGCTGCCCATGCCTGCTGTAGTGCTGCAGTCATGAACCTCAGAGTAGCAGCACTCAGCAGCAGTGCATGAAGACAGATGTTTTGTTCCATATCCTTCCTTTTCGGGTGCAAGTAGAATCATGTCTTGCATCTACCTCACAGGAGCTGCAAAAGTGTCTGTAAAGGAGCAAGCCCTGAATGCACAGGAGCAGCTGTCCCTGTATGCCGAAAAGCAAGCTGGAGGGGAAGACGAGTGGTCTGACAGAACAGGGAGATATTGAAGGAAATCCAGGTTAAAAAGAGAGCTTACAGTCTATGGGAAAAAAGGCTGGCTACTCAGGAAGAGTTTAGGAATATTGCTAGGTCACGTAGGAAGAAAATTAGAGATGAAGGCATGATTTGAACTCAATCTTGCCACTTCCCTTAAGGATAACAAAAAGTCTTTCTACAGATACATCAACAGCAAAAGGAGGGGCAGGGAAAACCTCCATTCTTTGTTGGACATGGGGGGAAACATAGTTACCAAAGATGAGGAAGAGGCTGAGGTATTTAACACTTTCTTTACCTCAGTTTTCAACAGTAAGACAGGTTGTCCTGAGGACAGCTGCTTCTGGAGCTTGTAGAGAGAAATAGGAAGCTGAATATCCCCCCTGTAATCCTGGAGGGAACAGTTAGCAACCTGCTGAGCCACTTGGATCCTCACAAGTCTATGGGACCAGAGGGGATCCACACCAGGGTGATGGGGAAGCTGGGGAAGAGCTCGCCAAGCTGCTCTCCATCATTTACCAACAGTCCTGGCTCACTGGGGAGGTCCCAGGTGATTTGAAGTTGGCAAATGTCACACCAATCCATAAAAAGGGATGAAAGGAGGACCCAGGAAACTCCAGGCCTGTCAGCCTGAGGCAGGGTTATGGAGCAGATCATCCTGGGGGGCAATCACACAGCACCTACAGGATGGACAGGGGATCAGACCCAGCCAGCACGGGGTTAGGAAGGGCAGGTCCTGTCTGACCAACCTGATCTCCTTTTATGATCAGAGGACCTGCCTGGTGAATGAGGGGAAGGCTGTGGATGGAGCTTACCTGGACTGCAGCAAAGCCTTCGACACCGTCTCCCACAGCATTCTCCTGAAAAAGCTGTCAGCCCACAGCTTGGACAGGGGCACTCTGCACTGGGTTAGGAACTGCTGGAGGCCCCCAGAGAATGGTGCTGAACGGTGCCAATCCAATTGGTGGCCAGTCACAAGTGGTGTCCCCCAGGAATCAGTGTTGGGCCCGGTTCTGTTTAATATCTTCACTGATGATTTGGATGAGGGGATTGAGTCCACAATTAGCAATTTCACAGATGACACCAAGCTGGGGGGGAGTGTGGATCAGCTGGAAGGCAGGAGGGCTCTGCAGAGGGACCTGGACAGGTTGGAGAGTTGGGCTGATTCCAATGGGGTGAGGTTCAACAAGGCCAAGTGCCAGGTCCTGCACTTTGGCCACAACAACCCCATGGGGAGCTCCAGGCTGGGGACAGAGTGGCTGAGAGCAGCCAGGCAGAGAGGGACCTGGGAGTCTGGATTGACAGGAAGCTGAACATGAGCCAGCAGTGTGCCCAGGTAGCCAAGAAGGCCAATGGCATCCTGGCCTATATCAGGAACAGCGTGGCCAGCAGGTCCAGGGAAGGGATTCTGCCCCTGTACTCAGCCCTGGTGAGGCCTCACCTCGAGTACTGTGTCCAGTTCTGGGCCCCTTAGTTCAGGAAGGAGATTGAGGTGCTGGAGCAGGTCCAGAGAAGAGCAAGGAGGCTGTGAAGGGATCCAGCACAAGTCCTGTGAGGAAGGACTGAGGGAACTGGGGCTGTTCAGCCTGGAGAAGAGGAGGCTCAGGGGAGACCTCATCACTCTCTACAACTCCCTGAAAGGAGGTTGGAGCCAGGTGGGGGTCGGTCTCTTCTCCCAAGTAGCTACCAATAAGACAAGTTGGCATGGACTTAATCTCTGCTAGGGGAGTTTTAGGTTAGATATTAGGGAAAAATTCTTTACAGAGAGGGTGATCAGGCATTGGAATGCGCTGCCCAGGGAGATGGTGGATTCTCCATCTCTGGAGGTTGTTAAGGAGGGACTGAATGTGGCACTCAGTGCCATGGTCTGGTAACCACAGTGGTAGTGGACTAAGGGTTGGACTTGATGATCTCAGAGGTCCCTTCCAACCCAGATGATTCAGTGATTCTGTGAAACTAAAGACCCAGGTATGTGGAACAAAATTATGTGCATTCCTGTGGAAAAACTTTTTCACTCTACTTTGGTCATCTTCCAATTAAACATCAAAATAATTCCATGCAATATCTGCCTTGCATGTTTAGTTTGTCATTTGTTCAGAGAAGAGCTTGTCAATTAATGTGTGTTTTATCAGCCTGATCACTGCACTGCCCTGGTTCTGGTAGAAGCTTTGAGGTGCTAGTGTCATGCTGCAACTGCTTTTAAAAGTCTGTGTTACAGCATCTGTAACAAAGCACCATTGAGCATGTTTCTGGGTGCCCCACATGAATCAATGAGTTGGAGCAGCTGTTCTACATCAGAAAAAGCTCTGCCTTCTCTCCTCTGGAGAGTCTCAGAAGAGAGGTAGGATTTTCAAAGTGAAACAAGATTCTAGCTTTCAGCAGAGAGCTGTGCTCACTTGGTAACTGGGGGATACAAAGCTTGATGATGTGCTTTAGGTATGGCTAGAAATGATTGCAGTACACTAGTGAAAGTTCATATTGGAGGCTTTGTGCTGTCCTTATTCGTTGATCTTAATAAAATGAACTTTTGAAGTGCTGGAGGGAGCTAGCCTTTCCCCACAAGGGATGAAAGAGCAAGAGTAGATTGTTTTGAGGGAACCACAGAAGTCTCAGCCGAGTGAACCAGTCTCTCATTCTGGCTCACGGTGAGACATCAGTCTGTTGTCTTGGCTCAGGGGGCAAAAGGCTGTTTTGGGCTAAGAATATGAACCTTAAAGATATGGAAGCTAAAACTTTACAGTTTGGATAGTTTAGATGTCAGGAGAGAAAGGGGAGCTAGATCTTGTACCCCATCAGTGAGAGAGATTTGCTGTAGCAGGGCCAGGTCTGAGGTGCCATGAAAGCAACAGCTGACATCTGGGTAGCTCAGCTTCACTAAGTTATCCTCTAGGATTGATGAATGGTGACATATCCTGGCTTTCCCCAGGCAGAGGAATCTTTTGTCCAGTATTCAACTTAAGAAGGTTGGTGGTCCTGACAAAAAGCAGTTCCCTGTGACAAGCAGCAAGAGGAGGAGAGTGATTAGCAGCAACAACAAAACCCCAGGAGAAACAATGTCCCAAACCATATTTATTCTCCGGTTGTTCTTCCTTTTTTCAAAGGAAAAGCCACTTTTCCTAAGGGAAGTCACTTCTTTCCTCCCCCTAAGAAGTCAATTCTTCCAGCTACTCAGAGCAATGATGAAGGCAGGCTCTCCCCAGACCATACCAGCCCCATGGAGTGGGGTGCAGCAGGCTGGGCCCCGTATGGGGCCAGGCAGGGATGGTCTGTGATGGGGCTGCAACACGGCTCCTGTCAGGCCCAGGCAATAGGCCCAGGTAAAGAGCAACTCCAAGGGAGCAAGGGGAGATTTTTTTGTGGCGACTAAATGGTGTCCCCACACATGAGAAAAGTCCCATCCCATTACTAGATGAAGCTGGGATTTGTGCATAAACAGAGCAGAAGGGCTCAGAGCTGGAGTTCTGTCTGGCATTGAAGGGGTGAGGTGCCTGCAGGTGCTCACAGTGCAGGAAGAGGGAAAGCTGTGAAGGCCCCAAGCTGACCCTCCATGACAATGGAAGGTCTTGCCAAGGTCATGCCAATGTTTTATTGTCAGGAAACAGCCTAAGCAGTAAAATACTCACGCTGTAGTGCCCCAGAGAAGGTAAGAAATTAAAATATTAATTTTAATATTAATTAAAATGTGCCTTCAGATAAAGGCACAAGGTTTTCTCCTGTCTGAGCTGTTCACAAAAAGGCACAAAGGAGTGTGGGATGCTCAGGCCCTCCCCTGTGTGCTTAACACCTCCAGGTTTGATCATAGCCTTGGGTCATAATAGACTGCTCACTGCCCTCAGGGCAGGAGCAGAATGTCCTGTCCCCAGCCCTGGATCCTATGCACCCCATGGCACATAGAGACATTTTTCTGCAGCTAATGCTTACCGGGGGTGCTGTGTGTGTGTCAGGGGCTGACTGGAGTTCAGGCACCTGCTCGTCAGCACCAAAACAGGAGAAGAAACACTGGCTATCTAACGAGCCATGTTTCTGGCTGATGATGCTGGAACAGGCTGCCCAAATGAGTAGTTACTGTCCCATCTCTGGGAGTGTTCAGGGTCAGGTTGGATGGGGCCTTGAGCAACCTGATCTGGTGGCAGGTGTCCCTGCCCATGCTGGGGGGTTGGCACTAGATGAGCTTTACGCTCCCTTCCAACCCAACCCAAATCATTCCATGATTCTATGATTCTCCCCTTGCCCCAGACCCTGCATCAGGCATGTTGCCATGGCATCTTTTACCCTTAAAAAAATGTCTGGCTGCCAACAGAGCAACAGGAGCACCCCAGTCTAGTCCTAATGCACTCCTCACTGAGCATATAGACTCAATCTTATTTTTGTGGCTTTGCCAGCGTGAGGGTGTTTGACCTTTAAGACATGTTCTCTTGGTTGGCTGCTTGGGCAGCAGTGAATTCTGCTGGCCATGGTTTGGGAGAGGGGCCAACAAAGCCCCCTGAGGGAGTCAAGACAGGGGAAAATGCACTCTCTGAAATCTGGCTTTGCTTTCCCCTTTCCCTTCTCACCTTGGGAGTGTGAGAGCATGGCTGCTTCTCCTGAAGGAGCAATCTCCCTCCTCTGACTCTTCCCAGACAGCAGTTTCAGTTGCCCCCTACACATAGAGCCCTCGTTTGCTGTGGGCAGCAGAAGGCAGCATCCTGCCCTTGCAAGCAGACCATCCCATTGCCCCCAGTAGCCTGCTACCTTACACACAAGTCTGCTTTTCTTGGGCCTTTAAATGGAGTCAGCAGTCCCTTTGGGAGCTCAGGTTTGCATAGGTAGAAAAGAGTTCGCTGAAATTCGCTGCAGCTTATTCACTGAATGCATTACAAATATTTTTAAATTAAATGTAAATGCTTTTGAAATGCAAATACCATCCAGGGGGGTTCTCTCTTTTGCTTTACTTAGGCTCACAGGACAGGGGAGCTGAGTCACTGTAGGGTTCTCAGGAGTCTCCAAGCTTTTAGTGTTCTGGCATTTACTGCTCTTAACCACACTTGTCATATTCAAATGACAAATTGGCCCTGCACCAGGGGAGCCCATGTTTATTCAGAATATCCCAGCCTTGCTTATGATTGTGACAAATCCATACCCAAGTCTTGCTGCCAGATTGAAAATCTGGATCCTAATCAGCAAACTTTGATGAGAATCAATTCAATACAACTTGCTATATTAGCAGACAAAGTGGGAATGGGCCCCAGGGAGATGAAAAGCCAGCAGAGCTTCTGTTAACAGTTACACAAAACTTCTGCCTTCATGAGTGCATTTGCATGAGCAGTAGCCTTTTCATGCACTACCCCTTCACTTTCTGTCCTTCTTCTGTAGAGAATATATGTCATCTAGCAACTTTGACCTTTTGACTTTGTCTATTAGGAAAATATATTACTACTCTGCCTTAGGATGTGTTGGTGAAGTCCTCTTTTCCTCATATAAAATATGAGTACCTCTGTGAGCTCTAAAATCTATGATTTGTTGAACTGTTCTATGGCTTCAAAAAGTACATGGACACCAACAAAAATCATGCTAGTCTCAGCTTCATACTGCTTTAGAAAATGAAGGGGTGTCTGGGTGAATTGTTCTGAGGTCCCACGTTTTGAACTTGTCTCTTGCTGTGCTTGTCTCTTCCCATCCCTTTCTGCTGTTTGCTCATGGTTCTTCCTGCCCAGCTGGGAGTGGTTCTCCACAGATGTTCTGTACCATGCATTGCCCCTGGTAAAGAAAAAGTTTATTGTCTTCTCCTTCCCCACTGTTGCAAGCAGGAAGTTTGGGATGAGGACATTTCCTGTCAGGAAGTCCATGGAGGGCATAGGATTCACTGCTATCTCAAAAAACTCACCAAGTAATGCAATTTAACATGAAACTCCTTTGGTGTGAGGAGAACAATTGTTATTCATAGCTTAGTCTCACATTTGCATTGTTATCTAGGAATGAAATTGTCACATCTCTGCCCCTTGTAAGATTTGTGATTGCCTTGAAAGCTGGGAAGTCAATTTAGATTGAAAGCTGCAGTTAATAATGTACAAGATAATCAGTTTCACACTGCTCTCAAAGGTTTTAAGGGAAGTTTCACAGAAATACAAATACCATGTGACATGATTAACATCATAGAGGAGCACTTAGGAATCCACAAAGTGTCTTTGGTATCCACCTGTAAATTATTACTATGTTTCTCTGGTTTAATTACATTTATACCTGTAAGATTACAAGATAATTATGCTTGAATTTATTACAGGAAACTGGAAATTGCATGGCTAGTTAACAACAGACAAGAGGGGTGTAATAGGCAAACTCAACATGGTTGCTTGTGCAACATCTGAATGCAAGTATTATTACTTCAAAAATTGTTTTAAGAGGCAAGAGTGAAACCTAGACAGTTTAGCACCCAGGAACAGGAAAGCTAAGTACCAAGGAAAACCCTGCATTGTAATGTGCATCTGACAGTACTCCAGGGCTAGAAACAAGATCTTAAAAATTAAGTTTTAGTTTATCAATTTACTACATTCTATTTCCTCTTCTATTTCTGACTGTTTGTTTGTTATTGTATGGACTGTAGAACCAGCCTGACTAAAAGTTATCTTCTGTGGTTAGTAGCAGACTGGACCTGGTTGACCTTAGCAGTTCCCATGTTCAACAGGGGGAGGTAAAGCTCATCACATTGGTTTTTTTGTTGGAGTTGGGGGAATAGAATGCATTCTGATGGATAGAGCCCAGGGCAGAAAATGAGAAGACTTGCATCTGATTCTTCACCCTGCTCCTCGAGGTATTGCACTTTGACTCCTGCAGACAGAAGCTACTTCTTTACTGAGATTCTACCTAGCACATTGTCTCTCCTACCTCAGTTAAGCCTTATATGCACTGGCAAAACCTGCAAAGTTTAATAAAGAAACCTATAAAGATTAATAATGACACAGTCCCCAGTCAGCAGCGGGGCTGGTATTCTTAATTAATGGGCAGTAGCAATGAACTGTATACTCAGAGCTACATCCTTCAGGCATTGATCAGGCAGGTTTAGCTCTGGAGTCAAGGGGGATTTAGCCTGAGTGACACATGGAGAGTTCAGCTAAGCTCCTGCTGAGCCAAGAGCACTGGTCTAGCACAAAATGTCACTCATCTGATACTCCAGCCATCATCATCTGAGCTGGGCCAACAGTAGTCTGAACCTGGAGTTGCCTTGTAGCTGTTGTGAGTTTCTAGGTAAATACAAAGTTCTCTCAGAGAGAGAGACATAGGAAGAGAAGGAAAGGATGGAGGGAAGGAGAGAAGAAGGGAAAAAAGATGAGGGAAAAAGGAAAAAGGAAAAAAGAAAGGAAAAAGAAAAGGAAAAGGAACAGGAAAAGGCAAAGGGGAAAGGAAAAAAGGGATGGCCTTTCTAAGTATTCTGCCTGAATATTACTAGTGAGAAACCTCCTGTACAACTATGTAACATGCCAGTCATATGATAAACACGGAACAGTATGAAAATTCCTTGACCAAGAAAAGGGCAAAAGAGTGAGCTAAACAGCATCAGCCCAAGGGGGCTGCTCCATGCAGGGTTGGCAAGCAGAGAACCAAAGATGACCCCAGAACCACACGCTCCCCATGAAACGGGTTCACAGATCCACTGAATCTGAGCTTTTGGAGCAGAGGAGGGGCAGTGGTGTCCTTTACATCATCCAGTGAAGGACAAGGGAAAGCAAGGTCACAAGTCATGCCTGAGGCCAATCCAAACACCAATTCAAGAAGCATGTTAGAAGCTAGTTCTCCTACAACATAGCTCAGTGGAAGAAAAATTATTATTATGCATTTTAATGCAGAGATTTTTTTCCAAATGTGTTTGAAGAAACCAGATGCTTTCTGAGAAACGTCGTTTCCTTATTTTTGCCCTTCAGAAAAAGAAGCCCAATAAGGATTTAAGCAAGCCCTACCCAGTGAATTTTATTTACCTCTGTAGTGCCTTTAGCAACCAAACCATTCCTTTGTTTGGATATTCTATATAGCAAGTGGCTTCCATATATGACACAGTTGTCCTTTTGCAGTGACCGTGGCAACCATGTCAGGGACACTGAGAAAGATCTTGGTTCAGATTCTGTGATCCTCAGGTTAATGTTTTTTTTGGGTCTTTTTCAAAAGTTTCCACTCATTAAAATTAAAAAATAAACAAACAACAGTTTTTAGTAATTTTCAGCGACAGTACGACTTGTTTACACTCCAACTATCTCTTTACTACTCCCAGAAAGAAGAGCTTGAGTCTGGTAAGGGAGAACTCTCCAAGTTCTTGCTGAGAAAGGGTTCAACGTAATTACAGTTCTTATCTACACCAGGTTTACACTGCTATCTACCTGAGGCTACCACCCTGCAGCAAGTGGTTTGCTTGCCATTAGTTGAACCAGAAGGTCAAAAGCCTCCTCCACAATCAAACACTTCAGCAAAATGGGCCCCCAGCACTGGCTTAAAAGAGAGGAGGAAAACAATGGCTCACGATCTATTCAGTGTGAAGAGCTGGTGACTAAGAGGATCTTAATTCAAATAACTATTTTGCTCAGCCAAATCGAGTGCTTCCAGCAGACTTACTCAGAAACAAAGAAGGGAGGATCTAAGTCTGTTTGCACCCCTTTGTTTTCTCTTTGCGTGGTCAAATTGGTACATTTTATAAGAACAACAAAACCTGCTAATTTTGTGTCACTTCTGTTCTATAAATGATCAAACTAGCCTACAAGTTAGTAGACCTTTAGTGGGTATATTGACCCTCCAAAAGGCTGACAAGTCTCTTCTGAAGAGCCTTGCTGAGTGAAATCCTACTTTCACCGAGATGAGTGGCAGAGAATGCCACTCATCTGGGAGAAGCAGGGGTGCAGGAAAGTAACCAGAGAACGCGAAACATGTTTGTCCTGATCAGTCTGCCCCTTTGCTACCATGACTGCTACTCGACAGACCCAAATTGGATGCCTGAGAGACAAAGCCAACACTTGTGACACAAAATTTCAATGCCACTCTCTTCTCTTCAATGTCTCTACCTTTCTATGCTAGAAAAATTGTGCTTTCACAAAGGTACTCACTAGAACTGATTCATTGTAGAAAAATGAAGGAACAAAAACAGCAAAAAAACCCCCACAAAAAACTCCACACCCCCCAAAAAACCCCAAACAAAACCAGTATGTGTTTCTTTTCACCTTATCCCCTCAAACATTAGGCACAAATAAGAGTTTTTCCAGTTACTGAAGTTACAGGATCAGATACGTTCATTCAGAAGCTGAAAGTTAAAAGACAAAATTGTTTACAGGTGAGAAATATAACCTTGCCCTTAAAGCATAAATCATCAGTGCCTCTTAGTTATGTTGTTGTTCCCATAGAGCTAATTTTTCTTCAAAAACAGATTAGCACAGAGTAATGCAATGGAATTTAATGGCCTCCAATGCAATTGAACTGCTGCAGTGGTGCAAGAGAACATTTAAATGGCCATCCTCTTAAATTCTAGGGTACCAGAAACTCACAAAAATGCACTATTTTTCACTAGTTCAAAGATTTCTCACTGATTTGGGTTTTTTTTTCAGCTGGATGTCTGCATTACTGGGACTCGAACTGTCTTTAGTTCCAATTGGCTCAAAGTAGGACCTTGCTCCTCATTTCTATATCAACCACAACTGTTGATGCTTCCTGCTAGAGATTTTTTTCCTCCCTTGTATTTAGCTAGACAGTGCTGTCTCTTTGGTAGAGCAAAAAAGCTGACATCCTGGGTCTGGTCTTGTAGTCTGCTTGTGATAGGAATCTGGCCTCTTTTTTTGAGGTTTTCTCTGTGAGTATGTAAAGCCTTAGATAATTCTTGCCATATGAGATACTGAATGATTTTGCCTGGATTTGAAGTTGCTCTTACTTTGTACTTCATGCAGTTACCTGCAGAGGTGTATTTCTCCTGTGAATAGATGCCAGCCATTGCCTAGTGTCAGATCCCACGTGCCAACTCTGCTCCGTTTTCCTTTTCAATTTAGTTCTTTGGTGACTCGTCACAGGTCCTCTGCACGATTAAATATCCTTTGAATAGACATGACTCAAGCTTCTCAACATTATATATAGAATTCAAATTTGCTCTTATTGCAGGAAGGAGAGAAAATTGCTCAGGCTGTGGAAGATGTTGCTCTATAGATATAGGCCCTTTCCTCCAAGGGCATTGCTCTAGCTGGATCTCTGGAATTTTTTAAGTCCTAAGAAAGCCATGGCTCCATCAACTGCTGGCTGCCCTAGGCAACCAGCTCTTCCTCAGTGTGAATTTAAACAAGCTTTTTTTTTTTTATTTCTCTGCAAACTTATATGAAAGGAAGAAACTGAAACCTCTGATGTGATGCTTTTGACTTCCCTACCCTGCTAAAATGTGAATTTAAAGAGCCTCAGCACTTACTTCTCAGCAGTAGGTTGTTTTTTTGCTGTATCTCTATTAATAATTTGAGCTGCCCAACAGGAACTGACTTGTAGCACAAAATAACTGATGCTTATGACCTGATATCTGCAGCAGATGGATTTTGGGCTACACTTAGCTTCATCCATCAGGCTGAATGTCCATCAGAAAATGGAGCTGATAAATTTCTGTTTAGTTTCACTTGAAGGAGTCCTCTGCATGGGGTCTGAGCCTCTCTGTGTTCTCAGCCAAAGCATAGTGAGTGGAGGCAATGGGAAATCTGCTTTTCTGGAGCATGTCTTCTGCTCAAACAACATCTACTATAGATTGACCTTCATGGCCAGCACACAGCATTACTTTCCTGGACCCCATATGCTCACCCCATAGTGAGGAAAATGTTCAGCTCTACAGTGACTGAACTTGTAAATGGTGAAAATCCCTTTTTAACTCATTGGTTCAAAAAGTCTGCATGCCTCTACACCTATAGTGGGTTCAACTGCATTGTTTGCTTAGGAAAGAGGGGGTGTTGTATCTGAGGAGAATGAGGAGAAAGCAAATTGTTTGAATAACTGAAAGTGCAAGCAGGAAAAGCCAATATGATATCGGGGTGATTTCAGTGATTTAGTTTGGAAGGTGATGTGACACTTATTTCATTAATGTTTGCTAAGTGTTTTATAAATTCCATGAGGAAGTTACTTGAGAGTTGTAGAGATTACTAATGGTCTTATGCTGTAAACTTCCAGGGTTAAATTATTCTTTAATTTGCTATAAACTGAGTGCTAGAGCTGTTTCATTAAAAGGTCTGTCAGCGCTTAGGTTATTAAATGTGTTTTAATATTAAATCTTGTTCCTGGTGAGGATCATGGGAACGTTTCCACCTGGACTCTTGGCTTCCCAACCCACCAAGACTGAGGGGTGTTTGAGTTTTGTGAGTTCTGGAACTGCCTCTATCAGTCTTATAAACAAGCACAACTTCTTCCCTGCTGAGATGATTTTTTTGTTGTGGACAAAAAGCTGACTTACTACAGCAGAGGCACAGGAGTGGGTGGCTGTAGCTATGTGAGTTGTGATCAGTATTGCCAGGTTCAAGGTTTTCCAGGTTTCCTTCTGAAACTTCAGGGTTAAATTTTTTTCTGTTTAGTCTGCTTTTGTTTTCCGATGAAACCACTAAAATAACAACTTGGCAACCAATCTTTCCTGAGCATGAATATAAAAAGAACAAGCAAAGCATGAATTAGCATTTGTATTAGAGAGACACTTGAGAGAATGGCGTTCAAAGTCACAAGACAAAAAGCCTATTGTGTGTTTTGGTAGTCACCTTGCTGATCCATAATCGCACTCATGACACTGACAATGAAAGCCCAACAGAAGTAAAAGGAGTGGTTCTATATTTAGGTTTCTGGCTTTGTACTCCAGAGGCCTGAGTGAGTGTTTCTGGCCATCTCTTTACCCTTAGGCAAGCAAGAACAGCTTTAGAGCACAGCTGGGTGGGGAAAAAAAAAAAGACTGTGAGGTCATGAGGATTCTTTAAAAGGTCACTGTTGGTGGCTTCTGCAAGAAATAAAGCTCATGGAAAACCATGAGGGCCTGAATCCTCACACGAGGCTTTCATAAGCTTTTTATTTTAACCAGTGACAGCTCCAGAACAGCTAAAAACTATGGCTCTGCTTTCCCCTTGTGCCTAGATGTTTAGCACACACTGAATTAGGCTGTGGGTAGATAGACTGTGAATGCTTGTGTTCTGTATTTAGTATATATCTGTGTTTTCTGTGTAAAAGTGAGATACTCCCCGCCTTAGGTAGTTGCTGGCTAAAATGATAAGGTGCTTGAAGGCTCTGATAATGGATGTTATTTATGTTCCTTGCATAGATGACAGGAGGCTACTGGAATTCTGCAACTTTTTAAAAAGTAGGAAGAAAATATGGATATTTCTTAGGATCATCTTCCCCAGGCTTTTAATTTTTAAAATAACTTCACTTGCCTTTAAAATTTACTCTGGCACAGACTACGTACTGGTTTATTTATTTTAGTTTTTTACAGTCTTTCACTTTGAGAAGAGACTTTCTTTGGGAACAGTGTAAGAGTCATGCTAATAACTGCTGAGGGGGGCTGTGGGGAACCACTCTATGCACTGGAACACTTAAAACTGTACAAGGTGAGATGAGAATTGAAGTTGCTGATTAGGGAACCTGTTGCTTTCTAGCAATGACCAGAAAGGAATTTTTGTTTTGTATGTACACTGCAAAGGGGTAAATGCACACTTAGAAGTGCTTCAACCTTCCCTCAGAGGCACAGGGTATGTGCTAGTGCCAAAAGCAGGACCATTGAATTTAAGTTAATGATCTAAATGGGAGAAGCAAAAGCAATGATTAGCATTTACTGGTTTTAGTATCTTGCACAATCACCAATGATATGAAAGGTACATATAACAAAGGAGCCAACAAAAAGCTACTGGAGTTTCCCTTCAGACAGAGGCAAGGGGAGAAGTCTCTTTTATTCCTCAGTCTGGTCTTGTATGCGGCTCTGAATAGCCCTGCACACCTTCTGGGAAATCACCACTGGTCTGAGTGCAGTATCCCTTCATTCTTCCCTTTCATATCTGTTCAGTTATGGCAGAACTCAGTGCTCCTCAGTAACTAATTTGACTCTGGGTACATTCAGGAGTAGATACAGCAACAAGAAGGTGACTTCAGCCTGTGCTTGGTGGAAAAAGAAACACTGAAAGAAGGAGCTGACTCTTAACACTCCAGTGTTGCAAGCAGGTAGATAAAATGTAAGTGGTCTCTTGCAATGCACTGTGTGTAGGGTTTTCTGCTTCAGAAGCAAAGTGGGACACAGAAAAGAGTGGGGGTTTGTGTGCAGTGGTTTTTGTTTGTGTGTTTCCCCTCCCCTCACCTCGCTGCCCTCTCTAAGGGACATGAGTATGAGCTGGCTATGGCACAGGTATGTGACTGCTGGCTATGGCAGGGATGTAGGTCTCCTGCATCACTTGTTTAGGCCTCTTCCCATGAGCTGTTGCACTTCTCTGCATCCCTTTCACCTCCCTCTCCATTCCCATTGGATTTTCTATAATACAGTACAAACGAGAAGCAAAGTTTCATTCCTGGAGTCTTTGTATAGCAACAGAGGTTTAGTAGACAAAGTGTGCAGCATTTGACCTATTCAGGTGTTCCAGCCTATCCCAGTGGAAGTGTTTAGGGCAGTGAGGCTGGGGACTGCCTGAGGGAGATCTCAAAGCTTGGATATATATACAAGGTGATTCCTGTAGTGATGCTTAGCCCACTGTTGGGGGCAGTTAGGGATTTGCTTTAGCTCAGCCAGAAGATGTTTCTGGGTCTCTATGTAAAGTTGTCACCAGCTGTGGACCACTTACTATGTGAAAAGTTGTGACCACCTCTGAATGGCTCTCAGCAGGGAGACACTCTGCAGTTGCATTGTGACACAGCATTGCCTGGTGTGGGGTGCTCCTGGTACAGCCCTTAGAGTAGAAAGGATCAATGAGAAACACAAGGTTCTCAGTGTCAGAAACAAAATCACTTTAGAGGACTGTATTTAGAGACAGGCTGTGACTTGGCCATCCCTTCCATGAGGCTTAGGGCACACTCAGGTGGCATGTGTGCTCTTAGGCCTGAAGAAGGGATGTGGAGAGCTTGCTGTCACCTCCTCCTGCAGCTTGGGCAGAAGGACAGCCTGCTGGCTGGCAATTGCAGCCTTTCCCACTGCTCATCCTGCCTCCTGCTCATCCCTGGGGCAGGAAGAGCAGCCTGGTGCACCAGGACTGTTTCCTCTGTGGCAGGAGTTAGCAGAGAGCTGGGTGGACCACGAGCAAAGCAAATAGCAGGACGTGGGCATTTTAACCATCCGTGCCATTCAGCCCACAGCAATTGCCTCCTTTCCCACTGCTGAGAGGGAGCAGTAACCCCTGGCTGCCTGGATGACTGCCAGGGGGAAGTTTTGGCACCTGCAGCAGGTTGACACAAAGTCCTGGCTGGGTTTGCAGCTGTAAGTGGAGGGTGAGTGGGACAGGGTGGGATTTGCTTATTTTCTCTCTTTTCATTAGTTGGTTTTCTTGGCTGTTCCTATGCTTATGTAAACATTTCCTCCCTGTGTTCCTGTGCCTTTGTTGTTTCCCCTAGTGAGCTGGTGTTGCTGCTATTGAATTATGATGGGTTTTTTCCCTCTTATTTTTTATTTTCAAGCATGAAATGAGGTGAATTAATGTGTGTGTGGGGAAATGCCAAAGAAGGCAAGAAGTGTTTCCCCTGGCATGAAGGGGAAGGTCTCTACTGATCTTCCTGAAGTCCTTTGCTGCTGGCTGGTCTGTTGCTCCTGTCCCTAGGACAGATGTACACAGATCAAAGAGCATTCATCTTGGGTGCATGAGGGACGGGGTCACAGCTGAAGCTTGATTTTTATTTATTTTCCCTGTTAGCTCCTCATTCAATGGCAGTGACTGAGGCTATGGATCTGGATTGCTGAGAGATGGTATTCTGGATCCAAACCTCTCAGGCTTGGCTGCAGCATTAGCTGAGGTCACTCTGATGAGGAGTTTGCTCACTTTTCTGCCTCCTTTCCCCAGCAGAAGCTCTTGATGCATTAAGCAGACTGCTGGAACAAAAATGTTGCATATGATGTAACTCCCAACATGTGTTAAATTTAGAGCTCTGTGAATCTCATCAGCCAAGGGGGTTTGAGCGTGGCCTCTATTGCTGAATGCTCTTTCTCTCTTGCCCCTTCCTCACAGAAATTGGGATAACTTCTGACACTGCACACAGAGCACTGAGGTTCTGTCTGATCTTCTGATAGTGATCACTCCAGCAGAGTGATTCCATCTTAAGTACAAATTATTACCTACAGCTCAGCCCCAAACAAAGCTTTGAGGCACGGAGGAAGAGCAATGATTCACTTCACCTGGATACTCAAGCTAATTCATAGCATAGGTATTTGTGTGTGATAATAATGAATAATATGTTTTTTCAGTGGAATAGAATTTCAGCTCTTTAGCAACAATAAGTATTGCAAAGGGGTTTTCAGTGCAAAACAAATAGCTGGAGCTTGTTAGTAAAAGATAATTCTTGGAGTATTAATATCTGGCATTGTTACATAAACAAAGGTGGTTTTATGTGAATGAAAGTTTATTCAAGTATTCTCCAATTTTTCTCCACTTTATTTATTTATTTAAATTCAATCCTTTTTTGTTTTTTTTTTTTTTTTTTTAGAATCATAGAATAATTTTTTTTGGAAAGGACTTCTAAGGGTCATCTAGCTCAGTCCCCCTGCAGAGAGCAGGGACATATTCAACTAAATCAGTTGCTCAGAGCCTGGTCAAGCCTTACCCTGAACATCTCAAGGATGAGGCCTCCACTACGTCCCTGGGCAACCTGTTCCATTTTTCTACTACCCTCACAGTAAAGAACTTTTTCTGAGCACCCAATCTAATTTTCATGGTTGCTTTTTCCTTGCATCTTATTACAATGTATTGCATAAAGGACACAGCAGGCTTGTCCTATAATTCACAGGTCTGCACTAAGGTGATGTTGTGATATGCACTTCCATTTTTTAAAAAACATCAAGTTATTAAAGCTAACGTGGCCTGATGTGTGTGTGTGGGACAAGCCATCCCTTACTCTGAAAAGCAGATGTTGCACAGGACAAAGCTGTCAGGAAGATGTCCATGATGATAAAAGCATTTTTAAGGCATGTTTTCACTCCTTGGGGTTAAGGCTTGCCATTGATTTTTATCAGTGAATAGCTGAAAGGTAGGGTCTGAACAGCTTCACATTACTTTTAATGCATGTATTTAGTCCTTCAGTCCTACAGTTGTGGTTCGTTTGGTTGGTTTTTTCCCCCTCCTGCTTTTTGCCCACAGTAATTTGTAGTTGAGTCTAACAAGGAAAACAGCTATATTACAAGTTTCTCCCTTAAATCTGGGCTTAACAGTTTGATAATTGGCTTCTTTCAGCAGATGCATGACTACAGCCTCCGAATATTTTTGTGAATATTTTTTTTGGTGGTAATAAATGCTGTATGGTTATTTTTGACTGTTTTTTTACAGCAGGCCCCTTAAGAGTGTCTCCATTCATCTCTCATCCCATAAAATAGTAGAGATCCCAGCAGATGAGAGTAGGACTTGTGTGGTCAGAAGCTCTTTCCCTCCACTTAAAAAGGAAGCCTTCAGAAACTGAGTGATACAAACCTAGATTTAATGGCTAAAGTTCAGAAAATCTGAGACGCCAATGAAGGAGGGGTGAAATGAATTCAAGCAGCAGCCTACCATCAAAATTTCAGCCTCTAATGTATAACATGTGTTCCTGCTTTCATTTGTCTGCTTTACAAGAGCTAATACACAGTATTTTCAGGGTTCACAAGGGGGCTTTTCTCCCTCTAGGCTATTAGCTACAGTAATGGCTTATTTAGAAAGTTAGACTTTTCCTCCCAGCTGGAGGAAAAAGTGGCCCTAAAGGAGAGGGGGAGGAAGGGGAGAAAACCGAATGTTTTGTTCAAACAGCTTAACAATACAGTGCCAGAGGAAATGAATCAGATGAGAAAGATTTCTGCAAGCATGTATGCTTTGCTTTACAAAAACAAAGAGGTTTAAATCCTGGCCTCCCAAAAGTCAACAGGGCCCATGTTTAACTTAGAATGGCAATCTGGGGTCCTGGTTTGGTTGCTAAGGGCAGAGGAAGGTATCATATGATAGATTTCTACCTGGTGTAACCTCCTCAGGAGTACTTTGGGAATTATTCTGGGGTGTTCCCTGAAAAGTAACTTTCTTCCTTACTCCATGCCTGAAAAAGCCACAGCTCTCTCTTTAATGTCACCTTCTACAGAAATGAGGTCATCTGCACCTGGTACAGTGTGTGTCATCTTGCTGTTGGCATTTGGTACAACTCCCTGGTTCCTTCCTGCAGTGGGTCAGCCCAGTTCTGGAAAGTATTAACACTGCTCTAAGCTGTGCCACACCGAAGAGCCCTAAAGGACCATCTGGCAGGCAGGCAGGCAGGCACTTTAGAAGGCTGCTGCAAATAAATCCCTACTTTTCTTGTATTAGCCCTTTGATGAGGTTTGAGGAGGGTTCCTTCCACTCCGCTTCCTGCCTTAGTTAGGTCCTCAGTTCCTCATTCAGAGAAGATATAATAGGAGGATATGCTCTCTACTTCACACCCAGTATGGCTTGGAGCAGTCTGTTTGTGTATCTATAGTCTGTAGATTATTAATATCTATTTGTGGGCAGATTGTTCCTGTGCTTTTGTCTGTCTGTATTTCCAGACCACCTTGGACCTTTATAAGGGCGGTTTCCAGGAATAAGCCCTTTGTGGGCATTGAATGTCTGATTCACGGTTGCTATCCTTAGACTAAGACTACTGGGTGAGAGGGGTGGTTAATTTGGCCTTTCACAATATGACTGACAGCTGTTTCACACCTCTGGTGGTTTGTCACAGCATCCTAAGTATGTGCTGATGCTAAACTGGAAATATTGCTATTCACCCTTTCCATTAGTGCATATGAATAATTGACTATCTTGAGATATTTTGAGACATCAGCTCCTCTTTCCCCCTCCTCTAAAATCCTTGCTGTTCCTATAATTCCTTCTACTTTCCAGCTGGCTTTCTGTGCATCTCAGGTTGTCCAGTTCATTTATCTGTAAGTAGTCATAGCAGTCAGTAGGTGAAATTCTGAACCTCTGCAGCCTGTGTCCTACCTGCCTCTCCATCTACAGTATTTTCTGTTTCCTGACTGTAAGACTGAAAGCCACAGTAAAATACTTTCAAGCAAGTCTTTGACCTCTTCTCTTCTATGCTTAGAAGGGGCAGTGTTTGTCTTGCCACAGCACTGACAAGCTGTGGCCAGGCAGGGTGGGCTGTCCATACGTAGCATGCAAGTAGATCCAGGGGAGAGATGTTTCCCTTTGGATATCTTACACAATCTTGTTATTCAGGTCAGAACACAAATTCTCATGTTTTTGTCTCAACCTAATGTCATGAAACAGTCTGATAAAAGCTACTCTATGCAGGAGTGATGAGCTATGACCACGGGTGACTCAAGCACAGGCCAGGCAGGACCCTCTTTCCCCAGAACTGCAGTACCTGGTGACAATGTCAAGCTCCATTAACAAACCTAAACGTGGTGAAATGATGATTTGGGTCTGGGATCTGTCCAGGAGAGCCCTGTCAGGAACAAGAGGAGACCAGACTGAAGATGGAGCTATTTAGAGTGTACGTACAAGACTTACACAGCAAATAGTCAGAAACAAGGCTGGAAATAAGGCTACCTACAGCATAAGTCTGAGGTTTTTTGGGAAGCCCAGTCAGTGAGCTGGTATGGAGTTGGGCACAGGGATGCCAGCAAGGACTGAAGCCCTAAGGCTGAACTGCAGTGGAGCCTATGGGCAGGGGTAGGGTCCCAGTAGAAGCCACCCAGGGCCATGCAAGCCACAGTTGCCCCTGGCTCTCTGAGAGTCAGAACCCTGTTAATACAATGTAGAGTTGTTGGGCTTATTATTTTTACAGAACAAAAAGTCTTGTTGAAATACTATCAGAGAGCATAATTTGTAGTTCCCTTTTTTTCAAAAGAAAACATAATTACAATTTTCTTCCCGATCAAGAGCCTGTTTGCTGAAAAATGGCACCAAAATATATTAGTCAAAAAACAGTGACAATAATATGCCAATGAAGTGTGTATGTGTGAGCAACAAAACAGAAGGTTAATATGAGCAATTGGCTGATCTTTTTATAGGGGGGCCTGAAAATACATTCCCTCTGGTAAGTTTTCACAAGTCTGATGGCCCAGGGAAATGCACCAGTCCTGGTAACAAAAGTTCTGAATGTGCCTTGCTCTTCCACGATAAGCAGACTTGAGGACACCTGAGAAGGTCCAAGAAGGGTGTTAAATTATTCTGAGCAATGTTTCAATTGTCCTATTCTCATCACATTCTTAGAGATTTCTCTTCAGTTTCATCTGCTAACAGTTGATTAGCAAAACATCAACCCTGCTAGCAAATAAGTAATGTCTTTGAAAGGTGAGATGCATCTTCATTTAAAATGTTATTTCTCTTCAAAACAATCCTATTAAGAAAACCTAAGTGAGAGTATCTGACAAAAAAATGAAAATAGTAAGACTTGAAATGCTGCCCAAAACTATTTTTACATTCTTCTGTTTTCAGTTTAGCGAAAAATATAAGGAATCAAAGCAGAAATTGCCTTTTTAGGGAGCACCTTTCATTAGGGATGTCTGTGTATGAAGGGGTGTGCTACTGCCTAGAGCTGGAACTAAATATGAAATCCAATCCATCCCTTTTGGGATAGGGAGGGGGCAGTGAAGAGGCTGGAAAGATCTAAGTCCATGTTGTAACCTGTCCTACAATAGAGCACTAGAGATATCTGGTCAAGATACAGGAAAGGACTTTCATTAAAAAGCCATGTTAAAAAGTAAGTTTGAATCATCTTTGAAAAAATCATGCTGGATGTGACTCAAAGCTAAGGTTACTTTCTGCTGCCAGTTTTATTGTTTCAGTCATGATAAAAAATGCTGAAATACTATTAGAGAGGTTGCTTAGCCATATTTCTCGTCCAATCAGAGTTAGAAAATGCTGCAAATCTCCTTGGGTTTTCCTGAAACTTCTGGCCTCAAACTGCAGATACAAAAAATCTGCATGAGATGCACCTTGTAATACATCAGTCTTGGAGGATCGATAGGCTCCTTTTGAGAAGCTAAAAGATAATTATCAACAGGCTTAAGTGCTCTAAACAGATTTGCACTTCCACTGGAAAAAGTACAAGGATCCACAAATGCAAAATATGTCTCAAATGGGTGAGTTAAATAACTGGGCTTGTCTATAAGGAACTCATCATACCTCTTAAGTCTATTTTCAGTCACAACTTAAACATGGAAGACAGCAGACTGATTCTCTGGTGACTAATAATTGTTGCCTTTTCCTCAGTCAGATGCTGATCGTGATTTTTTCCCCCTTTGAGCTTAATTTATGCTGCTTTATAAAACCTGTTTAAAATAAGCTACCAAGTTCAAAAACTACCGGAAGTGAAGGGGACTCAGTGTGTGCATATCTATACCATACATGTGCATGTGTCAATAAGCTGCTTAAGCTTAATTTTCTTAGGAAAGAAAGTTAATAACCCAAGAAAACCAGACTGAAACTAGAAGATTTTTTTGTTGTTGTTCTGATTTGGTTTTGTTTGTTTGCTTTATAACAGCTATTGCAACAGATATTGAATGATAATTTAAGCAGCCTACAATGCCCCACACAGTTGCAATGTATTAGCAGCCTCCATGCCATAAATGCATAATGGTGTAAGACCTTTTTACAGCTTAATGAATCCTTGTGATTGGAAGGATTTTTTATTGGAGGATGGATGATGGGAGGCAAGAGATAAGAGCTCTCTGCTGCTAATAGCACTGAAACTGTTGTTTTCCATATCAGGGTATGATTTGTGTGCCTGTTCAAAGCTTTCATCCAGTTGTATTGTGGTTGGTGTTTAATGTGGTGGGGTTTTTTTGACTATGTATTATCATAGCTTACATGCCTCTTTGCAATGTGCTTGCAAGACTAAAAACTACAATGACCATTATTACCCAATCTTATTACATGCTCTGATTTTAATGTCCAAACTCAAAATTGTGGAGTGATGTTGTTTGGAAACACTTTTTATGTGTGTTTTGCCAACAGATCCATAGGACTGGGTTAATTTCAACATTTTTTTTCCTTTTTATGTATGAATCTGTATGTAGATGAAAACCTCATTTGACTGACATATAAAATCTGTTACACTACTTTTACTGTAATAATTACTAGTTTTTTTCCAAGAGGAACATAGGTGCTTCTGCTTATAGTAATGTTAGTGATGGTATGATTGCACCTGTAATGCTTTTTTCTACAGAATATGCAAATCTTTACTGCTTTTATGAAATTTTCAGTGGGAAGGTTCTTGAGTTCAGAGGATGTGCTGCAGCCTGAACTGCAAAAATCAACCAGTCTGTCAATAAATGGCTATTTAACATACTCCTGTGTAGTAATTTCTCTGAACCTCTTGTTTTCTTTCCAAAATGAAATCAGAATGGATACCAAAACCTAAAAAGCTCTGGCTGATAAGACTCTTACTCCCAGGCCAGCTCTACAAGCTGTGTACATTTGAGAGGTGCATATGACATTTGTTAATTACTGCTTTATTGCATCTGCCAGCTACTTATAGGTGTATCTTTAGTGTAAGACATGGCCAAGGGCTGTGTTTTACTTCTGGCCACTGGAACAATGTGAAATTCACAATAACGCAAATTTACTTTGTACAAAGAAGGTCTAGTCCAGTTTCTCTTCCCACTGTAATCTGCTACTATTTGAACAACAGTTTCAAAGGTGTCAAAAGGTGAAATTAATCTAATCTGTCACGCATATTCAGGTGAGATGAACTGCATGCTACAACACTTAGTTCCCTCTCTTAACCATGAAAGGAGAGCCCGTGGTGCCAGGCTCATGGTGGCATGGGTAAAATTAATTCCACCATAGGGGTACAGTCTGCAAGGCTTATGCTCCCAGGCTGGTTAGACCTTTCAAATAAAATCCCCTTTGCTATTTGATTCAGGAGAAGCAGCCTTGGCTCTCTTCGCAGGGGCTCTGATGTTGTGCGTCAGTGGAGAAATCTGAGGAGGTAAATGGCCACAGTTCATCAACAACTCTTCTTTTACATCATGTTTCTGATCAGCGGGTGTGCTTCTCCTGATGAGCTGCAAATGTGTACTTAATATTATATTAACTATCAGCTCCCAAAGTCAACAGTCTCCCTGGTAAGATCAGAACACTTCAAACATTACTTTGTACTCTTTTGAAAAAAAGTAGTATTTTTTTTAGTGTAAATGAACCTTATTAAAACATTTACAGATACTTCTATGATGTTATATTGTTTTCCTAAAGCACTGGCCAACTGTGATGAAGAGCCCTGCATGTATGTAGTGCTGTCATTTTCCCCTCCTTTAGCCCCCAATTCTTCTTCAGAAAGGATGAAGTGTTTCAGCTTTTCTAATATCCAGAGTAGGCCCAGGCTTTTAACACTCTGTGTTAATCATGGACTGGAGCCCAAAGAGCTAAACCAAACACTGGGACAGTGTTGTCACCTTGCAGCAGTGTGAAGGGTACCCTCTTTTGAACGATTCCCCTCCTGTCTGTGGCACAGCCAGAGAGAGGACCCCTCGCTGCTTCCTGGAGCCCTCACTCTGCCCATCCACTCTGCAGGAGAAAATAAAAACCTCCTTCTGTGAGTGTCACACTTTTCCTCAACCTCTCTTTGAGAGAGTAGATTTGCAAGTGCAGCCCTACCAGGGCTGTTGGCTCTTTAGTTTTGTAACACCCCAATTCCTGTTACTTTGGATTTATACTTTTATGGCTAGGAATTTCAGCAGACTACATGCAGTTTTAACTCTAGAAGCCTGGTTGGTGGCACTGGAGTCTCTGTAGGAGTAACAAGAGCTCGCTGTGGAAGTGACAGTGCATTTCCAGTAGGGAGCAAGGGGACTGATCCAGAAGCTTTTTTGTTGGCCTCCCTGTAGGGTGAATCAGGCTGCAGGAGGGGTTAGTTAGAAGCAAATGTGGTTTCAGCTCATTCCAGGCTAGCAGCAAATGTTTAGATTTTCACAGGTACAAAGAATGTGCACTTCCTGAATAGGTGTTGTGAGCTGCTGCAGAGATGACAGGCTGTCAAATGGATGTTTGCTGCCTAAATAGGAGGAAAATGGTGAGCATAAGAAAAATGGATGTGTGTAGATGTGTCTTGGCAATGTGTAAGCATTCAGTGAGCAGTCGCTGTGGTGTTTTGAGCATCCCAGAGCACTACAGTGTGCTGCTTGGCTTGATCTTAGTGTGTAGCACGAGTGGTGGGTTGTGACCCCTCATGCAGATGTTAAGAGGTCTGCCATAAACTTGTCAGGACCTCGGATGCTTTAATGATGGTGTGGAGACAGAAAGGAGGGTGGCCCTGGGAGCACTTAAACCGAAGTTAGAATACCCCAAATGGTGGGTCATGACCTCTAGTGGGTTCTGCAATGATTCAAAGAGGTCCCAGGGTGTTTGAGTACAGGTGTAGCACTAGCTGCAGTGGGTCTGTAGTGTTACTGTAGTGTTACTGGCCCTATGTGGCATGTCAGTGACCTGCTTTTATAGTGTGACAGTTCATTAATATACTGTAAAGGAGATATTTGAAGAGTCTTGGGCTTCTTTTTGACCTGGGTTATTTGTCAGTTTTGGAAGCAGTATACAGTAAGTGTAGTAAGAATCAGCAGCTGGAATGGTTTGTGTTTGTGGGGAGGGAGAAGGGGAAGAGCACAAACTCCTTCAGCCAGCTTTGTGCCACTGAATCATGGCTACTTTTCTAGAGGTCTGCAGTAATTCATTTATTTCAGTGTAAAGTGGGTGGGAACAGGCTTTAGTTACTGTCTGCAAATGTTTAAACAGGCCTGAGAATTGCTAAGCTCATTTCATAGATGATAGAAACTCAGCACCCTTGGGGTTGGGAGAGGATCAACTTTTACATTTGGTGTTTGTAGCAGGTTCTGCTTTCTCCCATTCCACCCAGATCCAAGCTGCTGCCCAGGTGGGGTGTGTGAAGGCTGTTGAGCCAGGGGTGGATTGCTGTGTCTAGAAGACTGAGAAATGGTGAGCAACACTATTTGTTCATTCGACATCACAGACTTGGGTTTTTTTTTGGAAACAGACTTGATAAGAAATTAATAGTCCATGGAAAGATCATTTATCTGGATAAAGAGGGAAATTATAAACAATATCAAGGAGCATAAGAAGATAAGAATGTTTCCCAGGACACTTGTGTATTACTGAGTGAAAGAAAATCACAAAATTATTAAATCTGTCTCAAGAGAGGAAAGGGGGATATTTCTATGAAGTTGGTAATGTGATACAGTAATTACATCTGTAAAGTAGGACAGAAATGCTTTGTGTTAAGGTCTTTAAATTAAAATATGATTAGACAATTTGGATTTTTAAAAGGATGTTAGTGATAGGCTAGCTTAACTACAGAGCCATTAGGTTTTCTAATAAATACTTATTATTTTTCTATAAATCAGTTAAGCAGTGGTTAAGACTAAGTCAGATGCTACAAAATATGCTATTTCCAAACCTAGTAATATAGGTTAAAAGGAAAAATTATTCTACTCCCATCCGTAATTACTCTTCAACGGAGTTACTCCTCCTCAGAACAAATAAAATTACTCTTAACTTGTTAATGTGAAAGGAGTCAGGCTGTAGATTTAGGTCTGTAGTATCTCTGTGCATAGTTGATTTATAGTAAAGAGTGGCAAATACTGTTTTGTAATGAGTATCATGAAGGTGCTGCCCATACCTTCACTAATATAAGAGAAAGAGCTACCTAAGCAATAAGTGATTCTTCCCCTTTTCTGGCACACTTGAAAGTTACAGGCTGGCAGACTGAGACTTGTCTGTGATCAAATGGTAAATACAGTTCAGCTGCTGAGTCCTGCATTGAGAACCTCTTTCCACTTAGGCATTTTAATTCACCTCTTTGAGAGTCTCCCAATATATGTCTAAATAAACAGAGATTTTCAGAGATGATGAATCCAAACAAAAATGTGCTTTCACTGTTTGTGGGTGTGACGATTTCTGCAATGGAAACCAGCACCGAGGCTGCTCTTTTGTGTGACAAGAATTTTCAGATCAGTTTTCAGCCCACCCTGGATAGGCTATGGGCTGGGAATTCCCCTAAGAGTCCTTATTCACCCTCTCATGGCATGCTGCACTAAACCAGCATATCTGTGGCTTTAGCCCTGATGAAAGGTGGACTGCTGACAGCTCTGAAGCTGTGTTAAATCCAAAGCCAGGCACGATACCAGAGGCCTCCTCTCCACTCTGGATCAGTGCTGACCTGCAGGGTGGCCTCCCATGGGGCCTGACTTGTGCTCATTCTTGTTTAATCCTTGGCCTTGCTGGGGCCACTAGCAAAACCACTAATGGGTACCACTTGTAAAGGCTTATTCTGATATGCACCAGCTCCTTTGTAGCAGCCCCAGTGCAGCTGCTGGTGGTAAGAACTTGCTGCCAAGCAGAACTAAGTCTGTGTATGTATGTGCTTCAGGATGGAAGCTGGCAATGCAAATCCCCTGAGCATCCAGGATACCCATGCAGGGGGACAGTTGGGCCACAGCAGCAGAACCAAGTATCTAAAACATGAAAGAAATAAAACACTGAATTCTCTGCAGCTCTCTTAAGAGTCTTGCCCAGAGAAAAAGAGAAGCTCTGCTACTGCGTATCTTCTGCTAAGATAAATGTGGGAGCCTTCAGGCCATCTCTTTCAAGACTCAAAAGAAAGATGCTCTGTGCTGGGGACAGCAGAACTAGAAGAGAGAGTTTGTGGGAGAGGTATATCTAGGGTATCTCAGCTGGGCATCTGGAGTAAGGAAAGTATCAGAAGTAGAAGAGGGGTAAGGGTGGGAGAGCAAGAAAATGTGAAACAAATTGAGATTGAAAAAATGCACTCTTAAAATTGTTTTTAACAATTGTATTAAACAGCCTTGTGTCTTTCTGTCTTTGACTCAAAGAGTATGAGATACCCATGAGTCCAGCAGCAATAATCTTCTCAGATTTTCCCAAAGTAGCTTCTCAGCTGGGCTGTCTTTTTCTATTCTAGCTGTGTTCCTTGCAGCAAGAAATAATGCACAGGGCTGTTTTCATAGGTGATGCAGTTCCTGAAGCCCCTGGATTTCTGTGTCTTGTGCTAACGACTATACGCATGTAGCTGCTGTTTTAAAACCTTCACTGTGCTCTGGGTTGTGGGAGTAAACTAAGTTTCTTGTAGTGTGAAGGGGAAGGTATCTGGATGCCACATCTCCATGGGAGACAGGGGGAAGGGTGGAAATTTGGAATAAAAAAACCTAATTGGAGCTTTGAATTAAGTAAACCTAAAGGGCACAGGGGGAAGTAACTTAAACTTGCATTTGACTTGTACTTCCGTAACACTTTTTTATGGAGGACTTAAGAGCAAGATGAAAAGGCTTTAACACTCAGGCACTTGGCTTTTGCATAGCTGGTTTGCCCCATTCTGCAGAATTTTCTTTACATTTTTGTTTTTCTTTACATCCACCTCGCTTAATAGGGGGCGAGTAAAGAAAGAATCATAGATTCAGAGGATCATTAAGGCTGGAAAAGACCTCCAAGATCATCAAGTCCTACTGTCATCCTTTCACCAGTTGGGGAGAAGAGACCAATCCCCACCTTGCTACTATCTCCTTTTGAATAGTTTAGACTCTGTCTCCCCTCAGCTTCCTCTTCAGATTAAACAGTTCCCTCAGCCACTCCTTGTAAGACTTGTTCTCCAGACCCTTCATCAGCTTCATTTCCCTTTTCTGGACACACTCCAGCACCTCTATGTCTTTCTTGTAGAGAGGGATCCAAAACTGAACACAGTGATGGAGCTGGGAGCTCACCAGTGCTAAGCAAAGGGGGACAACCACCTCCCTAGTCCTGCTGGCCACACTATTTCTGATATAAGCCAGGATGCTGTTGGCTTTCTTGGTCACCTGGGCACACTGCTAGCTCATATTCAGCCAGCTGTGAATAAACACCCCCAGCTCCTTTTCTTCTGGGCAGCTTTCCAGCCACTCTTCCCCAAGACTGCTGTGTTGCCTGGGGTTGTTGTGACCCAAGGACCCAGCACTTGGCCTTGTTGAACTTTGTTGGTCTTTGGCCCATTGATCCATCAGAAATAATTGAAAAGCACTCCACTGAGGAATAGCAGGTGTTTTTTTTTTTTTTCCCCTGTAGCCAAGACAGAGCTAAGCAATTGTTAGTGTTAGGAATCAACATATAAGCATAAAGGAAAGAAGTCACACGTTTACTTTGAGTCTCCCACCTGCTTTGCTTCCACTGTCTGTAGGCAATGGCAAAGAGAAGGAAAGGTAACTAAGTCATAGTTATGTTCCTGTATTCCACCATTCAGGCATAGGGCTGAAGGCTCAAATTTGGCAGTAGCAGACGACCTTTCCTCTTTGCTTCTACTTTGTAGCTGCTAGTCACAAAATATCTAAAAATGAAGTTATTTCCTGTCTTTATTAACTGCTGATTACTGTCAGTTTGTATCTGCTGTATTTGTTATGAGGCACCCCCCACCATCAATTCAGGGGTGACTGAGGTAAGAGGAACTGCAATTTTTTGCTTTCTCTTCTAGAGCAAGTCAGTACCTATTCAGCAAGTTGTCTTGCTGGAAAATATTTGTTTGCTGAAACACCAATTCTTTGTGTCTAATGGTGTTTTCATCCTGGTTTGGAGAGGTATTGAAGCACAGTGTTACTTAAAGCTGGGGGATAGTCCCAGCTGACTTTAACAAAATTATCTTCATGCTCAATATTTGCAAGATAGTTAAATAATTTGCTGAGTCAGAAGAACTGTGTTTTCACCTGCCCTATTTGAGACAAAGGATATGTTTGTAACAACACGTTACTCCAAACACTGCTACTAGAGATCTCTTTAAGAAAAGCATTTAATGCTGTGTATTTTCCTCTTTACTGTCAAATATAGGATGAGAAGTAGTCTAGGTGAGACTCAGGTTCTTACTTGTTCTAAATACCTAAATGAAGCACCTGTGCTTCTTAGCTCCACTATGCAGAAGACAAAGAGTTTTTCAGTGTGTTTCTTTACAAGTATTATTCAGGGGACATTACAGTTTTTCTTTTCATTTTGTCCAATTATTCCTTCAGTGATGGTAATGTAGAAGGTATAAAGCATGTAAATAAGTAATTTATTCCTGCCTCTCCCCAACTATGGAGAGCTTTGTTTGACACTCCAATGGGTTTGTTACTGCAAGCCAGTCATTCTGCTTTTTGCCTGTTACCCTTCATGACAGCATCTCATTCTGACCCAAGTGTGAAAGGTAGAAGGACTTACTAATTATTCATTTAAAAAAACACAAACCTCTCCATTGTGTGACCTCTAATATGAGGTGTACCTGGTCTCAAGTCCTGGAGGTTGTCTTCATTGTATGGCAAAGAATTAGGCAAATGTATTCAAGCCAGGGCCAAGTGACCCAGTTTGGGGTCACCAGAAGCAAGCAAGCTGTGTCACTGGATGTTCTGGGTGTGCTGACTGAGCCTGTGGTGTGGTTCATCTTGCCCCTGCTATAATCACTTCCAGGATTCAAGTGAGTTGTTCTGCTTAGTGCCACAATGGGCAGTAAGGAGAACCAGATCTCGTGGAGTGGCTCAGGGCTCTCTGCCTGATGCTGCTTTATGCAGTGTACATATGTGCATAGGAAACCAATTTTCATGAGGATTGTGGGTTTTTTTCTCTTTATTTGCTGGCAAATGATTAAAAATTGCTGTGTAAGCAGAACCATACATGTGTTTGTGGACCTCACAGAGCTGGGGGAAAAAATAGCAGTCCTTGTTGTGTGTGTATAAGACATAATGCTTTGATTTTAAAAATAGGTATTTTATTTCTTTGACTAATTCTAAGGGAAACTTGCTGTATTTTTGTTCCTTCTCTCCCTGTCCTTCCATATGCCCCATATGTGATTAATTTGCTACCTTTACTGAATATTTCCCTACTAGCCCTGGGCCTAAGAAACCCCAAATGAAGAGCTTTATGTGAAACAGATCTAATGTGATGGATATAAAGTAACCGTTAAGCAAAAAGTACAGCAAATTCCTGTAGCATAACCAACACACTTACTGTCAACATGACTGATGCCAATAACATACAGCAAGAAGACAGGCAGGGAGCTGAGAGATGCTGGATGTTAAAAGCTGTGCTCTTGATGAGGAACACATGAGTGGCACCCTGGTTAACTTCTGCTGCTCCCTCTGAAGCCCTCCTCTGTTCCTGGCCCTTCCTTCAGAACTCGTGAGTCACTTCCCCTCTTCCCTGAAGAGAAGCTCTTTTGAAAATCTCATCCCAGGGTGCCGTGTTTATTGACTTTCAGGAACTTTCAGAACAAAATTGTTTCATGTACCCGCAGGGATGTTTTTCCCTAACTGCTGGATTCATGGATTCTCCCCGGGTGTTGAAAGTCAAACTGTTTTTTCTTCTGATTTAGGTCTTGTTGGGGCATTCAAACACTCTGGCCAAATTTCACTTTTGGAGGTGCTGTGAATGCCTCTAGAGCATGGCTCCCCTCTCTCCTGTGGTGCATGTGGACTGCACAGCAGTAACATCTGCCCCCAGCATGCTTGCTGACAGGGGCAAATGGACTTTAGTAGCCACCTCTTGCTGCATGGTGGAGTCTGACTTGGCTGCTTGGAGGAGGGGATCAGCCATGATGATGGGCAAGCAGGTGGGGAGGGCAATGTCACTCCTTACCTGTTTTTTCAGCTTGCTTTCCCCATGCCCAGTAAAACAGACTTGCCAGGAGGTAGTTTTTGGAGTTGAAAGGCTAAATGCCAAGTATTCCCCTGGGAGTGAATACTCCTGATATCACTTCAAGTTCTCTCAAAATTGTGGTAAGTTGTTTGAAAGGTCAGAGGTGTTTGAAGTGGGTAGTTTTGTTCTCATCGTTTGTTTGTTTGTTGTTGTTGCTGTGGTTGGTTTTTCCTCACTTTTTTTCTCTTCAGGGAAAAAAAAAAGGCCCCATGGCATCCTCCCTTCAGTCCATAAAACCTTAGTAAGGATCTCTGTCAAGTGCTTGATGCTCATTGCACACCATCACTTGTGAAGTTGTATTGTTTCCATAGCAACCACTGGTGTTATCAACACAAAACTGACTTCACTTTAGGAACATGCAGGTATAGAAATTGCTGTCTGGTCTTTTTAACTGAAGTCTGGGCCAGCAGTTCTGCCATCCCTCAACTTCTTCCCTTGCTGTAACAGGAATGGATTGAAGCTTAGCATTATGGTCTTGGCTAGCTTGTAGATTGTCTGCAGACCTTACTGATGTATAGAATAGCAGTCTGCTGCTTGTCTGTGTTTTATTTCTTTTATGGAAAAATAAGCTTGTTTCAAATACTAATAATGCTCAGGAGCTAGTTGTGTAATAAGCAAAAGGGTATCTCTCTGTGTGGGGAGGTGGGGGGGGAAACAAAGAATTTGAGAGCACGTTTCCCTGGGAAAATAGAATTTATATGTGCTTTCCAGTACTCTCTGCAGTTTAATATCTTCTCGGTCCAATTCACCAGTATATTAAAGCTGTTCTTTAGCACTCTGAAAGTACAAAATGGCTTTACAGTAGATCAAGTAATCACTGAAGAATGTCTCCTAGTGCTGGAGGATCATATGCCTGGTGAGATTGCCGTGGTAGCTCCCATGCCATTCACTTTTCCAGGCTGTCAGCACCCAGTGAAAGATCCAGCATCAGCTTAACTCCTTTCAGCACCTTCAGGGTTGTTTTAGGCCTGTTAGTTGTCCTAGGTTTTAGTAAGGACACATATAGACTATGTTCAGCTAGATGTTATAATAAAAAACGTTGCTTAAAAGACACAAATCCAGAAGATACTAATGTTTATGGGTGGGCTTTTTATGTTGAATTATGTTGAAATGAAAACATTTTTTAAGTTTTATGTTCCTTGACTGAACTGGAGAACTGAGTTAACTTTTTCAAATTAAATCTATAGGTTTCAATTTTAAATTGCAATACCTAATCATTAAACGTGAACTATCATCCCAGGTATGAAAGCTGTTTAAGTATATTTTAACTTCTCTCTGTGTGTATTTATTTTTATATATAAAAGTATTAACTTTCATATGACTGTACTAAGTCTGAGTGCAATTCTGGTGTGGAAGATGTAATCTGAATTGCAGGACTGAGCTCAGTCAATACTGTATGGAGACAGAACCCTGGTGTTCCTCTGTAGAGAGAACCACAAGTCCTCAGGTGTCGCCGATAATGAACTGGGAGCTTAGGCCCAGCTGTGCCCAATAATTAGGGCCTGCCCCAGCCGGAAATGGGCGGGGCTGAAGGGCAAGATAAAAGGCATGCTCCCAGAAGCAGAAGCAGTCAAGAGATGAAGACGCCTGAGGAGGGGGACGGCAAGAGAGCTCCGGAGAAGAGCCGTGTCCCCGAGAGAAGGCTCGCCGCAACATTCCTCTCTGTTTTGATCTGTTCCAACAACATTGCTGCTTTTACCTATAAATTTTTCAACACATGTTCTAGTTAGTGTGAGCAACGTTCCTTGTACACAATGAGTTTATATCATAAAAAGCATCTAAAAGTAACATGTAACAGGCTATTCAATGGCTGAGAGCATTATAATACTAGAAGACTTAAGATTTTTAATATTAATGGCACTGTGCATCTTGCATATAGTAAAGATCCTTGCATTGTGGGGGGTTATTTTTTTTTCTTCTAAGCAGCACTATAAAACAGTCCTATTCCAATAACTTAGCATTTTTGCCCACAGACTACACCCCCTTCTTCCCCCTGATAAATCCCAGAGGTTATCACTTAGAGTGTTGTTTATTAGTTTCTAGAATCAGTCAGAAACAGCATTCTTCTGCTCATAAAGTTCAGTAAATGACTCCTTTTAGACAGAAAGAATCTTAAATTTTGACCAGGATGCATGGCTGGAAAAGGCTTTAGTAAATTAAAATCCGTGAGAAGCAGCAATGTTTTATTTTTAATGGAGAGAAAGCTGTTCTGTAGACACTTTTCTTCACGGCTTAATTTTGGGCTTTGCAATACTTTATTGGATATGACATTGAAGACTAATAGTACCTTTCATTTTCCCCAATTTTTTTAGATCAAATGATGAAGTTGGTGCATAAACACTGTAGCCATCATGGCCAGCAGCTTCTCTGAGAGAGGTAAATGTGTATGGTCGAGCAAATCATGAACCCAAGGCACAGCCTACTGAATACTCTGAGATGATGATGTGGCACTGCTGGGACATGCAGCCAGGAGTGGCTTCAACAAGCAGATTCAGCAAGGGCTTTGAGTTGGGCTGTTCATTTGTTGCTGTAACCACCAGGCCACTTACCTTCTCTCAAACACATGTAGCATTTGATTTGAAGTCTCTCTTTTATGTCTGGTTGTTTTTCTGTGCAAGTCTTCAGTTAAAAAATGTTTCAATATTTTTGTTCAGTTTAATATTAGTATTTGTATTTCCTATGTTATCTTACCTTGGCTGTAAAGTAGTCCTCAGACCCATAAACCCTCCAGTGAAAGTATTTCTAAACTTTAGAAAAACACATTCAAAGAATACACCTCTTCTGTATCAAAAAGGGAGAAGGTCCTCTCAAAGAGCACCTAATGCTGTTTCTCTTCACACATTCTAAAGCAGGTCCTGAGCAAATGCTGTTCTGACTGGCTGCAAAATACCTTACTAGATTTTTTCACTTTATTTTAAAACTTCATTTATTGTTTTAATACAAGTCTAAACCTTACTGCAACCAACAGTTTCCTGGCATTTGGCGTTTTTCACTGTGGTTGCTGCTCATACAAAGACTGGGGGCATTTTTTTGTCCTTTTGAAGGCTTCTGTCCTGGCTGTTCCTCTCCCCCACATACAGTGGGAAGTGAGAGGAGGACAAAAGATGATGTTAGGCTGTCTCCTGTGTCCCTTCTCTCTGGGGACAGCCAGGAGCTTTCATAGCTCATAGCATATCAAAGAACAATTTCAAAGCTGATTGCTGTTCTACTTTCTATGTGCCTGTGGGTCCTTGGAAGCAGATAAGTCATAGCATAATGTATTCAGCCACAGTCCTCTGCTTGCCCCTTTGGCATCCTTGTTCTCCATCCAATCTTGTTTCCTCATGGGTAGAGAGGGGAAAAGTGTTGTGGTGGGACCGGGGCAGAGTCGAGAATAGGGCCCAGTGTTATGTACACCTTCAAAGTTGTATCAGAGAGGAGCTGGTCATAATTTGATCCTTGATTTTATTCTGGAGCTGCAGGACTGGTGTTCCTCGGACCTCTAATGGTCTACATCTCCAGCTATGGCTCTAACTCTGTGGTAACATGGCTGGTTTTTATTTCCTGATTGGAGCAAACCTCAAGTTTTTAGAGTTACCGGTGCCAGTCTCGAGTGTCTGAAACTTCAGATTTGAGCACTGTTAAATTAAACATAACTAAATTAACATGATTAAAATTGGTTAAATAACAATATGTTAATAAGAAGATGGCCTCCTTGTATACCTATGTGCAAAAAGAAAAACTAGCAGTACTGGGTTGAGCATTTTAATGGATTGAATGTTACATGGCTTCAATACTATGGTTTTGGTTCTATAAGGATTATTTTTCAAGCTATCTATGTATCCCTGCACTTACACTTGAAAAAATGCCTTAAAACTAGTAACCACCAACTTAAATACAAGTAGCAGATGAACATCCCAAACTATTCCTCCAGCACTGCTGCTGACTTGAATTGAAAAGTGTATTCTTCTTAGGTTCCCATTTACCTCCCAAAGATTTTCTTAGGGCTGTTCCTTCTTCAGCTGGGATCTTGTGTTTTCAATCTGCCTCTGTATCCTTTCCCTAGATGACGTTTTAATGTACAGAACAAATTCTACAGCTGATATGAAGCACTTCTTGCTTAATTTATTCTCACCTGCTATCTTTGCCTTTATTTCCTTTGATACTGTCCTTAATCTAAAATAAATCTTTGAGACTGGCAGTTGTAGTTGCTCTTCATATAAAGAGGAAACTAATGAACATCACCACACCTGTGAATACCCTGTGTGTTGCTTTACTAATAGTACAGGTTGCTAATCTGCTCAAATCTTCTGTTGATAGGAAAATATATTGGAAGAAGAGAAAGTGGAAGCTAAACAAATGTTACATGTGCATAGGTTTCGTGTATTTTAAGGGAAAAAGAAGTAATAATGCTGGTGGGTTTTTTTAGAAGCTCTGTTAGGAGAATTAAATTGTTGAAAAAAAGTGTTTCTGATAAAATGCACAGCAGTGTTAAGGGAAATCCAAACAACTGTGTGCATGTGTTACTCCTTAAATGCTTTCCAGGCTTGTTTTTAATGAGACTTTTGTCTCCCACAGTCACTGCTAATATAGAGACATTTGGAGCCACTTCTTCCCTCCCATCATGCTGTGTGTTTGAAATTTGCCAGCTGAGGTGTGGCTCATATAATCAATGCTGGCATTTGATTTCCACTCTGATAATTATACAGCTTCCTTTGTTTGACAAATCCCTCATGTGTGTGTGTTTGTTTACTTCAGTTCCACAAGCTCCAAATGAGATGACACGCTGACCAAGTCATGCTGGAACAAGTACAAGAGGAGAACCCGTGCTTGAATCAGCAAGTTGCCCGTCTGACAGCTACAGTTATGGCACCGCAGAAAGTGGTGAGATCAATATAAGAATAACAGAGTCTGCTTGAATGGCTGAGCCTGAAAGCAGGTTAGATCACTGTTTGATTTGCACACAGCTGAGGTTTTGTATGGGCATGTTTTCCTCTGCGGGCCTCAGAACATAATTCACTGTGCGAGTAACATCGTAATGATATTTACTTGAATATATTATGAAAAGATAACCTGGTGTTTTCAGTCGTACATATTTTTGGAAAGCTTCCAAATGCAACATTGCTGTAACTATCTTTCATTGCTCTACCTAGAATAGTCCAGAGGGGAGTTGGGAAACCACCATGGGTTTGGTTTTGTTTCTTCTAAAAGGTGTTGAGGTCTGATATGGTTTCACCCTTCAAAGGGAGGTTATTGAGCAGTTATTTAAAGTGGGGGACACACTTGATTTTTTTGTGGCTGGAGGAGAGAAGAGTCTCTTGTTATAGCCAGTAAAGTATCCTCTTCTCTTTATGACTTCTGTTTCAATTAATTCTGGTAGATTTCACACAATAGTTGTATAACACATTTGTTTGACAAAATATAAACGTATGTAAACAGTGTGGCTAAATTCTCAACAATTGTTCATGGATGCTTACAGTTTTTATGCCTCTTTACATGAATGTGAGCTACAAAACATACGAAACCTGGCTGTGTTTCATTGAGTGGCAGTGCCTATTCCTCCCCCCCTACAAAATAAGGCTTTTTCCCAGTCATATTAGGTCATGGGTAAACGTTTGTTGTCTATGGATTCCTTTATCAATATAATGATCAATAAGGATGAAATCCTGTCAAGTTTGCACGATGGTTTAATTTTATTATTTTGTGTGTGTGTGGCCCTGTATTTGAGGAACATCCTTGAGTGCAAGTTGAACAATGGGCCACAGCTCCAAGTGCCAGTCCTGGGGTCAGGATGCACAGTGAGAGGCTGCAGGGCAAGCAGCTGTCCCTGAGCCTTCTGTTCTTCTGTGGCTATTTTGTATGTGTCCCCACCTCAGCTTCCTCCCTGCTGACCTCCTGGAGATATTTGTCTACCTTGGTATCTGATTAAAGCCACCACAGAGCTGTGTGGAGGACTCTATGGTGGGAGAATAATGCCTTTCAGTGTGACTCAAAACTGAGGATCTCATCTCCTGTGATCAGTAATGCCATCTATCTCTACAGGAGGCTGACACTCTAAAAAATAGACCCCAAGATAAAATTTGCCTCAAAATGCAGTTTGGTTGTCCTCGTTCTGTTTGCAACTTTGCTTCGTAGTGTCAGATTGAAAAAAGAAATATGGCTTCAAGGCTAGGTTCATGAAATGCAGAGAGGAGGAGGCAGTGCTGTTCCCTCTCTTACCAGAGAGCTCTGCAGTTGCATCATTGACCAAGTCTGTAGGGTGTGTAGATGAAATTCTGTTAATCTTGGTGAGGGGGATCTGAGCTCTATATCCCACCTCTGAGAGAGTTTTCTAACTGCCAGGCTACTATTAGGCATTTTGGGACGAGCTTTTTGCTTAAAATGTAGGTGCCCTGTTGCTGGGTGAGGATTTATAGCAAGAGGCTGTGGATTTTGTTTTTGCTAAGTCTCTGGAGAGAGTACCCTTTTGGCAGTTAGTGTTAAGTGCTTTAATATTAAGTTATCCATGTTCAGTGGAAGAGCCAAAGGCTGTTCTTCATCTGTTCACCAACCTAGGCTCTTGTTACTCCTGCAGCATGTTTAGCTTGTGCCAAACATCCATGTAAACTCCCAAACAAATGGCTGTATTTTCAAGATTTTTAAAATTATTTTTTTAAATTTTATTTTTGAAGGAGCACTTGAAGGTAAAGGTGCTTGTGGGAAATCTGACTGCACGTGATCAAGTGCAGCCCTTGGTTACACAGTGTCACAGAGTCTCTCTTGCAAAGCTGGGATCCCAAAGGGAACTGTAGGGCTGGGTCCTGTTTCTTCTCCCATCTACACTCTTTCTTATCTAAAGTACAGCTTAATGTGTAACTCCTGAAAAGTGTTTAAACCAAGCAGTGGCAGCAGAAGGGGAGTCAAATTTGGTCAAATATGTAAATGCTTCTATTAAAAAGCCCAGGGCTGGCTTAATCTCTCATAAATCCACTTGCCAAATAGTGAAGAACCAAGTAGTTTTTAAGTATATAAAACCATAAACTGGTTTGGGTTGGAAGGGACCTTAAAGATCATCAAGTTCCAACTCCCCCTGCATGGGCAGAGATACATCCTGCTAGATCAGGTTGCTCAAGACCCCATCCAACCTGACTTTGAACACTTCCAGAGAGGGAACAGCCACAAATCCCTGGGCAGCCTGTTCCAGCATCTCACCACCCTCATAGGAAAGAATTTTTTATTAATGTCTAACCTAAATCTCCCTTCCACAAGTTTTAAATCATTGCCTCTTGTCCTCTCTCTACACACCCTACCCCAGCTTTCTTGTAGGCCCCCTTCAGATATTGGAAAGCCACCATAAAGTCACCTCAGAGCCTCCTCTTCTCTAGGATGAACAACGCCATCATCCTCAGCCTCTCTGCATAGGGGAAGTGGCTCCAGCCCTCTGATCCTTTCTGTCTCTCTCCTCTGGACACATTCAAGGAGCTCTATTTCCTTCTTTTGTTGTGGACTCCAGAACTAAGCACAGTACTCCAGGTGGGGGTCTCACAAGAGCAGAGAGGAGGGGCAGAATCACCTTCCTCAATGGGCTGCCTCTGCTTCTTTTGATGCATCCCAGGACCTGGTTGGCTTTCTGGGCTGGAAGCACACACTGACAGTTCATGTTGAGCTTCTGGTCCACCCTCCCCCCCCCCCTAGTCCTTCTCCTCAGGGCTGTTCTCAATGCTTTGTCCTCCCAGCCTGTATTCATACATGGGATTGCCTTGACCCAGATGCAGAACCTTGCATTTGGTCTTGTTGAACTTCATGCAGTTTTCTTGAGTCCACTTCTTGAGCCTGTCAAAGTCCCTTTGGATGGCATCCCTTCCCCACACAGTTTGGTGTCATTAACAAATCTGTTGAGTGTGCACTCAATTCCTCTCCATGTCACCAACAAAGATGTTGAACAGCACTGGTCTGAGGTCAGATCCTTGAGGAACACCACTCGTCACACATCTCCATTTGGACACAGCCATTAATCACAACTCTTTGAGTACAACCATCCAGCCAGTTCCTTATCCAGTGAGTGGTCCATCCATCGAATCCATATTGTTCCAGTTTAGAGATCAGAATGTGGTGTGGGACAGTGTTAAATACTTTGCACAGGTCCAGGTAGATGAGGTCTGTTGTTCTCCCTTTGTCCACCAAGGCTGTGACCCCATCATAAAAGGCCACCAAGTTAGTCTGGCAGGGCTTGCCCTCAGTGAAGCCGTGTTGGCTGTCACTAATCAGCCCTTTGTTATCCATGTGCCTTGGCAGAGTCTTCAGGAGGATCTGCTCCATGATTTTACCAGGCACAGAGGTGAGACTGACTGGCTTGTAGTTCTCTGGGTTTCCTTTTTTGCTTATTTGAAAATGGGGGTTATGTTTCCCCCTTTCCAGTCAGCAGGAACTTCACCAGAGTGCCACGACTTTTCAAATATAAAGGACAGTGGCTTTGCAACTTCATCTGACAGCTCTTTCAGGACCCATGCCTGAATCCCATAGATCTCACGGACTTGTTGACCTTCATGTTCTTTAGGTGGTCCTGAAGCTGCTCCTCACCTGCATTGGGAAAGTGTGGGGAGAACAGTGTGTCTGTTCTGCCTCTGTAATCAATGCAGTAGGATTAATCTATCCTAGTCTAAAATTCCTGTACCTTTTTCTGTCCCGTCATTAGTCACTGGGATGTGACTAATTGCTAGATTTGGCAAATTGTTTCACAGATGCCTGTTGTAATGCAAGAGGAATCATTCTCTAGAGGGGCTTCACCTTTGACTGTGAAGAGTGCTTAAATGACTGTAGAGTCCAAGTAAAGTAAGGAGGTATTAATCTCCAGCCTACCCAGTCCTGGGAGGATAGATTCTGTAGGAGGTAGCTAAGGATGCTACCTTCCTAATTTAGGCATGCACCTTGGATGCTTGAAGTTAGGTCGTGCAATAACTACCTTTTGTATAAAAGTGGGTTAAAACACTTTAATGAGTATAATCTAAAGAATACCTTTTATCTTCGTCTGGGCAAGATCAAAGACATCCTGAAATTACTCGAGGATCTGTGGAACAATTGAAGAGCTGTTTGTCTCTTTGGAAGCAGTAATACAACTGAAAATGTTTTTGAGTCTATTGGACTGAAGTTTTCTCCCTTTGTTAACAGTAAAGTAATATTTGGGGTATTGAATCCCACAAGAATATTACTATACTGCACATACTGGATTTTTGTAGGGTAAGGTAAAAACAAAGAGGCTAATCTTTAGACCTCTTTATTTTAAACAGGAAGTTTAAAATAAACCCAGGAAAATGTAACCATGTAAATGGCAAAAGAACTGTAACAATTTTCTCAAACTTGGTACAAGCTTATTACATCTGTATTTGTTGACTAATTAAAAATCCTCCCTCTGGAAAAGTATCTTAAGTACTCCCAGCACCTAAAAATGTTTGTTTGGGCTTTTTAAAGGACATTTTCATTATAAATATGTTTCCAAACCAGAGGCTTTTGACTGTATCAGATTGCAAGCATAGTTCTACAGCAGTGTCAGCTGCTCTGTCTCCAAGTTGCATTCACAGTTCATTAGAAGCCAGGCCCTGGATGCCCATCAAGTCTGATGTCACTGTATTTGTTGCATAGCTAGGAAATGAGGCCTCTGATACTGTGTTTGGCTTTTTACTGATAAAATACTTAAATGTTTCAACTAGAGTAGACCAGCGTGCAGAAGAACATTTTGAGCTCACTCTGTCCTGAGGACATTCCTGGGGGATGCACACCTGCTTCCTGAGTTTCTGCTAAGCAATTGCAAGAAATAAAAGGCGGATACCTGGGCTGCTCTGCCCCTGTCGTGTAATAGATTTAAAAAAACATTGATTTGCTAGTCAAGGGCTGATGCAGAAGCCAGCCAAAAACCCATCAAGGCCAAGTAGTAATCTCCACTAGTTTTCTGGCCTTTAATTAAAGGAGTGGGTTGGACTAGATGACCTTTAAGGGTCCCTTCCAGCCTATAGCATTCTATGATTCAAGGAACAAATATTAAAGGAACTGTGATGCCAGTACCCTTTGCAAATGTATGTGCATGGTGTTGAGAAAGATAGCTCTGCTTTTCCTTTGCTAGAGAATCTTTTATTTTCCTGCAGGCAGAGCAGTACTTTGTATGGCTCAAGCCCAGGCTGGCCAGTGTTTGGTGCAGCTGGGCAATCCTATGCTCACTGCACAGGACTTCTGCAAGCTCTTGGTCAGTAGCCACTGTCCTGGAACCAGGAACCACAGGAACCATCTCAAACAGTGCCAAACCTGTCTCTGTGCTGCTCTTGAAGAAGTATGCAAACGTCTCTTCCATCTTCGTTGCTACAGAACCTTTTTCCCCTTTCTTCCCAGAGCCCAGAAGAGTTGGTCTGTGGTTTGCATGCAGCTCTTCTCTGAGATGCTTGTAGTGTTGTGAAGTCTCTTGTGTGGGGTGCATGAGGAACAGGTGCAGAAGCAGAAGAACACTGAAATATCCCTCCCGAAGATCTCTGAACTCAGACCCTTGAAAATAATTCTCCAACAAACGCTGTTCCACTTTAGGAAACACCCATCAGACCGAGGCTTTACAGTAAGAGAACTGCACCTTTTCATCATCTGATTTGAAGAAGAGACAACAGGGAAGCCTGCCCTTGCTATGGAAGTCTGAAAATCCTTGTTCCTGGGGGGGGGGGGAAATCAGCAGCAAGGCAAGGAGATGGGTACTAATGAATTCATCTCAGTCCTGATCTGGACTGTGGAGGTTGATGGCTTTTGGGTTAGGATCATGAGAAGCCCCTCTGTGGTATCTATTTGCTAACTCTGCAAAACGTGAGTGTTGCTAAACAGCTGCAAAAATACTCATCAGTATTCAGGGACAGTGACAGGGGTAACGTCTGTCTAAGGTAAAACAAATGAGCCTCAAAGGGAACTTGTTGCCCTGCATTGGGAAGTTTTCCAGTTTTAGCTAAACAATGTTGTGAAGTGTAAGCTCATTAAAAAAATGAGGGTGGGATTCACCCAGGTAGTCTCAGAAGTTAACTTTATGTCTCCTGGATGAATCTGAATATGTGATTCAGTGAAACCATCAGCAGGTAGTTTAACTTCTTTTCTTTGAACTCTCTGAAAATCAATACAGATGACCAAATTATTTTAAGCTAAAATATATTTTAATGTGCTTAGATGCATATAATTTAATTGGAAAAAATATTTTGTGAAGTAGTACTTTGAGCAGATTTACCTGAACAATGCAGTAATGACTTAAAAATCAAAGGGAAGCACATTTTAAGTCAGAATATCAAAAATTAGGTTATTTTTGAGATATAAGAAAGCATGTTCCCTTACAGGCACAGGACTCTGCCAGGTTAGGATATTGTACAGCCCATGGTAAAAACTTGTATTAACAGAGATGTTACTGTGCTCTGACATCACAATAAATGTGATGTCACAGTATGCTAGATAGCAGGCCAGCTTTTTCTTAAAAACATGGGGTAGGCATCATAGGAAGCAATTTATTTCATATACCTAGATATATGGCAAGAAAACCCATCAGGATGCCAGGATTAATTTCTCCAGTCCTGGGGATGGTGTCTCTGAAGAAATTGTTATTGTAAAAAAGCAGTTTTTATACAATCCTGGCAAAACCCCAAGGCTTTCTAAAGCAGTATACAGTTTGTATGGGTTAATTTAAGTATTGAAATAATAATTTGTGTGTTTGTAGTCAGGAATGATTTTTTTTAACTGGACTTTCATCTTGTCATTTAGAGAAGTAGCATGAAATCTCAGTAAAACTGCTAGGGTTTTAATTCACCAAAGTCTTTCTCAGGGTATCCTGTTACTCTAATTGTTCAGAAAAGGACTGGCTATTTCATGAGTGATTTGAGACTTAAATCCTGGGTTGATTTTTGAGATTTATTTCTATTGTAGCTAAGCTAGTTTGCCTTTACTAAATGCTAAGCTAATCTAGGTGCTGCTAAAATTTCTCTGGGTGTATTTGGGACAATTTAAGGTCTATTTGCACTTAAATTTGTATTTCACACTTTGAAGTTGAGCAGTCCTTACAACTGTCCTAAACTTTCTGTTAAGATACAGGCATTTGGCAGGGTTTCACTCATTTAAAGGGCTTGTTATGTGTTTTTGAGGTGCGTGCATCTCTGTATTTGCCAGCTAGGACCAAATCTGGGGTGGGGATACATGCAGAGAGTAATAAATGTTTAATGCACTGGCAGTTTCCTCTGTGTAAGGGGCTGGTGTTTGATATGAGCCTCCAGTAACTGTTTTGTGAATTTTCTGTGCATGCTTTCCTTCTGTTGCATGTATTTCTGGGTGCCTATTTCTGCATCCTCCTGTAAAGCACATTTGCCCCATGTAGCAGAGGAAGGTGCTGGCAGCCCCTGGGAGTTTCTGCAAGAGGCACCTTCAGCCCCTGGGTTTGCATCGCAGGTGAACAAACCCATCCCAGGACAGAGGTGCAGGAGCAGGGTTTGGGCCATGGCAGTGGTAGAGGGCAAAAGACAAAGCACCCTTAAAGAAAGCTCCTCTTCAAGAGTCTGTGAAGCTTCCCCAAGGGAGAGCCCTGACCAAATCTTTTTCTGCTGTGAAGGTGGTGCAGGAGACATCAGTCAGAGAAGCTGCTCCCAGCCAGTTAAGCCAACGTGGGGTTGGTTTGGGAGCAGTGGGACTTTGTGTAATGCATAGATGAGCCAGCTGGCAAAAATGGGACCACAGTTGTTACTAATGTGTTTGTGATGATAGCCTGGGTGCAATTAAGTTATTAGGAGGTGATTTGCAAAGGTTTTGTTCAGCTGAGCACACCGTAACTGAGCTGTCACCAGTCTTCACTCCTTGGCTTGGTGAGGTGAGTTTCTACCCTTTTACCTGACTTTTTGTGAATGCTAAACTATATAAAAAATTAATACTACCATGTCATAAGTACACTTGCTTTTTAATGATTGTTACAAAGCAAGATTTATCTGCCCAGTCAGACACACTTGCAGGAAGCTACTGCTTTCTTCTTTCCCAAGGCTGTGATATTATATATTCTTAATGACAAAGCAGAAGTGAGTCTCAGATGCAGATGCTCTCCTGTATCTTAACAGGACTGCACCCTGTTTCTGCTTCATCAAATAGAGCATCATTTAAGACTGGTCTTTAAGAACTAGATACACACAACAATAAGGAAACCTGCAACATAAAACAGTATGTAGCAGGGAGAATGAATGAAATGCAGAGTGCTATTAGCCATGTGATGAAAAATACAATCAATTTTAGGGCTAAACAAGACGATGTGTCACAGAGAAATGCAATAACTTCATTTTGGTTTGGATTTTTGCCAGCAAAGCCAGGTATTAAATACATAAAAATATAATAAATATATTAAAACATTCCAGGAAATTAGCCTGATTTCTAACTGAGATAAGGTACAAATATTATAACAAATACATACTGGTTACTAACACTTCTTTTTAGTTGTTGTTTTCTTTTAATTTGTGGTTATTAACTGAAGTCTTCAGCTGCATTTCTGGTGAGTGGTAGAAACAAGACATCCCTGGTGTGAAATCCTGTAGTGTGCTAAGTGATGCAGGACAGACCTCACACTATGATTTTGATCTCAGTGAAAGGGAATGCATCATATGTGTATATAGAAATCCTGCTGGTGAGGTACTGAATATTCTAGAGGCCTAACTTTACACTGTGGAAATTCAACAACTGCACCTCTCTTTGTGGCTGGTGTGCCCTTCTGGCAGACACACATGCTTGGATGGAAAATAGAAGCCTCTCTGCATTAATAAAATAAAACTTTCAGGGAGAAATTAGGCTGCAGTCTCAATAATACTTTTTTTTTAGGTGTAGCTTTGACTTCATCTGTTACGTTGCTGAGCTGAGCTGATCTGTTTCAGGTTAAGACCAGTAAATCTTTGTTTCTCTGCTCTTCTTTATGTTGAAAGAGATGGGAGGACAGTAGCTTGGTTACATCCTGCTCCTTGATCAGGACATAAAATAAACCATAGAATCATAGAATCGTAGAATTGGCTGGGTTGGAAGGGACCTCAGAGATCATCAAGTGCAACCCTTGATCCACTACCACTGCAGTTACCAGACCATGGCACTGAGTGCCACATCCAGTCTCTTTTTAAATATCTCCAGGGATGGAGAATCCACCACTTCCCTGGGCAGCCCATTCCAATGCCTGATCACCCTCTCTGTAAAAAAATTCTTTCTAATGTCCAACCTAAACCTCCCCTGGCACAACTTGAGACCGTGCCCTCTTGTCTTGCTGATAAAGTTTCAGCCTTGCCCTTCGCAAAGGGAAATAACACTGTAACTCATTTGGAGATGGATGAGAAAGAGAGAAATGCATCCCATTGCTACAGCTAAGCCACAAGCAAGGCAATGGAGACAAGGCAGGAGTTTTTTCATTTGTCTTTTTGACCAGTTGTAGGAAAGCAACAAGCCAGCAGGTTCTTCCATGATGTTCTAGCCCACCCTTTGTAGCATGATACCACTTGCTATTCCCATGCTTCTGCTTTGCCTGGTGTCTTGACCTGCTCTGTGAGGGAGTGCTTAATTTTCACATGAAAGGCTGCTCCTTGGGTGCTCCTCTTTCTTGGCTCTGCTGACAGCCAGAGCATGTGACAGCTCATGTTGTAGGTGTGACTTTTTTTTTACAGTGGACTGGTGCCACTGGGATTTGTACTTCTGTCTGGCTAGGGGATTTGGATTTTAAAATAATTTTATCAGAGACATCTCATTTAGCCAAATACATTTCATTAACTGTGATTATCTGAGACTAGGTATATGGTGGCAATTGTGCCATAGTAGTTGCTCTTGGTAACTGGAGACCTCAAGAGTGTGCTCCCAGTGTTTTCTGCTCATTTTGCATATTGGAAGACAAATTTAAGGAAAGGTGAAAAGAGTGATGAGAGCTGCTAGGAATTTTTTAATAAAGTGGTTTTGGCAAAACGCAGAGTTCTGTCAAGAAACGTTTTTGCTCAGAGCCTGTTGTTCTGATGTTGCTGACAGCATTTCCATTTTCAGAACTGTATTACTGAAGATGGAGTGTTCAATTTACTGAAGAAAGCTTCTAATTTTCTGATGAACTGGAAGAGTTTGCATGCATGTACCTGTGCATACGTGCATTGTGCATGAGATCTGCATTTCCCAGCAAGCTGTAATGAATGCACTGCTTGTCTGCTTTGTTCTGTGGAATCCTTCTCAGTGACACTGGTACTTTCCTTCTTCTACAAAGAAATCTGTAGCCCTGGGGAGGGTGCATGAAGAAATACAAGCTCAAGCTTCTAGGATACTGGTCAAATGCTCCTTTTAATCAAATTTCTGATTTACGTGGCAAGCTGATTCTTGCAGTCTGACATTGTGTCATCCAGTGGCACTACTTATTGCTGAGAAAGATGACTTAAAATGAGAGGGAAGATTAACACTAGTTGAAAAGTAGTATTTAAGGTGGTCTTGGTGTATTTTTTTCTTAAGATTTCTGAATTCAGTGACTGCCAAATGCTTTAAAATGGTTTTCATTCATTCATAAAGAAACACCTTCCACTCTGAAGCACTGAACAAGTAGGATCTCAGGAGCTTCAAATCAGAAACATCTGCTTGGAAGTGAAGTATTTACCCAGAGCTAAAATTAGGGTGGCTACAGCCCCTTCCATGGGGCTTGGGTTTGTTGGCTGTAGGGTGCTCTTGCCACTTGAGAACTTGCTGTTCTCACCTTTGTTCATGCTGAGTTAAGGTGAAAGTGTCTCAATCTGAACTAGTTTTTTTGCTGCAAGTCTTGCATGATTATTACAGAATTAAACTTTCTAGCATGCATATACTCAAAGAAGTTATTCTGTCTTTGGGGTGAATAATAGCTCACTTTAAATGCTATTTTTGTGTGTGTGTGTGTGTGTGTGTACAGACGGGGGTGGAAAGGAAGAATGGGCAAGCAAAAGATGTAATTATTCAACAGAAGTCTTAATCTTGCATTATAAATATGGATCATGACTTAAGGAGCCTGAGGACATAATATATTATCTTCTGCTTGAATATCTAGTTTTAATCTGAGACTTGCTTGAAAGTCCTTATGAAAGATGAGCACTGACATTTAAAGTACTTCTGACATATACATTGTCTACATAGAGCCTGGCTCTTGGGCAAAGAGCTCTATGGGCTCTTGCAGCAAAGGGGCTGAGGGCAAGAGGATGCTGGATTGAAACAAAGCCAGTCAATCTTTTCCAAAGGGGAAAATTTACTCTCATGCATTAACAAATACCTATACGTTAGGCAAAGATACGTTTAGCATAAATGTCAAATCAGTCAATTGAAGGGATAATATTTCCTGAAGCATCAGTGTGGGCACAGGGAGAGTGGGCTGGCAGCAAATGTGGATTGTGTTCACAGCCCTGGCACTGGCTTTGGGCACACTGCTCAATCTCTTTCCTGCCCAGATCCTCCCCTGGTTGTTCTCTGCTCAGCCTGGTGAACTTTCCCAAAGAGCAAATGTGCAGTTGTGTAACTGCAGAAGGCAGTCGTGAGGCAGCACTGCCCAGTCTGCTGCCTTTGTCTTTGCAGAAAGGCTCAGCAGCCATGCACCCCTCTGTATTCTTAGCTCTGTTTGCCAGGGCAGTGAAATATGCATGTGAAGGACATGTAAAGAAGAAGCATTGTAATGGCATCTTGTCCCCATTCCTGGTGAGGCAGCAGCACCACAACACAACATATGATTATCCAGAGGCTACCACAACGAAGACTTGACTGTGTTATTGGCCTTCAGGTTATCCTATAATTAAAGATGGATTCTGGGTAAATTAATCGACTATTTTGTAGGTTATGCACCCTTCTTTCCACTAAATCCTTAGTAATAAGCAGGAGTATTACTGTGTTTAAAAAAAAAAAAAAGGTATTTTCTTCCCCTTGTAGTTCTAAATTCAATGATGAAGAGAGGTTTCTGTAACACAGTGCCTGTGAAACACTAGATGTAACTTGCCACAATATCCTATAGACATCAGGCTGCATCCTACAGACAATCAAGTGATGTCTTGTAGGTGCTTATTCACACAGCTCCCTTAAACACTTGAATCATTTTACTAAGTAACCCAACTCATGGTGTTGCCTTGAAGTGGAGCACCTGAGTGAGTGCCTATTTGTGGAACCAGGTAGATGCTTGCCTCTTCAGTGTGAGTACAGGGCTCCTTACTGAGATGAGGCTTTGGCAGCCCACTGTCAGACACGTGCAATAACTCAAAACTCTGTTTCTCTAGAAAGAAAGAGAAGATTGTTTGGGGTACACAGACTTGTGGTAGCTCAGCTCATGAGTAAAACATCTTTTCTTTTTTGCCTTTGGCTGCAGAAAGCCCTGCAAGAGGTTTGACTCTGTAGAGCAGATGAACGCAGATGCTGATGTGTAAGGATCAGTTTAGGAAGCAAGAGGCCTAATAAACAAAATTAGCAGTTTTATATCCAGAGACTTCTCTCTGGAAGTTATGGATTTTGTTAGCTAAATATCACCTGTACCTTTCCTTGTGCTGTGAGAGATACATCACATGCTATAGTGCCACATTGTTTGTACATTGTCTTCGTAGTCTGCACCTTATGCATTTGTCATATATTTCAATGGCAAGTGATGTATATTAACACTCTTCTCTGGTTTGGGTTACTCAGGAATTTGTTCAGAGCAAAAAAGGGACTCTTTCATGTAGAAGCTCATAAAAGTATAGCAGTGACTGCTCAGTGATGTTACTGAAGCAAAAGACTGAAATTATTGAGGAATAATTAGAAATTTCCTTGAGGGAAGAGGCATACTATTAAGGGATGAATTTTGATGAAACAAATGACCTTTACTTGTTCCCAAGTAAAGTCCAAGCTTCTTATTTTTTCCCCTTATGGGGTCAGGAAAGGCAACTGTAAATTTGCGTGTGTGACACTTTTAGTAAATGACTGTTCCAGCACTTCAATGCTAGCCCTCTGTTTGGATAGACAGACCTACACAACTGGAGTTCTGGAGGAAATGTCCTTCTGAGGTGTACTCTGCCAGGATGTCCTGTTGCTGACAAATTATTCACAAGCCCAGAGTGATGCAATGAGCATGTTACCCATGTTCAGCATCCTGAGAAGCTGCAGGGCAGTGTGGGAGTGCAATTCCAGGTCAAGCCTGCTGCCTTCTAGCAGAGCCTGTAAGTTTTTCTGCTGGCCAGCAGAAACTGGGGTACAAACAGGCCAGCGAATTTTTTGCTTTATTTCAGTATTGAAATAATTCCAGTATCCCTTTTACATGCTGTTCTGAGTCTTGTAAGCTAGGAGAACAGGCATAGCTACAGTGGAAACAAATACATGCAGTTTTCCACTCCTAAAAGTAAGAAATTGAAGTTCTGACAGGAAGTATTTCAGAGGCTACTATTTACTTTGTGTGTTCAATTTTATTTAAAACCTCATCCTTTCTCTTTTATTCCTGGTTTAATATGTTTAAATAAAGAGTGTTAAAACAGTTGAGTTAAAAAGAAAAATTAAAGATGATGGTACAGATTTTGTCTCCTTCAGGATTTTAGCACTAAAAAAATTTATATTCCTTCCCTGTAAAGCAGATTCTGAAGCCGTAACTAAAATTCAGACGACTTCCTCCCTACTCTGTGAACAGAACCCCATTTTCTTAGCACAGAATTTCTTCTGTAACTTGCAGGTCATCTTGTGTCACGTGTCTTGATAGCTAAGGACTAGTTTGGAGGTAGTTCCTCTGCCAGCCTGCCTTTACTGAGCATCTGTAGGTCACAGAATCATCATGATTGGAAAAGACCTCTAAGATCACTGAGTTCAACCATCCACTCAGGGGGAAAAAACCCAAAAATAACAAGCCAAGCCAAACAAACCCAAACCCCACTACCATGCCCACTAGAGCATGTCCTGAAGTGCCATATCTACACATTTTTTTAATACCTCTGGGGAAGGTGACTCCACCACTGCCCTGGACAGTCCATTCCAGTGCCTGATTACTCTTTCAGTAAATAAATTCTTCCTAACATCTAGTCTAAACCTCTCCTGATACAACTTCAGGCCATTTCCTCTTGTCCTATCACCAGTTACATGTGAGAAGAGACTGACCCCCACCTCACTACGACCTCCTTTCAGGTAGTTGTAGAGAGCAATGAGATCTCTCTTCAGCCTTCTCCAAATTAAACAATCCCAGTTCTCTTAGCCTCTCCTTGTATGATTTTTTGTCCAGATCTTTCACCAACTTCGTTGCTCTTCTCAGATCAGAGGCAAGAGGAAGCCACATTTAGGCAAAATACAGATCCAATGGGAAAGTGCCACTTTTCTTTTTTTTCCTGTGGAAGAGCTTCTGTTGATACCAATAAATATGTTTCTGAGCCTACTTTTGGTAAATGAGAGGTGAAGAGGACAATAATGACTAGTTGTTGGAGAAGTGGTGGGATATCTAAGGTATGATCTTAATTTTATTCCAGGCCTGCACCTTGGTAACCATATCTGGGATAGTTTATGAAATGGGAAGGAAGGGTCTCCCTTCTGTGCACTTTGAGATCTCCAGATAAGGAGCGCTTCATAACAGGAAAGTGGTATTGTTAGATGTTGTTTGAAGTCTGGACAAAAGCCAGCTGAACAGCTAACACAAAGATCTCTTTCTCCAGACACGTTGACAGCTGGCTGTGTGTTTGGTACTACAGGTATGCCCTTAATTGGGAGATAGGAAGCTTCTAGACAGAGCTGGTATTAACTGTCAAGGTGGTGACTGACACCTTGGCTCAAAGGAAGATGAAAGATGCAGCACTGCAGAGTGTAAAAAGGGGTAATGAGTGTTTTGGATGGTCTCTCTTTGAGCCTTTAGAGCTGATTAGGATAGTCTGAAGGGAAAGTATACACCAGGACAGGTCTTAAGATGTGTTGTGCTACCAAAGCTGATTACATGTCTGATCATGCCAGGGTTTTTCCTGTTGTGACCAGATGCTAGTCTGTGAGGGAGTAAGCCAGCATTATGCTGAAAGCTGTCATCTGCTGTTGGCTTGTGAAATTAAGAGAGTTACTCTGAGAGATGTTATCCAAAATAAAATCAGTAGTTCGATATGAAGCAGTTTGTTTTTATGCTGTGCTATATTGTGCTAATCCCAGTAATATTTTTTTTTACACTGCTGCTACTAGTACTACTTTCTGTTAGTAACTTGTCCACTTTCTGCACAGTTGTGTGTGGTTTTTATAGCACCATGGGAATGCCTTTGATAAGGACTGATCCCAGAACTGTTCCTGGGGGATTTTCCATAGATTATTTTTGTGGGCAATACTTCAAGCTCTCCCTGTTTCTCCATCAATGCTACAAAATCTTGCCAGGACACTATACAAGAAAACTGCACTTAAATGAAACTAGTGCTTTCAGTTGATCTGTAAAACCCTGGTACTTTGGAGAGGTATGGAAGCAAATCCATGCTGTTGGCCTTCACCTTGTTCTACTTTACAGGTGGGTCTGTGCCCAGAACATTTGTGGATCTGTCTCCCCAGTGTAAGCCATGCCCTGTGCAATGGCTTGAGCTTTATTCTATCCAGCAGGATCTGGCACATTGGTTCCAGTTTAGAAGGTATGAGTGACCTGGGGTCAAAGGAGCCTTGTTTCCCTTCTTTTCAGCCTTGTATGTTGGCACTTTTTTGTTACCTATATGCTCATATTGTCACTTGGGATGCTGCACGCCAGGAGCAAAGAGGCATCAGAAATCTGTTAGGTGCGAGAGAGATAATAATTTTTAATGATTTCTTAATAATAAGTCATGTTTTAATTGAAATAACTGAAATTAGTATGCTACTTCATTTTCATCTGCCTGTATCCCATATAAATCCCAACTTAAAGCTAATCAGTCACCCAGCTATCCCCTCCTACCATTAGCAGGACAGAACAGTGACCAATCAATGTGTGGAGCACTGGTAAGAGGAGTTCTCCCTCCCTGCTTTCTCTGAAATGAGAGACTCTTGATGACATCACTGTAGCTGTCAGTGCAACTTTTAGCTAAGAGTGTTCTTTATTCATTAGATGAATGAGTAGAAAGTGCATGGATATATCCATCTTGATGGATATGTGGCAGCTCTTGAGCAGGTGTCTGTGGGTGGATTTATTTTTTCATTAGTTGCTGAGACAGTATAGAGGCTCAAGAAAAAGTGCCCCTGCAGCCAGGTGAGGAATATATACAGCTAAAGAGATTACAAGTGCTTTGATATAAATTGCTGAGAGATCTGCTGTCCTTTTTTTATCTGCCAGTTGCTAATAAGATCCCACCAGCACATTCCAGGTTTCTGGCCTAGTTCTTAGGAGGTTCATGCTGATGCTGCATCACAAGGTTCCTATCTTTACCTCAGTATCCCTGGGCCTCAGCATTTAAAAAAGCTCCTTTACATCAAAAGCTGTTGTGGGAAGAGATACCCACAGGAGGATGTGATATGCTAGGATAATGTGGTGATGGGCAGAGCTGTTTGCATACCTAGGGCAGAGGTGTGAGGCCTCGTTCCCTTCTTTGTGAAGTCTTCATCCACAGACTTTTGAAATCCTTCTATATTTGTCTTATTTCCACTTGGTCATAGCAGAGTGCTTAGGACCAGGGGAAAAAACAGCCTGGGGTGGGCAGGAGAGGATGATGGTGAAATGTCTTGTGGCTCCTGGTACCACAGTTGTCATCAGCTGAAGCATTTGTCCCACTGCAATGAACAACTGCAGCTACAGTTATATTATTATAATCTTATATATATAATATAATATATAAATAAATTTATATTTTATACATTTAGATTATTAATATTTATTTTTATTTAACTTATTTATTATTTACTTTATCTTTATTATATTAATATTGTTATTTATATTTTATATTAATATATAAATACACACATAAAATTTATAATATATAACATATAAATAACAATAATATATAATATGTATTTTATTATTGTATTATAGTATTGCCAGTGCTAGTGAAGAGCAGTCTCTGCTGCAGTCCTTGCAGCTCCTCAGAAGGTTTGAGGAGCTGAATGTTTTGTCATTTCTGGGTATTTTATGCGTCCTTTGGCTCTGAGGGAAACTAAAAATGAAGGGGGAAGATTCCCTTTGTGTGTGTGCATGTATCACATGTATGTGCATTATATTAGTGTGGTTTCCTTGAGAATACCTGGCTTGAAAGCTGCACTGTTTATCTGTTCCCTTCCCTGGCATATGAGTCAGTTTGGGTAAAATATGAGAGAGATAGGGATCTCAAAGGTAGTTGTGTTGCTTTCCCCTTCTACTTAAATTGAAGCCTCCTTGTTCCTGTTCTTTAGTTTTATTGCCTCTACACTTAGGTTACAGATCTATCCTGGATCATACTGATGAAACTGATGTAGTAATTTGGCCAGTTAGGTGACAACTCTACCTAAATTTAGAAAATTCTTCTAATGACTCCAGTGCCCCATGGAATACCATTTTCTTTACAGTGATATTTATTTAAAGAGTAGCATATTAATGAGCATCAAGAATTGACATCCAAATTGCAATTAAAATAACTGCTTAATTAAGAGGAGAATGTAATGCTTACTAACAACCTTTGTAACTATGCAATGCAAAATAAAATTTCTTTGCATCTAACTGGTACAGGCCTGGACCCAAGCTCTGGATTTGAATATATGTTGAGTATCAAAATATTTTTTTCTAAAAATTATATTCAAATAAACTAAGGGTCAAAGAAAGTGTGAATCCTATCCCAAGTTTTAAGAATCCTTTTCTTGACCATGGTTATGTATAACTACCAAGCAAAATCTTTCAGCCTCTGCTACTTTCATATGCTCATTCAAAATGAAAGACACAGCAATGATGGGTGAGCTGGCCAGTCATTTTGGTTAAGCATTTGGAACTGGGTCTGTTTCACATTGATCTAGAAGTGATGTATTTTTAATAAATCGGAAAAAAATAGATGCTTTGGCCATAGTGCCATGGATTTTTTCAACATGTACTATATGAAACTTTAGCTGTATAGTCTCTGTGATATAAATAAAAAGAACAGATTGGAATTGAAGTATCATATCAAAGCAGCATGTTGATCTTCTAAACAAATCTGAATTTATTTTTATTTTTTGGCTTCTCTGCAGCAGGCTCTTTTTTCCATTTCATGATGTTTTGTACTCTTTAGTCATATGCTGTCACTTACTTCCTTCCATGTATGTGTGAATTATTGTGGAGCAGTTGCAATATGAGAAATACATTTTTGCTGCTTGCCCAAAATGTAGGAACTGATATCACATGGGGGTTTTAGCCTGCCCGTACTGAGTAGTAAACATCCTTTCTTTTTCATTGAGGGGGTGATATTAGTCCCAAACATTATCTTGAAGGTGACCCTTCTTTTGGTGTCTGCCATTTCTTTCTCATTATGCTTCTTTTAGCTAGATACCTTTGGGGAATTATGTAAACACTGTAGGGTTTCCTTTTCATGTAAGGTGGATATGAAGGGGAAGTGCTGTAGCTTTTTATGATATATAATTTTATTCTATAATCACAAGTCCATCTCAGATGAAGGATTTCACTGGTGATTTTTTTATAATACTGATTCAAAAAGAGCCTGGAAAAAAAAAATGAAGCTATCCTCTGTTAAAAATAAGGATGCACGTGACTGTATGTAGGTTGTATATGTGGTAATCTTTGGGATTGTTTTCAGTTCTCTTCTGAGCATCTCCTGGAAGATTAGAGAGGATAGTGATTAAGAAGACATGGTGAAAATACCAGAATTGATCATTCTGTTAATGGCAGCTTTGCCTGAAGCTGGCACGGAACCAGTGCCACAACATGATGTCATATTTTGGCAAAGTCTGGTTTTTGAAATCACCACTGCTTGCTTGGATTAACTTCATTGGGGAATCAGATGAGTACAGTATTCTCTTACATGGACCATTTTTACCTGACCTTCAAGGAACCCCTTTGAGTCCACCCTTATCACACACTTGATTAGCTGCACTTTACTATAAAGCTATACAAGCAAAGAGTTCCCTTTCAAAAAATAGAAAAGGAAGGAGAGGAAGGAAGAAATAAAGGGCAAGAGGAATGGCATAACCAAAGAACTACTCAAATCTAGTATTTTTCCTGCAGTGCATTTTGCTTCTGGAAGGTAAAACAAGGATTCAGACCCAAGAGGAACTCAGCTTCACAGTGCCTGTAGCAGGGTAGAAGTGGGTGTGAGCATCCTTCTCAGCTAAGCACTGCAACTCAAGCAGCAGCTGGAAGGAAGTGGTCTGGTTAGTGCCCAGAGAGCCCACTGAGAGGAGCAGTGAGGATGGATATCTGAGGAAAGCTTCTGGCTTTCTGCTTGCCTAAGTATTAAAATATTGTGCCCAGGTAGCCAAGAAGGCCAATGCCATCCTGGCCTGGATCAGGAACAGCGTGGCCAGCAGGTTCAGGGAAGGGATTCTGCCCCTGTACTCAGCCCTGGTGAGGCCACACCTCGAGTCCTGTGTCCAGTTCTGGGCCCCTCAGTTCAGGAAGGAGATTGAGGTCCTGGAGCAGGTCCAAAGGAGGGCAACCAGGCTGGTGAAGGGACTCCAGCACAGACCCTATGAGGAGAGGCTGAGGGAGCTGGGGCTGTTCAGTCTGGAGAAGAGGAGGCTCAGAGGAGACCTCATCACTCTCTACAACTCCCTGAAAGGAGGGGGTAGCCAGGGGGGGGTTGGTCTCTTTTCCCAGGCAACTCTCAGCAAGACAAGAGGGCACGGTCTCAAGTTGTGCCAGGGGAGGTTTAGGTTGGACATTAGAAAGAATTTCTTTACTGAGAGGGTGATCAGACATTGGAATGGGCTGCCCCGGGAAGTGGTGGATTCTCCATCCCTGGAGATATTTAAAAAGAGACTGGATGTGGCACTCAGTGCCATGGTCTGGTAACTGCAGCTGTAGTGGATCAAGGGTTGGACTTGATGATCTCTGAGGTCCCTTCCAACCCATCCCTTCCTTCTATGATTCTATGATTCTATGATTTATCCCTTTGCCTCTACCTTATTGCCACCATGGCTCCCATGCATCTATGCCTGTCCTTGCCTTGCCCTCTCAGTGTTTTCCTGGCATTATCTGTAATTTAAATATCACACCTTGGACACTCTCCTGGTTCTAAAAATGCTGAGAAATGTGGGCTGTTTTGGTATGGTATCCCCTTTCCGTTTTATAACTCCATGTCTTCCAGCTTCAAAAATAGTTTCCCATCACTAACCTGAGCTAATATGATAAATGCAAGTGGTTGAGTCATCTTGAAAGGGCATTGTTAGGGTTTTTGGTTTTTTGGTTTTTTTTTTTGATGAGTCATAATAATTGGTTTCTTTGAAAACTGCAATTTTTGAGCATTAAAAATTAATTAAGGAAGAAGGAGAACACCTTTATTTGCAGTGTGCTTTCATGAGATGATCTGATATTTGAGAAGTAGAATTAAAAATCATGTGGAGCCATGAAAAATTATGTTTTCTTCTTCATAAACACATAACCTGAATGGATAGTTTAAAGAAAATACAGCAGAAACTTCCATAAACTAAGAACTTGTAACATGGCACAAAGCTTCTGTAAGTGCATGGCTGCCTTCTGGGCTAGAGAAATATGAGGAGCCTGAATCCTAACTAACATAAATCAGCCCACATCTACTGAGGGCAAGAAGCTGTTTTCCATGGGGAGAGGTGGGGGGGGGCAGAAGGAAAAGAAAAAAGGATCTGTAATGCCTATTCTGTATCCTCATGTAGTGTTTCTTAGTTTTCCCAAAGACATCACTGTAAAACACACGCAGACCAAGCAACTCTAAAAGCTGAACCAAGTGGATGACTTCAGTCTTCAAATATCCTCCGTGTCCAGAAACTCCTCCAGCCAAAGGCTGGCTTTGAATTTCATACTTTGAGCTTACAATGTTTTCATGGCTTGCATATTTATAAGAAGCAGATTAAACTAAAACCCTTCCCAGGCATTTGTTGTTGTTATTGGACAATCTGCTGAGTAATGCACTTTGCATGTGTTTTTACTTTGTGGGGGAGCTTATCCCCACAGATTTATATACTTTTTTCAACAGAGATAGAATTGTGAGACACCTTGATCCGATTAGAGATAATTCTTTCAGTTAATCTGAAAGAGAAGTAAATTGCACTTTCAGTTATGGAATTGCATATAGCTCAGTTCTGGGGGGAGGAGGAGGGAGGCCATGGGGCAGTAAATATGTGAAGTTTTGTATAACCCTGGCTGGCTAATATTTAACCTACTGATTATTGAGTGCCTGGAGGCAGAACTGTTTCTGCATTATTTGACTTGGTGTCATTGTTCCCTTTGGTGGGAAATACAAATTTTGACTCTGCAGCAGGTTACCTCTAAAACACAAGCAATTTGCATGTCTTGAGATTAAGACACTGACATTTATTAGAAATTGAACAGTTTAATTTAGTTCAGATAACAGTGGGACAACTTTTGTTTTCTAGGATTAATCGGAGGGTGTATTGTCTTCCTCCCAACAAAAATATTTATAGCATTTTGTAATACTTTTCTCATTAGAAGCCAGCTGGACAATTAAAAAATCAAGTTTCTTCTTCCCTTTACTCTTCTAGGTTTGGTATTTTAAACATGTTTTTATCTTCCTGGTTTTTTCCTTTTTTTTTTTTTTTTTTTTTTTTTTTTTTTAATAGAGGTAAAGAGACAGACGGTAGGCAGTGGTAAAAGAACAAACTCAGGGTTTGTTTCTTATTTTGAGATGGTAGTATTTCAAAACTTTACATGAAATTTTGTGAAAGAAACTCTTCACACAGCCATCAGATTGGTTTTAAATATTATCTATTAATACAAATTTTTCTGTGTAGGTTTGTAACAGAAATCTTGTGGTAACTCTTGTGAAGCAGGTCGGGCAGTTCTGTGCCTCTGGGAAACTGATATGAAGTGCTGAACATCTTTGCTTAGTTTTTTGAGCTCTGCATCTTTCTCTTTTCCACCACCTATTTATCTTTCTAATTTCAGTATGTGTCAAAATGTCTCATTTGTTGCTGTCAAATGAACTTGGCATAAAAAATGAGAGGAAGGGAAATGGAATGCAGTTTTAAAATCATAATTTAATTGTCCTGGTCCTTTCTGACTATTCAGGACTGACTCCTTGGAAACCGGAGCTATTCCTCTTCGAAGGCTCTTGATCCATGATGCACCAGAGCATCGATGCGGTTCTCTGCCCTGCAGGTGGAAAATGAGCAACTGTCCTAAGTTTTAAAATCTTCCCCTACTGTGAGTAAGGTGAGGAAGGCTCTTGTTAGCCTGAGTGAAAGACCCTGGTTCTTGGAAAGCCTCTGTTCCCACCGGCAGCTACAAAATGCAGCCCGACCTTGGGCGCGGGGTGCTCGCTGCTCAGCAAACGCAACACACACTGCTCTGGAACTCTGCAGGTGGTGGCTTCTTCTCCCTTGCCTCGTAGCCAGGATCCTCTTGTTGCCATTCATGGTGGCAGAGCCACTGCTGCTGACCTGTTGCTCAGTGGTGAGGGCTCCACGGGGCAGCAGATTGGTCCTGGTGTCCGACTGTGGCTTCTTTAAGAGATGCAAAAGTTCTGACCTTGTAAGATGCAGCTCAAGAAAGGAGCTCTTCAGGATGAAGATAGTGTTAGAATTGTCTGGGTGGAGAATTCTAATTCTTAATCCTTTTTTTTTTTTTTCATTGGAATAGCAGAGCAGAATCTGTTTTGTTTTTCTTTTCTTAAAAAGTCATCACTTAGATTGAAATTATGCATTTTTATTAAGCAGTAATCAAATTATTAAAATTCAATTTAATTTTAAAATTAAATAATTTAAAAGCATGCTCTTCCTCAGCTTGGTGCTTTAATAAAATGGTACTTTCTGCTGCTCTTTTATCAAGAACTTTATTCATAATGTTGAATATTTTATGGTGCCAGGGGCATCATATTGTCTCCTCGGATATTGCCAACCTGATAAAATGAAAAAAAGTCTACTGTAATTTCTTCATGCAGCAGTATGGGAAACTCTGGCAATTTGTAAAATAGGAGCATATTGCTTTGAAGATGCAGATGAATAAAATAACATTAGTATTAGAAAATAAAGTGACATAATTACATGGCTGTTATCCGATATCCTTTGATATATTACACAGAATATTTGCATTCAATTCAATTGCTTAGGAATCTTCTTTCCTTGCTGGTGGATTATGACACTGATCTCTGCTCTGGCACATCAGTGGGTGCTGTGTCACTGGAATCCAGAGCAGCTGATATCCCCCTCATTTCCTCTGTAGTAGCAGTGGGTCTTGGTTTAGCTGCTGAACCAGCTGTGTGTGCTGATGAGTATTGCCCTGAGTTTAACCCTGTTCTGTTTTTCATGCACTGTTCAAATACATGACCAGCCTGTGTGTGCGGGTAGCTGAGGGCTCTGTAAGGTCTGCCCATATGGACTGTACCATTAGTGGCCAGCTCATTAAGCTACCCAGGGGTGTCATGGTGATGGTTAAATGTCACTGTCTGCTGACCTCAGGTATGTATTTTCTTGAATTTGGAGGATTCAGCAGAGGCAGGTTTTTCTCTGAATTCTGGGATGCTCCTGGGAAAGGTAGCCCCAAATGCCTGCTTTGGGATAAGGGACAGGGGCAAGGTGACAGATTCCCATTCCATGTGTGAGCTGTTCTGGGCCAGACAGCTCCGTGCAGGCTGTGGCACGCTGCTGCCAGGATGGTGCTGAGTACCCAAGCTATGGTGCTCTGTGCTTCTCCTCTGTTCTCATGGCTCCTCTTGGTTTCTTTAATCTGCTACAGCCATGAGGAAATCCAACACCACTCCTCTCATACCATATGAGCTGCTTGAATATAAAGCTATGAAGAAGGTTTAAATAGGCAGGAAATTCTGCTTAGTTTGCAGCAGAAGCTTCATCGCTGCAGCACTTCTGAGGTAGCCTTGGGGAAGGTGGGAAGATTTTTGCTTTCTGGCTTTGTTTGCCCTGGTGCTTTTCTTTCAGGGGACAAGCCTTTTGAAACATGCAAACAGATGGCACCTTCTGTGATCATCAATTCCTTTTAAAAATCAAGTCCACGGTTGGCACCTTTTATGTGGAGTTGCAATGAAAGGATTAAGTGTTTGCTTTGAGCTGCTACATTCTAACTCCATAAATATTAGCACTACATCCTATTTTAAGTGTAGGAAATCAGTCTGTTACCTCAGATGCTGTGGCTCCCATTTCCTGATGACTGCAGTTTCCAGCCACTCATGTCTTTGTCTTCTCATCTGCTTTGGGTACTTGGATCTTCTTGTAAGATATTACAAAATTAATAACTGTTACTGTTGCCCGTAGTGCTCAGAAATTGTTCTATAGGCTCTGCCTTCAAAATTTCAGAAAACATGAAGATTCCCATTGGTTTACTGTGATGGTGTGTCCTGAATCACACGAGGCAAAAAGATAGGCTGTTAATAGTCAATCTAATGGATTTTTTTCTTTTTTTTTTTTTGGTACCAGCTCAGAATTTCTTGGGTTTTGTATTTCAGACTTATCCTGGAACACTCCTCTTCTTCTAATGTCTTTCCTTGTTAAACAACTTTTTCTAATGAATCTAGACTGTGCATTTCAGAGTTGCTAAAAATATTTATTCGTCTGGGTCTAGATCAACAAGGATATTCTTTTTAGGCTGGGATGGAAAAGTTGTTTAAAAACCATAAATGTTTCATTTAGAAGGACTGTTTTAAAAATAAACATTTTTTTTTGTGTGTGAAAAGAACATTTCTTTCTTTTAAATGAAATCGGGAAAAAAGTTTTGAAGAACAAGAAAATTAAATCCAGCTTTTGGTTTCAGACTGAACAAACTGTTTCAGCTGACAAGGAAGACTTTCCCCCTGCTTTTGATTCCACTACCAAGCCACTCTTTTCCCCCCACCCTTTCCTTTGCATATTTCTGCTCCAAGATGAATTTTTCTCCTCCCTCAACGCAAAGTGGCCATTAAGCTGACTTAGAGAATTTCTTGATATTCAGTGTAACTCATTAATCTGCTTCCATCTGTTTTACACCATTTGGACAATGTGAAACAGCAAGTGCATTGCAGTGAATCTGCTCCATGGAATTCTACTGAATAACAAACAAGATGTAGACAGAGGAATCCCTCTAGGCTGCTTGTCTTACAGCTTACCATAATGGTTGCAGAAGAAGAACATTTTCCAAGGATGTAGTAGAGAGAGACCCAAATCCTGATGGAAATGTTTCTTTTAGGAGAGAGAAGTCTTCACCTTTCCACTTACCAAAAGGCAGTGTTTCAGGTGATGCAATAGATTAAGCCTTGGAGAAAAATCTTCCACTTCTACCTGACTGACATCTGCTGCCCAGGGAATAACTGATGGGATGTGGGAATAATAGCAGGGCAAAAAGTGCCAGAAACTAGTAAAAGCTTCCTTCCATGTTGCAGGGTGCTAAGAGGGAGGAATGTCCCAGCAAGCAAAAAGCAAAGCAGAAAAGGGGCAAGGTACCCCTCCAGCTGCTGCTTTTTTGTTTTGGTTTTGTTTCCCCTGAAAAGCTCTTCTCCTTCCATTCTTCTGGAGGACTTTCCATTTATCTTTCCCCATTCCTCAACATATATGTCAGAAGCCTGGGACACTTGGGTTGGAAAATGGACTTTGTGATATGATCAAATATTTGAATCTTTTCAGCATCAATTGTCTTTGGAGGCTACCAGTTCACCTGATTCACGGGGAAGGGGATGCTCATGAAATATGCACTGTGAGTAGTAACATCTCTGACTTTAATTCATCTCCTGGCAGATCACCTTCAGCCAGTGTTTCATTTTTACCACTTCCATGTAAAAAAAACTTGTCTCTCTTATGATTATTGAGCTGACTGAAATGTTGAAGATGACAGAAAAATTATGTTCTAAAGAAAGCAATGGGAAAATACAGCTGCAAATCCCAGAGAGTGTTTGAAGAGACGAGAGCATCACTCCACTATTAGATATGAAAGAACTGATAATAAGTGTAATAACAATTAGCATGACCTTCATCAAACAAGTTATTCTGGACTTATGTTACATCAAGTATTATTCAGTCTAAAGAAGTAGAATTACACACTATTTTTGCTGCTTCTTTATTAGCAGGAGGGGAACAGACAGCTTCAAATAGTTAATTTTAGGTAAGGATCATTCAGAGTTTAACATGAAATAAACAGATCCAATAAACATGAAACCATTCCAAATTTTTCTTTGGTTTAGAAATGAGGCTGGATCAGACACTGATAGCCTGGAATGCGGTCAGAAGGTACAGAAGAAGGTACAGAAGGTACAGAAATAGAAGCCAAACAACCTGAGCCCTGGCATGCACTCAGTAAAGCTTCTGAATGGACTTTATGATAGGTGCTGAGACACTTGTTTTAAAGATTATATCCTTTCAGACTAATGTGTCTCTTATTTCCCCTTTCTCCTTTGTTGGTTGTGGGTGCTGGTTTTAGAGTTTTTTTGTTGTTTGCTTCTTTTCTTGTTGTTTGTGTTAGGGTTGTTTTTTTTTTAGGAAATTCAGAGATAAAATTGTAGAGAGAAAAATTCTTATGGTCTGGATAACAGTGTAGTGTGTATTTTGTTTCTAGAAAAGCTAGAGCAATAACAACCATGCAAAATTCAGTGGTATGCCTCAGTAACCTAATGCATAATGAAAGTGTGCTTGAGTTTGATAATTTGTCCCTTTGCTTATCTTTACTTGCCTTGGAGCTGTGCTACCTGAAGGCATCTCTGCAGGGGACACCTGGTCTTGAATTCAGTGTTGCTCAGCACAGGTCTGGCCTTTTGACACCACTGTTGTCTTTGTGACTAACTTCTGAAAGCTGTTGGTATATATAATGTTGTCTCCAGAGAGACTGCTCATTGTTCCAGGGATGATGCAGCCAGCAGGAAAAGTTAGAGTTGGCTTTCAGCTTCTTGTTTTCAGGTTTTATTTAGAAATATCCATAGAAGATGGGGGTTGGGTTGTCACAGCTGTTGTCATATGTATGTATTGAAAACTCTTCCCCATACAGTGAACTCTCCTTTGGACTCCTACTTAAAACATATTGCTCCAAGATGATCCAGTGCCTGAGCTGTAAAATTTGTGACACTGTGAGAGACAGGAAGGCTGATTGCTAAAAGATGTACATTTGGTGCAGTCTCATGGATTCCAGCAAAGGCTTTATTTCCTTAAGTAACACCTGGTTTAAATAGCTGCAAGATTTCCATCACCACTGCTGGACTGTTTTATATCTACTCTTTATGCAGTGGGTCTCTGCATCTATGAAGCAGACAGTTTCCAGAGAGTGTCTGTCCTTCATAGGTAGTCCCGGGGCCCCAGTTACCATATTATCTGAGCTCTGCACTGCCCTGAGCAAATATAACCACACGGTATCCCTCCGGGGTCAGAAGTACAGTTCCTGCTGTTTTATAGATGAGGTTGAGAACTGGCTATGCTGCAGAATAATGATGTGATGTGCTGTGGTGTTAATTGCACCATACTCGTGAGGGTAAGAATAGCTTGTGAGGGTAAGCAGTGCACAGACCCTCTGCAGGCCCTGGGTAGAGGGTGTGTATGAAAGGCTGCACCAGCTGTGTGTGACAGGCTGCCAGCTGCCATCTCTGCCACAGTTATGCAGGGGAGCTTGAGTAAGCAGGCAGTGACCTACACTGTCATTCTGCTCTCTGGGTGTAGCCAAAGTGATGTGCTGAAGGTCACAAAGACAGCCAGCACTGGGGAAGTGAATTGGGTTGGGGAATTGGGAATAACGCTGTTACCTCTAAACTGTGCTCAGAAAAGCAGTGATTCCCTCTGTGATGGAAGAATTATTAAATGTTGCACTAGCATCTGCATCTGACTCTGTAGGAAGCCCTGGTAGCTGGGAGCAAGCTGCTGAAGCCTGGTGCCACAGAGCTGTTGCAGTGTGGTTGAGTATGAATTGGTATCCATGGTTGGATTTCCTTCTTGTGAATGCTGGGTAAAAATGCTTCAGTAAAATCCCACTGCTTAAACTTAGTGGAGTTTAATCCCACGTACAATGGGGAATTGTATGATCCCATGTACTGGAACAGGCTGCCCAGGGAGGTTGTGGAGTCTCTTTCCCTGGAGACATCCAAAGCCCACCTGGATGCATTGCTGTGTGACCTGCTGTAGGTGACCCTGCTCTGGCAGGAGGGGTTTGGACTCAATGATATTTTGACCTGCCTTCCAACCCCGAATTTTCTATGATTCTACAGTTTGTATGTCAGGGATCACACTGCTCAGGAGCACAGTTACTGCCAGGGAGAAGTTCTTGCTCGTCTGGCTGTGGTGAAAGACACGTGTGGATGGCCACTGGGTGAGGTCCTCATGTACTGTATGGGAGGTGATAACTGGAGAAGTGGATGCGCAACAATTTCCAGAACAGTAGTGAGATAATTTGGAGTGAATGACCCCTTTAAAATTAAGCACAAATACGTAAAAAGTGCTTTAGAAAATGCTTTTCTCTTTCTGTCTAAGTGCGTGGGCATTAGGCCTCCCAGGAGCAGAGATGGATTTGGCCATTGGGCTAATTTTCAAGGCCTTTACTGCGATAGTTTGAGTAAGTGATTATCCCATCTCCTTTACTGCAGAGTGTTTTTAGCTAGAGTGCAGGACGTGATTCTCCTGCTCACAGAGCACAAAGCAGGCACCTCACTCGGAGAAAAGTGTTTAATCTGGGTGAAAACTGTTCTTTGTATGCACGCATGAGATTTATTTATAATAGATAATTCCTGCTATCCCGATGATTTCTCCCAGCTTCCTTTCAGCCAGGGCCAGGACACTCCTTGTCAGTTATGTAAGGTCTAGGAAGTGTGGCACAGAGGCGACAGCCTTTAATGTTCATTCTTGCTGGAAAATGAGATGAGCTATTCCACTTACCCTATGAAATAATAGGGTTGTGTTTGGAAAGACTGCTGCCAAGCTGGGAGGACAAAGCAGTGCACACCCTGTGAAGGTGGCAGCTTGGGGGAAATCACAGTGCTTGAGCAGAATAATTTGCAAAAGGCACACAGGTGGGCAGGTTCCAGAAAGGAGGGAGCTGCACTTGCAAATTAGATTTTCCTCCTTTTCTTATTATTCTGCCATTGTTCTCATCTCCAAAGGTAGAATGGGCAGGAGTTTTCAGGAGGCTCTCCAGAAAAGGGGCAGTTCTCAGGCTACAGGAGGTGTGCAGGAGAATAGTCCTGCGTTGGTGTTTGTTGGGTGGGTTTGGTTTGCAACTTATCTACTATATTTCAAACATAAGCTTAGTAAAATAATGAATTAAGTAGAACCTTAAACCTGACTTTAAACGCTCTCTGAAAATTAAAACTGAAAATTAGATTTGAAGCTGAGATTATGATACCACAACTGTATTCCCTCTGGGATAATATAACCACATAATATTGTGTCTTTTCTAAAAACCAGGCATGCTAAATTAATCTTCACATTTTAGTTGAGGACTTTTTCTTTGCTATCTTATGGTCTATATAGACATTTGTACCTCTGTCAAAAGAAAGAGCACTTTACTCACTCGTTTTATTCACCCTGTCCATAGCAATACAAGTTATAGACTTGTACCACATATATATAAGTGATATAAGAGAAACAGGTTGGAGTGGGTCAGATTGGAGATGTGGAAGTTGCAGGTGGAGAACTTGCCTAGTATATTTGTCACCCTAATATATTTGTCACAATGGCCCTGATGTGCTGTGCCATTGCCTGTGTTCTCCTTCCCATCAGGGGGGCAGCTGCAGCTGAGAGCCTGTGTAACCCTAATGCTGCTTTGGCTTTGCACAGGCATTATTTACATCTACATGGTTATATCTCATTTTTTTTAGTAACTGAGATATGTGCATTATACAACCTTAGATATATACCAGTGCTTGGGACAATAAGAAGGAGGCAAGAGAGCAACAATGATTCTTATTTTTCATTGCACGTTCTATGTATAGCTTGCAAAGGGCTGTAAAAGGAGGGCCTGTGTTACTTTACTAAGGTGAAATCTTGATATGGACCAAGGGCTCTTCAACAGGCAACTGTGAATACCTCTTTTTGAAACAGAGGTTATCATCCTTGCCCAGAAAATGCATACAGAAAGGCACTGTACTGTAAGAAACTTGTCATTAGATTCCCCCCAGATTTCATTAGCCTATTTGTATAGGCGAAGAATCACTTAGAAAGAGGGTACACAATTAAAAAACAAAACAAAAAAAAAAAAAAAACAGTGTGAGAAGCACACCTTGTTCCTGTACTGTTGTGAAAAAGCAAAGCAAATGTTCACTAAATGGATGAACATAGCCCTGTCTCTGCTCTCCTGAGCAGAATCAAAATTACCAGAAAGGAGAAGAATGGGCACAGGTGTTACAAGATATACCTTAACAAGTCTGTTCCATCTTAAATTTTGAACTCCTCAGTGTGGTTGCTCCAGTTGAGAGGTCTCTTCCCCACCCCCCAAGTCAAAGGAAAAGGTTTTATGCAAGAAGAGGGCAGGAAGAAAAGAAGAATATTTAACTATAATCTGCCTCTGGCAAGTCATGTTTTATTTAAAATTTCAGTGCACCCAAACAGCCAAGCCTACCAGGCCATGCAGTCTGAAAGCAGAACTGGTTCAGCACATGCATAAACATCCCAGGCTGCTTTTTGCAGCTTCTGTAGGACTCCAGAACCCCCTGCATCTCCCTCCACCTCCCTCTCTCCCACATCAGATTCCCTGGTTTCCATCACCTCTGCAGAGGCATGCTCCCTGACATGCATATGAAGTATCTGCATCTCAGTATAATATGCTGGTGCTAGACTGGTGCTGCAGTTTAAACATGGATTTGCTGTAACTTTCTCTTGCTGTTACGCTGTTTGTTTGCAGTAGCTATCTTAGCTCTTTCCCTTACAGTCTGTTCCACTTGTTTCAAGCCAAAGGTGATTGCATGTTTATCCTCCACCTCCTAAAAAAGCTTCCTAATGCTTTATATCCCAAGCAAGTAAAGAGAAAAAGGCCTTGACTGATAAGTATGTGGGTTTTGCACTTGATTTCCCCTGCCCTTGAAGGAGGAATTAGGCAAGGGATAGCAATTCATCTGTCCACTAAAGCTGATACTGAGAGTTCCTGTCCTTTTTTCCTTTCCTGAAGGGAGGGTAGGAATAGTACAAAGCAGGATCTATTCTTTGCTATTTTTCATTGCAGTAAATCTTAAGGAAGAGCTGGAAATCAGTCTGAGTTCAGTTTTCCAGCCCTGCCCTGGGATCTTTCCCAACATTGCCAGGCAGGAGTGTCCTTGCCTGACAGGTTGGTGGGTGGCAGCAGCCTCCTGTGGAGTCCCACACTGTCCAGCCTGAGGAAAGCTGTATTTCCTCTCCCTTCTGTCCCAAAATTGATGTTTTTCTGTGCAGATTAGAAAACTAGTGACAGTAATGGACTTTTCCCAGGGATGTTTGGTTTATTTGCAATTATAATTAGCAGCACTAATATGTTTACTCTGTCTGATAATGTATGGAAAGAACCTTTGATTTTGTTTTTTGCTTTTTGTAAGTCTCCACACTGTCAGAACTGTAAAACCCCGGTGCTCTGTGCTGTCTCTTGTTACATCAGCTACACTTTAAAATGTGACTTAATCCATTTATCTTGTCAGTGAATACCATTACCCCTACTCGTCCAAAGTCCCTTGTCCCATTAGTCTAAGTTTTGGTTTTTTCCATTGTGAAGAGAAGTGGATAGTCAGGATCTCCTTTGTAAATAAACAAAGGTGGATAAAAACACATAAGCTGACTTTCACTGAAGCAAACAAAAGACTGTTTTGTTGCAAAGACAGACCTGTCTTTCCAAAGAAAGTACTGGATCATGTCAGAAACTGCTGACAAGCAGTAAATCTTGGTTTGCAGTCTGTGCCAGACCCCTCCTGCCCAGCTGAGCCTTGGAGGGGCCATGTCACCGGGCACCCTGTGCCCTGCCTTGTCCCTGCAGACCTGCAAGAGAAGGAACAACCTTCCAGCATGCCTGTCCCTCGTTGCAGCCAACACCAAGTTCTTGGTGTAACATCAGGCAGCTTTCCACCAGCCCGTGCCCATGTTCAGCTACATCCATGTCTGCTTGAAGCCCAGCTGGGCTGGTGCATGTGCAAAGCCTGGGTCACCCAGGTGAGGGTGCCCAGCCCTGGTGTGGGGTCTGAAGGCAGTGTTTGAGGAAGAGTAGCTGGCTGCCTCCTCACCTGCAGCCTGGTGGGAGTGGGTGCCCACCCTTCAGCTTGTGCTGCAGAGGGTGTAGAAGAGTGGAGTCTTTGTGCTTTAGTTGAAAACTTGCTGTACATGGGTGGTGTTTTTGTGCCCTCCTACTGCTGTCTAAGTCTGCGCTTTCCTGGCCTTAAGCATCACACAGCTCAGGCAGTTTTGGTCCTCAGGCAGCCCCCCAGTAAGAACTGACCAAAATGTGTGTAAGGCATTAGGATAAGAACAGAATGTCTGGGCATTGAATTCTTCTCCAAGTCCAACCTCAGACCCTGAACACATCAGAGCACAGAGCTGCATTTCACCTGGGCTAGCACACACCAGACCTGAATGTTTGGCAATGATCTCTGTTATTACCTGGCTCACAGTCGGAGGCCAGAGGAGCTCTCCTCCTCATGAAAATCTGGTAGGTGTCCTGCAGTTCAGAAGCATGCTGGTGGTGGTTGGTTTGGGGTTTGTTTTTGTTTTTTACCAGTTATAAATCTTTGTTCCCCTAATGAGTTCTTATGTTTGGAATATGAAGTCTCCCATGGTCTAATTCTCTTTCATTCTGCATCTCATGAAAAAGGAAGCTTTGTGAGCAGGTACTATGGCCTGACTTAAAATTCAGTGTTTTTCTGCAGCTCATGTTTCTACTATATATGAGCCCATAGAATATCCCAATTAGTTATTGATATGGATCATCCAGGTTCCACCGTTTCTTCTTTGAGAATCCTGATTTGGCACGAATGAGAAACACCATGTACCACAAATGTCTCCAACAGTTACATTTAACAACCTCCCTCAGCTTTTGGCACTCCTACCACATCTTGTTTGTGTCCCTAAATGCTCATGTACCAGAGCTATGACTTTGCATGCAAAGCATCCATTATAAGCAATTTCTGATTTTCTGTGTTCATGCTAAGTGTCTCCAAGTATGCCATGTGCTAGTTAAACTATCATAGTTCTTACTGCCAGGAAATGTTTACTTTTATCCTCTTTTTATACACATAGCAGTTGCCCACATCTTTTTGTCTATGCTTACATTAAAATATGGTCTCTCTTTTTTGAGTAATATCAGTTCTGCTGGGCCTGATCCTGGGATATGTCAGAGAGTCTCAAGTCTTACGTGTGTTTTGCTGAAAACTGAGAGTAATTAACCCCTTGAAAGAATTACTTAGAGTAACAGGGAGAACTGAGCTGTTGAAATAGAACTGTAGACTTTTGGGTCCTTAGCTGAGCCTTGCGCTAAGGGTCATGGTAAATGAATTCAGTATTGCTTTTTGACTTGGCTTTTCTAAAGAGAGGTTTCACAACTGGATGACACAGTTATTTCTTTCCCGAAACACATGCTCAAACTACAGTTTCCATTTGTTCAAGAAAGGCAGCCTTTCTGAAATTTGTGTGACCTCGTCTCTATTATTTAGGCATGAAAATGCTGTAAGATGCATCTAGACTCTGCTAAAAGAACATCCAAATTAAGCATTAAAAATGTAAGAAATGGCAGATTTATGGTTAATTCAGCCACTTTTATACCAATGTTGAGATGACCTCTCCAGCCACCATATCTCACAATGATTCTTTAAAGCCTTTTCACTATATATATAATTATTTTATGATTAGTCTCCTCTCATACAAAACTGTGCATTTACTTGCTGTGAGCTGATGCAGTAGGCAGGTGAAGTGCAGGAAAAGCTCACTCTGAAACATGAGGTTTGGCTGTGTGCTGAGGCACATACACGTGTCCAGGCACTGCACAGTGAGCCTTCCCTACCAAACTAAGCCCTTCCCTCAAGATACATTTCTTTCTCAGCACACATTTCTTTGCCTAGTTTTGGCCATCACAGTATGTGGTGTGATGCAATCAGATCAGGAGTCACTACGTGTCAGTACAACTATCATTCTGTTGGAGGCTTTGAAAGCCTTTCAAGAAACATGGTCTCACTTAGTTCTGTATTTTTAATTTCTATGCTAAATGAATGTTAAAGGTTCCCACATCAAATGCTCCAAATGTAGGAAACGCCAGAAAGAGGGGTGCACAGGCCTTTCCAGGCCACACTTCTCTTCCCAGAAAGTGAGTCAAAAAGTATTCAGAGATCTGCTTGTAGCTGATAATCTGTTCCTAGAATACAGTTTTGAGAACTCCTTTTCTGTCCTCTTCACCACTTGTTCGTCCCCTTCCCTATAATGTAAGATGTGAAACAATATTTCTAAGGGCACAGAGAAATGTACAAAGTTAATCCAATAATTGTGGTAATTTAGTAATTGATGACTGATAGCAGAAGAAGTAATGATTCTTTTTCAACCTTAGCTAGATCACTGTGATCAAATATGAATATATGTGACATTGGCTTATTGTTAAATGAAATGTACAATGCACCAGCCTGATGACACTGTTGTCCCCAGTGGCATTGCATTAGGAATTAGATCAGTTCCTTACCTTGTTTATCAAGGGCCTGAATCCTACAAGCCCTTGTGAATATTTTAAAATTTATTGGAAGAATAAAACTATGTCTGAGGATTGAAGCAACCTGATATGAGAGGATTTCAGTAGTCTTCTGTCCCCATAGGCATCTGTCTTTGCTGGTTTCATCCCGGGTTATGTTTAGATCTGTCATCTTTGTACTTCTATTTGGTTTTAGCCCAACCTTTTTCAGCCTCAACTGCCTTCAGAAAAAGCCTATGAATGATTTGACCTTGACTTGTCAACACAGGAGAGATTGTAAGTTAATTCATAGGGTAATTTTTTACAGGAGGCTCTGGTGTAGGTACTTTGATAGGGCATCCTTAACATCAACAAACACTGGAGTCCAGGTTGCATGAATCCTGTGTGTACTTGCCCAACCCTTGTAAAATCCAGCCTACACACCAGCACTACTTACCTTCAATCACTTTCTTGACATCAGACCTACTTACTGATTTTATATGCAGTGCATGTTTTTTGGTGCACATCTAGATACCTGTATGTTTTCATTTCAGATGGCTGTCCTCTTTAATCAATATTTGCTTCAAACCATTAAAACAAGCCTAGAAAATGCAGTGCTACAGGGAAATAGTTAGCCAGGGAATTTCACCAGGGATCTTGTTATCTTTTGATGTTAACACAATAAAAACCACAATAGTAGAAGAGACTCTAATTTGCTTTTGTAAGATCTGCCTTAAAGCTGGTGGGAGAAAACCAAACTAAAAGCTGTCTGAGGCTTAAAAAAAAACTGAAGAGCATCCCTTAGCCCCATAAAAAGTAGCAAATGCAAAAATCTGCCTGAATCCTCCTCACTGACCTGAGAACAGGAACCACAGTACTGTAAGGCAGACTGCCAAGCAGAGGTGGTCTATTTTTTGAGGCAGAGGCAGAAGAGCAAGAAGAGTGCTGTGAGGAATCCCAGCCATGGGAGTCACCCCTATAAAGGGGTTGTGGCCCTGCTGGGAAAAGAGCTGTGTGAAATGCCTATGAATGGCCTGCACAAGTCAGACTCTTGGGAGAAGGGAAAGGGAGAGAACAATCTTGGAAGAAGGGAAAATGGAGTGGGTGGTACTTCAAAGACAACCTGAGGACCTGGGAGACCAGGATAGAGGCAAGAAGATGTTCTGCTTCTCATGCCACCTGACAGGTTGCAGTTTCTGCTCTCAACCTCAAAGCTGATGCCAGCACCCACAGACTACTGTGAAATACCTCATAATGGTGGTGTGTCCTGCACAACTCAGGAAGCTCTGATTCAGTGGCTGCCTGGACTGCAAAACACCTCCTGGAGTGAAATAGATCAGTTCATGATGCCTCCTTTCAACTTAGACATGTTTCCTTGGGAAAAACAAGTTAGGTGCATTTTGACAACCTGCTGTGGTTAGGCTGATTTGCCTGCTTTGCCTTTGCCCTGTGGAGAGGTGCATTTGTGTTTTAAAAAACCCACTACACATTGTTTGTTTATTGTCAACTGCAGTCCCTACTGTGCTTCTGAAGTATGATTATTTGCTAATGAATAACTTTCTTTGTGATACATGTTAGTGTACAGGTCACTCAAAGAAGGAAGGATCAAGCTGTTGTATTTGAAGGCATTAACATGGTGTCAAATGTCCTCATTAGATAAATATAGTTTGCAATTCCCCAGGGCAGCTCAGAAATGGTGGAAGCAGGAGCCCTCTTTTTTCAGCCTTAGGTTTTTCTGATCCCAGCCATGTTGTGGTGGGCGAGCTTCCAGGTACTGCTAAGTCAGCAGTGTCTCAACTCTGTTCCTGCCTCAAAAAGAAGTAGTAAATCCTCACCCTTTTCCTTCCAGATACCACACAAAGCAAACCTCAGCACAATAACAGTGACACTGTTGCTCCAGTGTCAACTGAACACATCATACATCGTGTGATCTGCTCTCCAGCCTCCTTCTTGCTGCACATCCCACCACCACCCTACCACAGGCTGAGGTATGAGTTAGCTCCTATTGCCACGGGGTGCTTTTGGGCAGAGGTAAATGAGCAGCTGGAGCTACAACAATGTCCTCAGAATGTTTGGATCCAAGGGCAAGGGGGTTAACTGGGGTCTGAGGAACAAGTCTGTGAAGTCTGCCTGTGACCTGGGACACCAGCTCTTCCTTGTAATTCTGAACCAGGGTGTTTCAGAAAACATGTCATTCCAGTTGAGTTTTTTAAAGACCTGCTCACAAGTGCACAGTGACCACTGGGAGATGGTTACCCAAACCATTGTGGTGGAGAGTAAGCTGCATCCCCCAGGATGACCCCAAGTATCAAGACCCTTCAGTAACTGAGTACCCTAAAAAGGAAGAAAAGTCTTTTCTTGTCCAGGCATGACCATGTTGTGTGGATGCATGAAAGATAAGCTTGCACTTACTCTTAGGAGCCTACTTCAAAGAGTATAAATCCTTCCAGGCCAAAGTCTTGAGTGTGTAAACTGCAGCTCCAGCACCTCTCACGTAGCTCTCTGCATTTTGTCTTTCTGGAAGCTTCTTAAATGCTGTTACAACAGCAAAGAGTAAGAGACTGGAATTGGTACTTATGTTTTACTTTGTGTACAAATGGGTTGTGGCTATAGCACTTGTGCCTGTGTGTGTATTAGGAGTAAAATACTTGGTCGGTGTGCTTCTCTAAATTCTCTGGTTTTCTTTGTCTCCTGCCCTGGGAACAGAAGGTGAGTTTGGAGCTCCAGGGCTGATTTTTGCATACTTTCTAGATCTGGTGCTGTGAAACAAACTTATTCCACCCTGTGATGCAAATCGGTCTCATTTTTTGTTTGGAAATAATACTTCCTAGACTTTCTCAGTTTATGCAAATACTTTACCTTCTGTGCTGGCAGGGGGATCCAGGTTAGATGTTTGTGGAGCTGAAGAAGCTTTTGATGTTGGCATCTGTACTATAAAAATGGGTCAAAAACTTACCTTTTGCTGAGGATTTGAGCTGACTTAAGATCACTTTAACTTACGATATCTAAATAAAGAACCTGATGTCCTCTAACAATGTTGTTCCATAGAGCTTTTTCTTTTCCTATCCTTAGCATGTGATCTGTGATAAAAATTTAGAGAACCCATCTATTATATTCTTTGTGAAGCAATACAAAAAACAACATACTCTTATAATGGAAAAGTAAAAGGAGATTTTCATCTAATAACTGTGCTCTACTGTCTTTTTTTTTAGGCATGCTTTTCTTTTAGGGTATGCAACTGTTGCATATGAACTATCTAAAGAAGAAAAGCCATGCTGATTATATTGTCATCTATTAACACAACAGACACTTCCAAATACAGCTCCTTCCAATGCAAATTGCAGCATTAGGAGCTCAGCAGGAACCTGTGGATAAGGCCACAGCTGAATTTCTGTAGGAAGCTGCTGTATTTTTTTTATTTTCCCCAGCAGTGCTGGGAAATATCCTTTCTATTTATCATTGTTGTTAATATTATACTAATGAAATAAAATTAACTGTAGTAAGCATAACACTTGGCGTGTGTTAGTGCATTGGAGATCGAAGTGGATTGGCACAACATTTATTTAATTTGTCATATACTAAAGATAGTTGTTTTTTAACACCAGCTTGCTTTATTTTGTGATTCCAGCATTCCAGTTTTAATGCAGTTATTGGAAAGGAAAATATCACCAGAATTATTGAGTGCAGATACTGTTGTATGTGTCTGGTTTGGTTCTACCAGACTTTGCATGAGTACAGATTACCTTTCCTATTAATTCTTTATTTTTGTGGGTGTTTCTTCAGCTTCAACTGTCCTTATTCTAGTTGTCTTCTTGAAGACATAATTGGGTTTAACAGGCTTTTATCTGACACAGACTTGCGTCAGCCACTCTTTCCATAAGGAGGAAGGGACAATCTGCTGATACAGATAAGCAAAATGAGCTCAGCCTTTACCACATTATGTAAATAGCAGATTTGTGGAGTTGCCAGAAGGAAGATTATTTGTATTTAATTGGCTAATCTCTAATGTCTGTGTTCCAGAAAGATCTGACCTCAAACATACTGAAGTCAATGGAGGGATCTCCATTTAAAAGTCTGATCCAGACTCCAGCGATGCTGAGCTGAGATTCCCAGCAGCAAACACTGCTGGCAGCTGAATGCTCTCATCCTTCTCTAACCCTTTAATATTTAGTTCACTAATTGAATTCAATCAGCATGGGTGATCACATAAAGCAAATTTAAAGGCAGATTTGTGCTATTTCCACATGCTGGCAAAAAGAAATTCTAATTTGCTTATATTTCTGACCACTACCTTTCCCACTTCCCAAATGTTTGGACGTTCAAGGAATGAAGCTCACCCAGCAACAGGTTAAGCAATCACAACACAAATGGAACCATCCTAGTTCTGAAAATCAAACTTTCATAGCCTACAGTTCACAAGTCTCCATATTCTGAGATGTGTCTGAGCTAAGAACAATTGGATAAATAGATCAAAATAGATAAATTAAAATTTCCGGTTGTGGTCATTTTTTGATTAAAAAAATTACATGTATTAACAAATTTGTTATTATTCAGGCAATATTTTACAATCTGTGTGATATTTTTCTGCTTATTCTGTTTATTTTACTGTGCTCAGAAGACAACAATAGTTTGCATCTCACTTTAAAGGAACAGTGATGATTAGAAATGTGTGTGGGTGTGTGCATATATGAGGTTTTATATATATATGTGTGGGAGTATGCATACACATATATAATTCTTCGAGTTTTCCTATAAGCTTTTAGAGGAGATACTTTCTGCTGCTGTTTTCTTTTTACTCCAAAGACAATAGGACTGATATTTTCACATGCTGCTCTATATTGTACACTCTCTTTCCATTTTGTGTGGACAGCTTGAAGTTTTAAAACCTTGAACAGATCCTGTGCATGTAGGACAAAACCAATGATAAAGCATAAGAGACTATTTAGAAAAAAAAAATTTAAATTACTCAGCTGAAACAAATAGAGGGTAACATCTCAAACATGCACTGCTTGTTGCACATGGCACTTGATCAGAGCCATCAATCAGGCCAGCTCAGTCAAGATCTTGAAAAAAATTACCCTTTTTTTTTGTTGTTGTTTCGACTGGATCAGAATTTTCAGTTACTATGAAAAAAAACCCAAAAACCAACAACAAACACTTTTTTAAAACCAAGCACTGAAAAAAGTGCATTATTAGCAAAGAAAGCTGAACATAAGTGGACTAGCATGGGTTGACAGATGCTCTAAATTAGTGGATTTAACAACTGGTTTTATTTTGTTTGACTTTTTCTGTGATATATGCTTGGTTATTAATAGTTAGTAGCACACACAGGCCTAAGACAAATAGGTTTATTGGTCTGATTTTGAAATGTTGACTTCCTCGTGTAATACTCATGTTTGCCTTATAGATACTTGCATCAGCAAATGTCTAAGTAAAAGGGATGTGTAGGAATACACTGATGCTTGCCAAGATACACTTTCCCAGTTTATCAGTTGTTTTCCTGTTGCGAGTGGCAGGAAAGTGGCTGAGGTATCCAGGATACAACTGTGTGACAGCAGGAGGAAGAGGAAGGCTATCTTTTGAAACAGTGAGCACTGCAAAGTAGCAATTTCAGCAATAAAATACAAGTTTGCCAGCCTCACAGACCAAGTGTTTGGACTTGACTGTTAGGCTTTGATTTGCTAGTGTGGATCCATGTACCAATACTTTTTTAAATCATCCATCACAGGAGGATGAAGGATAACAGGGGCATGCTCATAAAACAGCACTCAGATGTTACCCTATTGCTGAACATCTGCACTGTGGTAGTTAATGTGAGTTGATCAGGGTAGACCAGGGCTGACAGCCCAGGTACCACAGATTATTTCTTGTAAAACAGTCTGATCAGGGGGACAAAGCCTGAAAAGTGGCATCAGGTTTAGCATAGCTAAACTGTGTAGTGTCCCCTTTAACCCTTGTTTGGTTACACACAAGAAACCTCACCCCGTTTGCCCCTATTTTTTCTCTTTTGTAATCAGTTGGATAACAAGAGGGAATGGCTGTTAATAATTGTTTTTTGGAAAGGCTCCTTGCCAATGTCATGCCATTTCACTGACCTGATACAAGTTGTTAGTCAGTTGTGACTCACAGTTTTCTGAGCCTGCTCATGCTGATACACTCTGAAGCACTTCAGGAAATCAGCGTGACTCATACTCAGATGAGTGGGTCCCAGCAAAGCAACAAAAGTGGGATGAATTTATCTGCAATATTTTTAAAATGCTGTCCTTAGGCCTAAGAAAAGACCTGAAAGCTGTAACACATCCCACGGCTTCAGACTTGTTGCTCCTACAGAGGTAGGAATGTCACACCCTAAGCTCTGTATCACTAGACCTTGACTTCTGCCTCATTACAGGATTTGTAGGAGGCATTTATGAAGAAATCCTGTTCTTCTGAAAGACTTTCAAATAAACTGTCAAAACAGATTTCATTGAATTAGCAATTTTAAATTTTGAAGGAGTTATGGCAGGAAAAAACCTCAGCATGAGCAGTGAAAAATACCACGGTACTTGCAAGGTTTCATCCAAGATCCACGGAGTTCAATAGAGGCTGCATTGGTTGCAGTGTGTTTTGGCTCAGCCCCATTTTTTGTACTTGGGTCAGGGTTTTGCTTCACAGTCCCATCAACAAGAGGGACAACTTTGTCCCTGACTGCACAGAGAAGTCCCTGCAGGGTGCTCCTGCTTATTCAGAGGAGAAGCAAAATATCTTGTGGCAATTGTCAACTTCTGTGTTGCACCCAACAGGTGGCTGCCTTTCATCAGTGAGGTTTATTCTTGTGCACATACGTGAGTCTATAAATATACAGCGTGCATAAAAAATGTCTTCATATCCCTCAGGGAAAGTTTGCTTGCCTTCTTATTATTAGTGAGAACCAGCTGAGCACCAAGTCCACCATAACTAAACTGCTTCTTCTTTGGGCCAGCAGTTGTTCTTCCTCCTGTATTTCTATGTACACAGCTCGTGGAAGAATGATTTGAACGGGCTGCAAAAAAGGGACAGAAAAGGAGAAAATACCCTGATTTTTGTGCTTGTGTTGTGAGAGTATTTTGTAGCCTGGCTCATAAGCCAAGATATCAACCTGGTCAACACTAAAATAAAATCTGGTCTGGTCACGTCAGGGATCTCCTCATTTTATCAGCAGTTCAAATAATGAATTATTAAGCATGAATATATAAAAATATATATGATATATAATACCCAAATAATAAAGTAGAAATTGATAAATTTAAATACAGTTAAAAAAAATTTAGTTTGGTGACCTTAAAGGAGAACCCCACCATACAAACTCCTTCAGTTCCCTAAATTTATCTTGAATAAATCCCACATCTCTCAGAACCACTGATGCTATCTTTGAATTTAGTGCAGCTGAAATTAGCCAGCAAATAATGAGACATGTACCTTCAGCAGAACCCTTTCAGAAAAGTCTTGTGGGAGAAAAAAATCAAATCCAGACCCCTGTTTGCTCTTCTCTTTTGGTCGGTCTCCATCAGACTGTCTCACACAAAGCCATCCCCCCATAGCCTGAATTTGGAAAGCAGCAGTCCCACAGCTTTCCAGGGATAAATGAGAAAGAATAGGTGATGGGCTAAGCACTAACACTGATAACTGCAGCTATAGCAGATTAAACAGAATTTTGGCATTTACTGTTAGCACCTGAAAAGTAGCAAACTCCAGTGTGTATTGAGCAAAATGCCAAGTCCCCCTTTTGTCAGAATGTGTGAGCCACATCTTGGTTATACTGTGGGCACATCAGTCTTTGTCCATGATTTGTGTATTAATGAGACAAAGATGTTGGAAAGCTGTAGAATAATGTGGACTGATCTCTTTGCTTGGCATAATAAAAGCAATATATTTGCCAAGAGCTTAGGTTATTTGTATTAGTGTATTTATTTAAGAAAAGAATGCTAGGAGAAAAAAGGTTGCTTAAAATGCTTTAAAAACACAGATGTGGTTCTATTCCAGCAAAGAGAATAATTTATATCATTTCTAGATCAAGTATTGATTTGCTGCCAGTCAGAAAAAGTTTGTACATAAGCAACAGGGTAACAAAACAGCATCATTCATAAAGATGAGGAGATGACAGTACAGATGGGGCTGCACAGGAAATCTGGTGGCACTGGAAGAGAACATGATCTTCCAGCATCTCTTTCCAAAGCCTCACCTAACCCCCTCTGTCCTGCTGCCCTAACTGCACAGAGAAAACCTTAGGTCCATTTTTGCAGTTATACCAAGCACAATGGTTTCATGTGTTTTGATGCACAAAAAACACCCATCTGGAAGAGTACCAACAAGAGAAAATTCTGTTAATGGAGGGTGCTTTGTAAAAGATACTTAAATCCTGTTTTATCTTTATGCTTCTAAAGGATCTATCATGGGAATAGTGTATTATCCTTGGGCAAAATTTAATATATCTTCCAAGAAAATTCCTCCCAAATACTTCTTTTAACTTTCTACTATCATTATAAGGTTTTAAGGAATCAAAAAGCTCCCAGTCAAGCATTCCTTGCACCGATGATTCAGGTCCCCAGAGATGAGCTGGTTTCACTTCTGTTCCTTCTGGGTGTCTGGTGCTCATAAAACAGAGAATTTTGTCTGACTTCCTAGCCCAGGCACCCCCTTGGAGGTCTGCCAGTTGTCATTTCATTCCTAACCTGCTCTGTAGCTATTTCAGTGTTGGACTCCTCTTGCATATAAACAATTGTTACCCAGGCAGGCACTACAGGTCCTGCCTTAAGAGAGGAGGTGACCAGAATGAACATTGTTTAGGAATCTTATAGAAATGTAATCTAGAATGACCTCAGTTCACTCTGCTCCATCCCTGATTTAAGAATTGAGCTCTTGTAAAATAGCATGGAATTTATATTTGTGAGGACCAGGGCTCTAAGAAATGAAATTTTCATGTTATTTATCCAAGACCAGAGTTTAAATCTCTCAGTTATGAAATGCTCAAAATGTTGAGCACTGAGCAGTTCTTATGTGCCAAATCAGATAATGAGGTTATCCTGTAACTCACACTGGAGAGAGGGGAAGACACAATTAAAGTATGAATGCAGCCTTCACTTTAGCACTTTTGGGTATTGCTGTGCTTAGTCATGCAGTCTAATGTTTTGAGGAAGCCTTTGTGGTTTTATTATTATTTTATAAATTCACTGTATATACAAAGATATTATGCATATTAATCCTGTATTAAAAAAAAAAACAAACAGGTAACTAAAAGCTGAAGATAATTATCAAACAACAAATATAGAAGAATATTTTGATGTCAGCAGTCTGTGGATTAGATAATTTACAAACAAAGCCCTGGGTCTGGATTTGGGTTTTTTCTTTGAAGGCTAAGCTTGGCTCTGTTTACATAAAATGTTTTTTTATAATGAAAAATGGGTACTGAAGGGAGAAGCAAATGATTTCTTCTTTTCTTTGGCTGCACCTGGAAAATGCTGCAGGTTAATATATATGCAGGTATAAATTTCACAGATAAAGTTGTTGAAGACATCATCAGCTTAAGGTGAACTATTTTATGAAGTGCAAGGTATGAAACTGATACAATTTTATCCAGATAAAAGTGTAATCAAAAAGCCATTCATTTATAATTTCAAACTTTCCTTAGAAAGTAATTAATCCATATAATTATTATTTAGTTAAGCTCAGTTGTGTGTCTTAGGGTTTTTTGTTGTTGTTTGGGTTGTTGGTGCTTTTTAAATTTTTTAATTTATATTTTTTTTTCCTAAATAAAAACAACAAGCAAACCACACCAACAAAAGCACAGCCCCCAGTCCTGAGCTGCCGTAGTTCCTCTCTTATACTTGGAAGCCCCACATTGGGGTAGTTTTAAGTGGTACCCCTTTGCTTCTTGCCTTCTCTTACCTTTTGATTACTCTCAAAAGAAAAATAGCTACAAGATATGTTTTGCTTTGATCTGAGGCATGCAGCACCTTCCTTGCATCCTTGGGGTTAGCTCTCAGGCAGGATATGAATCTGAGGGTTTCTTTTTGTGATGGTGATAATGATCCTTACTTTCAGTTATCTTTACCATAAGCTTTAAACACTGGTAGCATCCAAGTGGTTAGACAGCTTAGCCAAGACTATATTCCCTGGTGCTGTAATTCATTTTATTGTAATACCCACTTTGCCTCACCTAAATGGAGACTAGTCAGGTTATGGGGTGTTATGACCACATTCATACATAGACAAAAGTTCACTTTATTTGTGAACACTGGTATCAAACATCAGCAACTGGGAAACTGGGCCTGGCAGAGCAGAGCCAGGCTCTGGGATTTTTGTTTGTTTGGTTGTTTGTTTGTTTTAATTATTTTTTTTTCTCTCTGCCTCCAAACTGCTTGGATGCTGAGGTGTTTTTAAACATTGCAAACATTTCTAGCTAATTTCAGATCCTCCTAGCTGAGCACAAAGCAGCACAGATATAGTCCAGGATTGCAGCCCCACTCAGTACTTTGGATCTTTGTGGGACCCAAGTGAAGTCACAAGAGGCAGTACAAACCTCATCAGTTATGTAAGCGGGAAGGACTGTACCAAAAAAAAAAAATTCCAGAAACACTTTTGGTTGGAAAAAAGTTACAGCTGAACTTGAAATGTTTTGTGACATTATGACAGTGGTGCAGAAATTCAGTTCTGGAGGAAAAAAATCTATACTCAGCCTATCTTGATGTATCCTACTGATACATTTTCAGGATGAGAAATATTCCTCTTTTTAGAAAAATACCTTGAAAAAACATCTTTCTATAATTTGCAAACTACAGCCCACAGAGTCAAGAAAAGTAACTGAGAGAAACACACATTTCCCTGTTTTTGTTTCCCCCTTTTTAATTGAAGCAGTTTCTGGTATTTAATAACTCAAAAACTTTTCCGGGTGAAATTCCCAGTCTTTTAACACCTCTAATCTCAAAGCTTGGGTGTGATGTCCCATCTCCTTGTATTACAAGACAAATATAGATGACAGTGATGGAGTCTCATCATCCAGAACATATGAGAAATTGCACAAGACCCAACACTAACAAAACTTAGTTACATTTGGGCTTTTAAATTTTAGGGTGATAGAGTTTGGTACCTGAGAAGGTAAAAACCTCTGTGAATGTTCCATCTGGGGTGGTAGGGCTTGACTAATGAGCCTTACATGTGTATTCTCCAGGATACACTAAAAAGCAAGATAATGTAGCTGCATTTTTTTCATGGGTGAGTATATAAGAAGTTCTTCATCCTTTACCCAGCCACTTATTTTAGGGAAAATTGTAGGAATTATGTAGTTCACTTCTGAGACTCGTAATTATCTGTCAGACTGCACTGTTTCTAAGCAAAAGTATTAGAAGCTGCTGGGCAAGGGATTCGAGCAGAAATGTGTGCAGATTGTGGGAGCAGCCATACAAACCTTGTTTCTGTAGGGGTTCAGGCTGAGGAGAAAACCACAGTAAGCAAAATGCAGTCATGATCTCCCTGTGGCTGGGGAGACACGGGTGTAGCAGCTTGTCCTTTTGTGTCCCTGGAGCAGGGTCTCTGGCTGACAGCTCAGACACACATCAGCAGTAGAGAGAGAGACATTTTTTAGGCTGAGGGCAGCACTTGGATTTCTGGAGCCTCTGAGGACTAAATCCAATTCAGGCTCACACCCCGACAGCACTGGACTGTTCCCAGTTTAAAAGGAAGCAATCTTGGAGCCAGCCCAGGTTAGACTTGTCCTAGGCCAGCTAAATCACATCAGTGGGGGTTATTCCATGAGCAGTTTTAATTAAACTGGATAAAATAATAAACTGGATAAAACCACAACATTTTTTTTTTTTTGCATATCCATTATTTAGGTTAGGGTTTCCATAAATTAATGTCATGCTGAACAGCTTTTGTACCTATTTTGTGTCAAGGCTGAAGGGGTAAAATATATCTATTCAAAAAGAAAACAAAGAAAAAAAGAAAAATAAAAAATGGTATTGAATGCTTTTGTTATTAGTCTGTCTCCAGGCAACTCCTGGCTGAGGGCAAAGCTAAATTAAATTTTGTAGTAGCAGACTGATACACACACCTTAGGATCTATTTTTAACACGTGTACATCTACCATACCCCACACCTGACATCTTTATTTGAATCCAGGCTATTCACTGGGAAAAAGCAGCTAATTAATTTATCTCATGAATATCAAATATGCAATTAGTCTCAGAGCATTCAGTATTCCAGCCATTACCCACCAATGTAGTCTCCACACTGCCAACAATTACTCTGGGAAATAAGTCCCATTCAGTACCTGGCCTGCTGTAGAAGGACATAAATGGGTTTACCATATACTGCTTGATATTGTACTTAGAATTATTTCTTTCTTCTTGCCTGCGTGTGTGTGTGTGTGTGTATAGTCAGCTAATGGGTGCTCTTCAATCATAACAATGTGAAGGAAGGAAAGGAGTGTTTGGGAGATTAAATAATACTGTAGTCTCAAAGCCCTGTTTCTGTCTGAAGAGAATTCTAAAGAAACATGAATGCCTGTATTTCTCCATGTACACTCTGGGTAAGACAAGAGGTAATAGACTAAAATTGCAGGCAGGAAGATGAAAGTTAGATGCTGGACGAAAAGCTTTGAAACAGTAATGATAGTTATGCATTGTTAAACTGATGGGCAAGGGGAGGTTGTATAGTTTCTGTCACTGATGCTTGCTAAGGATTGATACGATCAGCACCTGGAGAAAGCTGAGACACAGCTGATTGTGTCCTGGTGAGGAATGGTGTGGGACATAAGCTCTTAGGCTCCTATCTAGCATTATGGTGGCATGTCTGTTCCTTCAAAAACCTCATCAAATTTGGTAGCTGTATTGTCTTTCTCTACAGCAGGCTCAAGGATCAAATAAGCTTGTAAAATGAGCTATCAGATAAAGCTGAAGCACATTTATTTACTGTAAAGCAAACATCATTACTGTTGCCCTTGAGGTATTTTATGATTAAGTACAATTTCCCACGCTGGCAAACACGGTGCCATTTATAGAAATGCTAACTTCCAGTATTCCACAGCTAGCTCCTCAGGTTTAACCTTGGAGAAGATTCTGGGAGCTGGACAATTTTAAAGATCAGTAAATGTTATTGTAATGGTAGGAGGGCCTTGTGAGATGGGGATGGGCTCAGTTTGTTGTAGCACTTGGGCAGCACACGCAGCATAGCAATTAGAAATTGTTTCTGTGAGAGCAGAGTATTAGGAGACATCCCACTGCTACAAAGCACTGGAATATACGGCCATAAATCTTGCAATTTGTGGTAGAATCAAAACTAATAAAGCATCAAAAAGAAGGCAAAAACTTGCAGTACTTTTTCGAAGTCTTCATCTTTGTCTGAGGACACAGTTTTACAGGGGTGATGTGAGGTTTAATGATGAGTGAGAATCTATCAGTGCTTTTATTTTTATTAAATTGTACTTCACTTCTTAATGCTGTTTAACCTCTGTGGCTTTTGGTGGATATTCTTCTAAATTGCTAAACCAATAGCTCATAAATAAAACACAGCAACCATTCCTTGACTTGCAAAATATAGGCCATGTGTTCTGGGCACCAACCTGTTGTCTTAAATGTTAGTATGGCCATCAGTTGTTCAGATTAATCACCAAATAAAGAAGAGAATTAAATACTGGGTTTAGGTCACTGAATCAAAACCTTTGATGGGGGAAAGAGTTCATTCACATTCAACAAGAAATCCCCAAGCAATCTAGTGGTTTTAAAATGCTGCTCTGCACACAGGGACTTACTGTACTATTTTGAAACTCCACCAAACTTAATGTGCTTCAACCATAGTGTTAATATTAGCCTTTTTTTTTTTTTTTTTTTCGTGTAATTTGGGATAATCTTGAAAAATACATTGTGACACCCCTGTGCTTCCACCAGCTCTGAAGGGCGAGCATGAGACATTCTTCATCTGTGCAAGCCTCTGGTATGGATTACTGTGGAATGAGGATTACACAGGGCAGCTCATGCTCATGTCCAGGATCACTGTTCACTCCACAAGGACATTCCTCTGGGTTACTCCCTTCCTCCTCCAAGGCTCCCATCTCTCATGGACAGTGGCACTTGTGTTTTACAGTGAAGGCTTTGCCTGCAATGGTTTTCCAGCCATCAGTAACTACCAGAATAGGCACCATGGTTCCTACTTGCTAACCTGGACAAGCAGGCTGGAACCCACACTCACACAGCCCTGACACCTCCGAGGTCTGAGCAGTGTGGGGCTGCCAAGGAGAGGGTCAGGGATTCTCTGCGAGATTGCAGAGCAGTGTGAGCTCCAGCCTCTCCTCTGAAACCACTCTGGGACCAGCAGATTACAGTGTGGTTTGCATTCACACATTGTGAGTCTATTAGTTGGTCTCAATGGTATCATTTAGGGAGCTTGACAGCAACTTTTTGTAGTTATAATTAACTGGCTTGACTCTAATCTCTTAAAGTGTTAAAAGTAAACAACGCTACTCTGATTATAGTAACTTTCTTGTAATTTTTTTTCCTAAACATAAAGATTGAAGGAAACGCTCTGTACAAACAATTTTCTTTAAACCTTAAGGGACACTAATTACTTTTAATTTCGGTGTGTGATGGTCCTTATCCAGGGGAAGTATGCTGCATGGGCTATAAACCATTTTTATATCATATAGCATTTAACAGAGCATGCCTGGAGTTAGTTGAGCTGCCTCCCTGGTTCTCTGATTTCTATTATCCTTCACCATGATTAAACATGCAGCGTTTCACTGCCTAATCGTGAAGGGCATTCAGGAAAGTTAACTGAGCTCTTCTCTTTTACCTGCCTGGGCAGTTCAGTTTGTCTCCATGTTTGCTACGCCACTTTTGCAGCAGAGCATCACTCCATCTGGGGGAGGTCAGAGGGGAGTCATGGCTGTGCAGACACAGTTCAAGTCCTGTTGCTGTTCCCACAGCAGGAAGATCAGCCCCAGTGACAGCATCATCCTCAGCTGTGGAGAAGAAGCTGTGGCTCTGGAGCTTGTTTTCCAAATAATTTATAAAGCTGATGTAAATTGCTCTCCCCTCCTCAGAAGTGGCCCTTTCTAGAAGGCCAGCTCTTTTGCTATGTTTTCATGAGGTCATGTTCCTCCCCCCTTCGTGCCTGATCCTGCTGCTGCCTCATTGAAATCCTGAAGAGACATCTCTGTAGGAAATGAGCAGGTAAACATTCACAGTTAGTGAGTATCTGGGAACAGGTTTATTCAAGTTTAAAGTACAATAAATGCTATAACCATTTTCTACGTTGACATCAGAGTAGCCACTTACCATGTCTCTATTACTAGAAAACTGCTACTGGCAGCTCTTGAACACTCAGGCATCAACTCCTATAAACCTTCAGTGTTTGTTGCTCAGGACACAACCTGTTCCTCCATTTTTGTTTGGGAATCTCTTAAATTATTGTAACTTTAAATAGAAATCATTTAATCACAGACATTACGAAGCAAAAAGCATTCATATCTTCAGCCATGATTACAACTGGTCACCCTTTCTCAGACATGTGTAAATTTTTGGCTGATGTGCTGCTGATGTATTTTCTTGAACACTCAGGCACCAGCTCCTATAAACCTTCAGTGTTTGTTGCTCAGGCCACAATCTGTTCCTCCATTTTTGTTTGGGAATCTCTTAAATTATTGTAGGTATCACAAGAAATAAATAACCATATTCTTAATCTGTTTACTACACATCTTAGTGAGAGTTTTAAGTGCATGCTCCTGTAGATGTTTTCAATCTACCTATAGGAAGATCTGGAAATCAGCACAGGGCTTAGCTGTGAAACTTGGGCATATTCTGTGGAGAACCACAGCTGATGGCCTCTCATTCCTGTCCATGGAAGTCAACTGGATGTCCTCCCATTCTCAGGCATTCCTGCTTTTGGTGAAGCATCTCTTCAAAGCAGCTGATTTTTGTGGAAGGGATGGATCTGATGCCTGATTGAGATCAATCATTGACAAAACCAGGTGGATCATTTTAAAGCTTCTTATGCTAGTTCTGGGCCTGACCAGAAATCAGCAGGCAAAAGTATGTATCCAAATACTGAAATTTTATGTAGGAAAAGGTTTTGTTGATGTCTTTTTACAGATAGATGAAGAGTGTAAAGTGATTGTGCATTTAACTTAAATTGTCTGAGTGCTTAATATCATTGAACCATGACTTCAACCTGAAAACATAATTTCCTTTTCCTTCCAGTCTGATTTAAGTGGTTTAAATGTCTTGTACTTTCTCCTGTTACAGAACCAACTTAACACATGATTACTGTAATGAAAATACATCAGCAGCACATCAGCCAAAAATTTACACAAGTCTGAGAAAGGGTGACCAGTTGGAATCATAGCTAAAGATATGAATGTTTTTTGCTTCATAATGTCTGTGATTAAATGATTTCTATTTAAAAACAAAGATAGATTTATATTCCATCAGTAGAAGGACTTCTAAAAAAACCCAACTCTACAAAACATGTAGTAAAATTGATATTCTTCTCAGTGAACTCTAAACTTATTTGTAGTTTCAGTACAGAATCTTATGTTAAAATTTGCAGAGACCCAAAATATTTTTCTCACAGTAATATCTTCCAGTTGCTCTTCAGCCTAAGCAGGATCCGAAGCAGTGACTGGGAGATGAAAGTCCCTCTCTGCCATTTTCAATCCCCTAAGCCATCTAGCCACTTTCTGCATTTATTTTCCAGAAATTAATTTTAAAAAAAAGCAATTGTTTTTACAAACAATCCTTTGAATTCCATCCCGGTGGCATTTTAGAGCATTACTGCAAATTATTCAATTTATATGCATAGTCAAGCCTACATCATTATTCCCAGATTCTTGTAAGGTGGGAAGAGGCAAAAAACCACTCAGAAAATAAAGACAAGAAAAACATAGGCAGAAACTAGACTGCTATTCTAGGAAAAATATTTTTCACCAGGCTGAAAACATACCTAAATCCTCTTCATCAAGGTCATCTTTTTTAGAAAGTCATTTTAAGGAAAGATTCAAATGACTGCAGTAAAACTCAAAAGATGTACTCTATTATGAACACTAATTAATGCAAGTGTTAATGTTTTTGGCTTCAGATGAGATGATCCAGAATTCTTAAAAATTAATAAAAACAATTACAGAGACTTATGCACGTATCTGAACATGTTCCAACTTAGTAGCTCATCTTTATTCACCGATTAATTGGCTGCTCATTTACATCCTGTGAATTTCAAGGCCTTTTAACTACATACCCATTACTTTCTCATACGTGTTGCTTTGTCATCCATGCTTCCGGTGGGAAAGATGAAGTCAGGCAGGCATGGGCAGCCCCAGGAAAAAGTGTAAAGTTTGGCACTATTCCTACAACGTATACCAAGTGTTCAACAGGTTCAGTGCTCTTTCCAAATTCTACACCCAATCCTCTAGAAATGTCTAAGTGCACAACCGTGATTCCCCGTTCTCTAAATTTGATTTGAATACACAGCAGACCTGAGCCCAGCAGGTGGATTGCCCCACAACTCTTGGGAATGTTGTGCTAATTCAAATCTAAAAACTTACTGGGGAAAAAAGTGAGAAAGTATGTGGTGGTAGAGCTGAGTTCCTGACCTGTAATATTTTATGACACGTGCTCAAAACCTGGGGCAGATTTATCAGTGTCAAAAAATGTGATGGTATTAATGGCATCTTTTTCAAATGCAATCAGTATGAGAAGTAAACTAATTTTTCTCTAGTGCTGGTCCAAATTAACTGTGTGGACAAACTCTTGATTTTAGCTACGAAGAAAAGAAAGTTTGATGCTTTGGGCTTGAAGTATTCGAGCTTGCTGGGACCTGTGAAGAGACACAGAATAAAACCACAACAGGAGTGTGAGGGGGAGTAAGATCTTCAGCCATTCCCACAGAGGAGGAGCTTCAGCAATGGGCTCCATGTAAGTTTTCTCTTTATCAGTGCATTGAGAGGCACAGGTTTATTACTGTGAATGGAAACCCAGGAACAGTTCCATTCCTGTACAGTTCCAGCTGTAAATGAAAGGCAGAACTGGTGGGCTTCTGAGGTATCTGCACTTCTGCTTGTGCCATCTTTCCTCATGGCTAGTGAATAAGGAGGGCCACATGATACACAGTTTTGGAGATGGAAGACCTGCTACCATTTGTTCTCAGAAAGGCCTGAGCCATTCAGCCTGGAGAAGAGGAGGCTCAGAGGAGACCTCATCACTCTCTACAACTCCCTGAATGGAGGGTGTAGCCAGGTGGGGGTTGGTCTCTTTTCCCAGGCAACCCTCAGCAAGACAAGAGGGCACGGTCTCAAGTTGTGCCAGGGGAGGTTTAGGTTGGACATTAGAAAGAATTTCTTTACTGAGAGGGTGATCAAGCATTGGAACGGGCTGCCCAGGGAAGTGGTGGATTCTCCATCCCTGGAGATATTTAAAAAGAGACTGGATGTGGCACTCAGTGCCATGGTCTGGTAACTGCAGTGGTAGTGGATCAAGGGTTGGACTTGATGATCTCTGAGGTCCCTTCCAACCCAGCCGATTCTATGATTCTATGATTTCTGTTTGCTCTTGAAGATTTTGTGAGTGCTCCATGGTTTGTCAAAGCCTAGTGGAAGGAGAACAGCTTCCTGCATGTTGCTTACCCAGAGTCAAAGGGAGTCAGCTATAAATTGATTTTGCTACACCTTGCCCCAGCTTATAGCTTGAGAAAGCCTCTTTCCCTGAGAGGCAGTTTTGAAATACTTTTTGCTGGCTTTCTGATTTAGTTTACTTAGAGAAGCTATTAATTACAAGGTGGGAAGGTCTCAGATGAGGTCTGGACCAGCTGCTCTGAAGACACAGATAAGCTGCAGGGTGATAATGGCTCTTGGATGCTCCTGACCTGGGCTGAATTTGGGCAATTGCTTTGTTCTGTAATGAGCAATCCCACAAGCCATCCAGTCTCTAAAAACTGCCTTTTTAAAAATTAAAGTGTACTTCTAAGACTTATCTCACACTGTTTATGAAGTTGATTGCCCTTAAGTTCACCTTGGGCCTAATTGGCTTACTGGCTTAATTAACAAAGTGCTTATTAATGTCTAGTGGCAATTGATTTTTAAGGGATTATTTTTTATTAAAATAATGAGTACAGTATTAGAAATGTGCAACTGTGATTCTGGAGAACCAACTGGTACAGAGCATGGTATTTTTTCTTTTTATGCATAAAGCAAATTTTATTTCTTTGGTTATGTTGTGTTGATTTGCCCCGCAGTTATAATAATTACCATCTGCATAAAACCAAGAACTGCATACTGAGATTAGGGCCATTTTGGAAACAATAGCATGGTATCTTTTACTGGGCTTGCATAAATCAAGACGGGCTGATGAGCAAAGAAATTACTTTTGTCAGAGAACACAGTATCATACTAACAAAAGGTACATTTCTGAATAGTGATGAGCCTACGTTTTAGAAATTCAAGCACATTGTTTTGGTACTTGAATATTTATATGTGCATGGAAGTTGGACTACGGACATTAGAGCTTGAAACCTATCTATAATACATAAGTTCATTTCATAATGCCACAGCTCTGTGATATTTCATTTATGTGTGTTTTAATGGAATAGTCTTATTCTCCCATATAGATCTAGAAGTGATGGGAAAGGCCAAGGATCCTTCCAGCTCAGCATCAGTAGCAGCTGCTTAGAGAAACAATGTAAACCCAGGGTATATGAAAACAGAATACCCTGGACAAAAATTCTTTGCTTTCAGCTATGTATGGATTTCAGGACTTTCTGAAGAAATGGAGCCTTTGATAACTGGTAGTCATGGACAGACTTTTCTTTTGTGAGTTTGTCTTTTTGGAACACATTTACACGTTGCATATCTGCACATCCTGTGGTAGTGAATCCCCCAGTGTATGCATGACCTGAAAAAAATACTGCCTTTCCTTGCTTTTAAAACATGTATTTGCTATTTCTATTTAATGCTCCCTACTTCATGCGTTCTAAGAGTGACCAATCACCCCTTGCCCACCTGCATCCTGCCCGAAACTATAATGGATATCTCTGCCAGCAGCCCACAAGCCAATTTCATTTTATTACATGAAGAATCCCAGTTACTTTATCCTCACACTTTTCACACTTTGCTTCATCCTTGGTGCTTTCCATTTGAAAAAAAAAAAAAAAAGGTGAATATGATATATGACAAAGGTGTGTAGAACTGGTGAGGTGCAGATGCAAGCTTTGTTAGAGAGTCTCTAACCAGCAGATTGCCAGAAGGTAAGAAGAAATACACTGGTCCTTCTCTTAACTGTTTTTTCACATCAGCAGATATTGATCACTGTCAGAGGAAGGACCCTCAGCTGAATGGACATTTGCTTCTATTATAAGTTTCACATTTTTTTCTGTATTTCTTGAATTTATTACTAGTTCTATACATTGACTCCCCCATTCCTTGTTCTTAGTATGTTTAGGAATGTTTATATCAGGTTTTATGCCTTTATTCAGCTGCTCTTTAAGATTTTCTTTCCCCTCACCTTATTATCATTATATATGCCTTTCTTCAGTTTTCTTGTTTGTACAAGACTTCTGTGTTTTCAAGTGTAATGTTTTACTTCAGGTACCTTCTTTATTCTGCAGTTTAGCATGACAGCTTTTCTCTGGGAGAGGTGGGAGCCAGTTGCTTTGATGTTTTGTTTCATTTTGGTTTGTTTTTCCCCCGAGTGATGTATAACTTGGAGTGCAACTCTCAGCAAAGAAATTCTTCATCTCTGCTTTGTAAGAGTGAAAAAAAACCCAATTTTTTGTTTTCTCATTCATTGTTTGTGTGGCATTTTGTCAGCTGAGTCAGCTGCACCTGGAATTGCATCTCAAAGCAGTGAAACCTAGGAATAGAAATAGTAAGAAGAGAATTCACCTCTCCTGAGAGGCACCACCACAACTGAGTCATATAAGACCCACTCACATCCTATAAAGCTGGTGACAGGTTGACATGCTGCTCAGGCTCTGTGTTGGCCTTCTGCCAACAGGTGACTTTCACCTGCAGTATCTTCTTTAACAAATTCTATCATCAAGTCATGGGTGATACTCATGGCTGGCTGCCTCGTTATAGCGTGTATACCTTCAGCAAAATTAAACTGTGAAACCATATTTTATGTTTTGGTACTAAAACTCACCCCAAAATAGTAACAACAATAACATCAGCAGCAATTACACACCAGTGATAAAAAGAGCCACATGAAGTATGTTAATCAACTTTCTACAGCAGGCAAACATTCACATTTAATTTTGTTTTATAGTTTTGTAATAAAAGCGTAGTTTTATTCCTTCCCACTATACAAAGCAGGTGCTATGAAAAAACCAAGAACAATCATCCAAGTTTGAAGACAGTAGAAAGCTCCATTCAGCCTTATTATGCAAACATGAAAGGGAAAGTTTAATATACAGTATATTGCAAAATAAGACAAATATATTCAGCTAGCATGTACTTGTGCTTAAATTTTATAAACTCGAGTGGTATTTTGAGGTACATCCTGACAATGAGTCACTGAGTTTTATGTATTTTCCCATTGTTATTACTAACCTCTCTATGAAGTCTTATAACCCAGTTGGTCTCAGGCATTCAAAAGTTGTATTTATTTGGGACAGTTAATCTCTGTCAGAGGTGTGTGCACAGGCAGCTGATGCCACTGTAGCTTTCAGCCTTCCCTTCCCTGGCATCACTGGGTCTAGTGGGGCAGGACCAGCCCTAAAGAACTACACATATGATCTTAGCCAAAAGGCTGCTTGGGAACTGGTGGTTGTCCCTCTGTGTTTGGCACTGGTGAGGCTGCACTTTGAATACTGTGTTCAGTTTTGGGCCCCCCCCACTACATGAAGGACCTTGAGGTGCTGGAGTGAGTCCAGAGAAGGGCAGCAAACCCAGTGGAGAGTTTGAAGAACAATTCTTAGGAGGAATGCCTGAGGGAACTGGGATTGGAGAAGAGGAGGCTGAGAGAGGACCTTATTGCTCTCTATAGCTACCTGAAAGGAGGCTGTAGTCAGGTGGAGGTTGGTCTCTTCTTCCTAGTAACAAGCAATAGGACAAGAGGAATGGTCTCAAGTTGTGCCATGGGGGGGTTCAGATCAGATATGAGAAGAAAATTCTTCACTGAAAGGTTGATCACTGGAACAGACTTCCCAGGGAGATGGTTGAATCATCATCCATTGAGGTGCCTGAAAGACATGTAGATGTGGTGCTTAGGAACATGGTTTAGCACTGGACTGGTAGAGTTTAGGTCAATGGTCAGTCTCAAAGATCTTAAAGATACTTTCCAACCAGACTAATTTTGTGTGATTCTGTGAACCAGAGGTGAGCCTCCTGCCTTGGCTCTGGTCACAGCTGCACATCTCCCATGCAGTTCCTTCTTGTTAAGTGAAATCAGGCTTGAGGATCTATTCAGGATTTGGAGAGGGAGCATTAGTTTTCATTCTCTTCATATGGACTACAATCCCAAATTAACATGGCGTGTTAATTTTATGTTAATTTGCCCTTGCTGCCTCTGTGCATAGTTGAAAACCACAGCTCCCATGAGAGTCTGTGAGAAATACATACATGCATAGGGACAATATAGAAACCTAATGTTCCAGCAGTCCTGTGGGAAAAATATCTTGCTGCTGGGCGAATCCTTTTAAATGGTTTGGGTTTGCTTTTTTTTTTCTGAGCAGCAGAAACAAAAAGTGTTCCTGTAACACACTTTCGTTTTAAGGCTGCATAAGCAGTGGTGCCTAGGAAATTAAACTCATGAAGTATAAGGTACTTTGGCTTCCTCTTCTGTAAGTGCTTGTATCCAGAAATGATGGAAAAGGACAAGGACAAAATGTCATCTTTATCACTGAATTAAGCTCTTCAGGGCACAGACTGCCCCTTATTTTTACCACAGCAGGACTCAGTACGAAGAAACACTGGCTTCTGTTTCAACAGAAATAAATGAGGATAACCATATGCTGAGTGCCAGCAGCAGTGCAACAAGCACTTTGTATCTGTATGTCTGATAAGTGCTAAGGCTGCCTTTTCCTGGGCCTGCAAATAGAGCAGCACATGTGCAAGTCCCTAAATGGCAGAAGGAGATAGATGCTGTTATTGGCCATGGCTGTGTACCACCTTACAGCTGAAAAAGGCTTTTGTCTGCTTGTCGTGCTGCAAAGAGAAGGTTTGGCAATGCACTGGAGATTGCATAGGCAGAAGCTAATTCCTGCATTTCACCCTCTTTTGTTGGGTGTTTTCCCTCTCACAGAATTGTCTTTTTCTTTGCTCAGCTTCTCTCAACAGAGGCTGATGAGGACTCATGCTCTGCAGGGCAGCAGTCAGAGCTGGCACGCCATGGCCTTGCCAGGCAGCAAAGAGGTTAAATCACCCCCCACAGCACTCTGCTCTTCCTCTGCACAGCCACCTCCCAGACTCTGACAGACACTTCCAAAGAGTGTTCCCTGTGTCTGTGAAATTCTAAAAAAACCTTCAGTTGCCTTACATGTAAATGCAGTCATGTGGCCCAGGCACCAGTGCTGTGAGGCTCTGTGAAATCCTCTAAATGTTCCTGAGTGTTAGTGTGATGTACAAGAGGGGCAAGTCAGGCTTAGGGATGCTCCCAGCTGTCACCACAGTTGACCAACATGAAGCACAGGGAATCTTTTTGTTTGGAGACCCTGAGGTAACTTTTGCTGTCCCTCAATGGGGCTGTTCTGAAACAGAATAACCACACTCCGGTTTTGTGTATTGTTGGCACTAGAAAGGACAATACCTAACACAGTGATCCTTGCCTAGGTTGTGCTAATTGGGTGGAAAACTGGGGCAAGAAATCAGGCAGTTTTACACAGTTCTCCAATGTGACTGTGTTTGCCAGAAGCTGCAGAAGGTGATGTTGTGTAAATAGCGGTGTCCTTTGGACCAGATCCCAGCTACTAGAGAAACCAGGTGTACTTTGCAGAACAGACACAACTGTGCTCTAACCAGGCCTGGAATTCATGCTATTGCCCTTGGCCTAAAAAGCAATTGTTACATGAGGCAGTACTTTCCAGAAGCAAAGCCATAAAAGATTCAGTTTTCCTTCACTTTTCAGAACAAAGTTGTGCTGAGTCAATGCCAGGGAGCGTTGACTTTCCTGAGCATGGCTGCTTTTTCTGCATGGAAGAGATGCCCTTAGTGCTAAACACAAAGGGGACTGTGTCCAGTTCTGGGCCCCTCAGTTCAAGAAGGAGATCGAGGTCCTGGAGCAGGTCCAAAGGAGGGCAACCAGGCTGGTGAAGGGACTCGAGCACAGATCCTATGAGGAGAGGCTGAGGGAGCTGGGGCTGTTCAGCCTGGAGAAGAGGAGGCTCAGGGGAGACCTCATCACTCTCTACAACTCCCTGAAAGAAGATGGGGGTTGGTCTCTTTTCCCAGGCAACTCTCAGCAAGACAAGAGGGCACGGTCTCAAGTTGTGCCGGGGGAGGTTTAGGTTGGACATTAGAAAGAATTTCTTTACCGAGAGGGTGATCAGACATTGGAATGGGCTGCCCAGGGAAGTGGTGGATTCTCCATCCCTGGAGATATTTAAAAAGAGCCTGGATGTGGCACTCAGTGCCATGGTCTGGTAACTGCAGTGGTAGTGGAGCAAGGGTTGGACTTGATGATCTCTGAGGTCCCTTCCAACCCAGCCAATTCTATGATTCTATGATTCTATGATTTTGAGGAGGGGGGAGTATAAACTCAAGCCTGTGTTTGGTATGCCAGGCTTTACAGACTTCATGGGATTTACAGAAGTGAATTCTGTAGCTGAAACAATCTCTGGATTTAGTTCTTGTTTCCTTGTGGAATAAATGTAATTATAGGAACTTGGATGATCTTCTTGATGAAAATTTATTTCAATGTAATCTTGGTATAGAGAATACATGAAACTGGGCTTTTTATTGTGGTTTGGCCCCTACTCTCTGTCTTGTCCAGTCAACATTGCAAGAAGCATATATGTTTTGTCAAGTATTTTTGTACGTCTACCAGTTGCAGCCAGGGAATGCAAAGAAACATTACGTTTTGAAGAGGGTTTTTTTTTTGTTCTTGTTTGTATTTTAATACAAAAATGGTTTTGAACTTTTTCACAAAAATATATCTGTTTTCCCATTCGAAACAAGTCTTTGGTTTTGTTTTTCATTCTAATTTATGTGATTGCTTCCATTTACCCTGGAGAAATTTAACTACAGCAGCAGTGAGGGCCAACTATTTTGACTGGCAGAATAACATAGTACCCAAAGCAGCACTTCTGGCTGCATGAAGACTACAGAGTATTTCACAGTATCCAGGAGGGAAAGCAATTGTTCTTTGCATTTTACAGAGCAGGAGCTAAAATTAATGGTTATATGGACACGTACTTTTAACCTAATCTATTTTTAATCTGAGCATCACTGAGTTTCAGCAAGTAGCTGAAATGGTGAGGGTCTTTAGACTTCACTTTTAGGTTTTAGTCTTTACTGATGCTGAGCGTGTGGTTTTAAAGTATAGTAGAGCTCTAAACTTGTAGGTATGTGTTCTTCTGGCTTTACTTGCCCAGAACATTACAAATATGTTCCTGAAGCTGTGCAGCTGGGGAGTAGACCTCAATATGAAACCTAGATCTTTTGTATGAACTTTTGTTTGTGCATTTCATTAATTGTGATTTAATTTTCATTAATTTTCTTAAGTTCGTCCTTGCTATAATCTTGCCAGAGTATCGATTTAGACAGGGCTTGTGCCTCTTGATCTGTTAGGTCAGACTGCAAAAGAGGTGTTTTTTATGGGGCTGATAGATCTTTTTGGTCTGTTACTACTGTCTTGTTTGTTTGAATGGGGCATGTCCCATCCTTCCCAAATGTTATGGGGTGAGAAATATGTGTGAGAAAATGGGAATATGCTCTGAAATATTCTCTTCTCTTCACCACCACACCCTGCCGCATCCCATTTCCTTCTTCTGGGCAAATCTACCTGGCAGGTTTCCAGTTGCCATTGCCAGCTTTGTTAAAGATGCCCCAAGGTGCCAAGAATATCATTCTAAAAACAGTTCTGTTGGCCAGTGTTGCCACTGCTGCCAGTGGTGGGGTTCCTATCTCCTTCTGATAAAAGCTACTGGCTTTTGAAGTGTTGGCTTAGGACCTGTCACTGTGTTGGCAATTTGGGCATAATGGGATGGTCTGGCTGTAGCCAACAGGATGGGAGAGGATGGATCAGACAGTGGTTTGTACAACATGTAAAGTCAGCCCTAGGTGGTCAACAGCCATAGATTAAAAAGGAGAAATTCAAGGGTGAAGAGAGGTAGTGGTGAAATACCCTGCAGCACCCTGGATCATTTTGCATGCCTCCGGAGGATCATATGTTCTAAACCAAAAAAACTGGACATGGTGCAAACTGAGCTGCCTACATTTCCAGCATTTTAGGAAAAGTGCTTCCTCAGTGTGCACTAAGGGCTGTGCTCAGACTTGCAGCATTCTATGCTCAGCCTTCAAATGCTGAATATTTTATTTGAGATTTGATTTACTTCTTGAGGAAGCAGACTAGAAAAGCTCCTGATGTGTTGCCTCTAGTTACTAATTTAAATTGAAATTAGTGTAGGAGGGAGACTATCCAACACTATTATTTTGCCTTAAAACTTTCTGCATCTGGCAACGTCTCCTGGCTAGTGCTAGCACTTTCTTTAAATTGTGAAGAAAGCCTGAGAGACTTTCTATTTCTGGCACAGAAGCAAGTTAGCAGTCAGGTGTTCCTGCATGAACTCTAAAGTTAAAATACAGGTAACAACCCTTAGGTTATAGGAAGGCATTTCCCTTCCTCTTTTTGTTATGACACATTTTCTTGAAGACCTCCATAGAAGTTACATATCCATGGGTACAGGAGGGGCTCTGATGGACCCCAAAAAGCTGCATCCATGACTGAGAGGTACATTCTGGACTGGTTTCTGTTGCTCACCTCCTTGGAGCATTGTGGGCTTGGCTGCAGGTTCCCATCTAAATGCAGGGCACCCTGGAAAAAACTGGAAAGGAAGCAAAACAACCTTGAGAGCAAGGGCAGGTTGCTGATGCTGCCAGCATTTAGGACTCTCAGGGCTTGTCTTGTGGAAAAGGCCACCAGGAACAGAGCATGAGTGGGCTGTCTTCCTATGGCCCAAGGCCCATAGAATGAACTCCCCATCTGTGTGTTTGAGCACGGTGTATCTCTGTGCACCAGATTCTTCAGTCAGGTCACCCTGAGAAGAAACATTTGGCTGAGTTAAAATCTGCATGGGGTAAGGCTTAGAGAGGAGTGTGTAAAAACATCACACTGCAGTCTGAAAGACAAACTGCAGTGTAAGATCACTCTCCCTAATTGACTAAAGGGCTACGTTATTATGGAGTGATGCATTTTTTATTAGAGAAAAAAACACTGAGCAGAGCAAGGCCATGAGGTATTGAGGCAAAAGAGCTAGAAAATAGTCCTTATTGCAGAATGAATCAGAAAAAAACAAGTTTATTCTTGGAAATTACAAATTGTTACTATGCAAAAGATCAGGCTCTTTTAAAAGTTCAGAGAAAGAGCAAGAATAACTGGCCCAAAAATACAGACATCTGAGACATCTGGCACATGACTCAAAGAAAATCATCACAGCTTAGGAACCTCAGCCAAGCTGTTTTATCTAGAGGAATGTGCTGGTTCATTAACTCACAAGCCAGTCAAAGTATATTTTATGGATTTTAAGTGTTTATCAGTTAAATAAACCCCATGGGTGCACTTGTCAATAGATGAGGGATTTTTAGCTTCACTATTTCTGCTTAGCTATATAGATGACCTTGAATTTGCCTTCTGTTAAGGTTCCCTGGTCTCATGTTGGCATTTGTGGCTTTCCGTTGCGTTTATGAATGTCAGCTCAGGATCATTTCCAGTTTCTTCATTTATAGGATCAACATAATTTCCTTCCCAAGAAAGATTTTTCTGTCATTGGACCCACATTCTCCATGACACAAACCCCATTTGGGAGCTGATTTTCACTCCCATTATTAGAACTGCAAAAGTCTGAAAGCTGTTCTCCATTGCACATCTGGCTATTTTCCTCTGTCTTACTCTTTTTGTCTTCCATTGCACCTATTGCGATGCCAGGGTTATAAACAAGAGCTTGCAGAGGATTAACATCTCCTGGTAAAGGCTTCTAACAATTCTTTTTCCACTTAATTAATTTTCTCCATAGAGGGATTGGCATCTTTTTTTATTTATTTATTTTAATATGTCACTGTATTTTAGTTTCACAATAGCATCTTGATTTTCACAGACAGTATTGTATATTTGCTGCTACTTTTGTATAGCAGAATTTTTCTCTGAACATTTTGATGCCAGTACATGAACCGATTTTCCCTGCTGTTTCTGTTATTCAACATACTTTTTGTTTTCCTCAAGTACATCCAACAGGATTAATTTAATCTTTTCTGCTCACAGTTTAACTTAGAAGTAGCTGGTGAATGTGTGGTTCTAAGTAGGTTCAGAGATAATTTAAAAATATGTTTTCAAGTTTCATGTTGTGATCTTGATGGGAAGTGAAACAGTAAAACAAAGGAACTGAAACAATATAGTTGTTCCAGAGTGGTTAGTGGTAAAATATTTTTCATCTGATCTAGACCAAATACATTTTAGTTATTAATTCTCTCTTCCTTTACAATTGACAATGAGACAATTTAGTGACTGATTAATCTTAACTCTTAAAATATTTATTTTATACATATATATATAAATATATATACACACAGAGGGAGGAAGAGAGAAGAATTAGGATTAGGATCAGGCAACATTTTTTATCATTGCCTCTGAAAAGAAATCCGAACATGTTCTTTTAGGACAGTGGGACAAAGGTAGGATGAATGCTATGTGCTATGACTGTCACTTAGTTACATGCATCATTTTTCTTCTAGATAGATGAGGTTTACTGTCAGGAGCTGGGTGTTTCCACTGGAATTCTCCTAGTGCGAGATAGATGTTTGTTGAATTTCCTTAGAGCACTCAACGTCTGTCTTCATCCTTGCTTGCTTACTCTTCAATGACAAACAAATGGTGATACAGCTTTCCCAAAATGTATTCAACACTCTCTTTGTATCAAAATAGGGATTCCTGTTCAGCCACTGTGCCCGCCAGCGGGGGATGCTCAGTGCACAGAGAGTTCAGAGAAAACCTCACTGCTGGCCTAAAAGCACCGAGCTTTTGTTGATGGAGGCTTTAATTCAGTCAGGACCAGGTAGTATTTTTTACAGAGTAGCAAAGGACGTGTCTTGCACACTTGAACCCAGCCTCTTAAATTTCACCTCCTTGCTGCAGAGCATAGAGACACTTGAATTTTGTGGAGAACGGTTATGAGAGCTGTTTCAAAACAGACAAACAGTGTATGTCTTCCTGAACTTGTATTAAAAAAAAACTTATTGCTGCTCATGCTTTCAAAAATAGTGCCCTGGAGCACTATGATGCTTCAGCACTTTTAAGCAACTGGCAAAAGGCACTGAAACAAGGCATTGGAAACGCACAGCCATACTTTAGGAACTTTTTACCAGCGCAGTCAGCTGTGAGCTCGCCTTGTCCCAGAATCCTGTGTTTCTGGCCCGGTGTGTTCAGCCTCCATTGCCTCCTGGCCTCATCAGGGGACAGATGACACCGGCAGCCTCTTGGGACACTGCTGGAGGTGACCTTTGGAAAGCAGTGAGCTCTTGGCCCAAAGTCCTCTTGGAAACTGGGGACCTCGAGGGGGCAGCAGGACTTAAATCACAACTTTTACTACTTCAGAAATTATTCCTTAATGCTTGGCAAAAGGGGGAAAAAAAAAAAAGGCTTTTAATTAAAATGAAAGATACCGCTGAACTGGTAGTAGAGGGCCACAGGGATGGGTGACAGCCACAACACCTGCACCTTACTGATGCTCCTACTCCTAGCCCCTGGTGCACCATCTTGTGGAGTGGGCGGCCATTAGCCGTGGGCACGCTGGTCACGTAGGCGCTTCCCCTTCAAGCCATCCCTGGGCCCGCGTTGGGTTTGGGGGGAGGCAGTGTCTGCACCGGCAGCGGCTTCCTCGGTGGAGCACCTCAGGTTTGTCCGTCTGAAACGTTAATGTGTTGAAATTGTCTGTATGGAGTCCAGGTTGAAACACAGGTTTTATGGAAACACCACTGTTGTGCCACCCTTTTTTAGCAAGGAGCCCTGGAGAATCGTTTTGTTCCCCCTACAGCCCTCTGAGGAGAGGCTGAGGGAGCTGAGAGGTCTCAGCATGGTGAAGCAAGGCCTCGGGGGTGGGTTCCACCTTTGTGGACTTCTCACTTTTCCATTTTCCCCCCCAAAACTTTGAGAAGCCCTAACCCACCTCGGGGGTTTGGGTCCAGAAACTTCATGGAAGTGTCTTCAGCAGGAGGAGCAGAGGCAGTGGTCATTAATCAGAAGAGGGTCGTTTGTGACTTGAGATAAGGAGGAAAAAAGTCATTGTGAAGACAAAAAAAACGGGTTTTCCAGAGAGGGTGTGGTAGTCTGTCTTGGAGGTTCTCCCAGACATGACTAGAACAACTTGACACTAATTGAGTGGTGATCCTCGGGCAGGAGGCTGATCTCCTGAAGTCCTGGCCTGATTGTGTCTGTGTCTGTATGAACTAGAATTCAAGGGTGGCAAAGCTGGAGATGGGTGTCCCCAAATGTACAATAAACAAAGCCTGCTGACATACTAGGTTTAGATTTTACTCCTGATTTTCTCAGCAAGTATCTGAATCTTTCACATTTTCCTTTTTTTTTTTTTCAGTCACAAGTCACACTTGAGTTTTGGCCATTCTGAGGCTTTTGTGTTCTACAGATTACTAAGTGCTGGGGTGGTGGGATGTTTAGAGTGTTACCAAACACCAGTGTGTTCTACCAGAGGATTCTAGATTTTATTACAGTATTAAGAGATCTTCATAACAAACATGGTTAAAAAGCCAAGTCACTCACCTGCACTTTAAATAACACCTTTGTGAACTTCTCACTTTTCCATTTTCCCCCCAAAAACTTTGAGAAGCCCTAACAGACAGCTGATTTCTTAGATACCGTAAAAAGAGATCCTTACAGTGATATAAAGCTGCACTTGAATTATATCATAAAAATAAAAAATGACAGCCTCATCAGCTTGTTTGATGTGGCATTCAAACTGAAGCTACTGATTCCATCTCAGATGTTGATACCAGGCTGTTGGAGGGAGAGGACTTTCTGTACTAATAGGAGAAACTCATGTCAGTTGTTCCCGAGTGTTAAGAAACATTAGGAGATCTGGATGAAATCTGCCAAAAACTGTACGCCATAATTTTTGAAACACTCAGCTAGTCTTTAGTGGTGCACTCAGGAGATTTTTAAATGCTGACTTCATTAGAAGACAAAAACGTATAACTAGATGGTTTCAGTGTGGTCACATTTTTAGCAGAAAGGGTTATGTTAGTTGTCATGAAATATTAATTCCCCTTTTGTGCATTTTTATATTAAAAGAATAATGAATTTGTATGCCAAAACAGACCCTCCTTCATTATGCACGATATATAATCATTAAGCCCCACAGGGTAGGTCATGTGACCAGCACGTTTCTTATTACCATGTGTGAAATTCTAATTAAATTAGCAATGGTTGGACTGTAAGTTTATTTTAACTCGAGGGAAAGAGTTGCTGGAATTTTTTGGTGCCTAATGTTTTTCATTAAACCTCACAGGCAAAATGACTGCAGTGAGTGTCACAGCCTCCACATCATCCCCAAACGGGGATGCTATGATAGTACTGCTGTGGTGTCCTTCTCCACAGCTGAGGAAATGGCTTTGGAGCAGGTGGATTGTGTTAATTATGCAGTGGCTAGGAATGACCCATGAATGACCCATGGGGACTGTGGGAGCTGCTTTTGGTCAACAGGGACTTCCCTGGAACAAATCTCTGAACATCCATATTGTTTCAAAAACACCCAAGCTTAAAATACATCAGATTTCTGGTCATCCTGCAGCAAAATGCTGGAGTTCTGCAAGAACCAGAAGCTGTTGAATGATTCTCAAAACAACTTAGGCATTTTTGCAAATGAGCCATTGCAATTATTTAATCCTTCAGCAGCTGAAGAAGCACTGAAATATTTACAGAATATACATCTCAAGAATCTGTGGCTGGAGCCAAGTTAGATTTTAGATTATCCTGTGTGTTGATCAAGTTACTATTTGATGATAATCTGGTCATGCTCTTAGTATATTCTCATTGCACTAATGTCTTCATCCCAAAACACAGCAACTAATTTGCACTTGCATGCATGCTTTGGGGCTGGTAAGTGTAATGCTGAATAAGTCTAAGAGAATTCCTCCTGTATTCTTAAAGAAAAAGCCAGAACAAACCCAACCCAAGGAAACGTCTACAAAATACGGGCTGAGGTACTTAGTAACAACATTCCTGTTGCTACTGTGCAAAAGCAGAGGAAGTGTTTGTATCAATCAGATGAGGTTTAGATTGTCTTTTAGGGGAATGCCTTACTTTATGGGTTCTTTCACATGCAAAGCAGCAAAGCTGGTTACTCGGTTTTGCAGCACTGAAATGAAAACTTGCTGATTTCCTGTCCATCATCTTAGCAGCTGTCAGTCTAGGGGTCAACAAAAGCGTGTTGGGAATTTTCAGCTGGGATAGTCAGCTAAGATTGTAAGAGGGTCTTGCAACTGTCAGTCTGCTTTAGAACCAAACACTGCAAGTGCTGTTTTGCTTTTCTTGCAGGGTTTTGAACTCAGGGGAATATGGACATAACTGTTCTGGGACTTTTATATGTGCTGTGAGAGTGGTGTGTTCTGCTTCCCTGCCTGGGGCTGGCTAAGTTCACTTAACAAAACTGCCTTCTGGAGGAGTGTGGTTCAAAGGATGATTATGAACAAGCTTTCTTAATGCACAAACAGCAAATTGTGTATGTTTTTATTACAGATAATTTTCCAGTTATGATAAAAGGAGTATTAATCACAGTTATAAAGGTAGTATCATATTACATCTGTGTAATCCTCCCTTTGTAATTGCAGAGAAATATCTCTCGTACAGTTAATATTTTCACAGTATTTAAAGTATTTTGTATGTTCATGGTATTGCAGGTATTCTCTGATTTTAAAATTGCATAGAGACATATTAGTCTAACTGAGTACTCCTCCTAAAATACTCCATTGTTCTACATATCTTGGACTCTTTTAAGAGGAGTGATTTTTCACATCACTTCTAAAGCTAGGGAATATGATAAGGAAATGGTTTTCAACCACTTTTTCTGCCTAGTGTTATAATGTGTGTGGAAGATGTATTTTATGTTATTTCTTTTTTGTTCTCTTTTATTCTGTATACTTACCCATTTTTTGAATACTTCATGTTCTTTCTGCTATAACTTATTTTGCTGGCTCTCCCTGATGAGTTGTAGCTACTTATCACTTACGGGCTACTTATCACTACTGCTGGATAATGGCTGAAAGCTCAAGTCATTAATAAGATTCTTTGATCTTTCTTCTAGGCAGGTGTAAGGCAGGGGCTCTTTTGTAGAGCAGGATGTGAATCTGCAGGGTTATGATAAGCTGTATGGTATCAATAGAGCAGTATCAACAGTAATGTCATTATGAGAGAGGGATGTTTATCTTTTAATGAAACCAATTATCCAGTCATCAGCTTTTTATGCATTTTTAATCACAGAATCACAGAATATCAGGTTGGAAGAGACCTCAAGGATCATCAGATCCACCCTGTCTTGGCAAAAGAATTTTTTCTATCTATTCTGTGTTTGGATCTTTTTCTTCCTTCTTTGAACCTTCTAAATGTATATCCTTGACATGCCACATCCCACACATGGCCAGGACTTGCCTTTGAGAGCTGTGTGTGCAGAGGACCAGAAAGATTGCTGGAAATGCTGGTGATACCAGCATGGTGTCCTAGGAAGATCACTTTCTCTGAAGGCCTAATCAATTAAAATTTTAACATTGTACATTTTGCTTTGTATCAAAAAGTAAGTGTTAGGATGCAATTCTTCTTAAAGACTGGCAATCTTTTTCAAATGTGCCCCAGAGGGAACAGGTCAGCCTGTTATAAGACAGGTGTCACTTGTTCCAGCATGGTTCAGCAAGACTAAGGTGTTCAGGTGCTTTAGCAATCTTGAGAGGTTTTAGTACTCTCAGTACTTCTAGAAGACATGATTTACTACCATACAACATACAATAAACTAGTGTTTCCTGAAAGCTCCCTGTCAACCAGAAGTTTTTACTTTTGATAACTCTTCAAGCTAGTTCTTTTCCTCAGGTCAAACTGTTTTTCACCTACCCATGTGCTGTAACCCTGCTCCTCAGCACAAGTGTCCCGCTGCTCCATTCAGTTTACAGATACACATTTTTCCACATGTAGAAGCTTTTTCAGTGTGTGGATTTTGTAGTCATTGTGAAAAACTGGGCTGCATTGCACTGTGTTTCTAATCCTCAGTCACAGCTTCCTCTCCATTTGGATGAAGTGTTTTGGAGGAGAACATGGAGCTTGGTTTTGGGGTGTGTGTGGGTTCCATGATTTTTTTTCTCAAGTTCTTGTAACAGAATTCCATAGACATTTGGGCCCTCCTTTATTTCATATTACTTAGGACACTATCCCATTTTGATTGTGCTTGCTCCAAAATTCAGTGGGATCCTCTTGCATCCAGTGAGGGCCCTTTTAAAAAACGTAAGCTATATTATTGAAGCAGCTTTAAAGTCTCTTTTAAGAAATAGAAATCCTTTCTTGGCTTCTGCAGGTTAGCATCAAGTACTAGGGAATTTAAGATAATGAAGCCTTTGTCAGTATTTTCATTTACTATGTGTTATTTACTAGAGACCAGGGCTGTCTGTCAGTCAGTAACTTTCTATAAAGATAGATCCAACTGTTCCACATTAGTTGTAGGTCAAGTTGGAACTTGGGATCCATTCCAGGTGTGCAGAAATGCATTGTCCTCTTCCTGATTTGGGTTCTTTATTTACAGCAAACAGTATTTGATAGTATAGCATTAGTTATATGGGTTTTTTCTACAGACTGGGTAGTTAAGGACAGGCTAAACTACTGACCAAACTGCAGACATGTAAATTAAAAGTACAGGGAAGAAAATTCACTGCATGCTGAAGTGAGAGCTCTGACATTGTGAAGCTGATTTTTATGGTTGGGTCTGCTGTTGAATTGTGTTTGGATATTCCAGAATTAAAGCCTACTCTTTCATAGTGAGTTCTAGATACACTTCCAACAGTGCTTTGGAGCCATCATTTTAAAAAGATGTTTTCTTATCTAAATTCAGCTACATTTTTTCTCAGTAAGCCTTTTCTGTGTTTCCAAGGATAACTGCAGAAAGTGCTGTTGATTATATCTGCCTGTGTCATTCCTCCACCACTCAAACAGTGCTTCCCACTTCTTTTGCTTTCTAGGGAGCAGTAAATTCTGGAAGAAAAAAAGAAAAAGCAAAGGACAAAAAACCCAACAAAACTAAGTTACAAACTTAGTTAAAAATATACTGTCCTGATCTACTACTTTCCTTTGCTGTGATTGTACCTGCAATATTTTCAGGTTTTTGGTGGCATTCAGAAGGGCTTTCATAAGCCCTGTCTGAAGGACACTTCCTGCCCTTTTTATGTCAGCATTTATGGAGAGAGGACACAACCTTCTCTCTGAGGCATCACTGGAAATCACCCTTTTTTGGCACTGCTTCCAGGCAGGCTGGAGATTAGTTCCTTATGCTGGTGATTCCCACATTGACTGTTCAAACTTTACTCCTATCAGTAACCCAGCTGACTACCTTCAAGAGATCAGCTAAAACTAGGCAGGTGGTCCTCTGCTAAAAAGTATAAACATAGAGCTTCCCTATAATTCTTGTTTTGCCAGATAACCCATAAAGCTACAGGTGAAAAATTTTTGAAGCTGTTATAAACACTTGAGTTATGTTTTGCCAGATATCTTGTCTATTTTTGAGACGTCTCAGTGAGCAAAGATTTAATCACACTGAGCTCAAATTCAGTGAAAAATTCAAGAGTACAGCTATAAGTCACAGCTTCTGCTGTCTTTGCACAAGCATGCAGATGCTTCATCAAGGGATATAATTTTACCCACATTATTTATGAAACTGTTGCTGCCCCAGAGGAGAAGGCTGGGAATGAAGGAGCAAGACTAGGAGCTTCTGTGAACATCCTCATCCTTGGGGCAGCAAATTACTTTCCTTCCTATCCTTCCATAAATCCTCAAGCCTGTTTTTCCCTTCCTCTCTGTCCTTAGAATATGAGGAGAGAGTGGTGGCTCTCCTTTCCTCATCTCTCTCCTGCTCTCCCTCAGTTGCTGTGTAAAATTGCTGCATCAGCCCCACACACTGGTATAGGGCAGCTGCTGAGTGGAGGTGGGAGAAGGATAAATCAGCCACTGTGGTGGGGAATGGGCTCTGTGCAGAGAGACAGCTGGCTATCAGATCTAGCAGAAGGAAAGAAAGGTGGATTAAGGGGTTGTTAAGTAAAAGAAGAATGAAAAGCATGCACTTTGTCACCTGTATAAGATTTCTGTGAGAGGGAGGCAACAGCAGTTACTATGCAAGAGGAGGAAGATAGATAAAACATTCAGAAATAATTGCAGAGTGTTTCATTAACTGTTATTCAAAGCATGTTATCTTAGCCTTTGCACTCAATTATCTGATGGCTGTCAAACAATACCCAGAGAGCTAGGGAAAAAATGCAAGCCAAGCTATGGGAGTAATTTAACATCTTACATTTAATGGGAGTGCTTTGTGGGCTTGTCCCTAGGAGGATTGCCCCCTCCCCAGCGATCTGCAGGAGCTGCAGATGACTTGCATCTGGGCTAAACCCATATGGCTTCCTGCATCTTCAGTGCACAGACATGCTTTAGGTGTGAGCTGTGGGACTTGCAGCTTGAGAGATGCTTTGGGGTGCAGAATGGAAGGAGAAACAGTGGCAAGTCCTGATGCTCTCTCCAGACTGCAGAGGATGGAGAGATCTGCCATGGCTGAAAGGCCATCCCTGCCTCCAGTTCTTCCCTGAGTGAGCTGCCAGAGCCTGGCAGCTCTGCATGGTGGCAAGTCTCAACTTGCCATGGTTCTCCTGAAGTCACAGCTCATGCCTAACTCCACCTCTGGCACTGCAGTAGCTGATCTGACTTTCATATGGAGTAGGAACAGAGATAGCACCTGAATCTAGGTGCTGGATGTGCTATTTAGTCAGTGCTGTGAGGGATTTCTGCAAACTGAGTTACAACTCAGTGCAGCATAGACCTTACCAGAGCTCTGTTGCTAGGATTTGTTTACGTGAATGTAAATTTTCTAGACCCTTCCCAACAGAATTCGAGTTAGTGAGTTTGTCTCTCTTTCTTGCCATTTCTAGAGTTGCTTTGAGAGTGTTGTTGTGTTATTTATTGACTTGGATTGAAGGTTAAAACCATGTAAAAAAAAACAAACAACCCAAGACCTTAATTAAAAAAAACTTTTGTGATGACATCCTGACCCTGCTGTAAACAAAGAGATTGAACCATTGACTTCAAGGCAGCTGGGGTTATGCCAGGTGTCCTAAACTACATCAGTTCACCTTTGCTTCTCCTTTGTGCAGACAGCTTCAATCTAATTTCACTTCTTAGCTGACCACACTGACTGTACTAACTTAAACCTCAGCCAGCCAATTTTTCAGCATATGAACAGTTTATGGCCAAACTGTGACTCAGTCTGCATTTCCATGCAAGTGAACAAGGCTACAGAAGAACGTGCCTGATTCAGTAATCTGACTCTTGGTGCTCAGTCATGTGGAAATACAGGTATTGCTTTTCCCTGCATCACTGCAGTCCCAGGAGAGGAGGAACAGGTAGAAGCAGGAGAAGCTTTCAGTCCCCTGCCCCTGTGGAACAGCTTGCTCCTTGCAGCGTGAGCAGCAATTTCTCAGTGGCAGAGGCACAGGCTGAAACATAAGTCCTGCTCCCAGCCCTTTGGGTCTAGAGAAAAAGAGGAGGCCAAGGAGACATAGTGAGTCAGTTACTGGCTGAGTCACAGTGCTTCCCGGCCTTCTGCTACCTCAAGACTATCCTCTGCTTGGTGTTGTGCCTTCAGGCACTTTCTAGCCTGGAGGACACACCTTGAGTTTTAATCAGTGATCTGCTTAGTTTCACCCTTGTTTGGTGTTGTGGGTTTCTTCAATAAATAAGATGAAAATATACTGGGAGATTGGAATAAATTCAAAGCACAGAACAAAGGGAAGCTAAATGTAATTTAACTACAAGAGTTATGTGTGAGAAAGTAGTGTGAAACTAAGTGACTGCTGTGCAAACAGCTTCTGTCTTTTGTTAATACAGTTGAACTCTTAAACTCCTCGGTATTTTTTCCTTTTATACCTGGAGCTTTTCTTTAGTGTTTGCATTTTGTTCCTTACCTTTTAACACTCCTATTCTGCATTTGTTTCCAGTGTTTTGATGGAAGACCACATGCTTTCCATTTGAGAATCAGACATGAGGCAAGCAAAGCACCTCTCCTGTTGCAGCTGCAGTGTGTCTGAGCAGCACTCCCCCTTTCAGCTGACAGCCACTACCTCATCCTAGGCCCTTCTCTGGATCCACCCTAACCCAGACCTCCCCTCTTCCTCACTGAGCAGAAACCAGCTGCTCCTAGTCCCAGAGAGTCTCTTCCATCCAGTGCTTCTTCTCTGCCAAGCCTCCACTTCTGTGGGTAACACCACTGGATGTGCTACTCACATTTTAAATCTTTAAACGTTTTGGGCCAACGCTTCTCTGTTTAGGCTCCATCCTCTTTGCTTGTGGTCTCTTTGAAGCTGCAGACGTTTGCCTTTCCTTTTACTCCCATCCTGTCTTTTAGTGGTAGATTTCATCTTCCCTCCTACTGTTTAAATTACTCAGATCCATCCCCTTCTAGCACTTTTTCTTGATCCTCCTCTTCTTCCACGCCTCCTTTTTGGTGGGAAAAAGTCTGCTTGCCTGGATTTAATCACCACATTGAAGATATATGACTCTTTAGTATACTCCACTGCTAGCTGTGTCTTTTTTATTTTTCCTGTGGTATCATCTCTGTCTCATGCAGCTAAAAATAAACATATTTTCCTCCTCCTCAGTCTTTTCCACTCAACCTCAACTGTGCTGAGAAGATTACAGAATAGGAAAAGTTACCTTGGTTTCTGAAAGCACTGATTTGTATTTCAAGTAAAGATTTTAGTTTCACTTACAGGTTTAGAGAGAATGCAGGATTCCAATGGAGCCTGGGAGCTCCAAACAATCTTTACAAAGTTCTTGGAAAAAATTCTAGAGCATTCATTACAGACGGTTAAGTCCCTCTTGAGCATGGACAGCTATATTTGAACAGGCAGCCACAGTCATACTCAGAGAGTACAACTGTACAGCTATGAAAAAAAAGCCTGCCAAAAATACACATCCCCTCAAAACATGGCAACAAACCCCTCACATAATCTTTCCTGAGTAAGTCAAAAGCTTCCATGTTTATCAGCACGGTTGTGAGTGAATATTTATGTATGGCATGATAATAAAGGCTAGAGTCAAGAGAAAGATATGAAGGGGAAAGAGAAGGAGAAGGGAAAGGAAAGAAGCCTAGACACTGAATAGTGGTTTTCAGTTGGGTCAACTGTTTCTATCTGCAGGATCACATTGCCTCCATTTCTTCATTTAAATATGGTGTGGTGCATATAACTGAAGTTATATCTACTGTGCTTTTGGAAATAAAATTTATCCTGTCAGAGAGAGAAAGATAAGCTTAGTTATTTTGTGTCTTAGTTGTCTATTGGCTTTTTTTGAGCTCCTGTGCGCTCTGAGGACATGGCAGGTCCTCAGAGCAGCTCTGGGGGCTCTCTCTCTGTCCTCGTCTACACAGACAGATATATAGATTCAAACTTTGTCACCTGCATCCTGAGTCACCAGACACTACACAGTGTTTTCTGGAAAGTGCTGCTGCCCTAGAGGCACTGTGTGGTAGTTAATACACAGCGTTGCCTCAGTGTCCCACTTTTTTCTTTTCTCAGACATGTGCAGCATTGAAAATATCCCACCTGAGGTACATTGATTATTTTCCACACTGATTACAAATGTCTGCTGCAATTTGTCTTTAGATTTCCCTCTCAAAGATAGGACTGAGAACAGGGAGCTGGTGCAGTGCTTCACCGCTCTGTTCCACAAAGGGAACAAATAGAAATGTGGATGTAGCAAGAGATCTCTGTGATATTTGACTCTGATTTGGTCAGTAGTGGCTTGTTTTGCACTTCCCGTCTGTGTAACTGCTGCTTCTGAGTAAGAAACACTTGGTCTGGACCCTTCTGTCATGCGTGAATGTCAGTTCCTTTTCTAGCAGATTACCATGGCATCCTACCTCAGGTAATTTAATAAAGGGAGAAGGGGATATAAAAGGGACATGTTCTTTATCTATTAACCCCTTCAAGAGACTGATACAGATGGGATAAGAGGACCTGTTACGGAGGATGTCACTGTGTTGGATTCTTGGTTGCTCCATTGCTGCTCCTTGAAGATTGCAAATGAAGCAAGCCATGTGCCTTCCTGGGTGCTAGTGTTTACTTACCATCACCACAGGTAAATGTTTTAGTAGCCTGGCCCTCAGCCCCTTAAAAGATGAAAAGTCAAGCCCTGAGAAGAGCTGAGGAAATGTGGGGCAATGGGCTATACCTCACACTAATGCCTACATCCTGTAGATCAGCTGGGGTAAGAAGTTCCTTCTTTGCATTATGTTCCCCAGAATGATACCCCCAGTCTTCCCAGAGAATCTGCTTTTGTCTGTGATTGCTATAGGCAGTTGCATTTCTAGAACAGTCTGGTTTACAGAGAGTTTTAGCTTGAACTTCTTGCTGGTCTTATGTAAGGGAGGTAACAATTGAATCTTCATAGTTGGGGCTGCACTAGGGAAGTACTTAAAACAGCAGTAAAATCTCTCAGTGTGCACTTTAATTATTAAATTTTGTCCTGCTGCAGAACAAATTCTTTTTGGGATAATTGCCTTTTCGAAGCAATTTTTGCATTAAAGATTCACTGGCTTTGCAGAAGAAACTAGGTGCTTCTAAATGCTCCTTATTAAAAATTTAGCCTGAGTCTTGTCTTTCCTCTTTCCTCTTTCTGCTTTTTACATTTTCTTATCCACAAAACAGTAGCCTGCATTCAGTTCTTGCCTAATCTTGTCTCTTGTGCATGTTTGCTTTGAGAGTTGTGTATTAAAGCAGAAATATAATGCATATCCGTTCTTCAGTATTTGCTTCTTGTAAATCAAGCATGGCTGAGGGATAGCTTCGTTTGTGTGCCCTGTTGCCTCACAGCCCAAACTCCCACACTGAAAGGCTTCTTTTCCTAATCAGGTGTGCTGACCTCACTGTACCCCTTTTTATTTTTGATGTTTCATAGGAAAAAAAAAAAAAGTTATGGAAGGATACCAATTACATTTCCCAGTTTATGACTGAAAATGCAGCAGTATCTCAAGCTCATCTGGATCTAGCAAGATGGACATGCTGTTTCTTGAGGTGAATCCATGCTCTGTCTTATCCACTGCTCATCACATTACTGCTGATCTCACCAATTTTTGCATGTCCCAAAGGAAGGTGGAGTTATGTGAAATAAGCCACAGAGATCCCTACCACATTGGAAACAAGGCTGCCCTCCACATTCTGTGAGGAACCTCTTTCAAATAATCTTGGTGATTCCTGTGGGAGGAAGATGGCACTTGCTAAGAAAGAGCTCTCTGATTGCTGGTGTCCTCACAAGCTATTTCAGTGGGCAAAGTTCCTCACTGAAAGCATTTTAGACAAGCTTGGATCTGCTAAAAGAGATCAGAACCACTATTTCAGTGTGCATCACTAATGCCCCATTAGGACAGTTCAAGGTTTCTTATATCTATCCTTATATCTAAGTAATTCAGAAATTAATGGAATTATAATAGCCAGAATTTGTCTTAAAAGAAAGAGTAAAGATGACATTGCAATTGAATTTAACTTTCACCTGGCAACTCTTCTTTTCTGCTTGTCCTGATGCTATGGTGTTACTCCAGATTTTTAATAGTATAAACCAGATCACAATCAACTCATTGACAAACCTCAAAGGATTAGATATGTTTTCCCCATTTCCCTGCCAGCCCCTGCAGTTATGTGAATAGATGTAGCCTTCAGAAAAAAAGCAAGGCTTTCAAGGGTAGCATCTTGGACAGGGAGTTTAGACTGCAACATAATGTTAAAAAATCACCTGCAATGTACAGCAAGAATTAAGATATGGATTCTGTTTTGATATTGCTGAACCTTCATGTATTTGTATTCATGAAGTCAGCTAAAAATGAAAAAAAAATACTGAGGCAAACTGATCTTGTGACATTTTACCTGCCATTTGCACAGTGAAATAAGATTGAAAACAATTAGTCTCCGTCTAACTGAACCTAATCTGGAACCAAAGTGCAGAGCTGGGTTTTCACTGAAGATCTCCCACCCTAAGAACTGAAGCAAAAAGAAAATAGGGTCTTTGAAGCTCTCATTCAGGCCTGTCTCTCCCTGCAGCAGGCTGCATTATGTGTGCTGTACAGTCTGTTTGCCTGGAACAGCTGTAGCTGTCATCCTCTAGTGCAGTGTTAAAATTAAGACTGATTGTGTTTCCATCCTTAGAGTTAGCTACTGTCAGTCTCAAATGTGGCAAGCAATCGGTGCAGAGTTTGGCCTGGAATTGGCTGGTTTAGCCTTGAATAAAGTGAGTAAATATATAGAGCAGTAACCGGAGTTTGGTAGCAACCAAATAACACTGTCTGCAAAACTCATTTGCTGTTTCCAGCTGGCACTTCTCGAGGGGCAGCAGCACACTTGAGATTGACAGTAAGTTGATTTCATGGGCTGAATTCTGGCAGCCCGACTACCTGCACAGTGTGTGAGTTATGACTGTTGCCTTTCTCAGTAGCAAAGTGCTTTCTCTTCTTGTTCTCTTTTCATGCTTAGCTCTGCTACTTGTCATCTTTTGAGCTAATTACAGCCTTTTGGCCTTTTGTAATCACAACATATGTGCTCTGTCAACAAGGCCTTGGATTGCTCTGACATCTTCTCCTTCGCGTCTTGCTGGGTTTTGCCCCAGGTGTCCATGATCAGCTTTCCAGTGTGTTTTGTTTGCAACTTATGGCAAAAGAATGGGAAGATGATAGTATTATAGGATGACTTGGGTTGGAAGAGACCTTAAGGGTCATCTAGTTCCAACCCCCATTCAAGGGCAGGGGCACCTCCCACTAGATCAGATGCAGAATGAAACTGTTACAACAATGGAGAGATACAGGACCAAGTAAACACTAGACACAGGTGCTCTCAGACTCAGGAAACAGATGGCTTTCACCTTTTGGCTTTCAGCTCTGTGGTTTGTGATCACCTCTGCAAACAGCTTGCAGTTAGAAAACTTGGTTTTTAGTTCTCCTTCATGATGAAAGCTTCAGGCCTGTTTTCTTCCCATTGGGATAAGAAAGGGAATGTTTTTTGAAGCAAATGTTTGTTTTTGTCATTTCTTGTCCTGCTCCTGTCTCAGAGCAATTTTGTGAGCTGTCACAATTTTGTGTGCACTCAGTCACAGTGTGAGCCCTGAGACTGTGCTGGTCTCTAGAAGGTCCATTGTCACCAGCACAGCTGAGGCCATTGAAGCAACAGGATGGATGATCTGGGAAACTGCCTGAGGCAGGACGTGGGAATGCAAGAGGAACCAAAGGTTTTCCAGTGCCTGTGCAGAGTGGTCATTTAACAAAAAAGGCAACAGACTGAGTCCACAAAGCAGATCTTGGCCTACTGGGAAAAAAATGTGGCCTTTGGTATTGTCATCTCTTAATTATTTGTGTCTCCTTATCACCAGGAGCCCCTGCCCTCCTCGGGGACAAGTCCATAACTGGCAGTATGCACTCTGTCACTTTCAGTGAACACCTTGAGGTGACAAGGATCCAACTGCACTTTCTGTAGTGCTGCTGCTTCTTGCTTCCAGCACACACTGTACCCCTGCAAGTGATTTCTTTTATGAAGGGTGTGTAGGCAGATTTAATTGCTGGTGGAGCAGATCTGATAACACAGTGTACATAGCTGTGTTTGTTGGCCTGTTCTTAAGACTTGGACAAAAGGAGCTAGAAGAAAAGTAAAAATAGACTCTCTTTTCTTAAGAGGTTTCATGATCTAATGCCTTTAGACAGTATAAGTGATAGTCTCTGGAGTAAAGATTCATCCATCTTTGTTTTTTTGTAATACTCGTCTCGGTATTTTTAGTAGCTCTTACTCTTTTGTTCCTGTCACCACTACGTGTGGTTGGACTTCTGCAGTAGTTTGCTGTGCTTCTTTACTGTCCTGCACTTTAGTTAATTTGCATTCTGAAGATTTTGAAGTACTTGAAAAATGATCATTAAATATATCTTGGTAGTCTTTGAAAAGTATTATTAATTGTATGCTTCGGATTTTAATTGTCCCCATGGAATATCTTTAACACAGAGTGCTAGGGATGTTTCCTTTCTTTTCTTTTTCCTTCCTTTTCTTTTCCTCTTCAGATAGACAGACCCAGACTCCTGAAGCCTATTCTGTTCTAAGCCTAATCGGTTCTCTTTATCCTTAGGATGTTTTAAAGAGGTTGAAAGGTTATTTATAAGTTAAAATTTAGATCTGGCTTTTAAAAGAGTTATTAAACACATCAAGCAGAGTATTATTATGCTGTAGGACCACTACAAGAGGCCCTTTTATTTCCAGAACGAGTAAGCCCTTTCTGGTCTCTGTACTGTGAGATCAGAGGCAGTAAAAATAATAAACAGCTGTCACTGATAAAAATAAAGGTACCATTTTGTTGGTAAGCCAGGACTTACTGAGTGAATGACTGATTTAAACTGCTGAGAAATCTGTATGCAGCCATTTAATGTTTGAGGCAAGAAGTCAAGAATGAAAATTAGTACATTAGTGTCTTTTTTCAAGGTAATATGAAGTAAAATAAGCAAAATAGAGGGGGAAAAATTAAATTGAATTAACAGAAGTTACATTATAATGGGTCAAGGAAGCAATTGCATAATGAAGGAAAGATATTCTAGCTATGTGGTAATATTTGTTCACTTTGTATTTATTTCACGACTTGATATTGAAGAAACAAAAATGAAATTTTCCTCAAATTATTCACATGTGTTTGAGCAAAAGACAGAAATCATCTGAAATCAGCTACTGACTCAGAGACATGGACACAGTGGTTCATCTTAGATGGTAAGGAAAAATGTCAATATTCATGCCTATTTGGTTTTGTAGCAGCTCAGAGATGCTGAGGTGCACTAAGCCTAAATAAAAAGCTACAAATGGGAAGCTTCTAGCTTACCTAAGGACCAAAGGGGAGCAGCCTACTGTTCTTGTGAAGGGGGCCGAGTTGAAGGACATTTCTTCCATTTATTTCCTCCCAGCTAGTAGTCCATTTCCTGTTAGTTCTGCGCCAGAGACCTCATTTAGCTGACTTCAGCAAGATGGTCAAGATTCAGATTTCCAGTTTCCAAGTGCAGCCTGATTTGCAGGAAAATGCAGACAGAATACATCATTAGTCCTGAGATTCAGCTGGCCTGAATAGCCCCATATACATGTGCTGTGGGACAGCTGAATATTACTTTCAAACCCTGGGGGAGCCTAAGTCTGTCCTTCAAATAAATATTTCAATTTATGCTAGAAGAACAGGGTGTGAACTAGTTGGCAAGCTACCATGCCACCTCCTGCACAGGTTTTGGTTCATGAGCCATATGCCAGGATTCAGTAAAACCTGGTCAGGATTCAGCTTGTAAACAGTGCAGGGAAGGGGAACAGGGATGGTCCTTATTTCTCCAGCTTAACTTGTGGCACATCTCTCATGAGAGTAGGGTTTTTGAGCCACAGTAAGAGGAAGGAGCACACTTCCTTCTTTATGCACAGATCTTGGTGACAAAAAAGGCTTAGGATGTGCAGTGTGGCCTTTTTTGCTATAATTTAGTATTTTCTTATTACTTTTCAAGGCTGCAGCCCCTGATCCTCATGCTGGGTTCTGTTCTCTGGGCTACAAGGTGATGGAGCAGGCTCTCTCTGATCTCAGCTCTTCTGAGGACAGATCCAGTTGCATTTTGTGTCTAACTTACACATGCTTTCAGTGTTTAAAAAAGCAAACTAAATGGATGAATGTGGAAATTCAGGAGCTGTGCTGTGTATTTAACACCCTGCTCTTGTACCTTTCATGGGGGACAAGAATCCAACCCCCAGAGTGGGCCCACTCTTGCTGCAGTCAGCAAGCCTACTCCGTGATTCACAGGAAAGCTTCTCTAAAGTTTCCTTTGTGAGGAAGTGAGTTTGGCTCTAAAAAGAAGTTTGTATGTGTTGGATGGTCACAGGGTAAAACTCACTGTAAGGTTGCCCCTGTGCTGGGACAGCTTCATCTCTTCAGGTGAGGAACACTGGCACAACTTGCCATTTAGCCAGGGAGCATTTTGGTAGGCAAAGGATTTCACAAGGATGCTAGAACGTGCTTTGCTTCCTGTCACGCTGATGTTAACAGCATTACTTTGGTCTTTACAGGGGAACTGGTATCAGATGAAAGCCTGCTGTCTTTTGTTTATCTTTAGATCATATGCTTTTCCCCCAGCCCAGGGAGCTGTGAATACATTATGTGTGATAATAATGATGTAATTATACTTAAGAACAATGTAATTGCTTTTGTTTCAGTGCAAAGCTTTTTTTCTGACTTTGGAGTTTTTCTAAAGAAGTTTTAAGTGTTTTAAATTTTAAATATTGTATTATAAAAATTCTTCAATAATGAAATAGTCCTGCCTGAGGCAAATTTACTTCTACCTGGCATTCAGCAGAACTGTAGCCAGTGGAGCTCTGCCACTGAGGTCATCACAGACATGACATTTAAAAAAGTAATCATAAGTTTCTGTAAAGTGTCTTTAGAGTTGGGAAGCAATAGTTTTCCTATCACCTTATAATTGATTTAGTCTCTCACATGAACACTGCAATTCGTTTGCCTGAAATAAAATCTGTTTTCATTTAATTTGCCAAAATATTTTCATTAATCATACTGTCATTGATCAAAATAGGCATTTAGCCTGTAACGGCTGAGGACAGTGCTGCAGTTTTGGGGAGGATATCACAAGCAGGAAGTGAAGCAGAGAAGGGGTGAATACAAGTTCCCTGGGTATGTCCTCCTGCAGTCAGCTGTCATCCTGTGCTGGATTTGCCACTATTTCATCCTGGTGTCTGTTCCCCAAGTTGCTGCTTTTGTTTCAGAGCAGTGCCTGGGAAGGAGGGATGTGTCCTGCGATCCATCTGCAGCACCCAGGCACTTTTGGCAGCCCTCTCTCTGCCTCCCTGCTGTAGTGCAGGCTGGAGCTGCACGTGAGGAAGGACTTTATGTTACTATGCAAGAACCTTGAGAATGACTGAATTTTTCCTAATTCTTTGCCATAGCTCTGCATCTTCCAGTGTGCAAAATACAGATATTTGTCCCATGTCTCAATCCCACAGAGATATCCTAAAGCTGTGGCAGGTGGCTCCTGTCATCAGGGAAAAGAAATTAACACCTTGGTTCAGGTGTCCAGAGAAGAATGTAAAGAAATGCCAGCTACCCAGTGGCTGCTAATCCCTCTGGTTTGCTGGGAGCGGGGGACTGCTGAGCCAGTGGCCCCCAGATGCTGGGTGCTACCACCAGAAGAAAGAGACCAAGCTCACTATATTTCTGTTTTTATTTCTGCTGTACCTGTTAGAGTGTGCTACTCTGCAGATAGGGCAAGATTAGTCAAATATGTCAGATAAAACATTTACTTAAAAGCCTCTTTTGCAGAAACCATAGACTGTTTCATCCCTCACTTTCAGAAAACTACTTAAATTACTGTTTTTCCCAAGCCATCCCCATTCAGTTTGTTATCATTTTCATTATTAAACATTTATATAAGCACTGTAACATTTTATAGTGTTTGACAGAGATTTCCAAGTCTGCCTAATTAGCACAGTCCCTGCCACATAGAATAGACTTTTGTTATTACCCATTCATGGCCTTGTTATTCAGAAGAGGTTCTCTTGTGAATGGAAACGTGCATTACTGTGCTTCAGGTTAATAAGTGTGACATAAAATATGCCACACAAAATTAACTACTGCACTACAGGATCCAGCAATTGGGGGTGATGTGCATATGGTCACACTGAGATTCCGTTCATTTGCATCATTGCTTTTCTGCCTTACTGCCTTATTAAAAATCTGAGAGAGGAAAATATTGAGGAAGGAGAGGGAGAAGAAATGAACAAATCTATCTTGGCATAAATAGGTTCAGCTCAACAATACAACAGTTGTCAGCAGTCTTTTCCACAAGCCTGTTCCCTCAATGAGGAGAGCACAAAACAAGTGATTAGAAAGTCAGTTCATGTCCTTACAGCATTCTTGGAAAGAACTGGGGGGGAGGGAGGAAAACTGTTATATTTGTAAAATGAAATGTGCTTTATGCTTCTACATGTCCAGTGCCAAAGCAGAGCTTGCCAAGCAGAGGTGCAGTCAGGTGTTCACCCTCATTGTCGGGTCCAGAGACTAAATAAAACAAAAAAGTGACCTCTCTTCTTTTTTACATTCCCCCTGCCCATCCCCTCTCTGATTTGTTTTTCTGAAATCATACCTAACACAAAACTATTAAGAGCACTGGCAACTTTTGGTACTCACAAAGAATAAATTATGAAGAAGAACCATAAAACAAGTTGCTACTTGTCTATTAAATATGCATGCACAAATCTCTCCAGCTATCTGCTCTGCCTGTGTATCTGTGTTGACTTAGAAGTAGGCTGGGACACCTGGTGTTCCTCAGCTCTGCATCCTGGGGAGATCAGAAGGAGGCTCTAGCAGGGGTCTTGGTCTCCTGCCTTGCTCTGCAGTGTAGAGCAGGTCTTCCCAGCTCCAGGCTCATCCCCAGGCCTTTGGCATCTCTGCTTCAGATGTGCAAGAGAACAGGGAAGGCAGCAAAGCAATGTCTTTCTCCAGCAGCACAAATGGCCGACCTCTTTGTTGAGCCAAATATAGACTGGAAAATGTTCGACTGACAAATGTTGAGTGTGAGTGAGACAGAGTTGGGATAAGGATGAAAGGGGTAAGAGGAGGATTTCTAAGGCTGAGTGGAGAACCTGAGGCAGGTGGTGCCTGTTTTTTGAAACAGCTGGAAGCTGGAAGGCTGTGCACGTGTAATATGCTGCAGTTATTTCACTTGTTCACATTTAAGATTACAGTATAGTAATTAATTGAATATCTTGGATTTCCTTTCTTTGCTTCACCTTGCAAACAGTGCTGCTTTCTCTGGCTTGCGCAGTCTGCAGTTCCTGTGCTGAACCTGGTCTTTATCCAAATTGCTTATCTTTATCTTTATCCAAATTATCTTATTTTATTATCTTATTATTTATCTTTATCCAAATATAATATATATATCTTTATCCAATCTTTATCCAAATTACTACACATACTGGGGATATGTACCTGCCCAAGACTTCAAATGCCAACTTAGGACCCGAAATGCCTGGACTTTCTAATAGTGTGGAAAAATTGTTGCTGTCCCTGTGTTGCAGGCATGCATGGAAAAACAGCACCTAAAAAAAAAACGAGTGCCTGGCTGTGGACTGGAGGTGCTCAGCTTCAGCTACTGCCTTTGGACCCATTTCCCTGATGCCTCATGTCTGAGGTGACTGAAGGATGAAGAAGGGTTACACCATACTCCTGCAGTCCTCAGGCTGGGTAGGAGGTCAGTATTAAAGGAAAAATCCCAAGTTTCTTGGCTGCTAGTGGAGCCTGATCTGTGCAGGGTGTATCAGGGTGGTGATCTGGGCTCCTGTGGGACACATGCACCTGGACCCCTAAACCAGGAGGCTGATCTCGGGTCTGGTTGTTGCGTGCTGCCAGCTGTTACACTTAGTGATATAACTCAGTCCTGTAATTCTGTGCTTAATACCATGCTGTGGCTTTGGAAAAGGAGAAAATCTTGTCCTTCAGTGCATGTACTGATTCACATCCCAGAAGGCTGTGTTTCCTAGTGAAAACTTTTTCAGATTCTTGTGATAGGAAACAAAGTTGTCATTCCCGAGGCAGAGCAGCTGGCTTTGGCTGAAGCTGAGCACTGCAAAGCCTGGACCCTGATACTTGCTAGTGCTAAGGTAGCTGGGATGGCTGCTGCAGGCTTTGACAGTGATTTGTGAGGATACTGAACATTTGTCTGCAAACATCTGGCCTGTAGTGTGCAGGGTGCAGTGCTCTGCTGAAGTGAAGAAATTCTGTGCTTGCCTTCACACATGGAAGGTATTATCTGTACTGTTGCATCTTTTCTAATAAAAGAAGGAGGAGGCTGAAGCAAACCTTCCTCTTCAAAATATCCCTAACCAAAGTATCTGATGAGAGGATACGTGGAAAGCTCTCAGAAACAGTCAGTCAAAAACAACTTGAAAATTATGTAGGTTGGTCATTTCTGGATTCAAATGTCCTCACTTACAGTCAGTTCCATTTGTTGTAGAAATTGATGGGTTGCTGGGGAAATACATGATTTTTTGAGCCAAGTTAATTGAGTCCATGTACATGCATATATTAGGAAAAAAGTGATTGTAGTGTCTGATGTATAGATGGCACCATACATATACATGGCTTTAGATGATCTATTGATCATGATTGTTTGGGAGGTTTTTTTTGTGAGCATGAATGGCAGAAAAAGTACCTTGACAAGGAAATAACCTTGCTAATTTAACTGCATCAGCTAGGGTATGGGTCAGCCTTTCCCTCATGGGGTGATGGCTTTGTGTTGTTAGTGAACATGCATTCCTCAGCAGGCAGAGGGACACAGCTCGTTTTTTGTTCATGTCTTCCACATGTGCTTGAAGGATATTTATTGACATCTGAATGTTCCTGATACTGCTTAAAATGAACCACAATTACTGCAATTTCCCGGGCTTTAAGGAAGGAGTTAGTTGCAAGGAGGATGTAGAGGGGCATGAGCTGAGTAAGAACCCTTGCTTGGGACAGAACAGTGTAGTTCTGTAAATTATTTCAATTATATTGTTTAAGCAGAAATAAATAAAACAACTCCACTCACCAGGGTGCCTCTTGCAGATACGTAATCAGTGAGCAAGATCTTAAACAAGACCTCATGGTCTGTCTATCAGCAGTGGCAGCCACCCAATGCCAACAGGGGCTTACTTTTGAAAAGGACAGATTATGTCACAAAATGGATTTGATCTGACAGAGCTGACATCTGGCAAGGATCCCCTTTGTGCTCCCAGCCTGGGCCCAAAAGAGCTACCAAGCAGCTCATTCCAGTCAGTGGAGCTATTCCACTGCTCATTCCAGTGGAGCTCATTCCACTGCAGAGGAGCTATTTCAGCCAACCAGTTGGGTTTCAGTGTTGTGATTGACACACATATAGGAGGCCACTCCTCCTATATACGCCTATAGATAGCAATCACTGCTGGCATTCAGAGGCTGGATTTGCATGCACAGGATCAGACCATGTCACACAAACTGTGCAAGGACCAAAGCCACTGGTAGGTGAGCTGGCTCTGCTCCACCAGCTCTGTGATGAGATCAGCATGGATCCGACTTGGGCAAATTGAGGCCGCTGGAGAAGACCTCCAGTTCCCAGAGACCAGCTCACAGCAGTAGAGCAGGGAGGCTGCTGGCTGCTGCCATCCCTCCCTTGAAACTCCAGAGGCCCTAACAGAGCCAGTTAGAAGAATCTGGCAGTTTCTGCACTTGGAAAATAAATATTGTCACCTGGCTGTCAAAGTGGCTTCCCCAAGCTGCCAAACTGTGCATGTGGGTTTCTCCAGGAGATCCATGCTCAACCACTCTTCTGCCCTGGACTAACACTCAGTCCGTCCCCAGGATGTACAGGAGGTGTTGCAGATGAAGGAACTGTGTTTGAGATTTGTCTTGCCTGGACCCTCTGCTAGGGAGAAGACTCCAGCCCCTGAAAGCTTCAGACTGGTTCAGTGCATGAGATGTTCCAACAGCAAGGTATTTGAATATGACTCTGGAAATCCACCAGTCTTACAAGATCTTGGTTGTGGCCCAGACTATTGAGGATTCTTAGTCTGCTGTTACTTAGAAGGACCATGGAAATCACAGTCTGAGGAATAGATATTGGAGAGAGAGCTTTCCTGGTCTCTTGTCTCAGGAAACAAAGTTGCTCCCATGGAAAGTTAGTGCTGGGATCTAAGTACCTTTGATAAAAACTCAGGCCATTTCTCAGAGTCTTTGTCCTCTGGCTGGAGACATGGGCTATGTCTGTAGGATAACATCACAGTGTAGCTTGTAGACTTTATTTATAGGCACAGTCAGATACAGTACTTGTAGTACAACTCAGGTTATTTCAGAGGTTTCTATACTTCCAGTTACGGCAGAGTAACTGATTATTTGAGCAATTGTAGTCCATTTCAATGAGGAAAAAAAAGAGCTTGCCTTCAGCATTATGATTACCACCTTCCCCGACACCCATGAGGACACTGCAAACTAGCTGAGTGGGTGTACTTGAAATGGTTTCTGTTGTGATGATCCTAGAGAAAGAAAAGGAGATTCCTAATGGGTGAAGGGAAAAGGTTAATCAGAGCAGCTGAAAGCTGGCAAAGGGAGTTGCCTGGCTGGCCAAGTCTGTCTCTTTTGTTTCTCTGCTTCTTTATGCCTTGCAAAGTGTTCCTGTGGAGAAGAATTAAGGAAAAAAACAACCCTAAACTTCCTGAGAAACTGTCAGTGAAGTTCATTTCTACATTTAAGTAACATAACTTCACAATAACTTGTGTGTTTGCAGAGGGCAACAGAAAAGGGAAATTTGTGTGTGCGTGTGTGTAATACACGTGTCAATGGCTATGGGAAATGCTTAAAAGCAGTTGATGCTTTTTGCTATAACTGTGTGGCTGGTAATTTAATAAAATATTATTTACTTTGCTTTTATTCTGATAAGGACTCAAAGTGAGCATCCAGTGAACATGGGTGTGTTTGTGGTTTTGGATATGTGGTTTGAAATACTTGAAAAGCTTCATTAGATGTACTTATTTTAAAAGTGAGGGAAGGATTGCTTTCATTTAAATGCAGCATCCCATAGTGTTTCAGGGTCTCCCACACCAGTGTGGCTAGCCACGAGCCTGCCCCAGGCCATGAAACCATTGAGAGTCATTAAATACAGTGCTGGACTCCAATGCTCTCCTGAGAGAAGTAAACCAATTTACAACCCACGTATTTTCCTCTGAAAAATAGCCCATAGTTGCAGAGAACCTCCTGTCAATAGGCTCCCCCAAATGCTGATTAATGTTGCAAGTCTGCATGATGGTTGCTGAACCCCAGTTTTTAACTCCATCTTGGGAGACAGCTGGAGCAGAACAACTTCTACAGAGGCATCATGTGCCACATGGTGCTATTTTATTTCTGACTCAATGGCCTGCTACATAAGCACTATTGGAAAATGTACCACGTCCCCAGGCCACGTGCAGCTGCTGCTGTGTTCCCCACTCCCTGGCTTCAGGATCTCATCACCAGCAGGCAGCATAGCTCTTAATCTTCACTTTTAAGGTGATGAGGCAGAATGTGCTCATGGGATGGGGAAGGGGTTGCAAATGCCAAGCAGGTATTTGCACTCTGAGCCCCACTGATGCTGCTCCAGCAGCTCCATGCAGGGAGGACCTGGAGGGTACAGGTGCCTAAAGGAGTAGCAGATGGGATGGACTCCTGTTTGTTTCTGCTGCACGTGTGTGGCGATATTTTCCCTGGTGCAGTGCAGCAGCAGGGAACTGGCAGTATCTGCTGCAGTTTGCTCAGGACTTGGTTTGCAGAGCCTGTGTTAAAACTGAGCTCTGCAGCCCCTGAGGAAGAGTGTTCCCAGAGCTGCTTTTTAAAGCAAATACAGTGAGAAATATCGGACAAAGAAATGCAGTGAGAAATATTGGACACTACTTAGAAACACTTCCAGTAATAATTTTCCCTTATCATATGTTGGGTGTTTCCAAATGTCTGAGGGCAATCTCTGCTCCCAAATGTATGAGGTCAGGACGTGAAAGCAGAGTGAAGTTTGGGAGCTGCAATAGTGCTTCCAGAATGTCAATTCAAGATCACATCCTGCCCAAGATTTTAAGCATACAAACACACGATTTTGTAGTGTTTGTTGTTAACAGGAAGAGGATAAGAAAGAAAGAATGCCCTAAATGAAGTTGAGAAGTGAGAAAATAAACTCAACTTTCTGTTCCTGAAAATATTCAAGTTCATCTATTTTTTTTCGCAACAGTCAGGTACTGCTGGTAAATTAGTCTGTCTGCTCCATGACAAATTTGTGATACAGAAAATCCAGATCTGCAGAGCAGCAACGCCAGTCCTACAATGAAGGCTTAAAATAGGTTGAGTGAGTTTTATCTAGCAAAATTTAGAAACCTTTTTTTGGAAAAGTTCAGTTAGTTTTCAGCTCACACAGATACTTGTCTGAGCATATCTGCTTACTGAAAAACAAAATCTAAGGACACATAAGAAACGATGCCTATATAGTTTGGAAAAAGGAAGGAGACATTTTGGTGCATCCAGTGCCTTGCACATCATAAGCATATTTTTATATACCAGGTTGTAGAGATGAAATAAAACAAAACATCTGCACGTAATAAGGATTTGAGTCTGTTTTGGATCTTTGGCAACTACATACTGGCTATAGCTCCCAGGTATTCCCACTCTTTTTTCCAATAATATCTCCTTGAAATAAGTTTCCTACTTCCAGAATTTTATTTTATTAAGTTCTATGAAAGCAGAGGCCTGACTCTCTGAGGGTATTGATATAAAACCTGATTATGGAAGGCCATAGCCAGCAGCAACTCTGCAGATTGTATTAGAGGGCCAGTTTCAGTTTGCTCCTTTTTCATACGTTCCTGATGGTAGAGATGTAACAGAACATTTCTTTCTTCTGTGGAAAGAACATTTACGGAAAGATTTCTGAGTCTGATTCCATTTGTCATAGGCTCAGTTCCATTCTCTCTATACTTGACATCAGGTACCTTATAGCTGCCTGCAGAAGCAGTCTGCAGGGCTGGTGTAGAGCTGGCAGGGCCTATATCCCACCCACCTTCTGCCAGTGGCTCCCGGAGTACCTGTGGGAGCATGCCCAGTGGCATGCTTATCCCTCAGGCATCTTGGGTGATGCTGCAGTTAGAGCTGCGTGGTCTGGGAGATGAGTGAGTGAGGTGTCCAGGAGAGCTGCTCTCTTCCTACATTGCACAAGCATCACAGCCTGCAGTCCGTGTCTGTCCTCCACCAGGAGGACACATAACATTGCTCTTTGTTAGGTCCTGTTCACACCAGCTGGATTTTATGCCCATCTCTCCAGGTGTAGGGGTAGGTAATCCATCAGCCCAGCAAGTAGGTGACTCGAGCTGTTCATCACAGTCTTGAACCAGATCCATAAATGTGGCCTTAAGGTCTGTTCTGATGCTGCTGTCAGTGAGGTTGGCCACAACAACCCCATGGGGAGCTCCAGGCTGGGGACAGAGTGGTTGGAGAGCAGCCAGACAGAGAGGGACCTGGGAGTCTGGATTGACAGGAAGCTGAACATGAGCCAGCAGTGTGCCCAGGTAGCCAAGAAGGCCAATGGCATCCTGGCCTGTATCAGGAACAGTGTGGCCAGCAGGTTCAGGGAAGGGATTCTGCCCCTGGACTCAGCCCTGGAGAGGGTGATCAGGCATTGGAATGGGCTGCCCCGGGAAGTGGTGAATTCTCCATCCCTGGAGATATTTAAAAAGAGACTGGATGTGGCACTCAGTGCCATGGTCTGGTAACTGCAGCGGTAGTGGATCAGGGGTTGGACTTGATGATCTCTGAGGTCCCTTCCAACCCAGCCAGTTCTATGATTCTATGATTCTATAATGTTTTACATGTAACTGCATAGAACCAAAGGTGTATTTTATAGAGAGGAAGCTGAAGTAGCTGTTATTGAGACAAAGCTGAGAAGCAACAAGCACACTTTGGATCACTGGAATATATAGGGGAAAAGACTAAAGCCAGCTGAGATTATCACAATGTTTGCTGGTGTTCAGGAAGAGAAAGGCCTGTGAACACACCACAAGTGTGTGCTTCCATCCTGGAAGGGATTGTTGGTGGACTGGGGATCAGCTAAAAAAGATTTGATGAAGCAAGGTCAGAATCTTTGTAATCCTTGAAAAATAAGATCACATCACTGGTCATGCACAAAAAACCAGGCTAAGGATTCTGGAAGTCATGGAAACTGTCACTGTGTTTTATGTGGGAGGTGTATGAGAGATGAGTTGAATTGACATGATTGCTGTGGGCCAAATTCAAAAGCCAGGGGGTAAAAGTAGCCAATTTGGGAAAGATATGGTGGTTCAGGCTGAAAACAGTTTTCTACTTGATTCTTTTCCAGAAACAAAAACAGAAACCAGAACTCTTGAGTTGTTTCTTGATGACTGGCATATATGTGCCTATCCATTTGCAGTTTTTACTGGAGAGGGCAGTAAAAACATGTATTACTATGTTATATGGGTAGGTGACATTCTTGTTCACATTGCAAACTAAATTGTTGTTAGAGCAGGTACCTCCAGTGATGAGTAGAATATGTGTGGTTTGAGCTGTGAGAAGGATGCTCTGCAGGCTTGTTCTGTATAATCAATTGAAGTTATTGAATATGAGCTGCACAGCTAGGTCATTTTCCATTGTTTGGGGTTTTTTTTTTTGCATCACTTATTTGAGGTAAGTACAAAATTCAGAGATTCTGAGCTACTGTGAGAAGGCCTCTTTTTAAAGTGGCTATGCAGATTTTAAGAGCAGAAGAAGAGAGTGGTTTATAATTATGGTTCTGAGCCCTGTAACTTCCCCTGATCTGGCATGATCATAGTCTGAATTTTGATCTTTTCTCATTCTTCATGCCAGACCCTGGGTCATGTCTGAGTGCTCAGAACCTTGCTTAGAACAGAGCAAAATTGTGCCCCGGTAACAAACCCAGGATTAGGCAAGTCTGTCTCAGACCTGTAATTTCCAGCTCTTACACTGTAAATTTAATCTCCCCCTGGAAAATCCATTGAGCTATAAAAGCAATTATGATGATGCTACCTTAAATTATATATATTATCAAGGAAATAACAGGAAGTGGAAGCAAAATTTATGATTTTGGCACAGCAGCATTGAAGAAGTAGGCAATTCTGTAGCAGAATAGCACCCACAAAGGTGGGATATGCTCTTTGTGCCTGGCAAAACTGCTGGGTAAGAGGTTCCTTTGGAAAATGTTTAGGTTTCTGAAAAGCTTAAGGCAGCCAGTGAATGTCTTGTGGCTCAATGCTGAAATACTGCTGTGGACTCCCAAATGTAGTCCTTAACTTGCCCGTACAAATCTCCATATGTGTCACTGGTACAGCATTCCTAAAGTTAAAAAATAATGCTTATGTTAGTAAGATTGAATCTTAAATGTAACTAACCACTTAAAAACAAGAAATGGCCACTGGAAACTTCTCAAAGACCTTTGAAAATATCCTTAGGAATGAAATGAAGTATGCAGAGTGAATGTGTGCTGAAACACTGCAAGATCAAGAACCATGGGAGCAAGCAAAAGACCTTTTATTAGATAGACTCCTTTTGTTTTGCTGTGAAGCATATCTGTGTTTCTTATTTACTAGTATGCCTCAGGCAGGGCTAAACATCTCATGTAACACGATGACCTTGGAAAACAGGTTACAATCTGGGGTTAATTCCTGGTGAGGAATCTGCAAGCATCTTACACAAGTTAATGAACCAGTCCTCTAAGCCACAAAATGCTGCACTGCTCTGTGTTACTGTGAGGACCACTCAGTGCGAAGACTCTTTTGCTCCAGCTTAATAAATAGGATCTCTGTTATTCAGTAGTTATGGGAAGGCAGAAGAAACCATGATAACAGAGGAACTGACTTTCTTGTTTTGCTGGTTTTGCAGGGTTTTTTTGCTGGTTCTGTGCTGCCCTCTATTAACCTTCTGTTACAGTGACTCGGAGGCTGGTGCAGGTCACCTCCCTCCCTCGCCTCGCTGAACAAGAGGGGTATTATAGTCCTCTGTAACAGTGCCCCAGCAGCTCAGGGCATCTTACTGCAGTGAAAAAGATGTGTTTGGAGTTATTGTTTCTTACAATGTCACGCTCTTTTGAATGAAGGGGAGTTTAGCTGCAACTCTGATGACAACTGGAAAAACTGAAGGACAGAGAAAGAGAGGTTTCTAACCTCTGCGGAAAAGGGGAGATGGCAGACACTCTGTCATTGTTGTTTTTCCTTAAAATTGTTATTTTATATATTTTGCCATTGTTATGTTTCCCTTTTTTTTAATGTTTTCTATTGCAGATCAAAGTTTCATTAAGCAAAGGTGTTTTTCAGGCAAAGTGAATATTCTCATTCAAGTGTTTCCAGATGCTTATAACTCTGGGCTGGGTGTGAAATACCAGATAATTTCCTTAGGAAGTGACAAGGAAAATCTGGCTAAGATCAAACACCAAAATGAGGTTCTTAGTGGGAAAATACAGATAAAGGTAACCTCATGTGGAAATCGTATATGAACCTTTTTAAGACATACATAGACTGAATCTTAGAGTATGCTGACGTTATTTGGCAACTAACTCACGAATGCAGTGCCTTTTGTATCTTGCTGCACTAAGGAGGTATTGCACAGCTGCTGAGACTTCAGCAGTTGTTTCAGTGATGCATCTAGTCCCCCTGCTAGCTTGTGCTGCTCATTTAAAAGCAAAATTATTACTTTCACTTGGGGTCTAAATAGTTTTCTAAAATGTCTTTATTCCCGTTAGCTCCTCTAGCTAGCTTTTACTCTTATTCAGATTTTAGTATATGGGTTTTTTTCACAGCAAAAGCATTCTGCATGTATTTAGAGTGAGTACTAGATGCAGTGGTGCTGTGTCAGGTCAGAGCAATGTGATTGAAATATCACTGTAGAGCTCTGCGATGAATGTCAGAGGGTAACGTCTGATTTCCATAGGCCCTGCTTGCCTGAAGTTCTTTTGTCTCATAACAGAGCTGTATTCTGGTTCCAGAATGTCAGTTACCCATACTTCCTGATTTCCCATACTCCTTATGTGGTAGCCCACCTAGAAACTTTATATTAATTTTTACAAATTGCCACTGGGTTAGTTTTGTTACTTTGCAACCCTTAGACTGTCCATTTCCCATTATTTAATTATTTTTTAATTATATATATACATATATGTATATATATATATACACAACCTGTATATATATATATATTTAGCTAGAAATACCATTTATAATGTGATTACATTGTCTATATTCTCATTTTTGCATGATCAGTAAGAAAAAGGGGTTTTATTATGATGCATTTTAGCGTCTTTGGTTAATTGGTGGATGGAAATGGTAGGAAAGTAACAGATTAGTCCAGTAATTACAGAATCAAGGAATTCAAGATTATTTTAACCTGCAGAACATGGGGAGTCAGTTCAGGTTTCTGCTTCTGCATTTTTCTGAAGAAAGCCACGGGAACAAAGGGGTAGCTGAGGTGTGTGATCTTACCAAGTTTGTTAGGCCTTGAGGGATCAGAAATTATTTTAACCCTGCCGCTGTGCCTGTTAGGACAGTAACATGATTACTGTTACAAATGCTGGGCCTGGGCCTTGCCATTATAATCCTGCTTTGTGCATTAAGAAATGCAAGTTATAGTGAATTTATATGTTGGTTCAGGTTCAGCAAGGACTTTGAAGCATTGGGTGCATAGAACCATTTTCAACCAGATATTTGCCCCTCTCTAAGGCCACATTCCATCACCCACTGAAGTCACTGGACACCCTCTAGCTGCAGTGGATGGGCTTTTTAACACATCTTTTTGCACCAATGCAGGGGTGCAGCCAGCTCGGGCAGTTTTGGTGATTTTGTGGTAAATAATAGCCAGGCAAGCAGCCTTTATCCTAGGCTGCTTCTATGGCTGTTGAGTAGGCAATGGTGTGCAAGACTGCCAGGGTCTCCTAAGCTTTCACAGTTGGTGCAGTCTCCCTACCTTCCTTGTCCTCACATGTGATGGAGGAAAAAGGCTGGCATAGAGGCTGATCACCCACCACTATGTTCAGTTTTGGGCAGAGGGCAGTACTCCCTAGCTGGAATCTCAGCCTTCCCCCCTGGGTGCAGTTTGGACATGGTGAGCTCAGCATCCAGGGCATGAATAGAACACAGTTAAGGAGAACAACCTGTTCTTGCTAATTATTCATATCCAAACTGCTTCACGTGTTAAAGTGAAACCTGCATGACAAGTTGATCTACAAGAGATGCCTGAACCTCACTGGCTCTTTTCTCCCAATCCAACTGTTCAAGGTTTATACAGTGGCCTGTGGTTTAAAAGGAGCTTGGGAGCAAGCACAAGCATACTGTTAGAAATGTTATGATGGAAGAGGGGAAGCATGATCAATTTTGTGGGAGAAAATTAAAGCTACAGGGAGTTCTAGGGCTGCACAGTGAGACAGAGAAGCTCCTCCAGGTTTGCCCAGTTAACATGAGATTAGGCTGAGCTCACTTTTGCAAGGGCAGGGCTTGCTCTCAATCAGAGGATTGGTATTAATGGGTATGAAGCCCAGACTTAAAGCCGTGACTTTCTTCCCAGCTGTGCCTGGGACTGGAAAGATCTAGATTACTGATTCAGATAGATTTTTGGGCTTGTAGTCACTAGAGCCAGATTTTGGAGGAGCATTTAAGGTCACGGTCATGGTGCGATTCCCAGAACTAGTTGCCCTGACTGTGGCATGAGAAGACGAAGTTTGGACACGGGGCATAAGAAGTGACGGGCTCATCCTCAGACTTGGGGAGAGCCTCTGAAGGGCTGGCCTGAAGCATTGTCTTTGGCTATGTCAGAAAAGACCACTCCAAAATAGGTGAGAGGCATAAAGATGCTTCAGTGCTAACTTCAGGAAGGGTAGAAGTCTGTCTGTCACCTTGATCTTTTTTGAGCCAAGCTTGGTTCTGGTGACTGCAAACATCCACAGAAAGACTCATCTGTGCCTGCGGTACTAACACAACAGGCTGCCTCTGGGCTGAGTTTTTCTCTGCTAAATTATTTAAAAAGAAAACTTGTAGGTTTAGCCAAAACTAGAATTATTGTTTTGGCAAGCAGTAAAACTGCAGGGCTGCAAACCATCTAAATAATCCTCCAGCTGGCCAAGGAAAGATCATAGCCACCAACAAAATCAGCTCTCAAGTTAGAGTAACCCGACATACTTACTGCTGTTCCAGAATAGTTGCTAACCCCAGATGTATGGTAGCCATCTCTGAAAAATACACCAGAAAGCAACAGATTAAAGTTGCAGCAGTGTGGACGTAATTTTATTTACACTTTCCCTGTGTTGGGTGCTGAGTGGCTCGTTCTCCTCTATTAAATTTAACAGGATGATATTGCACCCTGGCAAAAAAAGACAGTTAAACATTGACTGGGAGGAGATGCATAACCCTGCTGAGCTGAACACCACCCAGACTGAATTTGGGAAGGTTCCTTAACCTTTGCCCTCGAGGTCATTGTGCTGCCAGTGTTTAAACTCTTTTACCTAAACAATGCTGGTAGGTTGTGGCACATACCATTACGCTTGGTTACCTCCAAGCTCTGGGAGGGCCCCTTCCTTCAAGTGCTTCTCTCTGCACTGTCTCCTGTTAAACAGAGTGGTCCAGGTCAGTCCAGCATGCAAACAATGATGTCACTATTGTAAAAGAAATGAAAAGCTCTGTGGGAATCCAGGAGACAGACCCCAAAATTAAAGGTCTTTTGGCTATATACAAGTGTTAAGAGAGACTTATAAAGATCAAATTAGTGGTGCGTGCCAATGCGGTATTTGATATCGAAGATAAAAGGGGTATTTATTTCAGAATCAAGCTCATTTTAGCAAGAGAAGGAAATCTTAGTATCTGTGTTAGATTGTATAAAAACACATTTCCAATACTGTTTGCTCATATGCAAAATGAACAGGACATCTGGTTATGTTTTTAAAAACTAAATTAAGTGACACTAAATCAGTGCTTTACAAAGCAAAAGGTAGAAAACCAAGAACATCTAATAAGGTAACAATGAAATATTTGGCAGGACTTCAGAGTGTTAGAAACTCACACAACCAAAAGGAGCTGAAATACCTTATTGTGATATATAGGAGGCCTTAACTTCTCATTTATCTGTGCTATTTCTTACTACACTTCACAGTAATACATTGTGTTCCCACTGGTATACATTTCTGTATGTTAGAGCCAGAACTCCAGATGTTTTCTAGGTACATCCCTGGAGATTATTTTATTGTGTTTCATTTCTCATTATTTACAATTCACTCATCTTAAACTCCAGCCGCTAGTAATAAAAATCCATGGAGCATGCAGCTGAGCCAAGTGGACACTATTGTCCTGCTTTTTCAAGTTAGGGATGGGTTGATTCAAACCTTGAACAGCATCCAAACCACTGGGGTTTTTAAAAAGTTCATATATTTCCTTTTATTTTTTTAACCCCTCATGCACAGGGAAATAGAAGCAATTGCTTTGTCTTACCTTTTTTTTCCCCCCCATTCTCTCATAAAAGGTTCAACAGCTCTTTACTATTGCAGCATTTCCACTACAGCTGCCCACAAGATTGTCCTTTAACCAAGCCCTTCTGGAAAGACTGGCTCCTGCCCGTGTCTTTCTACTCTATTCCCATTCAGTCATTTCCCCAATCACGTTGGAAGCGATTCACTCATTATACAAAAGAGCAACACACTCATTATACAAAAGAGCAACATTCAGGCAGTAACTTTCTTTCTTTTTTCTTTTTTTTTTTTTTCCTCACTTCAGCACACCCACAGAGATCAGGGACCTGACATTGCTGCAATGTTAGTCAGAGATGCTGCCCCAGCCCTGGTGTGCCCTGGGCCTCTCTATCCTGCTGCAAGGCTGCCTTCACTGCTGCCCTGCCACCTCTGGGCTTTCCTCTATAGTGAAAGTAAAAGCAATGCGGAGGCACAGTCTTGCCTCATCCCTGAGCCACTTTGTACTCCTTAACCTATTTAGAATACCTCCGTTTTGCCTTGCAGGTTTTGCATAGTGTTCCAGCTGCCCACTTACAAACCCAAGCTCCATTTCCCCTTCCAGGGAGTTGTTCAAGGCCTTTATTAATGAATTAAAATATAATAATAAAGCCTTATGTCTCCTCCCTTTCTTGGTTTGCTGTCTATTGAGATTGTAAACACCTCCAGGTTCTCCGGTACATCAGAGAGACTCTGTTGCCTGACTTGCACTGAGATCAGTCTGTGGTTACTGGAATTTGGGTCTTTACACACTGACAAAACTTGTACTTAATGCCATAGAAATAGTTAACCAGCTGCTTTGCTGCAGTGGGACTTGAGTTAATTTTAAAGAGCTGAAAGAGTTACCATTTCAGAGTTGCTGCAGTCAGTGCTACATTTTATATTCCATCATAGGCACGTTTGATTAATGGACATCAAACACATTTTTATGTGAATTCACCCACCCATTGTATGTATATAAACATAAATCACTCTACAGCATAATCTGATCATGTTTCGTTAGTGGTTCTGGGCTTGACAGAGCCTGCAGGGGAAAGCAGTGTGGTTTGAACACCAAACAGCAGGTAAGACCTGCTCAGATCCTTGTAAGCAGTGCTCTGGTATCTTTCCACTTCACTTAGAGTGGTGAATGGAAGGAAGTTGTAGCTCAAAAAAGGGGATTTTTTCCTCTCTGCATGCCCAGGTAAAGTTAACTGGTTAACTGGCTCTGAGTCCAGCCTCTCCCTGTCCTGTGTCCCCTGTGCTGGCACTCAGGGACTGTGCAGTGCTTGAGACCTAGAGCTGCAATGCAGCTAACTGGTAAGTCCAGCTCTCTGCAAGGCTTTAGGGAATTCTTTATTGCTCTAATAAGCAGCTAGAGTGGTAAGTGCCAGCCTAATACATTTTTTAACAATTATTCTTATTTTATTTCTTGTTACATTAGCAGCTGAAATATACATAAGCCAAGCAGATAACATCCTTTTTGCTTTGTATTATTGCCTGTAAAATACTTATTTGTAAAGTAATACAAGTTATCGATATGGTGTGAAGTTTGTAATTATTGCTTTATGTGTCAGTACATCTGATAGCACTGGTTGGCATCATGGTTACGAGAAGAGCTGAATATTTACTATGAGTAGATTTCAAAGCAAAACAAATTAAAATGGACTGACCCAAAATGCCAGACAGGAGGACTCTCACAATGGATATAAGAGCAACATGTAACAATTTCCAGGTTCCAAACTCAAGTTATGCAAATTGCATTACAAAATGAAGGCTATTATCATTAGTTTTAGTTTCAAACAGAGAAACAGAGGTACAGAAAGATAAAATTATTTTCTTAAAGCACTGCAGTTCAACGACAGTTGATCTTCAGTCCCGTATCCTATCTAGTGACATTAAAACCTTGGATACGATGTCTCCTGAACTTCAGAGAAAACCACCTCCAAATGTCATGTCTCAAGCTCATCTCTAAAAAATATTTAATGGTCAAAACTTTATTTCAAGTTTCATTAATATAATTTAAAAAGAGAGCATCAAAGCGATCTTTCCAAGTTAGCAGAATTACACAAAACCAAAATCTCCAGAACATCAGAGAAAGTATTATGCTGTTCAACAATTTTCAGTGGAGAGAAATTAATACAAGGCCAGTATTAGAAACCAGGAATGATGGCTGCTATTTAGTTTTGTTTTCTCCACATTTGGAAACAAATGCCTTGTCTGTAGCCTATAGCTTTATTTGCTAACAGGCTTCAGCCTGGACTGTGACATGGGTCACATATTCCTCATCTGAAATCCTGTGGATCTTTTGTCATGGTGTCCTTTGGGTGCATTACATAAAGGTCACCATTCTGGGTACTTTCTCCCTCAATCTTCCAACTACTTGTTCACAGCTAGGGACTGGCTAAAGAAAGAAAAACAATTTTATATTTTCAGTGTGAAGACGTACATGTATAATGCTCAACATTTTTGTAGTAACTGTCCTTAAAATGTCAGTGTTCAGCAATTCTATGTATTGGCATCTCTGATGACAGAGAATTCTGAAGTCAACTGAAAGACTCAAAGGCTTTCAGTGATTTCAGCATATTTCTGATTGTGCCATTATTTACCTGCAATGAGAAAGGAAAAAAACCCCAACTTGTGGTATCTAAAACGCTGCATGTATCTTTTTGCAAATGCAGTAATCTCACAGAAGACTGTTTCTTCCAGTGTGTTGCTGTCTCAGACAATCCTTTGCATCAGAGAAGAAACTGTGTGATACATTTCCAAATTCCAATAGTCAATTGCAATCTCCCTCCTCCCTCCCTGCTGTCTGCCCCTGAAAAATGCAGAGTGTGAAAAGGTGTTTTTTAAACATGCCTTAAAATGGAAAGAACGACTGTCTGTGAGGGAACTGAAAAAAATCAAAACATTTCGGTCATCATAATTCTCTACAGTAATTGAATTTTTGCTATGAAATACTTGTAATAAATTGTATAAGATCAGTCTTGTGAAGTAATAACCTTTCAAGAGAGGAAAAGATTTTAAGTCATTTCAGAGACAGATTTGATGATCCTTGCCTGGACACGAAAAAAGGATAACTCTTGAGAAGTCATTACATAAAAAGGGAAAGAGGCTAAATTCATTGAGTAAGTTATTAGTGTTAAATTATTAATTCAGTTCTATATCAACTTTGAACTACTTATTAGCAAATAATTGATACAGATACTTTATGAAATGTACAAGTCATTTTAATAAATACTTCTGAGCACTTTTTTAACTGGATGCAAAATGATGGTCACATGGAAATGGATTCTCAGTCTTTATCTGCATTATTGTAATATACCAGTCAGTCAGATTACCAGTGCTCTTTAGAGAAGGGAGACAGGCACTGGTAGGCTTGGTAGGGAACAGAGCTTGGGAGGCACTTCCTGTGCTGGTTACCAGAGAGGAATATTAACAGCCTTCTCCAGTACACAAGAAGTTGTGTCTTTTTGTGTGGTTTTGGTTGCAACAATTTACCAAAGAAATTCCCTGTCTAAGGGTTCTGCTGGAAGTGTCTGGGGTCCATATTATGAATACAGCAGAAAAAGATTGCTATAAATATTAAACAGAGAGAGATTTGTACAACAGGAGGAGTAATTTTTCCCTTGCAGTGTAGGGAGAAACAAAACTGACAAAGCAGAGGAGGACACCAGCTCTCTACAACATACCTATCCCATCCTTTCTGGCTCCAAAAAGCAGGGAGGACCCATGGAGCTGGTGCAAGGAGACACTTCCATGAAAGGTGTCAAGGAGCAGTGAGTTTTTGCAGCCTGATCTTCAAGGCTGATATAATCTTCTCCACTGACCCTCGTGTCCTTCATGGGAGCTACTTCTCAGAACAAGAAGGGGTTTTCTGGTGTTCTGCATGGGACCCCAGCTGGTCTTGCTTAGGTCAGTGCTCAATGGAAGAGGTATTGGAAGAGGTATTTCTTCTGGAAACCCCATTCTTTCTGTAAGATGTATTTAATCTTGTTCCCAATCCAGGAGAGCAGGAACTTCTGTTATTATTTTTGGAGGCTTTTTTGAGCCTTACTGAAGATAAAGAATATGCTTACCTTTTCTACGTGCTCCTTTAATTTTATCACGTAATTTGAAGTCTGATTAATCTTTGAGGAAAAATACTTTCCTGTTCTGTCAACTTCTTTATCTAACCTATCTTTCCACTCAGCTAAGCACTTTCTACAAGGTTAATGATAGTACACACGCACCAAGCCAATGCATATCCTCAAGCCAAACAAAAATACCTTGGAAATGACATTTTTCACTGTTTGGTAAGAGGCCATTTGAAATTATATTTTACTACCCATAAAAATGCACCAAGGAGGGTTGCTGTAACATGTATGCACAAGCACTGGATAGAGACACAGAAGCATCAGTTTGAACCTGTGTCTGATTTTCTGCATTAAGGTTGCATTTAAATAATATAAATACATTATAAACCATAATTTTTAGGTGCTTTACAGCAATGTGCAAAGACATCACTGTCGTTTTAGATATGAGGATACCTGGATGCAGGGACATGAGAGTTTCTCAGGAACTGCTGTTCCTGTGAATCAGAAGCCTGTATCCCATTGACCTCTAGTGGAGTTTAGCTTCCTGGGAAGCCAAAACACTCCTGAAATTGGATTCTCACATCTCAATTGGATATTACATCTTAATATTATCAAAGTTGTTTCATTCACGTTGTTATCAAGTCTCTTGGTGGGCATGGGAACACGAAAATTTTCACACCTCATTTTGGATTTTCCTAAGAACTTGATTTGCACCTGAAAAGAGGAATGAACCAGGTGGCACTGAAACACACAAGATTTTTCCTCACGCAGATTCATTTCATGTACACAGTTCATCTTCATCTTCTCTCCAATAACTGAACTGAAGCCTCTTTGAAAATGTTTGCAACCTGTGATGACTGAATAAGCTTGATGTTCCAATGTTACAGACCTGTACACTGCATGCTATTTGATTTAATCTGAAAGGACTGATAAATATTTTCTCTGTAAAAGTTATCAAAAGTAACTCAAGATATATAGCAGAAGCAGAGATGACTCCCAGTTCAGTGAATGAGGACTGGACAGGGCAGTGACAGGAGTCCTGTCAGTGACCTGTCCTGAGTCAGGACAGGTCTTTATTCCTATAGGTATCACCCATGGGGAATCAACATGAGTTTCTGTGCCTGCTTTGCCTCTCAGCCTTTGTTTGCTTTGTGTACTAGGACTGGAAAAAATGTCTGTCACTGGTCTCATATTGTGGATTTCAAAACTGCCTGGTACAATCTCAGTAGGGTTTCTAGGAATAAAGGGAACACAAATAACAATAATGTTTATCTTCAGAGCAATGTTGCAGTAAAACTTTCTCATCTTTTAAAAACTGCAGTGTAACCAAACAGCACAGAGACACTGACACTCTAATAGCTTTCTTTGACACTGCAGCATGACTTGCTATTACATCAGAATTAAAAGATAAACAGCAGCATCAGATTGAAGAATATATTTCAGGAGAGGGCAGTTCATTTAAATGATCACACATCCAAGGAAACTGCTGTGGGAATCAGGGCAGGATGGGAGGTAAGGGTGGACTTCTATAATGTCAGGTTCTATTCTGAAAAGTATTTTTGTTGTCATGTATTTATACCTATAGGAGACTGGAGAAGTTCCCACTGATGTTGGGAGAAAGTTTTCTTCGTGAATGTTTGTGAATGCTAGTTTGGGAATTCCAGTTAACAGCTTTGGTCAGGGTAATTTTTTTTTCACTTTGTTGTCTTCAAAGCAAAAAAATTTCTTGGCACTTGAGTAATATCTTGAGTAATGGCTTGAGTAACTGCAGTACAGAATCATGGCACAATCTATAGCTTTCCCACTTCTTTATTTCTGTGTATATGTATTTCAATGAGTGCTTTATATAATGTCTTTATCTGCGTATCACCTTTAAAAAATATTTTTTTTTAAATTGGCTTTCGTTCTGCAAAACAACTTTTCTGTCCTTTCTGACGTGAGCTTAACTGTAAGGCAATCTATGTTGATGTTGCAACAGGAAACTTGAACCAGATCAGTTGTCATGTTTTCAGTCCTGGCTCTTAGTCTGTCTGCAAGCCACAGGCTCTGAGGTCATTTTTGCCTCTTCAAGGCCATAATACACTCAAAACTACAGAGGAGCAAGGAGTTCTGCCCCCGTGACAAAATGGTACGTAAAAGATGGTTTGAATCACAAAGCAACCATCACTCAAGCCACTTGTTACTCCTTCCTGGTGAGAATTAGTGCTGAAGTGAGGAAGTCTGCTTGAGGGAGACAGAAATGGTCCACAGAAGAGGTTTGAAAGTTTGGACTTAAATAGCATGTTTTGCTGTTGTGTAAAGCCCATTTTTGCTTCTACACAGCTATGTGTGTGTGACCACATTTGTCCTGCCAATGTGAGTGTAGAAAATCATATTTTCACAACCTGAAAACAGTGACTGACAATCTGCCTCTAGTCTTTATATGTCTCAGATCTGAAGTTCTTGGTTTAATTTTTCAGTGCCTGTTGAGAACTAAAACCAAAACAGATCAGGTAGGGCACAGTGGCAGTAAACCAACTCAAAACGACAGAAGTTAAAAAAGTGTGTGATAGTAGAAAATGCACATGAAACCATGCGTGCATCTGAGCAGCACTGGTAATGATGCTCCTGCTACATTATTATTGTCTCCCCCAGCATGGTGTGCTACAGTCAGTGCTGCAGCTGGCTTTGTACTGCCTGAAATTGAACTGGAAGAAAAGTGAACTGAATCTTGCAGCTTTTATTTTTTTTTTCTCCCAAGAGGTGCTTATAGGACTGCAAGTCCCAGATCATAACCTTCCCAGAGAGCATTTGCACTCTCCATTTAATCATGACTCAGGATGGGTCTGTCTTGCATTAATTGCACTGAGTGTGGTGCACATAATCATCTCTTGGGCTGTATTTTTGCATACAGCAGGCTCAGGTAGTGCTACAGGAGTAGTCATAGCAACATGGTGCTCAACAGGACTTGCACATCCACTCAGAGAGCTGGATAAATGTGGAGATGGTGTAATAAATGTGCTTTTGAAGCCACCACTATTTCCACTTGTACACTGTATCCTGAAGATACTCCTATAGCACTTTCTTGATGAGAAGATCCATTAGAATTAAGAGGAGAGGAGAGGAGAGGAGAGGAGAGGAGAGGAGAGGAGAGGAGAGGAGAGGAGAGGAGAGGAGAGGAGAGGAGAGGAGAGGAGAGGAGAGGAGAGGAGAGGAGAGGAGAGGAGAGGAGAGGAGAGGAGAGGAGGAAATGGAAAGGGGAAGGGGAAGGGGAAGGGGAAGGGGGAAGGAAAAAAGAAACTGAGTTACTTCAGTCCCAGAGCCTGTCTGGTCCCTTTCCCTTGTGCTAAGTCCTTAGTAAAGCATCAGAGACTAAAACATTTCACAGGTTTAAATGATGGCAGTGGGGAAACGGGACAAGGAATGCCTGCAATACTGGGCTGCTATAGTCTCCCTCTGAAGACACCCATGGCAAGTTTTAAACCTATTTCTTGACCCATATTCATGATAAAGCCAGGAATTTAAGGCTTTATCAGTCATAAATGCAGCTGATTATCAGCAGCTGTTGATGCTCTTACCCATTTCCTTCAGCTGAGTCCCCTGCATCCTGGGCTAAAATCCCTGCCTGAGCACAGGACTTTCTGTTACCTGAAATGAGGTGTCACTGAGGGTTGTGAGCTGGGTTTTAAATTGTTTCATAATAATTAATTCAAGTTAATATATTGCTTTTGATCTTCTGTTGATGCATGCTTTTATAGAGCTGGTTTGTCTGTTCAGTTTCTAATAGCAACTTTAAAGCCAGCCCCACCATTGTTGCCAAGTTGTAATTAGGCAGACAAGAATTGCTATTTTCTCCCAATGCTTAATAGCACACAGGAAGATGCCAAAGTTTATACTTCTGAAAACTTGCTCTATCAAATAGGTATTTCTTGGTAGTAAGACCACATATGCCCTCTGCTGTCCCTTCAAATTGTGTGAAGACATATTATCAGAATATTATTGTTATTTTTATTATTGATATTAATGTAACAATTATAAGAAAAGAAGAATTATTCTGAACTAAAAAATTGTTCTTTTTAAGAAATCAGTCTGAACTAAATGTTAGTTTTATATCTGAACCTTGACTTCTGGATATTATGGAATGTTACTGAAAGCTTGTTGCTGTAAAGTTTAACAGCTGAATCAGAATGAAGGGATCAGATGTGTTTTTTCCTTCCAAATGTTTCCCAAAAGGCCATACAGAGGATGATACACACTTGTTCGGTATTGATGTCACATCTCCCTTCAAACTGGCAGCCCCACCAATCTCTTCCTCTGCTCTAATAAAAGCATCAACAAAAGCATAATTTTTAAAATCTAAGTCAAGCCCCTGTAGAGTTATCATTGCATTTCATGAAGGAGCTGTAGAAATAAAGAGTCCTTGCTGAGGATTTGAAGTCACATTTGTCAGGAAGTACGGAACCCTGTTTAGAGATGATGAATCATAGACTCATAGAATTTTCAGGGTTGAAAACAACTTTTAAGATCATCCAGTTCCAATCCCCCCTGCCATGGGCAGGGACACCTCCCACTGGATCCGGTTGCTCAGAGCCCTGACCACCCTGGCCTTAAAAACTTCCAGAGATGGGGCTTCCACCACCTCTCTGGGCAACCTGTTCCAGTGTCTCACCACCCTCATGATAAAGAACTTCTTCCTAACTTCCAACCAAAATCTACCCTCCTCTAGTTTGAATCCATTCCCCCTAGTCCTGTCACTACCTGGCATCCTAAAAAGTCCCTCACCTGCTTTCTTGTAGGCCCCCTCCAGATGAATGCACCCTGCAGACAATTTCTTATCAATCAAATTTATATCAATCTTATCTAGCAAAGACAAGGGCCCACATCTTTGCATCTGCAGAAATACACACCACACAGATCCTTTTCAACCCTCTGTTGTTTCCCTGAATTTGCAGAGAGGTGTTGGCTCTTCTTGTTCAGGGCTGCCTGTCCCAGGGAATGCACTGTGCTGCAGGGAGGGGGTCAGGTGTCTTCATCTTTGAGTGTGCTCATGGAGTCTCTGGGTTAAACTATGTGCAGACTGGTACAAGGCAATCTCTTGGGAAAGCTCTGCAGAAATAATGCTCTTTAGATCTTGAGTTTTCATGCTTCCTAAGCACAGAGTCTTATGTGCTTCATAATTCTGGAGAGTTATTTGGAATAAGATGTCTATGCAAAACTGTATGCCTTAAAAATCTATAAGGAAACCTAGGTAAATGTCTAAATATAGAGAGTAATATTTTTTTTTTTTTCAGTAAGCAAACTGCTTGCTGTTTTTATGTGCCAAATTTCCTTAATTTTTCAGAGATGGCTAGTCTTGAGAAACTAATTTATTGGTAGTAAACAATCTTCCAACAATCTCAGGTAAACTTTATATGGAGCTTAATTTGCTCTTAGCAGCACATAATGCAAGGGAAGTGTTGACTAGAGTGCACTTTTCCAAATTAATTCCTGTCTTCTGACAACACAGGCTTTTCTTGACAAAGAGAAGTTTCCAAGTGTTATTCAAATTGCTTCCTGCTGTTTGTGCAAATTGTACACATGATATTATCTTAATATTTAATGACAACTGAGTGACTACTTGACACTCTGCTGTTAAATTATAGCCTAATCCAGATCTCACTGGCTCCTAATAATTCTCCTTGTGGATGGCACTTCTGAAGAGCACGTGTCCCTGTGTGAATGTCACGCAGCAGTGTTCAGCCCTAGTGTTGGAGCAATCTTCTCTCCACCAGCTCTGAGAAACATGATGGAGTTCTTCTAGGAGAACTTAATTTTGGTAACTGGGAAAGCTGACTCAAGAGGTTCACAGTTTTGCATGGATGGATGCTAGTATGGCACAGGGAAGCACAGAGCTAGGTTGGTAAGAAACTATTTGAGCTACTGTGATTACTTTTATGGACTGAATTCCACTCTCTGCCCAGACTCTTGGATAGATCCATTAGTTAATTGCTGTGCCTGTCTAGCTATCTAGTGTGTGATTGTGTGACCACATGCAGTGCCCTTATACAGATTATTTCCACTAATTCTCCAATTTAAATGCCTCCTAAAACCCTGTTCTCAGTGCCTATATTGGAAAGGAGCACTGAATGCTCAGCTGAAATAATCTGTTAGGGTGCAATTAGCTGTGAGCAGAGCACTGAAACCTGGAACAGTTTTGACTAAGAGGTCAATTAATGTGATTGGGAGGCAAAGGAAGCAGCCAGCCATAGGGTGGTCAGAGGGAGCAATCAAGTGAATTGAAAAGTCAGCTGATTAGGAAACAACTAGTGGAAACAAGATGGATTTTCACCCTGGAAGTGATGAATGTAGACTTGTCTGGAGTGTTCAGCCAAACTGAACACTTAATCAGCATTCGATTAACCTGAGTTGCTCCCTAGGTGAAGGCATATCCATAGGATTTAAATATACATGATAGTCTCATCATGTCGGATGCTCCCAAGAGCTGTCCTATATGTAATAAAGTATTACCAAAATTTGCAAGTAATAACTCAAAAAGCTACTAAGTAAGAGTGAGATAACTGTGTATTCAAGCAAAATATTTTTCTATCAAACAGATGATTTCTTTACCCTGAAGCTCATCTGTCCATGTTTCAAATCCAAATATAAGAAACTTTTCTATTCTCTAGTAATAAGTCTTGAAGTAAAATGAGACTAGGCCCTGAGGTTAATTAATATTCACTAGAAATGAACTTTTGACTATCAAATTTGTGCCTTTGTAATTAACATTTAGGATGCCAGGTTAATTATTATTGTCCCCTTTGTTAATTTGCAATGTGGAATGAATAAATCAAAATCTTTGAGTTTGATTTCGAGGGCATCTTTTATTAATACAGGGAAAGTATCCTGACCCCTTAATATTGCTGTGGAGTCCCCAGTCCAGGTCTGGAGGTGACACACCTGCCCTGGAGCCCAGGGATGGTCCTTGCAGGGTGGTGGCACTGGGGTGATGCAGCAACCAAAGGTCAGTGTCCCCTCTGTGTAGAAGTGGTTGGTTTGGTGTCGTGTGGAGCTGCAGCTTTGCCCACCCTTCAGTCAAGCTGGAGTGGATTGTAAAGTCACTGAGTGCAGTCAGGTGACAGGGACAGCAGTTTTCCTGAAACTGGGTTTCTTCCAGTCACTCAGTGCTTGGTGGCAGGAGCTGGTGGGCACCCGTGTTCCCACAAAATGAGCACAGATGGAGCAGGGCATGCGCTGCTAGACAAATTCCTTCACTTCCTCTGTACAGCACTTTAAAACCCAAATGGAAATGTTTCTTGCTGGTCAAGTAAATGAGTAAGCATGTGCAGAGAGAAGGCTGGAAGGCTGTGGAGCAGGCAGGCTGGAAACTCCTCCAGGTCCCTGCAGCAGAGATGGCTTTCAACAGAGCTCGCTTGTCTGAACAGGAGCACTGAGCCAGCTCTGGCCCTGAACCACTCCTCCTGCAGGGAGAGGAGGTTGGCCCGGCAGCAGCAGCGTTTCAGCCAGGCCTTTGCAGACATGTTGTCATTAGTTTGCAGAAGGAACATCAGGAAAACCTCTGGGGAAGGAAAAACTAGAGACGTGCTCTGGTTTGGCTCTTCTAGAGGCTACCCCAGTTAACTTTGTTCATTTTGTCTCTGTGACTCAGAAATGTGAACAATAGTCTGGTTTTTTTTTAATTTTTTTTTAAAAATGAGGTAATAAATGGCATTGTGCCAATTAGAGCAAAGGCAATGCTTTCTTTACATTAGCTAGTTAGATCATCTTTCCTCAAAGTGGAAATCGTGACTCCCTACATTTATTTCTTGTCACTGTTTATATGGGGAAAAGCATTTGTTTAGCATTTGGGATATGCCTTTTAAACCAGACTACTTCTGTTTATAAGTTAATTGTGGCACTATTGGATTTCGTGTTGTAAAATTCCCTTTGCTAGTTCCTCAACACTGACCAAAGTTTTATTATTTTAGCATTGAAATAGTTGTTCTTTCCTCAAAATATTTATATTGCAAAGCTCCTAAACCTACTGTAGTGGAGCAGTCACAAGTTTATTTCTTGCATGTACTGAGTTAGCAGTGGTCAAACCACACAGATGTCAGTAAACCTACTCATTTATTTTGGAGAAAGACAAGGTTGCCGGAGTCTATATAAAAAAGTCTGATTTAAGATTTGTTTTTTTCAGAAATACTTCAACCTCCGTGTACTGTGTGAACATAATTGCTATCAAACCTCTTTATCTTTGAAACCATGTTTTATGTTACTGATTGCTCAAATCATCTGGGGTGCCACTGATAAAATTCTGCAGGTTCTTCTCATGGTAAAAGAAAAATGATGACACTAGAAGCCTAATGTTCAGTAATGGGGCACTGTTGTGTCGTGCTCCAGCTAAGAAACAACACAGTCCTCTTGCAGGTTATAAGAATATTGCCTTCTGTACAGAGACTAAAGAAGGCCAAAACACTTTGTGAGCCACTTATTCTCACATGTCAAGTGATACTCTGGGGTAACAGTTGTTGTGGCTTCCCAAGTCCTAGCAGGAGCAAAGTTCTGTGGTATATTTTTGGACTGACATCCATTGCCCACTGTCCCAGTTTACCCTGAGGTTTATATTCCCCACCTGAGGAGAGGCAGATGGCTTCCTGACTTGCAGTGTGTCAGAAAGGTTGTGTGCTTATGGTTGGACTTGATGACTATTTAGAGTCTTCCCAACCTAAATAGTTCTGTGGTTCTATGTGCTGCACAGAGACTGCCTCATGCTGCTCTCCCTGCTCAGTAATATAAAGCAGTAGTTTCCGAGGAGCCCAAGAAACTTCTTTTCCAGATACAATTGCACATGCATGGATTTACTTTGTTTTCCACTTAAAAGCAGCAGAGTATTAACCTTCTTCAGAAGTGGTCAGTGCATAACTTCTTGAGAGTTGTCTATACATTTTGAAAACACATCCCATTTTTTCAGTGTGACACACAATGGATGTTTGGGCAAGTATTGGAGATGCTGTACCTGACTTACACTGTCCTGTGGGGAGCATCTTCTGGCAGAGGGATGTAATGTGTATGTGTGGAGATGGCAGCTCTTCCAGATTTTTCCTGGCTGAGAACTGAGAGATGAGTTTGTGTTGATAGGATTTGGAGTTGTTTTGTCTTCAAAATGCACATCACTATATGGTTATTTTAGGAACTACTTTTCTTTGTGTATGTACATATGAGAGAACTTCCACCTTGGTAAAAACAAGTTAGATCCAAAACATTAACTCTATTTATCTTCTTTGAACTGTGTTTAATTACAGTGACTATTTGCTATAAATTACCTTGCCATTGCTTAAATGATAAATACAGGAACACACTTACCTGGCAAAGTAATGGTAAATGGATGGATTTTAGAAATTAATAAATGTAGGACCACTTTTGAAATATTACAATTCACAGTGACACCATCCTGTTTGGCTGAAAAAAATCCATGTTATAGGTAACCCAATTTAAAATACATTTGAAGTTCCTTTGGCACAGTGATCAAAATACAAATGAAGTTCTTGGCTTTTCTTTTTTCTTTTTTTTTTTCCTCAGATCTGAAGTCCATGTTAGCCTTCCTGGTGTGACAATCATAAGCTTCTAAACCATTTTCCCTCTGATTTTATGTGATTGTTTTCTTAGGAGGCACAAGATCTTGCTAAGAAGGAAACTGAAAAAAGTTCAGGAGAGCTGTGTCTTCCTGGAAAATGAAATCAAGCCACCCAAAGCTGTGCCTGGAGGAGGAAACAGGTGGGAGAGTTAACTGAAAAAAATCAGTCACTGTTTGCTTTATTTCATATTTTACTGTACATCTCCTTTAAAACTATATTTGAGTAGTCACATTCCAGACTTTTTGAATTTTAGAGTAAACAAAGAAATGTCTGTGCTACCACCCCTCACAACTAATTAGATTTTTATCTGAGGAAAAAGAATATGAGGAGCATCACAGATAGTGTGACATAGCATTTGTTTGTTGTGTTTTTGTCATGTCATGCCACAGCTTTGCCTCCCAAGTTCCTACCAGTTCTTCCTTTCTGGAGAGTCCAGTTATTACCATGTCTAACTTCTCAGAGCAGAACATGGAGCTCCCATGCTGTTGGCTCTTTAGTCCACGTTCATGTCAGATGTACCCATGAGCCTATGTGGTAGAGCTTGCATCAGATTCCCAGCTTTCTCAGACTCCCAACTTCCCTGAGTCCAGCAATTTTAATTCCAGTACTGTGTGTACTGTCACACTTACCCTTTGCCATCCTCTGTGTATCTTCCATGCTCAGTTAAACAGTCTCCTCTTTGGGGAAGGTAGTTTTGTCAAGTCCAGAAAAGCCCCAGCAAGCACTCTTTCCTTCTTCCTTGTATTCTTCCAAGCCAACTTCCTGTTCACATGCATGCTGAATTACCAGAAATCTTTTTTTTGGGAGAGTACCTTTTGGGTACTTGGATACACTCCTTTGGGGTGAACATTCAAGGCAAAGCAGCCTAGGTAGACCTTACCAACCCAACATTGCCCCAGCTGTCTCTGAGCAACTTCTGACTAAACTCAAGGAACTCTTCACCTCTCCAAGTAGACTCTGAAAGTGAGAACTATCCCCTGGCACTGCTGGAGCTCATACCCAGCCTCCTAACCCAGTTCCATGTCACCTTATCTTCTTCCCTACACATATCATGTTAAAAATGACTGCTTCCCTCACTAAGGCGTGAGTTTCACTGGTGCAGTTGTCCTCTTTCTATTCCCTGTAGTTCCAAACTGCATTTGCTTGAGATCTGCAAAATAGAGCAGAAGGATGGGGATTCACTAACCAGCTGTGGTGCCAAACCCCACAGAAATAAAGGTCCTGTTTGGCGGACTGGATAACTGGGAGGAAAATGTAAGGGCTGCATGTACATTAGTGAACATAGGCCTATCTGATCCCTTTTGATTAGAAAGTCTAAAGGAGCAAAGACCAAATTCTCAATTAAAAACCTGTTCTGGTGATCTGATCTCCTTGTCACAAATGGTGTGTTATACACTAACATAAGCTGTTGATTTAACGCAGGACTGCGTGGCCTACTGAGTTTTGCTGACCAGTCACATATTCACAGACAAATATCTATATAGGTATCTATATATGTACACACAGAAAATCATAAAATAAAATAGATAATGTAATGTGGCATAAGGGAATTAACATAACATTATAAATATAATTTATGTACTCTATAAAGCAAGCCATATAGCTCACAGTTTTCTGTCTGGTGGAGCTCTTTACTAGCTGATAAACTAAATGGCTCTCCAGCCATTTGAATCAATACAAGCTCATAGTTTGCTTTTTTGGCTGGAAACTGCAGAGATTTATGTGGAAAAGATATCTGAGTGGTTTTGGTTGTGCTGCATCATCCTCAGTACTACTGCTGTCATTAGCTGCCTCCTCTAATGTAGGGAGATTTTTGTCTACTGTGTTTAAGCACAAGATGTAGCGTGCCACCCACTGAGCTTTGTTCTTTAAGCAACGCCAGGGCAGGGTAAACGTTTAACATCCTCTTGCTCTATATTAAATTTATTAATATTTTAAATCTTGTACTGTATTTTAATGCACAGTGCTTGTGAGGGAGATCTATTGTACAAGCAGGTTTTTTGTTAAGTGCTAGAATGAGCTTGCCAGTCTCTGTGGATGTTTTCTATGAGCAAGTGCTTACAAGAGCCTTGCTCTGGGCTCAGCTGTGCTCTCACTGACACCTGCATAAACTCACAAGTGATTTCCCTGAAGTTTTTGAAATTGCTCTGGAATTGTACCACCATAGCTGGAAGCAGGAGGAAATTAAATTTTCAAATTCTTCAGCACAGAGCACTCACTCAAGCTCTACCTGCCCACACAGGCAGAGAGACATAGGGTACATACATGCAGTTGGAGTTCATAAAATAAACAGCCTGACCAAGTGTATCCACCCAGATGAAAGCCAGATGCTTGGGAAGGAAACTTTTCCTGCCAATGTGGCCTGAAAGCAACCAGCTTGTATATGGTCAACCTCAGCTGTGTTGCCATGACCAAAAATAGTGTTCTTGGGAATATTTACAAGGATGAATACACACACACTTCTGCTTCCTTTGAGGTTTTCAACAGCTGCTGCTAAGCTTTAAATTTTCTAATTTAAAAAAGCCATACACATTGGTGTTTGATGAACTGTGACATTTTCTCTGCTACCCTGTTTCACAGTGTAGATCCAGGAAAGTCCTGAGAGCTTCAGTTGCTCTGCGTGTGCAAGGCTGCCTCTGTATTTACAGACACAATGCCTTTATTCCCATACATTCCTTAAGGGCATGTGTAAGTTGACTCACTTGTGTCTCAATAGTTAAATAGCATCATGTTTGAATGGCCACGTGGGGCTCGTGGAGCTGTGATGGCACAGCCCATCAGAGAGGCCATGCAGAGGACTGATGCCTTGAGTGGAGCAGAGAAATTATGCTTCAGAGAGCAATAACACTTTTTTGGGCAGCATCCTGTCCTCACAAGACATGCAGTTCACACCCTTTTAGGTTGTTGGAAGAGCCCCCACATCCTGTTCCATGAGGCAAGGCTGGACAAGAGACAATGCTCTGCTTCATCTCTTCCCTACTCTCTGTTGCTGTCCTGACTGTGCAGCAGTGACTCTTAGTGCTGCAGAAAGGAATTCTGCAATTCCCCTGAAAGACATAAAATAAGCCATGTAGTTATTTAACTTCAAGAGAAGGATAAATACTTTCTTCTGAGGGACTTAGTATGGGGAATACAGCAACTCCTGTAAGATCATGGTGGAAGATGTTTGAAAATCCTATGGCCCTGTAGGCTAAGCACTAGTAAATTATCAGGAGCCTCTCAAACCACTGTCTGGTCCGGCTTCTAAGGGAGCAGTACACACAGCCATCACCTAGAATATTATTCCCTAGAATGAAAAAAGAAAAAAAAAAGTGCAGATAAACCCAAATCTCTCTGCCTGTGCTCTCAGCCGGATGGGCTTACAGATGGGAAACTGGCTTAGGTTCATCTGGCCCAGGGAGCAGTAGACACATGCTCAGCTCTTGCCTGCCTCTGCCCATGGTGGCATACAGAAGAGTTACAGATTTCAGCCAAAAGCCACCACTACCTGGCAGCTTTGGTAGCCTACAAGACAACAGGGACCTCATCACAGATATAGACCTGCTCACGGGGCAAGATTTGACAAACTGTCAACCCAACAAGCAGACACATTTGATGCTACAAGCATATTGCTCAGAGCTGAAGATGGGTTTGTTGGCTGTATTACGGTGCAGTGTTGCACAGCTAGGACTGTGTCCACTTTGAAATGAGAAAAAAGCTGGCATATCATTCTCTGGGTTAAAATAGATATGTCTCATCCCCATATAAGATCCTACTCTCACTTACTTACCTATTTGGTAGACCAAAAGACCAGTGTATGCTTTGGTCTGGTTCTAAAGATTACTTTCTTGAAAAATTACTCAAGGGTCATTTTTTCATTGACAGCATCCTAGCTGTCTTCTGAGCTGTTAGTTGCAGGCTACATCACTCCAAGCTCCACAGCAGATGACTCAAAATATTTTTCAGACTTCTCCTTTATGGGTTTATTTCAACCTGCCTTTCTTGTGGGAACCACAGAGGTGCCTGATCTAGCACAATCTGCCAGCTTAACTCAGGCTTTGAAAAGGAGAAGTATAGGAAAGCCTCCAGAGACTTGGCCACTGCATGCTTAGGGCAGAAAACCACAGCCCTTTATTTTTCATCTGTACACAGAATGAAAATACAACTCTATAGCTTGAGAGGAGGCTCTGCTTATATTTCAACTAATGGAATGGAACAGCCCACATCCAATCCCACTTTCTAGATGAGATTCCTCATGTCTCCTGTGGTAGAGTGTGACAAGTTAGGCCTCAGATGACAGAGTGTACTGGTGTTCCCTGGACTAAGTCTTGTTATTTCCATGTGTTTCACATGGGCTTAGCCACAATAAAGGCTCCATATGTAAAAAGAAACTTTTATTTCCACCTCATGGTATTGTAGGGTTAACTTTGCCATGTACTGCAACTGTGCTCCAAGCAGAGTGTATATGCCTGGAGGAGGTTTGTATAAAGATGTGTGTACAAGTTGTGGAAGCTGTGACTGGCTCAGAATAAGCTACTGAGCACTGAGTATCCAGCTCTTCCCTCATACAGGTGCTGTGATTGTTCTCAAAACATATCCAGGGCTAAGATCAGCCCCAATGCCAGCAGAGGTTCTGCACTGTCTGCCTCCCTCCCTGTGTCATTTTCTCTGGTGCTGTGTTGTGAAACAGAGGGCAGTGACACCTGCAGTCTTGCAGCAGGGTGCTGCTGATGGGGCAAAGGCCCAGGCTTTGCACTTGGCCAGTGGATCTTTTTGGCTCCCACAGAAACATGTGGCAAGTTCAAGAAGAAACTGGTGGTGCGAGGGGATTTGTGTGACTGCTGTGCTGTCTGAGGGAAGCTCATGAGAGAAGGGCAAATCTCTGTTACATCCCTCAGCAATGAGGCAGAGCATATTTGTCCCCATAGGTTTTTAAATGCTCTTTAGTTATTTCAGCACAGACCAGAGTAATTATGCAAATCCAATTAGGGGGGTTGCTCAACATCCTGTAAAAAAAGGGGATGCAGCACAGCTCTTGAAACACAGTTACGACCAGTTTCTAGTCAGTGGGCAGTTCTGATGCTTTAGCATTTGGTTTATACCCACACAGTAATAAACATGGAAACAATGATGTTTTGAGGGAAACAAAAAATCAGATTTTTTAATTCTTGTGGTACCTAGCTACTGGTCTGTGTGCATATGCACCCATTTTTCTAACCTTAATAACCTTGGAATACATGGACCAGTTTCTTCCTCCTAGACTGGCATGAGGATTATGTCCTAAGGGTTGAGTTCCTACAGGTTTTCTGAAAATTGATGATTAGGCATGAGAGATACTATTAGTGCTCCTATTGAAGTTAAGGGTGATGTGTCCTTACCTCCTTCCCATTTATTATCTGGCAGAGAACCTACAAGATGCCAGTGCAGGGTGATAAGGAAGCAGAACGAAGGGGAAAAGTCATTAGAAAGCAGGCTTCATTAATTCAGCTGCTTGGGGAACAGCGTGTTTGGAAAGGTCGAGATGTTTCGTTTGACCTAAACAAAATGCTTGGACATTCTTCAGTTGAAATGTTTCATTCCTGCCTACTGAACCAAATCAAAACACTCAGCTTTGGTGAAGCACTGTAATGAAGAGCCTGGGAGAGAGCAGCTGCAGCTCATTGTAGCAGCATTTGTCTGCCCCAGGGCTGGGAGAGGGTGATGCTCCTTTTCCAAACATGCAGTGTTGATCATCTCCAGTGTATAAATGAATCAAGAGGAATTTCACCACAGGTATTAGAAAACAATGAAAGACCCCAATCTGTCTGCTGTCTGGAAGGAACCTGTGTCCTCCTACCATGATCAGCTGTCTGAAGGGAAAAAGAAGTTTTGAAAGTATTTAATGGCCTTGTCTTCTAGGGAAAAGGGGCTGATATGACCTCTTTTTGTGTGTGCTCATGTTTGTCATGTTTATACATACCATATTGGGTAGTTATATGGAAAGCATACCTACCTCTACTGTTCCACCCTTTGGAACTTGAACTGGTCACTAGCCTCAAGTCTTTTCCTCCTGTTCCCATATATGTACCAGTGAACAATGAAGCATGTTAGACACTAGGATTTGTTGACAGACCCCTTCTCTACACCGTTGCCTGGAAATTAATCCAGCTCCCTAAGTAGAGAACTGGCTAAAACCATTGCCCTGATTTTATATGATGAGTTGGACTCAGAGCTTCCTCTGAGGCTCAGACTTTTCTAAGCATTCTACTACAAACCTTGGAGTCTGACACAACAAAACAGCACAAAAAAAAAAAAAAAAAAAAAAAAAGGAAGGCAGAGCCTACATTGCAGATCTTACTGACTAATGAAAACAGGGTTTCCCAGAGTTCAGGGTGCCAAAGGAGAAGAGACTGTCTGCCCACGAGATGCTCTCCTGAAGGCTTCCCCTACAACATTTTCCCCTGCTGACTGTGGAGCACTGCCACAGCTGAGGCAGTCGTTTCCACAGGAGCATAAGGGAATTAGTCATTTGATCCCACAGAATTTCAACAGTGTCAGGGCCCCTCCTAGAGGCTCCCCAAAAGCCTCTTGTAAGGATGCCAGATCCTAGCAGCAGCAAAAGCAACCATGGGTCTGATCTCAGGAACAGACTGGCTTGTTGACACATCAATGAAAAGCAGCTTCAACACAGCCTGTTCACCCTGCAGCTGCCAGTTCGGCTGCCACTCTCACTGTTTGATCTAGCAAAGGCTCCAGCCCAGAAAAACAAAGCCCAGTGTTTCTAGTTCCTGGCTTAGGGATCTCATTGCCCCTTGTGCTGTTATTCTGCTGCCAAAAGCCCAAAGGCCATTCCTTACTGTTTCCTAGTTCAGTTCATCCTTAACCAGAGTCACTCCATTAATCCAGCTGTAGCTTTCTCTGTAGCCTACTTACACCATACTGTTTCACCTCCACATTACCCCTGAGCTATTCCTCTTGCCTGCCACTAGCTGCTAGTGTAACACAGGCAGGTGAACCACCACCACTGTCCCTGGGCTGGTGTGATGCTTCCCTGGGTATCTCAAGGGAAAGGATTAAAAATGATGCTGGAAGAGTGTCTGATGCTATGCCATCACCATGCTAGGATGAAATGCACAGGGAGAAGGGAATACAGAATTTCTAACACCCGGGGTTTTGTAATTAAAAAAAGAAACAAACCCATCATATGGAAAAATCTAATACTGTAGATAACACTCCCAGGAAGCTGGTGCAGCTAATCTGCATTGCAGTGATGCTGTCTGACCCAGACACTCAGCCAAGTGAAGCTGATTTGTGCTCTAGTCATTTCAGAGCTAAGATGAGCTCCAAAATCCAGGCTGCCCTACCAGACCTGGTTAGAGATATACTGCCTGGTGGAATGAGTCTTATACAACTTTCAGTACAAAATATTGAAGGAAATCTCGAATGTATAGTCTGAGAAACAGGTACTGAAAAGGATTTAGTTTGTTGGGGAGGCTTTGGTGTGAGAGAAGAGAGAAGTTTTCCTGGCGAAAGATGGGTTTGCTGGGCATGGTCTTTCTGTTTCTCCCTGCCTTTGCCAGGATCTGGAGGTCTGCACAGTCCCCCTTATATTTGAAAAGGGGAACAAAATGGGGATTAGGAGATGATATCCCTTTCATTTTGTAATTGGAGAAAGGAGCCTTATATATTCATTATCCGCTTGCAGCTGATGCCATGATGTCTAACAGCAATGAAATTGCAGACTGACAGTCATACCACTGATGTTATAATTTATTGTTTTTTCGTTACCCAAGGTAATTCCAATGAGGTAATAAATCTAGATGTCAGTAAGAAAATGCTCAGTTTACCAGCTGTGCTCTGGTTTGTAGCCATAAGTTTAACACTTTGAGAGGAGCGTTTGCTAAGCAACACTTTGCAAATAGGGGAAAAGAGAAAATTAAATGTTCCAGTTTTGTTACCAAAAAAAGAGATCTGTTTATCACAATTTGTCTTTCTGTTAATATTGCATAACTCGGAGTCTTTGCCTTTTGCTTGCTTATCAGCTGAGCCCAAAGATGTTATTGAAATACCAGTCTGGAACTCTGCTCTATCAAGAAATCTTAGCCATTGAATTATAGTGTCAGGGATACAGCAGAACTGCTTCAGCTCTTTGTTTACTGACTCAAGGAAGATTGCCCAAAGTCTCGGATGTGTGGAGAATCATGGAAGGACACGTTCTGATTATCAGTACTACCAAAAAGTCTGCATCCAGCTGCAGGCACAGTTGGAGCTTTCCTTCAGGTTGTTTTTGTAGGGAAGAGATGCTGTTTGCTGTACTGTCTCCTTTAGAAGAGCTGTGAAACACAAGCAAAGCCTGATAAGAAATGGAATTGCTATCCAGGAAGATACTGGAGAATATCAAAGGCTTTGAAATGTAAGAATCCCACTTATTGCTTTAGGGACAACTACCCCCAAAATGAACTTCACTCTCAGAAAAGATAAATCATCTTTCATTCAACATGTTGCTTTCAATGTTTGTGAATACATATCCAAAGATACCTCCCTTGTGAAGTTAGTCAATGAAAGGAGTAGAAACACAGTACCTTGTGTCTGGTGTGGCCTTGTCTTCATCTGATCCGACCTAATTTTGAACCCAAGAATAGAGATGACATTGCAGGACACTTCAGAAGGTCCCACCACGTGAGCTTATGAAACTATTTGAGGCAGTGACAGTCAGACAAAAGAGTGAGCTGGGATGTTAGTGGTTTACACCCACCTAGAAATTTCATTTAAAAAATCAAGTATTGTCACCTGGAGGAGCTATTTGTCCCAAAAAGGTATTTGCCATTTTTAATTTAGCTTTACATATATGAAGGGTGGGAAGGACCTATCAAAACAGATTCTCAGCTTGTTTCAATTACCTTGAATCATAGAACCATAGAATCATAGAATTGGCTGGGTTGGAAGGGACCTCAGAGATCATCAAGTCCAACCCTTGATCCACTACCACTGCAGTTACCAGACCATGGCACTGAGTGCCACATCCAGTCTCTTTTTGAATATCTCCAGGGATGAAAAATCCACTACTCCCCTGGGTAGCCCATTCCAATGTTTGATCACCGTCTCCATCAAGAAATTCTTTCTAATGTCCAACCTAAACCTCCCCTGGCACGACTTGAGGCCCTGCCCTTTTGTCTTGCTAAATCAGTCTTCTTGCTAGATCAGTCTTCTTCAGAGAAATGACAACATTTGTCAAATCCCAATTTGACAAATCCCAAGGCCAGCTTCTATGTGGACATTGTCTGCTACAGACTCCTTCCTACTGTGCAGTTCAGGCCTGCGTGTGCTTCTTGCTAAGGCTGCTTCCACAACACTCGGCCTGCATTTCTCTTCTTACAGTGATGTTTCATTGGTGATAGTCCTATTGCACAAAAGGTTTGTCTTTTGGGGATTTTCTACCCACTTGCTATGCCCGTTCTGGTATATTGTGTCCCTGTGATTATTTATTTCTAACAAGCAGTTTAACTCTTCTTCACCCCAGCAAATTAGTCCCCAGGTTTCTCATCATTATTTTTGTACCCTCTAAAATTCCTTGTTTAATGTCTGTGTTTTCCTGGTGATGCGATGGCCTAAAATAAACCCAGTACATTTTATTCTGGTCTCATGCCAGCCTAAATCCAGAATTTCTAGTAGAGTAGTACTTAGATCAAAGCAGAGCATCATGGATGAGGTTGCACTTGGCTCCTCAGGCCAAGATGTGAGGAGTTGATGAATTCTGTGTTACTTGTATTACAAGTGGTAGATCTCTCTTTACCTGCATTTACTCCTAGGAGGAACTTTCTTATAGGCAGTGAAACCTGGTCACCCCAGGCACTGGTGCATTGAACGTCAGTGTCAGTATTTCTTGCTTCCCCTCTCCACAGCTGCACAAAGGGAATCTTCCACTCTGTGCTCACCACTCCACAGCGACATAAAATTATAACAGACTTTTTTCTTTCATTGAATTGCAAAAATGCATCATTGGTTTCCTTCTAGCTTTCTTCCAATGTTATTTCTCTCCACACATTTACCTCCAGTGAATGCTATTTCCCCCCTGATAAATTAGCCTACCATTTTCCAAGAGCTGCATCTCATTTTATTTCCTGCCTATATTTCTAAGCTCTCTAGGGCTCTTTGTATTATTTCTCTTGCTCTCATTTGTGTTCCCAGACTCAGCCCTCCCAGACTCCACTTAATGTTATCTACATATTTTATTAACCAGCTGTTTTATTCCCCCTCGTACAACACAAGTGGAGATACTGTGTGAAATGAGAGCTACTTGTTGTCCCTATAGGGAACATAAGAGACGCAACCCCCTTGTCTATTATTATTCCTTCTTTGCAGTCCTTCAGACAGTTCCTGTGGCAGTATTTATGTCTAAACCAATATTTTGAGAGGCACTTTATCAAACACTTTCCTGTCTCCCAGCTCTTCAATGCCTGCTGGTCTCCCTGCTCATTCCTTTTGTAATTCTGTTAACTTTCGAGGCATTTTTCTCATGGACTTACTTCTTTTGTAAACCCATGGTGCTTCTTGCATGTGTTTCTATGAAGAGATCTGTATAATTCTCGGGACATTAAAGGGAGAGCCATGAAAAGATACCTTTGAAAGCCAGCATGAAAGCTCCAGTTGTGTTCAGGGCTTTAAAGCTGTTTCCAAATAATGAGATACACCATACTGTTCGACTGGGCTTGGGGAGAATAACTCTAGATAAACATTAGGAGATAAAAGAGATCACCTTCCCCTTTATGCATTTCCTTGTATTGTGTGAACTGTTTTCCAGTGGGGATTGAATCACATCTTGTCTCATACAGAAAGCAAAATAAGTCATTAGTTCTGCTAATTGTTGAAGATAAAGAGTAAAAAGCTATGACAGTTTGCTTTGTATGTGGTTAAACTTGTTAAATGCATAAATTTAGCAATTCTTTTAACTCTCATTCTATTCATTATCATGATGGAATTCCACTATGTCAGAACACTAGTACTTTTTTTTACTCCACTCAATTGAATACCTTTTCTCATTATATACATTAAATAAATAAATTTGTAGTACACAATACACAATTTGAGACTGTACACAATTTTTAATTTGAGATTTCTTTTTTTTTTTTTGAATGTACAAAGTGTGAACATGTAGTTTAGTAACACTTCCATAGAGAATTGATGAGCAGTGTGACTTGATCTGATTTGTCACAAAGTCAGAGTACAAATATACATAAACTTAGAAGGAATACATGTTTTTGGCCAACCTGTTCATATTGCTTTCATTGCTTATGATGGAGTTTAAGTGGCATCCATTTGCTTTTGATAATATGCGAACGTGCTTAAAGCACCTTGAAGGTTTTATGTTTAATGAGGTTGTTAACTAACATGGTACTGAGAAATGGATAGGAGCTGCACCATCAGGGTTTTCAGTGTCATTGGGATTTTCAGCAGCCTCAGGATTCAATGCATGAGGTGTTTCAGCTATCACCTGTGTGCAGGTAGGGTGACACTACTGTCACACATGTCCTGGCATTGATGCCTAGAGACAGCCATTGTGTCTGTTCAGTGTGAATGTGGCTGTAAATCTTTCCCTGACTTTTGCACTGAGCCATGTTAAATCTGATGTGTTTGGGTTTTGTTTTGTGGTTTGGGTTTTTTTAGGGGGGGGGTGGGTTTGGTTTTGGTTTTGGTTGTTTTTCAGGGAACAAGCAAAATAAGCACTGATAGTTTAAATTTTGTGCATGGCTATCGAAAATCATCACTATCTGTTTTGTACTGAGTGCATGTGTTAGATGCTGAGGGTAAGTTGAAGCCCTGATCTGTAAAGCACTTGTCTCAGCTGACCCTTGGGATTTCAGGCCTGTAGTTGCATCCAGCTACTATGTATGCAGCATTTTGCAGCCTTTCACAGAGTGAGCTGAGCCTTCTCCCAGAACATTTTCCTGTCCTGTCCCTCTAGTGTAGTTAAATCTGTTGGCATACAAATAGATTTGTACTTCTGGGGATAAACCTTTCCCAGTGTAATAATAGTATCTGTCTGTGACTTTCTTAAATACTTGGGAGCTTGGAAAGACTCAAATCCTTAATGTGTTTTATGGTTAGTATGCCTGGTTGCTACCTCTATCAGCTCAGAGAGGAGCAGTTCAAATGGCATCCTAATGGCAGGTCATAGATTCATGACTGATGCTCCCCATGCTACTGAGAGCATTCACATTTTTTCTCCCCTCTGCAATGAGCAGGGCCAAATACACTATGGAGAATTTTGGATTCTGGTTCAGCAGAGAGTATTAGCACATATCAGAAGAAACTACACCATCACACACACACCTCTACCCCACACACTTTAGCTCCTGTCTCAAAGGAGCTGGTCCACTATTTTGAAAGGTAAACAACCTTGCTGAGAAAAGCTCTGAAGCCTTCAGTGAACATCTCCTTAAGAGCTGTCATTCCCTCATCTAAACAGAAGTCTCTTGCCATCCAGCAGCTAGCTGGTTACACAAGTTCTTAGAGAAATCCTGCAGGTCTCATTTTCCCCACCAGCTCTCTCCCTCCTCTTCCATGTCGAGCTTTGGTGTGGGGGTAAGAGGTGGATGTGCAGTTTGAGAGAATGCAAAAGCCAAATGGGTTTGGGGAAATTTGTTCAAATGGTACCTATACATTCAGGATTTTTATGGTTGAGAGTAGGACATGCATAGGCTAAGGTCAAAATTCCTGATGTGACATAAACATAGATCATGATACTAATAAATTCAGAGTCTGGTTTGGCAGAAAATAGTATACCAGAAAATAAAGGTACAAGCATACAGATTTTATTATAGGGTTCCTTAAAAATATTTGTTGCTAAAACAATATTTCCAGTTCAAACAAGGATCTTATCTTTAGTCAGTCCTTCATTAATTTGGTTTCCATGCTTTCTGTACGGTCCTAAAAACCATCTCACATTGACCTAACTGGCTCTACACCCTTACAGCATCTAAAAATGTCCGATTTCTCTTTGTTGCTGGTATCATTCTAGTTTTAGGATCCAGTGGAGTCCTAGGCCACAACTGAAGTTCCTGGACTGTAGCCATGTATGTAGAAAACAACTGGCCTTGAGCAGCAGCATTTTACACCTGCATGTGGACTGCATGTGTAAATGATGACTTATAAATGAAGGGATCCCAAAGGATTATTCTCTGCATCAGCAGTTAACAAAGTTTTGAAGCACAGCTGGCCATCCTTTCAGCTGCACTGATGCAACAACAGTTTGCAGAGACTGCCAGAAAAAAAAAAAAAAAAAAAATCAGCTTAAAATAATATCCCCCCCAAACCTTTTACATGGGGTTATTTCAGTGATCCAGCTTAGAGTGTGGTCCTGTGAGAAAAGCCAAAAGCCCCTCCGTGGCTCTACATCTACGGTAAGCTGTCTCCAGGTCTCTCCTTGCTGCTGTGGAGCACAAATGGATCAGGACTGAGCAGAAGGAAGGATTCTCTGAAGTTCCTAAAGTCTGCAGGAAGGCAGAGGAGAGGCAGCCAAGCATTATGTTCACTGTGCATGTCTTCTCTAGCCAGGGAGGGGGCAGTTCCCCACGGCTCTGCTTCCAAATCTATCAGTGCCAGAAGCAGCCTGGAGGCAGCCTGGCTGTCATGAGCAAATGTGACTCAGTGCTACACCACACAGCACAATTATTTGGGGTGGGTGGGCAGTATTTATCACACTGTCGATGAGGATTTGGCTGTGTTAAGCAAACACATTAGGCTGTCTGGGCTGTTGGGTCAACTTTTACTGTACACAGAGGTTTATGACTTAAACTCACTGGAACAAGAGGAATGTGGCAAGGGCAAAACCAAACAGAGCAGACAGACAAGACACTGCATGAGTGCTAAATACTGAAATTTATTGCAGCAGATGCCTCATCAAAAGCTGAATGATTCTTAGACTTCATTCACAGCTCGTCTAATGAGACCTATGACAAGTATTATACTCTGGGACTGAGTGCTTAAAAGTGCTCCCTTGACATGTGCACTACTTAAAGGAACACTCAAGTGATAAATTTGTTTTCCTGAGCTGAAGGGAAATTGAGTGTTCCCCTGCTCACACGAGAAGTCCCTGATCTTAATGCAGATGCAAAACAGATCCTGCTTTGCTTTGCTTCTAAAACAAGAGAGGGATGAAATCGGTCTTGTAGCAAGGAGTCTCTTTGAGTTAATAATCAACTTTTAATAAGGAAGATTTGTCATCCTCCAGGAAGGTAAAAACAGTAAGAGGCAGGAGGAGAAAGGCATACTGATGGACAGGTGGAATTTTCTAGACTTACAGTGTTAGCTACACAATTCCCAGTAATCATACTAGGCTAAATTCCCAAGGCAGCCTTAGAGGTTGTAGCCTATATAGATTGAGACAAAAACAAATGGTATACTGGTGACTTTTTGTCCCACAAAGAATCTTTACATTTCTGACAGTAATGGACTCTACCTAAGTGTGAAAGGGAAATAGAATGTACTGATTTTAATGCAAATGTATTTTTTTTCAGATGAAAGGTGTTGCATAAAATTAGAATGGTAGTGCTGTAAATATTCTGTCTGTGGTACATTTACTTACTATTAATTACTGGCATCTAGGCTAGCTGTTACAGGGAAATATATATATTTTTTCAATCAAGCAATGTTTTTACACTTTCAAATCAGCTTCTATTTTTTCCGTGCTGTTGGAAATATGAAAATTGCCAAAGCTGATCCAAGCAGTCATTTCGTAAAGATCCTGAACAGTAGCCCTGGAAAAGAGGAGAGCACTGGGGATCAGTTCTTGAAGCATTCAATGTCAACCAATGTCTCTATTTCACTTTCCCCCTGGCACCAGGATGGGGCCACAGTGAGAGTGAGTGTCGTGGGGTTTGAGTACATTTTCTCAGCTGGCAGAATAGGGTACACTCTTAGCCTGATGGTACGGAGTCAAGCATAGGTCTGGATTATCTGAAAGGCAAACACAAATAATAAAGAATTCAGAAGAAGCTGCTAATGTCCATCATCAGTAACAGCCTGGCATTTGTTTGACACATCCTGCATTTCATGTTGCCTAGCAATGGGTAGCTATCCAGGCAAGTCATTGTTTGATACATTCCTTTTTCCAGTCATTGCTCCCATAAAAAGCTCTCCATACTGCCAGAATATTGAGTTGCATCAGTGTTTGCCAACAGAAGGTGTGAACCTACAAATAATGGAACAGGGAAGGAAATTAATTTAAAGTCTAGCTGCTTAAGCAATTGTTACATTTTTGTGTATTGTCTGAGGTATTTCTATAGTAGGGTCTCAAGAGAAAATAAAAAGAATCAAAAATTGGTTTGGGTTGGAAGGGACCTCCAAAGATCATCCAGTTCCAACCCCCCTGTCATGGGCAGGGACACCTCCCACTAGACCATGTTGTGTGCTTATTCTGTAAAAAGAAGGCAATGACATGCTCTTCTTTGATGTCTTGCCAGAATTACAGGTTAAAAACTCAGTGCATAGGCTGCTGCTCTTCAAAAATGACTTCCCCTCCAGCTTGTTCAGATGTGTCTTTTTGCCAGTTTGAATAAGAGTCAGAGAGGTAGGTTGGATCTAAGATGCAAAGAGTCAGATGACTTCATCATACCCCAGAAAAGCTTTAAGTAGAAAACAGCAAATATATGCTTATATTATCCATCATAATGAAAAAAAGTTTGAACGTGTGAGCTAAATGTGAGCAAGTCTCAGCTGTAGGTGTAACTGAGGAATGTCTGCTGGTGTCTGAACGTGGCCTCCAGCAGCCTCTGGGTTGTACCCATGCTCAGAGTGGGCACAGCTTTGGCTGTACTGGGTAAGCATTCTGACTGCTTGGCTGCCTAAAAGAGACCTTACAGATCTTCCAGAAACGGTTTCCTCCTAGATCACTTGGACACACCAACCATTCCCACCCACTCCAAAGGAAGGACTTTCTGAAGTGCTCTATCAGTGCTGAAGTCATTCACATGCTGTTCCCATTACATTAAAAGGCTCTTGGGTGAAGAGGTGACTGAGACAGAAGGTCCTCCACAGCCTCTGTTTCAGCATACAGAAGCAGAAAAGTTCTGCTGGTTTGTTAAAGGGTCGTACTCAGATTGCCAACTCTTGCATCTAAAATTCATGTACAATAGTGTCTGTGTCAGACAGACAGCTAGGGATGAATTCCATGCTCAGCTCCCTGTGAGAGCAACAAATGAACCAAGGGAAAATTCTCAAGTTAGATGCCAGTGTAGGTGGTTGGGATATGGTCTGAAGCCTCTTTTACCACTAGTGCTTGTTTCTTTTTCTGAGAATATTTCTCAGTAATTTTTGAGGCCTCACAGAATAAATGAGGCAAAGTCCATGTTCATCACCAAGCTTGATGCAGATCAATGGATTGAGCCCTCCTGCAAAAAAGGTGTAAATGCAAGCTCCTGGGGGTGGGGGTGAAGATCCAGGGTCAATGCTGTCTTCTGGTGTCTGTGTGAAAAAGCTGCAAATACACCTTGGCAGAGCAGCATATGGTGAGCACTTTTGGAAGAGAGCATTTTATTTTTTTCAAGATGCTTCTCCTTTAAAGTTGAACAGAAATTATTTTGGCTTCCAGAAGATGGTTAAAGCCTTTTTCTGACAGATGGCAAATGCCAAATCCTTTAGGAACACCTTTTGCAAAAGCATGCTGTGGTTGTCTTATGGAAAAGAGCTGTTTTCATAACAGGTCATTTTGTTACTGCATGAGCTATGCAAGTCATAGACAATTGTGTTCACTTTATAAAGCACAATGTTGTTAAATCTTCTGTATACGGATAAAAGTACAAAAAATTTCTAGTTTTGAGTAGAGACAGCTTCTCCCTGACCAGAGGGAATCCAAAATCAACCAGTCAAGCAGAGGCTGGAATTTTAGAGTGCACATCACAGATCTCTTCCGATGCCCCTTGTTATTCAGATAATAAAAGAAACTGCTGATTTTTAATCTTACTCTCAGCAAGTCAGACCAAAAAATCCAGGATTTTCTATCACATCTTGAAAAATGTGCTTTTGACAATCTCTGTTAATCCCCAGGAGAGGTACTTGAAAACAATCACTATAGCTAAGCTATGAGTCTTGAAATACAGTTCCTTCAGCTTTGGTTTCACAGATCAAATAGTGGCCAGTGTTACAAAAGTAAAAAAGGAAAAGGAAAACCTATTGCTTCTTATATAGTATATATATCCAGGAGCCATTTTTTCTTTTATCTAATGGCTGCTTGATCTTTGCAGGTTTGATCAGCAGGTACTACACAGTGCTTCACAAACCTCCCTCAGATTTTCTTTGGCAGGACCTGGAGAGATTTTAGGCCAAGCCTTGATTTTGCTACCATCCTCTGTGAGCAAAGTGGTCACGTGAGTGCCCTGAGCAAAATCCCCACATTTCTTTACCCAGACAGGTTTATTGCTGGGATTTATTCAGAGATTTAGGATCATATTGTGAAAGTCTTAGTAGAATCAACCACAAGCAATCCAAACACAAGAAAACTGTGATTTCTCTCTGTTAACCTTGCTTCAGTGTGAATGTTTATCATTAGGATCTGAATTTTAAAAAGAGATTGATGAACACCACTTGTTGAATTAAAGGGTAATGTCTTCACAATGACTGACACTGGGGCTCCACAAGTGCAGGTTGCCCACCCACTCTCCCCTTCCACTCTCTTTCAGCCCTGAGAGATCCAGCTATGCTCCAGCTATTCAGCCTATGGCTGCCCATCCGTAGCTTCTTTTGGCTTGGCAACTGTGTTGAATAATTTTAGGCAAACTTCTGTTGACTTGGTGATGAGAAAGGGCCCAAGATAATTTTTTCCCCTATAGTTGTCTAGTGGCAACTATGGTTTTGATGCAATTTAGCCAGGCAAACTCAAACTAGTGAGAATATGGAAAAGACCTGTGGTTTTCATAAGCAATGGAAGTTATAGAGGTGCCCCAAGGTAGCAGAATTTACACCTTACCAATTGTTAGGTGAATGTTGATTTTTGGTCTCATTTTTTCACATTTTCTCCTCTCCTAGCACAGTTTGGCCAAACTTGCCATTACATCAGTGCTGGGAAATCAGAGCTTGAAAAGGAACTCAGGACATGATCACCTCTGCTGGGCTTGCTCCTGGCTGTGGCTTGCCTAGATAGTTCTGGAAGACCTTCAGTAACTGAGGCTCCAGCATGTCCCCAGGAAATCTGTTTTAATGCCTCATTCTCTGTATGCTTAGAAAAGCTTTCCTAGTGTGTAAGCCAAAGTTTTTCTGCCTCAGTTTTAGCCCTTTCCTTCTTGCCAATGTGGACATGGAGAACATTGCTTATTCATCCTTCAACAGCCTTTGACATACTTGCAGAATTGTCCTCTTTTCTCTCCTCCTTTGTCTGGTTTACTTAATTGGAGCAGTGGAATTTCAAGGCTCTTAGATGATGAATCTACCTTAAATATGTTCAATGACTGAAAATGAACTTTAAAAGATGAAGAAAAAAGCTGGAATTTGGTGGTTGTGATTACTATTTATCTTTTAGATCATAGCTAAATCAGAAATGGATTGGTGTGTCTACCCTTTCAGCCCTCCCTCATTTGTCTACAACAATTATCTTGATGGAAAAATGTAGAAATTAAATAACCAGTGATACATTGTGATTTGTGGTTTGCTGGGGATTTTTTTGGTTTTTTGTTTGTTTTTTTCAGGCCATGGTTTGGTACACCCCTCTCAACTGGAATAGAAGGAAAGGATGGGTGGTGAAAGAGGAAATTGAAAAATTTGAGAACATTGTTATACCAACTTTCTCAACAACAAAGCAAAAAAATGGTTGGGAAAATGAACTGCAATTCACCATAACTGGGAAGAGGGCTGACCCATGAAAAGAAAAAGAAAAGACAAATAAGACAAAGCTTCATTAAAAGACACCTGATGTTCATTCTGTGTACTGTCATTGCATCATTATGCCAGACTGGCTTTGTAAGTGGACACTTTTAAATGAGCATCTTGGCAAGCAACTATTAAAAAGCTTTGGAATTTGAAAATAAGAATTAGCTTGACCTTCAAACAGGAATCTAACCCAAACCACCTGAGTGTGCTCATTATCAGTCAAAACTAAGCGGAAAATAAAATCGAAGTAAAATTTTTATTAAAATGTGACTGATGACCCTTCTAAGTGTTCAGAGTAATTGCTCTTTTCTCAGTTTTTTCTCCAGACTGTGGCTGGAGATGTTCAGAAGATTAATGATTTTCGACATAGGTTAAATAGTTCTTTGAAAGCTTTGTTCTTAAAAATGGCTAAATCACTTTTGCTCAAACTCTCCAAAGAAACTAAGTCAGAAGCAGGGAGAAATTATGTAAAAATCCAGTGCAGAAAGTTCAAGTCTGGCAGAATCATGACCAAGGCTAAATGGTAAATTATAATGTGATATGTCAGACAATATAGAAGTTGCAGTTCTTCCATCTACAACTAAATGCAGAATGTGTCAAATATATTTGTGATGTTTGTTAGGTATGTCACATAAATTTAATGTATGAGTGCAGTAAAAACAGTAAATCTGTGCAAAATGCAATAATAAATATGCGAGTGCCCTACAATAATAATGCAGTTTGCATTTATATATATTTGCAGTATTTTTTATATCCTGTGCACATGCACACACGTGCAAAATGTGTGAAATACACACAGTAAACTTAATTGGATTTCTTTTACAGGAAAAAAAGACTTCTGCATCCTTTTATCTAACCATATTGCCTGATGCCAAAGTCCAAACTCTCCTGTACATCCCTGCATTTCTCTGGTTAGACCATTAGCCATGGGGAATGATGGCAGCAGTTTGTGCCTGCAGTCCCAGTGTCAGTCATCCAGGCCTCACCCTGTGCCAGGTGAGTTCAACAGCAGCTGTGGTATGTGCTGTAGCATGTCTAGCAGCAACAGGGTGGATTTCCAGACAGGAATAGCTTGAGACTTAACATGCATGTATGTTACCACCTCTTACTTCTATAGCAGTAGTCTCCAAACTTTTTAAATTGTGCACCTCTATCAATAAATTTTTTGAACATGCACTCCCAATATAAGTAAACCATTCATCTGTAAATTACTACATTTACTACTGCAATAATATACGGTGTACATTTGTAAAAAATACACACAGAAATAGAAATTTAAAAGGCTGAGATAAAGATCTGAAGTTACTATTTTTTAAGTATTTTAAAATTTTATCATATTTCTTAATATTACAAAAATATTTTCTTCTTGCACCCTCATGGTTTCTCTTGCACTCCAATGCTCTATAGAGCTGCAAATGTCGGGAAGATGTGAGAAGGCTGCTATTACTGACACTGATGCATTTAGGAAATGAAACAAAATTTTAGTAATCAGTAAGAGAAAGAGACTTATATTGGCTGTGAATTGTTGAGTAGGTAGTGGTGAGAAAGCCACTGTGTAATTTGAGTATGTCAAACCCAGAAAGCTGTTGACACACTGAAAAGAGTTCAGGGAAGGATGACAGGGAAAAAACATCTGGAGAGATTGATTAATGAAGATAAAGAAGACAAGCGAGTCTTGGACAAGTGAGGTGACGTGAGGAGATTCAAGCATTGCAACAAGTAAACAGTCTTAGATGCAGGAAACAGAAATAGAAGGAACAGGACTAAGTAAAATACAGGAAAGCTTTGGCTGAATATGTAATAAAAAGGAGCTTTAATGATCTGCAGTATAATTTTCCAGTTGCACACATTACTCTGCTTGGTATTTTAAACCACTGTCAAGTTTTAAGTGCCATTAATTTTAAAGGAACCAAGGTACCCAGCTCCTGAAGACAGCTTTGTAACACTTGTTGTTTCTTTAGTGAACATTTAAAGCCAGATTGGTAAAATTATTTGAATATACTAAGGAGGTCACCCTGTGACTGGCATGGATAGGTGACTAGTGTGGATAGGTGACTGCACTGTTGTGAGGAGTTTTCCCTCATTTCTAGGAGTGCCAGCCTGGGAAAAGCTTTTCAGCTTGAGTCAGGTAAATGTGTGTGTTGTGCTAAGTTCCTGGACAGAGAAAAGCTGGGGACAAAAAGGAAATCAACACTTGCCAGATAGGTTGCGTCAGAACTGGCAGCATCAGAAGTTGTGTCCACATGGACAAACGCTGTGGGCAAAGAGGAGCAGGTCTGTGGAGCAAACCCCTTGATGTTGCAGATCCAGCATTCACCTTTACACATTTCAAGGGGGATTCCCTTTGTCCCAGCTTTAGGTTGGTCCAACAGGTTGTAAGAGGGCACCTACTTCTGCACAGCATGGATTCTTTTGGGGCATGAAGCTTCCTGGGCTGCTGTGTAGCCCACTCGTGCTCACCACTGAACTGCACAAAGTGGTTTCTGCCTGAATACCTGCTTGCAGCCGGCGTGCTTGAGAGATGGCTCCAGAGGACATCTTCTGTAGAGACATGAGGCAACCAGGTGCCACTAATTACCAGGTAGTGGGCATGAGCTTGTGTTAAGCCCACCTATGCCTGATTAGAATCATAGAATCATAGAATTGGCTGGGTTGGAAGGGACCTCAGAGATCATCAAGTCCAACCCTTGATCCACTCCCGCTGCAGTTACCAGCCCATGGCACTGAGTGCCACATCCAGTCTCTTTTTAAATATCTCCAGGGATGGAGAATCCACCACTTCCCTGGGCAGCCCATTCCAATGTCTGATCACCCTCTCTGTAAAGAAATTCTTTCTAATGTCCAACCTAAGCCTCCCCTGGCACAACTTGAGACCATGCCCTCTTGTCTTGCTGAGAGTTGCCTGGGAAAAGAGACCAACCCCCACCTGGCTCCAACCTCCTTTGGAGGAGTTGTAGAGAGTGATGAGGTCTCCTCTGAGCCTCCTCTTCTCCAGGCTGAACAGCCCCAGCTCCCTCAGCCTCTCCTCATAGGATCTGTGCTCGAGTCCCTTCACCAGCCTGGTTGCCCTCCTTTGGACCTGCTCCAGGACCTTGATGTCCTTCCTAAACTGAGGGGCCCAGAACTGGACACAGGACTCGAGGTGTGGCCTCACCAGCGCTGAGTACAGGGGCAGAATCACTTCCTTGGGTGGGCCCCAACTGCACATGAGCAGGATTAGGGGGCCAATAAACCTAATCAGGCACAGGTGGACTTAACACAAGCTCATTCCCACTACCTGGTAATTAGTGGCACCTGGTTGCCTCATTTCACTACAATCTTCTGGCTTGGTTTCATTCAAGAAGTCAGGTTGTGCACTTTAAGTTCTCTGTGATGTGAAGCTGAACACAGCAAGCGGGGTGAGTGGCAGCTCCACTCCATGGAGACCCAAAGCACTGTTGGACACATGCAGGGCATTCCCCAGAACTTCTCCCAAGGGAAAGGGACTTTGTCAGCATGGTGTGGGTGAAGTGCATGCAGTCCTCTTTGCTTCATTCCCATCTTCCATCACAGCAGATGCAGCTCAGTGCTCTTGCCACAGCCAACATTTGGTTTCAAGATTTTTTTCTCTTGCAACCATTAGGACTAAAACCTTTTTCAGTAAAGCAACCAATATGAAAAGAAAACAAAACACCTCTGAGGCTCCAATGCAGTCACATTGTTCCAGGACACAGGAGGCTGCAGACAGAGAGCCAGGGCCTGCCTGCAGATTTATTTCCTGAATGTGGGAATTCTGAAGGCAGTGCTTAAAGCAAGGTGGCCTGTCATGCATTAAATATGTCTGATTCCTGAAGGTTTTCACATGCAACCTGTATACCCTCAGTCTTTCTTTCTTATATCTTTGCAAGAGATAGTTCAGCTTTATTTACTTATGGTCCAATTTCAGTTCTTTTCACTACTGAATTATGAAATTATTCCTCTTAATACTGGCAGGATAGTTAATAATATCCAATATCCCAGATTTAAATTTAAGTATGTGTACAGACATTCTTTTTATCTGATAAATATTAATGTGTCATACATATTATTGCCAGATTTTTCCAGAAAAGAATGGAGAAAGTGGTTTAAGCATCATTCCTTATTACCACACAAAAATTACAAGTGCTTTCAGCAGATTTATACAGGTATACTGCTAGATATTATTAGTAATGGTAGTGAAATTATGATCTTCAGATATGATGCAATGATGATTTTGAAATATATGACTACTTTTTATTTTTGTTTTAAATTTTTCTTTCCAATTTTTCTTTCCTTGCTTAAAAAAATTTAAATTACTGGGCTTATAACTAACATGGAAACTGGGGTCCACAGGAATATACATAAATGGTCCTCATTTAAGAAAACTTCTGTGTTCAGTGATGAATTTTTTACTCATAATGTTGTTCATAATTCATTCATAAATGCTTCATAATATTAGAGAATTACAGAAATCAGTATTTTTAACTTATTTTCTCTGAAAACACATTTGCAATCACTCTTATCTTTAAATATGCGTAGTTATTTTCCTAATGCCATAATACACCTAAGTTAAGTCCATGTCACTGAATCAAATTAATGATTCAAATAATTTTTTGCATTTTCCTCTTCAATACTCAGTTTTGCTTTTCAAAATCTGTTTGGCATATGCTCATATTTCAGAAGTACAGAGGCCCACTCAAAAATGCAAAGTGATGGGCCTCACAGATTACACTGCTTGATGGTATTTGCTTATCAGCTTAAAGTATTTAATTTCTTTTACATCTGTTGTATCCTTTCTAGCTCATGGCTCCTAGCTCTCTGTAATAATAAAAAATCATCTTTGCAGTCTCCTTTAGGAAGATGTCAATAACAACAGTCCACAATATTCCAGTACAGAACACAGTGTGTTTAATGGCATGATGGTGAATTGACAGCTCTTTGCAGCTCATCATTTTACCTTTGTAGCTGCTACAGAGCAGGATTTTCACTGCCCTATTCCAGTGACTCCTGTGGCTTTACTCCTGAGTCGTTGCAGCTGATGAGAGGACAGGATGGTGTGTGGTGGCTGTTCCCTTCAGTATGTACCCATCCATAGGGTAAAATTTTAACTGGCACCTTACTATTTGTCCACTTTGCCTTCTGAGTCCCTCTGGAAGCTCCTCTGAACTGTTTTCTTTGGTGCTGACAACAAAAGACCTTGTAAGTTATCTAAAAATGGTTTCACTTCATTTCTCACTATCTTTAATTTATAGTCCTTTTTAGTGATTGTTTAACCATCTGTTTGGTTTCCTCTTCACCCAAGTAGTACCAGTTTCTTCTCAGACTGAGAGATGAAAGGGGAAAAGCTGCTATGAGAGGTCACAAAGTTCAAGCCGAGCTCCTACCTCCCATTTTCCTCAAAAATTTACTATTACTGTTAATCAGCATTACTCTGGTGATGGCATTTTTTGTTGTTGTTGATGAATTTCACTCTAAATCAAAATGTTAAGCTGTGATTTTTTGCAGGGAGTTTAAAAATAACCATGGAGCTTATTGTGAAGTGAGCCCTTTGAAGCCTCAGCCAAAACCACCAAGTTTTGTCAATCAGAATATTTCCCCATTGCTGAGGAACATTAATTAAGCTTTCAGTGACAAACTGAACCTGCAGATAAGGAACATATTTAGCACACATCTTCAATTGAAAAGGAGCCAATGACTGCCACTGTCTTCTTTATCAAGTGGGTCAAGCCTGATAGCTTTCTGTTCTTTCCACCGGTTCTCATGGTTTTTGTCCCAGAAACTGATAGTTGAGTGAGAAGAGATGCACTCATATCACGATGCATTTTCTGTCTTGACTTGTCTGAAGGCCTTCTTTAGTCTAGGGGACTACCCATGTAATTTTTCAGCTTGCAGTGAGAAATGTTTGCAGATTCCTCTCTTTTGTCTTACATGCTGATGTATTACTGGCAGGACGAATTTATTTGCCGTTATAAATGATGTACAAACACACAGTTGCCCTTTTTGAGTAGCAAGAGGTCAAACAAAATAGTACAGTGATATCCCATGGTAAATAAACTAAATCAGGTGCTCTCTTTGGTAGATCAGTTGATTGGTGTGGATCAATGAACCATTCCTATCATTACTAAGACACAAGGTGAAGCATTTCATCTTGCCCAGCACAGCATCATTCACTCTGGCTGACAGTCAAGTACTTCAGTAGTTTACACCTCTTTGTGCATTTATGTGGCCCCTGCCAGCTTAAGTTCCTCTGTAGACTTCAAAACCTCAAAATCACTTTTCAGTTTCTCACTGGGTGCAGATTAATTTTCTGGAATTCCAGCATTGGTGCTGAGGAAGAGGTTGGGTCACTAAAGGAAACCACTCTGGTGAAAGATAGCTATGAAAATACCCTGGCTTCATTGGTTTCTCTATCACTGCTTTCTCAGCCGTGATATCTTTAGACCTGACACTGTGTTTCCCTACCTGCCAGGCATGATGCCAGCCTGTCAAAATTATTTATTTCTCTATTTGTCATTTGCCACTTTAAAAAAAACTGATGTAATGTGCATTTGTGCATTTTTGGTGCTTGAGGAAAAAAACCAACAAAACAACAGGTTATTCTGATCTAGAATTTTCGAGGAGAGAAAAAACTTGGGAAAATCAAGGGGATAAGCAACAATTTTCTGTGGCCATATATGGGATTTGTGAAAGGAATAAAGGGATATTGCCAGAATCTTCTCATAATCTAAACAAACAGAGCTCTTTCAACTTAGCTCCCTCCATTGTGGTCAAATAAATTACCCTATGCATAACTTCAGTGCCACTGAAAACAAATCAGATTTGTCCATGGTTTTGTTGAGAGGGAGAGGAGGTGGTATTCAATAAGAGGCTTTCTTCAGACATTAGGAAACCCAAATACCTCTGCCACTCTTGATGTGGGTGGCCAGAGGTAACAGTAGGCTATGTTTATCCAGGTGACCTGTGAACTGCCTCAGAATGTCAGAACCAACCTACTCGGTGTCCAGGAGTGTCACTTCCCAGAGAAAATGTTGTCACCATGCTGAGATGTGCTAACATGGTTTGTACTCGGAAACCCCGGTTGCTACTGAGATGAAAATCTGGAGCACTGCACCTTTGAGATGTGAACACTTCTAAGCACACAAATCCCCTGGAAATATCAGCAGAGCTGTCTGAATGAAAAGTACAGGGATTGCCCTTTGCTTCTTTTGCAAGATGATGGCTGAGAAGAAACTGTCATTGCAATTGTCAGGTTGGTGTGCGAAAAAGAATTCTCTTCTGGATAATTTTTGCAGAATAACCTGACTTTCAAAAAACCATGATTAAAGATGACCCTTTATCTTCTTGTTGCCCATTACAGCATAGAGTCTGTGACTGAGTCATGTAATAGAGTGATAAAATGAAGTCTGGAGATTCGTTTCTGAAAACTGTTCTCATGTAGTTACAATACCCAGCACTTAAAAATCTCCAAGTGAACTTGCTTAAAGGTGATGTTCATGTAAGTATAAATGTGGAGTCATTTAAAAGCTGATTCTATGGTCCAAGTGTGTCCAGAGCAAAGATTAGGTTTGAACATAGCTCAAGGAACTGACAGAAATCCAGGGTCAAGGTATGAAAAAATTGTTCCCTTCCTGCTAGGAATTCATGGAGAACTACAAGCAGTGAAAACAGGGAGCCAAAGACATGATGATTTTTGCAGTGAGACTTGTGGAAATGATATAAGGCAGATAGTCTGAGAGCATCAACTAAGAGGGAAAGTGAGAGTGAGGAGGTGATCTCCATTCAGAGGCTGCTACAGGTTTGGAGAAGTACACATATTCATGGATAGCCATCTCTGCTGTCATTTTGTCCATCCAATGCTTGCTGAAATCCAATTCAAATGAAAGTCTGCAAGAGAGAGCTTAATCCTTTAAAGTATCTTAGTGACAGACAGTGACATTGCATGTGACTCTATTTATCCCAGTGTAGCTTTTATTCAAAATATTCTTCCATAAACTCAGAAGAAACAGATTTTTTTGTTGTTAGCATGCTTGTTTCTAAAATTTACTTTCTTTTTGAAGCAGGTATGTGGAAATAATGACTGTTGCCATCAACAGGCACTTATTATGCAGGAACTAGCCAGAAGAAAAACCTTCAGTTCCCAGCTACGAGAAAGGGGAAGGCAGAAGGCCCACTTGGTCAGCTGGGGTGAGTACAGTTGCTACAATAGTTTTCAAAACTTAACAATCAAAAAACCAAAGAAAAAAAAGTAGAGTTAACAAACACTCACAGACCCCACACCCCAAATTCAGAATACTATAATTTCTTTATTTTGATGGAAATCTTCTAATTTTCTTTCTGTGAGAAAAATCTAGAGGAGGCCACAAACAAAAAGCATCTGGGTTCAGGCATTGTGACTTGATCACAGCTATGTACATTTAAGTCTATAAAGCTTTGTGTTTGTATCTTAGCTTTACTTAAAATTGGAGTCTGTTTACACTCTTCTTTCTAGGAAAAAGAATATCTAAGTGCAGACCAATCTTTTTTTCTGATTGGAGACTTTGTTGCTTGCCCTATCCCACCTAAAGACCAAGAATCTGGGGTCAGTAATGAAACCCTCACATATAAATATGTAAACTTGTAAACTTGCTGCAAATATCTTTTTCAAACTTTGTGATTTCTAGACTCTTCCCTGGGAGATGGTTGTTTGATTTACTTAATGTCAGTTGCATGATTGATTGTAATGCAGAATATTTTCTCTATATTTGTATTTGTACTACAAAATATTAGATATGCAAATGTTGGAAATGTCTTGAAATACTTTAAATTTAATTCCAATTTCCTATCTCTACATCTTAGATTCTGTTACAAAAGCTATAAGAAATGATGGATTTTGGCCATCAAATTACTTGTATATACAACTTATTATAATTGCCATAATTATTAAATTTGACAGTATATGATGGTGTTACAGTGGTTAATGTTCTCCTAAGTACTATGTACAACTATATGTGCGTGTGTGTGTAAGTAATACTAAGAAAAAAGAGAAGTCTGTCTCTCTACATCAGGCAGAAATAAAGAAGAATAGAAAATGGAGGATTATTGCTTGTGCCTATCTGGTCACTTTGTATGTGAAGTGGGGCCCTTTGCCCAAGTACAGACTTAAATGTATCAGTGCTACAGTTTGGGCTTATGTAAAATGATAGTAATTACAAGTATTTTCTAGGGACAGTGTGAGTCAGCAGTGTTTGTAAAAAAAGCTTTTCTATCTTTAGATGAGTGGCACATTAAAAGTGCAATGAATTAGTGTTTTTGTCAGTGATGCTAGATTAAATGCTTTTTGATCAAGAACCCCACAGTTGCTGGGAAGCTTGCTGAATTAAAATGACCTGAACACTCAAGAAAACCATGACCAAGTAGCTTGCTTTCTAATCTCTAGGTTTGCTACATGATAGTCAGGGTTTAGTGAAACTATTGCAATAGCCATAAACCAACCATGCGACATTTTACAGCTTTATGAGGAGGAAGCCCTTAGCACTGTGAGCTTGATGCTGTTTCACAGTGGGAAAATTTCACAGCTCAGAAAACAGCTCATCCTGTGACCTGTAATGTTATCAGCAGTAACTAACTCTGTGCACACAGTTCTCTCACAGCAAATGAAAACAAGGACGTTTGCTTTATTTTCAGCAAAAGAGATTTAAAAGAATACTTCAGATTACAGCATGTTAAGAGTTTGGCTTGACACTAATGTAGCTGACTTGTAGCAACTCATTAAACCCTGGCATCACAGCTGTGCTGCAGAGCCCTAAAAATACACACAGCTGAGTCATTCTGATATTTTGTACAAAATCCTTTTACCTTATAGAGTTATGCTTTCACTAAGTCAGGTTGTCAAGAGCAGTAACTTAAATATTGAGCTAAACTCTCATTTGGGCTGGCCACTTACCCATGTTGCCATGAAGAGGTGTCCCAACCACCTGAGACAGAGAGATGTGGATCTGTTCTTGCACAGATCCTTTCCCTTTACTGCAGCTTAAAGGACCATGGGGCATGGCTCTGAAAGTGAGGTGTATACAGCACCTGTGAAGGCACAGCAACTCAAGGTAGCTTTTTAGTGCTGTCTCTCATGTTCAAGGAAGTCTACATGCTAATTGCCTTATAGAATAAAGATAATTTTATGTATTCTACTGCTAGTGATTGTTACAGACCATTGGAGAAGGGTCACTTTCGGACGAAACGCTCGGGGAGACGGTTTAGACCGAAATTGTTGCCCGCATTCTCCACCAGATGTTGCGTGAGACGAATCTCGCCGTGGGCGCGAGCTTGGTTCACGAACAGAGTCAGTCGAGCTCGTGTTGGTTCGGGTTGGTATCAGTGAACTAACTTCGATCCGCCTGGCTCTGGACCCTGCTCAGGAACCACCCTCTGCCGATCCCGGGCATGCGCACCTGGGCCAGCCCCAACTGGGCACAGGCGGGGCGAGCACCGTCCGGGCCCATCACCCAGCAAGTCCTGGCACCTGCTGCCTACAGAAGGGGCTGTGTGCACAGACAGGTGCAGGGACCTCCCCAGCATCTGACTCCCAGTTCATACATCCAGTATCACCTTTGGTCATAGGTTTGGTTCCCAAGCACTTCCTTTTGCAGAAATGTAAGGTGCAAAGGCCAAACAACAGCAGCACAGCCATGACTCCATTCTGGAATAGCTGCACAGTCACAAGAGTGCACAGGCAACACAGAGGATGGAGAGAGCCCTGTTTTCTTTTAGTCTGTCTCTTTTGCTGTTTAACAAATTACTTGGTCAAATCAGAATTTTGCTGCATGCTCCATCCAAGGAGACACTGAACACATTGAACTCCCTCAAGGACTTGATATGAGTTTTAAAAATTTATTGCCCAATCTCTGGGTTGATTTTGCTGTGCATAATCCCAGAGAGTGGGTACATGTCCATGTGTCACTGCACATTTTCTTAAGAGCTCTCAAAGCAAAGCAGAATCACATGCTATTTGTATCACAGTTATTAGAAAGACAACAGATGTAATAGAGCTCAGAAAGACAAAACCAGGTTCCTGTGAATCTCCTGGCACTGCAGAAACCTGCTTTGGAACCTTGCTGAAAGAAAATGTGTTCCCAAAACCTTATCAATGGGCTGTACTTTTTACAGATTCCCTCTTCTTCCCTACAGTGCTGAGAGAAAATTTTGCAACAAAGCATATAGCCAAAAAAATTGTCATTGTGTACATTTTTACAGTTTCAAAGCTCAAGCCATAAATGCTCAAAGGATGACTGCATAGTAGCCCATGCATGTTTTTGTGACTAAATATTTGTATTTTGTGTCTAAGTACATCACGTAGTGCACTACCAACTCCATCTGTTCAGCTCAGGGCCCCCTTTTAAGTTTCAGTGGCATCTTTAGGTGGGATATGATTAAGGGGGGAAATAAGGATTTGGTTCAGACTATATAGCCAAAATGTCCTGATGCATCTGACCAGGCAAGCCCAGGGCTTCCCAGTGTTACGGTGGAATGTTACTTAGGACAGTGAGGTGCAAGATCACAAAACAGCTTCTAAAAAATCTTTAAATGAAAAAATATACTTTGAGTCCAGTAGGGGGAAATTACATCTTATTCATGACTTTACTGAAAAATTACATTACACAGAAAAATGTTATATTAAGAGACCGCTCATGCTGCAAAACTATGTGAGCAAAAACTTAAAGGTGCCAGAATTAGGATATCCTGTGTGACCCCATTTTAGTTCCCTGAGGCATTACAGGTTTTCCCTCAACACTTTGTTCTACTTCTGATGCATTGCATGGTTTATGTCTTGCCCACATTTTACTAGCAAGGCCCATATCCCATATCCTCCAGTTACATTTTCTGGTATCATTGACCAGACCCTTGCTATCTCTGCTGTCTTGCTCTTGTCCTAGGTTCCCCAGCTATCTCCCCTTTCTTATTTCTTACCACCTTTTTATTCAACTACTATGTCCTTCTATCCACCTATGAGTAGTTACCAGCTCCTTTCCAAGTCTTGGTCTCTTCCAACTCTGTCATGGTCTCTGCCTTCAAAATATTTTGGTTTACATCCCATTTCTCACCAGAATTAGCTTTGAAAACAGCTCATGCATAAGCCCAGTACCTGTGTGCATACTGGAAATCCTGAGTAGTCCCAGAAAAGTGATGATGTAAGTTGTTACTGGCAACCTGTATTTATGGTGATTTGGTAAATTAATTGGTGAAAGCTTTTTTAGTTTATTTTCTGTAGTTCCTTGAAGGGGATTAATATTACTCAAGCAATGGGAAGTGTATTATTTTTCATGCTTCTCTTCACTCTCAAAACATGGGATTTATGTTCATCTGTTCTTTGCAGCCTGTTCTATCTGACCTGAGCAACCATATGCAATAGGGTGGCATTGTTGCCTTCTGTCACAAAACAACTTTATTTTTTAGTTTCCATGTATCCTAAAGTAACTGAACTGCAGCCTGTGAAGCAGCTGGCAGGTAAATACACTGTGTAAATAGCTTTATTTCATTTGCTGACATTAGATTTTAAGGGCTCTATGTTGTCATTTGCCCTTCTTGCAGCTGTTGTAGCATGTGCTGGACCATTTCACAGGATATGCTGAATATAAGAATATCAATATCTGCAAGGTAGAAAACAGGCAGGAGGTAGTTTCTTCCTTTTTTTTTTTTTAAATTATGGATTACATTTTGGAAAGAGAGCTCCAATTTATCTCAGCTTTGGAAACAGTTCTTGCAGAGTTCTACAAGTTCAGTACATCCGTGCACTTTTGAAATTATATGTGGGGCAGGAGGTGCTTTATAAACCTGCAGCATTACATCACTGGCTTAGTGAGGGTAGGGAGGAAATTGTGCTGGGTAATGATGAAATAAATAAATGTTGAGCAGCTGTTTCTTTAGTCTGTGGAATTGTAAGAACAGGAGTGAGAGGTGCAGGCAGCAAACCAGAGCAAACCTGTCATGACACGAGGCACAAAGGCCATGCAGTAAGGTCTCTGTACGAGCACAGGAACAGATTCTGAAGGCTGGTTTTGATTTTTTTTTTTTTTTATTGAGAACTTAATTTTGTCTTCTTTAATTTTTCTCACTTGTGTTTTTAGTTTTTTGCTTATTTTGTTTGTTTGTGGGTTTTATTGTTTACATAGTAGTCTTGCAATCTAAACAGAGTCCACCTAGCCACAGTAAAATCTTGATCCTTCCCAGTTAGCTCTTCTGCAGACCCAATAATTTCCATCTGGAAAGGCAGTCATTAATGAACATAGAGGGTCATGGTCAGATCTGTCATTTAATTGCTTTCACAACACACCACTACAGAGCATGTAATGGCTCTCTATTGAAGTGTTACTACAAATACATAAGCCTAAACCTACAATTAAAAATAAGTGGACTAAATTATTTTGGTGGTACAATATCATCAACGGTTTTAATTGTGGGGTTTTCCTTCCCGATTTGCAAAATCCATTACATTTCAGTCTGTGTGAAACCCAGAGCTTCTCAGAGTTCCTGCTGATCTTGCTTGAGATTTAACTTTTACTCACAAAACAGAGGGAGACTGAGAAATAGCAGGACAAGTTTTCTCTCATCATCTTGCCAGAGTGCTGAAAACTGCTCATGATACTTCAGTCTCTGTGCCCTTTCATTTGGAAGCGCCTCTGCTGAGAGTGTCAAAGAAATAACAAATAATGCAGCTGTGTAGTAATTTTACTGAGGGTAAACAGTGTCTCAGTAAAAGTGGAGTTAAGGGCAACTAATAATTCACAGAGGTCACCACAAAAGCACATTACATCACATTTTCATAGCATCGGGTGAGTTATTTGTTTTGAGTGAATTATCCAATAAATTTTGGCATTGGCAGAATCCAGAACAGGCCCTAATTCTCACAAAGATGTCAGTCACATAGATGAGTCTGCAATGTTTGTTATCAAGAGAATGTTACAAATGCATTTGGTACAAATGCACTGGTACTACCATGTGCAATTTATAGATAGTCTGTGAGCTTGCCCCTTTTATTCTTTATTTTCTAGAGAGCCAGAGTGTTCATATGAGTTTCAAGCTGTGATTGAACCTTTAATAAAAAGTGGTGAGCAGAGATGAAGCTTTGGTGAGCCCAGGCAATACTGCTGTCTGTAGAGCAGCCATTCAAACTCAGGGTAATTTAGGCAGACTCCCTGGTCCTGCCTTGTCCCAGTCCCCTGTGAAACATGACTGGGGCCTTTCCAGTCCCCTAGGAAGTGCTGAATTTAGGTTTTATGGTGGGCTGGAACTGGAAACATGAAGTGCTGGGGGCTGGACAGACAGAGATGGAAAGTTGGGTGCAATATGAGCTCTGATCTGGAGGGTGGTTGAGAGCCTGGAAAGGTACCTTCAGCTCATCTCTCACTCCTCACTTTTGTGAGCATTAATGTGTAGTAATACGTCAGTGTGCAGGAGCAGCTGCCAAAATGGGATAAAGAAAAGCCCATAGCAAAGGTACAAACAGTGCATCAGAAACTGTGTAGCTTCAGTTTAATTCAGTTTAAGTCTGATTTCACATATTCGAAGTTAGCTGCAGCAGACCAGCTGATCTGGTACATGATTTCCTCACACGTCTTATGAGGTGAGTGAATAATGCACTATCAGCTACAACAGAAGTCACCTTTTCCACATGGCATGTGCCATCTCCTCAGGTGTCTTGATGCCTGTTTCATGCTTTTCCTGCAAAGCCTGGGAAAAGAGTGGAATTATGTTTTCTGACTGAACATGACTCTCCATGTCTCCCAGTGTAAGTACCCGTGCTCAAAAAATAGTAAATTACATTAATAATTCATATAAAGCTATGCAGCCTACAGATAGTTTAAATACATTATCAACAGCTAATACTCTATACTTATAAAAAAAAGACAGAGTTCTTCCCTCCTCTTCTTTCCTGAGGAAGCAAAACTCAAGGCTGTATTTCTTGGCTGAAAATAGACAGACTTCAGTGTACGATGTGTGCTACCTGGGAGTCTGGCTCTGGGCTCTAAATTCAGCAGCTCCATTCTATCTTTGAGAAAAAGCTGCTTCTCTTGTCGTGTATGGTTTCTGCCTTATGTTCAATATATATATAAAACAACTGTAAACCAACCAAACAGTGGCCTTGAACTAAGCATCAGTTAAAGGAGGAGAAGCAAAGAACTCCCCACCACACACAGCATCATTTATCAAGGCATGCTTGTATTGACCAGGTTACCTCTGAGGAAAATATCCTGCTTTCAGGCATTATTACTGAAACTTTGGGAAAAGTTTGGGTAAATCTTAGCTGTAGAGGCTTAACAATTTGGAAGCAGTTTGCTATTTTACAATCTTTCCCCTCCCAAGCAGTTGTCACAGTGACCATCCAGATATACAACACAGTGACTTCCCTTGCCACTTGATGCTTTCAAGTTGCTGCAGCCCCTCCTCACGGGTAGCATATTTCAGAGAGTGGCAGACTGGGCTCTAAAGCACCTCCATATGCTACAAAGCAGCAGTGGTTGTACATACAGTGTAATTTGAAACCTAACATAATGAGATCGTGTCCCCCTGTAAATCTGTGATGGTTTTCTGGCTTCAGAGGGCAGATGCTGTTTTACCTTGGTTGAGGAGTAGATGCAGAGACCAGCTGAGTATATTTTGAAGATTTTTAAAATAGCCTCAAAAAATCAAATAGTAATTGCACTGGAGCTGTCAAACTCTTTTTCAACACTCCTAATAGCATAAAAATACATACATTTATTGTTATGTGGATAAAGATGCATGTATACTTAGACATTGGCAGGAGAGAATGAGGGAGAGTACCTCTCAATGAATATTGTATTAGATATTTCCTCTGTTATGAAAGCTACCTTTTCAAAGATGGATTGCACCTTATTTTCCAACTACAGGTTTCTCCTTCCTCTCTGACAGTTTATTTTTAGAAAGGTGAGTGACAACTCAGTGATCTTCCATTTGCTTACCCTGTTTTTACAGCCACTCCTTCCCTTTGTTGCCCCTATTCTTTCATTTAAGCTGTGCACAGGAAGATCTGTCACTTCTTACACTTGAGAAATATCTACGTATTATAGAGATTAGATCCTGATCCAAGCTTTATTTAAGTCAGTGTGAGATTCCAGTACACTTTAGATGAGGTCCTAAGTGTTACTTGCACAAAGATTCTCCCCAGCTGGGAAATTATTTATTTAAAGGTATTCCTCTGTGCTTTTAAAATCTTGATTTTCCTTACCTCTGAGAAACATCATAAAACTGAAATTTCTGGTCAATGTGTCTGTGTCAAGAATCTACTGTGTATTCTTATAGTGTATTTTGATGATGGCATTGATTTTTCACATCAGAAAAATGGGTGATACTTAAGGATCAGAAATGTGCTGGTTAACACATTGGACTGCTGTGTTCAGCTCAGACTCTCAAGAAAATTGTTTAGCTGACCATTTGCCTCAGTTTGCCCATTTGAATCCTTTGCAAAGTTTAAGTGTCGTTTGTCTTTAAAGTCCCTGAAACAAAGGGGATTAATTAATGCAAAAAAAAAAAAAAAAAAAAAAAAAAAAAGTTATTTGTTTAGAAACAAAATAGTTCTACAGCATTAGCTCAGGTCTGAGGGACAACAAAAAAGGATTTGCTAAATACAGCCTCATAACAAACAGACCAGGTTCATAATTTCACAGAAATTATGTAATGAACAAAAATCCTACCCATACTGTACTAATGCTTCATTGTACATAAATCAAGCATATTGCCTATTAGACTCTTGTCTCTCCAGAAAAGCAGATTCAGTCTCACTCTAAATGCATGGGGAAGACATGTCCTTTTGGGCCAGAACCCTGTGTCCTCAGTCAAAGCCTGGTCCTATAAAAAAACCATTTCATATGGGAAAGTAACGTGCAGCACTGCAAAACACCCAGTTGTGTTCATCCCATAAACTGCAGTTTATGGGATTTACTGCAGTAACCTGCAGACACAGAATTAATTGCTTCAGCAATTCAGCTTCACCATTCTGCAAAGAAACCTGGGCACCCAAGAAGAGATGGGATTGTTTCAACTTTTTCTGTTGCATGACAAATATATTTGCGTTATAACTGCGCCTCAGTTCACTAAATTACATGGTCTGTGGTTTGCTCTGATTGTTCCGTGGCTTCACTTCACTATAACCACAAACCACAGGGAACTGACATGGTCTCCATAGTTTCACTGGTTTTGTCATAACCATTCCTGCTGGTTTCACCCAAAAGGAAATGTTAAACAGGATCCACTGTAGAACATTTCTACAAATGCTTATTCCTGAACTCTTTCAAAGGCACACGGCTAGGCAGTGTTTCTGTCTACTGCAAACCTCCTTGTGAGTGCAACTCAGGCAGCTCCCTCCTGCCCTCCCAGGTGATAGGATTGGATTCCAGCTCACCCAGAACTGAAACCCACATGCCCTGGTGGAGGTCATGGGCCAGGTAGCCTTTCTGGCTAGCAGCTTTAAATGTTCTTGTGGCTGACAATGAATGAAGTGCTATCCTGTCATGTTGCTTGTCCTGTTTACTTCAACTTGATTACTACACTTGAAACACACGATAAAAATATGAACCTGTGAGATGAGTTAGAAGGTGGAGATGGAGGCCAGAAAACATCCTCACAGCTGGAACAGTTTAGATGGCATAAGACTGAGAAGATCTGGGAATGGAAATACCCCATAGTTTCTATGGGCTCCTCTGCAAGAAGAGGAAGAATGGCACTGGCTTGCACTGAGAGTGGCTGATCTTTCATTCCTCCACTCCCTTTCTCCACCCAGAGGTAATGGTCTTCACTTGTTGGGTTTTTCGGTTCTTTAGGACATTGCATGTGCTCAGGCAGTTCAAAAAGGGGCTATCAAGCCATCATTTCAGTGGGTACAGCCAGAGTGTGTTTCTACGTGTGAGTACACCCAGAAGTCCAGAGCACTTGAAAGCTCTTACAAAAGAACAGTCTGTGGGGCTTCAATACTTTTTAAAGACAGCTGGCTCGTCATTATCTGTGGTAGCAAAGGCCTAGAAAGATACAGCTGATAGACTGAGGTGATACACACAACATAGGTTATAGTGGGGAGTAGATCAGAAAGATACCCAAGTGGTGCAGCAGGGAGCCAGCTCAGGTTGCCCAGGATAATGCTGCACGTGAGCTCAGCTGATCTCAGGCAGGCTTTTCCATGAGTTATTCCAATGCCTCCACCCTGTCCTCCTCAGCCAGGTACATAAGGCAGAGCTGTTCACCTTCATCCCGAGTGATGCCAGCTCAATTTTGTTGGGACAAAACTGCTCAGTTGCATCTCTTGGAACATGGATGTTTCTTCCAGGGAATGCAGCATAGCTTCATTCAGCACAGCTTCATTCATGAGGACTTTGCTCTGCAATGAACCAGAAACCACTTGTATTTCACTGGATCCATGGTATGATCTACCTGTGCCAGAGAGGCTGTTTGCAGAAAAGGGAGAGTTGACTGTAATGCTGTTTCTGATGGCAGGAATAACACAAAATCTCATGGCAAGGATGAGAATACTGTGCCATTTCTTAGTTAGATCTGTTTTGTGGAAGAACAGTGAACCCGATTTAAAGCGTTATTTATCTGGCACATTTTAATGGATTCTAAATGATGGAGGAATGGGCTGAACAGAGGTATAGTGAAATATGGGGGTGATTTGTTCCAGGCAGTTGTGGCATCACTAGCTTGATGAGTTTTTGTGTCAGCCAACTGCACTATTTCAATAAATCAGAGCATTTTTATGGCTACAGTGAGCACTATGGTGCATAGTCCACTAGTGTTATATAGATAATTCCATAGATATAGATGTGCTTCCAAGTAGGTAGTAAACAAAGACTATGAATATCTGCACCAGCCTGGAGTATCTCTGTGTCCCTGTTGTAATTTGTGACCAAATAACAAAATATGTTGTATACTAATGTTATCACATATATTTGAGTGCTCTGGAAGGGCATCCTCAGAGATTCTGCATCCATACACACACAGAGATACACACACTCTCTCCCATTCAGATGCTCTCCTTCTCTGTGGGGTTCTACAAAGAGATGTGAAGCACATAACTCTTCCCATTCCAAGAATCTCCTGCTAGAAATAAATCCTTGGTTAGAAACAAGCTTGTATATAGTGGGTTTTCAAAGCAGCAGAGCTCACGTTTCAACTAGATAAATAATGCACAAGCTAGATTCTTATTTGACCCTCCTCTGTTTGCAAATTTAATTAAAAAGAAGCAGCAGAATAACTGTGTAGCCTTCTCCTAGAATTTAGCAGAGTACTTAAGCCTCTGGATCCGGTCCAAATTTCAGAGTTGCTTTAATTTCAAAGAAAAAGTCATCTCTCTTCAGTCTTACTGATTCTCGTGGTAATTGTTACTAAATACTGAGTTGTTTCCATTGGCACCTATTTTCCACAAATGTATCAGTCCTTATTTTTGTGTGATTATTGCTGGATGAACAAGATCTACCCTTTTTTGCTTTAAACCTAACGATTCTCCAGTTGTGGAGAAGCTAATGAGTGTAGAAGGCTCCCTGGGGAACCCCATCTGTACACCTCCAATGGGACAGGACTTTGTTGGGAAGGGAGGAAAGTGGGATTGACATCCCTTCCGCCTCTCTATCAGGAATGGAAGACTGCAGCTGTGTGACCTGCTAACCTCATTATTTTTTGGAAGTTCAGTGTTCATTTGGTAAACAAAGGCAGGATGAAACTTTCTGCTGGTATAAACCAGAATACTTCTGTTGTCAGAAATGAACCTTGCCAGATTACTCCATCAAAGGAATTGACCCAATATCATGGGAATTTGTTACTGGAATATACATTGAACTTTTTTTTTGGACTGTATTCCTTCTCTTGAAAACTTTAAGTTTTCTGGTTCTTCAGAGATCACTTGCAAGGACTTTTTTTTTTTGTTTTAAATTACTGTGAGATGAGGTAGATGGGGGAAAAAAAAATCACTGGACTTGTCTTGAACACCAGCAAAAAAAAGACTTAATTTAGAAGAAAGGAAAACACTGCTGTACTGAAGTTGCCTTTACTTGGCAGAAAGAGGGGGGAGGAGGCTGTGAAATGAATGATTTGAGCCAAGGTGCTTTGTTTCATTTCTGTGAGGTTTTCTTAATCATTGGGTCTACTTTTAGTGTGAAGCAATACCAAGATTCAGCCACTTCAGAGGGGAGGTATGGAGAGTCAGCAGATGCCACAGACAGACAGAAATCCAGACTTCACCCACAGGGTGAGAGGTGGGTAATGACTACGTGCAGATTTGCTCCTGCCAAGTGTGCAGCAGCCTTGGAAAGCTTCTAAAAGCTGGGTCAAGGTGTGTGGGCTGCATGTGCTGTTACCTACACATCCCCTGAGAAAGCAAGCAGTGGTTCACCTTTTACACTCCTTCTTTTCCCATACCCTCTGTGCCCAAAAACATGGACCATGTCTGTTCTGGCTACAGTATCTGTGGACCAGAGAATCTTCTGCCTGGTTACAGAAGCTGCTTGCACTGACTTCACTGTGTGCACCTGGATGGGATGCCCTCAAAATCAAGGTTTGGTTGGTTTGTTTGGGGTTTTTTTAGCACATGAAGGCAATTCAGCAGGGAGCCAAAAGTTCACAGGACTGATTTATTTACTCTATATACGGAAAGGGCACCAAGAAGTCTTATAAATTCAACGTGTTAAGAACTTTACTTCTTATATTTAAAGAATATTTGAGTTTGCTATACTAGGTACCAAGCAAGAGAAGGTATACTAGGTACCAAGTAAGGTAAGTAATGAATTCTATCCCAAGAGTTTACTCTATTTGCAAGCAGAGTGAAAGCACAGCACTATCATCTGGTTTTCTTTGCTGAGGTTTAAGATTACCACCTAGTTTTCCTGAGATTGCTCTAAGCTTGGTCAATCCAACTTTTAAATTGGCATTTCTAGAATAAATATCACTTCAAATTATATGATCAGGATCATGATCATTATCAGTTTGATTGTCCTTGTGGGTAAAATTGTTGGTTTTACCCCATGAAGATACAACAAATTTTTGGACTGACACCTAATGATAACTGTGATTTAGAAGAAGACTTCCTTCATTTAACCTTGAGCATAAAAAAATTAGATGTTTAGTCTCAGTAAAGGCTCTATCAGTAGCCAGCGAAGAGGTGCTTCTAGAAGATGATTCATCCTATCCAAAAATAGGTGTCTAGGACTGCCTGGATGATTTTCCCACTGCATATATCTTTCTCTCTCCAAACAGTGAGGGAACCTGTATAACTAACTTGGACAGGATACCTGTGTTTTAGATGGTTACCTATTTGTGAGAAAGGTCTGCTGAAATCTATTTGGTTACAGTCCTTCTTTGTGGCTTCTCTTTCACAGTCAAGGCTTTGGACTCAGATAGAGTTTCAACAACACTGTAGCATTGTAGCATTTACTATCTACTGACAACAGTAGATAGTAAAGATAATCTCATTCCCAAGCAAAAACCAAAACAAAAATTAAAGAAAAAAAACCCAACCCAAACAAGAAATAAAGAAATGTGGTATTTGTATGCACTGTGGGATGATTTTGCTCTCCACTGAGAAATGTGGGTGCATTTGGCAAAAATGGAACTGAGCTGTATGATTTCTGTCAACTGTTAAAATAAACCACATATTATAAATTGCAGAATTGAGACTCCTTGGGTCTCAGTTGGTTCATCATGAATGGTCACATTAAGCAAGTTGTAAAGATAAGGATAAAATCTAGTCACACAGAATTCACAGCCCTGTTCCCCAGTCAGTACAAACAGTTTCAGTTTGTGTAATGAACCTGTGCCTGTTCACTTCTTTCTACACTTTGGCACCCAGCTGGGTGCCCCAACCTCCCTTTACGAAAGCCCAAGTATAAAAGGGCTGGACTTGAGTGAATGCTGCATGTGTGGGTGAAAGGGAGCAGGAGTGCCTTAAGGTGGATGACACCTCACTCCATGTCAGAGATGCCGACTGTTTTGGGGAATCTGAGCTACCACACAGCATGGTTTTGGATCTTGTGAGAGGCTCTGAAAGATGTGGATTCCCACTGGATCTCTGAGATGACAAATTATAACTGTGAAGTGTTATCTTCTACATTCAATTTATTCCATTGCCTTCTTGACCCTTGAAGTTTTATTAAAATATTCTAATTTCTCTTTCTTTTAATCAGTAATGAAAACTGAAGTGTGACAACCCACCTTCTAAATGTGCTACTCAGCAATTATTCCTATCAGAACCTCTTTGTTGTCATTGATAGGTAGTTCCCTTTGCTAGGCCAGCAGAATAATTAAGCTGATCCATATATTAGGCTGATGTTTGTCTTTTCCTGATTAATACCAAACATGGGAGAATGGACCAAGGGCCTATTTCTGTTATTTTAATATGTGTGTAAACCAGGCCATTAGGACATTGATGTTTCCCTCAGATGAGCACCTTTCCCTCTGATGGTACCAATGCAAGAATGGGGTCATGACAGAGAAGTTGATAATGGGGAAATACATCCTGCAAGTTGGAGCTCCTTAACATTCAACATTTATGTTACCATCCCTCATGAATTAAAATGACACTTTGTGAAGTTTTACTGCACCTCTCCAGCAGTTCTGTGAGCTTGTCAGCCCAGGGAAAATCAGCTGCAGTCACTGCTACAGGAGTCTGCACAGCAGATATTCCCAGAGTCAGGAGTCACATTGGCAGAGCTCAAGAGTATTGACTGCCTCTGCTGCATTTCCCAGAGATAGGATGCAATGTTGTGTCAGAATCTGTACATTTTCATTTTAATCACCAGCATTATTAGACTCCCTCCCCCCAGAAGATACGATTCTAGGAGAAGGGTGACTTTATCCCAGACTAATCATCCTGGCTTTAGAAATGCCCTCATTATTCCAGAGCAAAAGCATCTCCTGCCCTGCATGCAGTGTCAGCACTCAGAGTTATTTTGGTCAGTATCCCATCCAGAAAAGCTTTGCGTCATACAGGTCTATACTGATTACAGATAACCCTGCACTGAAATTAACTTGGTCCTGTGGATGGGAAAGAGGTATCCTTTTGCTGCCCTCTTTCTTCTACTTGCAAACATATCTCCTGCATGTGTTAGCTTAGTCACTTCCACTTTTCATCAAAGGAAGTCAACACTTTGAAATGAGGTGAGATAGTTAAAATCAAATTATTTCAGAAAGACTCAGTGTAGTCAAAGGCTATTGAGTCTATAGCCTTACTAAATCTCAGTGTATAGCAGATTTTTTTTTCAGACAGTTTTTAAAGATGATTACACATACACAGAGAAATGATATCTCAGAGTATTGGTCCCAACAGATTTATTTCTAGAACAGATCTCCTAGTTTAACTAGTAAAGATGACGATATTTTCCCTCATTGTGCATAATGGAATTGATTTTCCATCAAAAATCAGTTATTCTTCTCAGACACGTATTTAAAACTGTTATTTTAATAAAGAAAAAATATCTGGACAGTTTTGACAATCACATTGCATTGAAGTATAGAGGTCAAAACTATCAGCAGTCTGTCTTTATAACCCCCCATGATATTGTACTTTTAAGGACTAGTGCAATTTGTCATTAAGAGCATAAGGAGAATAGACATTATGAACATAAGATGAGAATCATCAGAGACTTCTCATGCAGCAGTTCTTACTCTGGGCACTTTGTATTTATTCTCACAGTGCCAATATCTGAGAGTTATTTATTTGGTTTGTTGTAAACATCTTAAGCAACTGTCCAATTATTACTCCGTATCAAATAAAACAGAGAAAATATCATCTGAAAGAAATACCTTTCCACCCTGGCAGAGGATCAGAAGCAGGTGTTTTAATGATCCATACTGGCAGATGTATGTATTCTTTGCTGGCTTTGTTAGTGGTCTGGAAAAATGAATGAGCAGTGAAGTAAGAAATTTTGCAGATGACTGAAGGCCACTGAGGACTAAGGATAGCTATGAAAACTTTTAGAAGACTCCAGGAAAAAAAGGTGAGGTAGAACTATGACAGCAAGAAGAATCTTCTGTTTTGAATAAATAGAAAATAATCAGATCTTGGAAAAAAATCCCAAATGTCAGCTATGTGGAAGATTGGATAATACCTGCACAAGGTCTTGGGTCCTGGATTGAACTAGGCCGTGAGCAAGACTAGGCCGTGAGCAAGACTGAGAGCAAGACTAGGCCGTGAGCAAGACTGAAGAAGTGCTGACTGTCAGAAAGACTATTAACAATAGACCGTTGAGACTGTTAACAATAGACCTTTGACAAAAGTGCTGATGTGTGCTAACTTCAGCGGTTTATGTTGCAAGTAAAGAAGATATGGTCACCAAGAGCAGGAGCATGTATCAATTTTGAAGCTGCAAGAGGTGGGGTTGACATTGAATAGGTAGCCTATAGTGAGCTCAATTTTTGCAATATGTATTAGCTAATTAAGTTAACAACTAATGGGATAATGACAAGTGTGCATATATTAATCTAACAAGTATAAATAATAGTCTGTTGCTCTAATAAAATCGGACTTGATTGATCATATTGATCGTGTGTCAATCCCTTTCTTGCGACAAGTGGCGCCCGAACAGGGACCCGACGGAGAGGCCCACCGGAGAGGACCTGGGACCCGACGGAGCAACTCTTAACTCCGACGGAGAGGACTTCTCAACTTTATCGAGACAATACTTTTCTTCACAGAGAAGGTCTTGGATTTATGCAGCGAGTGGCGTTGGGAAACTGGCAAGAAGTCCGGCCCGGGATAGCAGTACCGGAGACTACCTGTTTGCTGATCCGAAGAGAGACAGCATCTGAGAGGAGTCTGTGAGCCGAAGACGTCGTAAGCCGTTACTGCTCGGAGTGGCTGTGCGCGCACAGGTATTAATGCTTTTATCATGGAAAGGCAGACGACGTATGATAAATGCTTTTTAGAAAAGCGGGGAACAAAGTTAAATTGGAAAAAGGAGACTGCTGCCCTGGTGGTCTGTGTAGCTGGTGCCCAGCTACAGTTTGCTGCCTTAACACCTGATCTCCCAGTACCAATGAATGCTCAAAATATGGACTTGACCTCTAAACAGTTATTTGAGACACCTAAAATACCCCCATCAGCACCTGAAGGGACTATACTGATTCAAGCTCAGCCAACTGTGTCATTTGACCCTGGAGGGTCAGATGAAAAGCAAAAATGGGACTGAGAAGCAAAACGAAAAGCGACCGAAAACACCACCAGAATCGTCAGAGGACCCAGAGGGAGAGAAGCTGGAGAACACACGGCTCCCAAACACTCTGCCACCGTTGCCTTCCTCTCGACCTCCAATGCCTGCTTTATCTTCTTGACCACAGTTGCCATCAATTAATCCTCTGCTTCACCTGTCAACACCATCAGTGCCTGCTATAGAGCAACAACCAAGGAAAGAACTGGGACTCGGAGACAAGCAACTCAGGGAACTGCTGAAGAAACTGAAAGAACAGGAGACCAAGGATGAGTATATCCCTGAAAAAACCCTAGTTTTTGCTCCAGGGAATACCCTGAACAACCCAGGGGCACTAATTCATTTTTATCCCCTGATCTGTTCCCTATCCCTGCTCCTACTTCCCTTAACCCTTTAACACCCACTGCTCCACCTCTTCTAGATCCAACATGGGGAGGGGAGGGTGGTGGAGGGGATAGTGGGGGGGGGAAGGTGGAATCAACAATTGCAATTTCATCATAAATGGCAAATGCTGTGTGAAAATGAAGCTGTGATTCCTAGACAGAACACCGATGCATTATACGGAGTGCAAGCACAAATATTACTTGGTGCTTGTCCTTTTGTATGTGCAGATTTGCAGGCATGGTTTCGAACTGAAGTGTTACAAGTTTCACAAGAATTGGCGTATAAAGCTTTGTAAACTGTGCATGATCCTGCACAAGCAACCCTCTCTTTAAAAATATTAAGCAGGGGGGAGCAGAGCGATATCAAAAATTTGTGGATCACTTATATTCAGTGGTAATATCACATCCCGATTTGACAGAAGAGATGAAAACAAATTTTTTTATATGTCAGCAATTAGGACTACTCCCAAAAAGTGCTACAGCAGCCCAATTGTTAGAAGCTTCTGAGCAAATGCTAGAAGCAGATAAAGCTGCTTAAGAACCATATTGCAATGATTTTTATTGCATTATTGCAGTTTTATCTGGTTCTCAATATTGATTTATACTGTGGTGCATGGTCCACTGGTGTTTCACACAGAGACAAAAAACAAACAAACACAAAACTTGGTAATTACACTTGGGTTTTGGTTTGGAAGATTGTACCACTTCATTTAACTTTAGGCTAGCTTCATTAGATTTTATGAGAATGAGTATGCTTTTTCAGAGGCCGAGAGTTGCTGCGGAGAGTGAGAGCTGCTCCTGGTACAGAGAGCACCCCCACTCCTGCCTCCGCAGCCGTTTCTCGCCCCCCCTCACACAAGGGCACAACTCAGATAAGGCCGGTGAACATCGCCAGTGTGTCTACTACAGCTGCAACTGCTGTTTCTACTCCCACAGACACTGCTATTGCTCAAAAAATGAGCCCTGCTGCAGACACCACAGCAGAAAAAAAAAAAAAAAAAAAAAAAAAAAAAAAAAAAAAAAAAAAAAAAGTGTGCCTTTGTTGTTTAAAGGCTTGGAACTCTGTCTCTAAACAATTTTATTAGGCCTTTTTGGGCCTCAATTTGGCAACCATGAAGGAAACCAGGACTCCACTGTGCCGTGACCCGGGAGGGGTCTGGGGACGCTTTTGGGGCCCCCCGACCAATTTTTGTCGGATAAGCCTCCTCTACCCTCTTGGTTCTATGCACCAGTGGACACCAAGACCTTCCTCATAATAAAAAGGTATTTAAGTCCTTCCACTGCAGTGTGAAATGTGCTTTTCATATAGTATTGATAATAGGTTCTTGTTAATGTTGTAATTCATGTGATCGTTTATATGTTGATTATGGGATCCCTTGTCTATGTGTTGATTGTTGATTGTGCTATTCTGTTGCACTGCTAAGTATATGAACTGAACTTCTGGTATTTTAACACAGATGCTGAAAGATGTTGATAGTGTCAGACATGCAGTTTTATAATATCGTGCTGCCACTGACTTTTTATTATTAGCCTTTAGGTTATATTTGTGAAGACTTTGATGGAGTGTATTTGCATGAATCTACCTGATCATTCAGAGTCAATTCACAACCAAAAAATAATTGATTAAGATAACATGAAAAATTAACTGTTGCATGATCTAAGGGCAATTAATGAACAGATGGTTACCATCCACGCCGATAAAATATTTGGGCTAGAAAATAACAGATCAACATAAACATAAAGAGGGAACTCCTGTCGAACGACTAAATATGGTGTTGTTTGTTTTAAATCATTTGTGTATTTTTGGTAAAGAATCTATTCCACCAATCATGAAACATCAAAATGGTACCTCTGTTCGATCTGTTAACATGAGAGTATTATACAGGGATCCACAAACGGGAGAATGGAAAGGACCAGTGGATGTGTTATTTATAGGGAGAGGTTATTTTTGTGTATCCACAGGTGATGGTCCACGTTGGATTCCTAGCAGGTGGATTCGACCAATAATTGAGTCATCTAAACAAGATGAATGAAGAACAACAGAATGAACATCGACGTAGATTATTGTTATGGTTTGAAGACGACAGTCCTCGAGTGCTCCACAAAGTACAGCTCATATTTCAACCCAAGATTGATCAGTTACCAAAAGAATTACTTTCCCAGATACCAATATTTTATCGGTCTGGTCCTTTAACTTCTATGAAATTTTATAGAATTTATGAAATATTAAGGGACATAACTACCAATGGTCCACAAAATTCATCTTGTCCATATTGTGATAGTTTGTATTGTCCTGCAAATATTTGTTTTTATTGTGGCATGTGTCAAGAAGTCTGCAAGGTCCAACGTCGTAACTTGAGTTATTGGATATGTAATGATTGTGCTATACTATTTGATAATTTAAACCCTGTCCATGCATTTACATCTTTTGCAGGAGCTACATCTTTTAATGAAGCACTTGAACGTATTGAAGCACCGGAGCAATTATATCTAGCTCGTCTTCATTGGTTGTTCGATGGAGTTGTAAGGATTACTGCTCAATCATTGGAGTCTCATATTATATCTCACAAATGTAAAAGATGGAAAAGAAGAACCAAGAGAAAATATTAAGTTGTATTTTGTTTTGCTGTTTGCTTTGTAGTATGGCAATGATTATATCTCCGCAGCAAAATATGTGGGTCACATGGTCAAACAGTACTGGTATTACAGATTTTTGTGTTGCCATGGCTTCTGCTACTGATCCTTTTCGTACCTGTTTGATTGGACTTCCTGGTTTTAATGAATCTAAATTTGCAAACTACTCTACCAAAATGTGTAACAAGGGTATGTCTGCTGGACAGTGTGCACTTACATTGATAAATGGTCTAAATCAAAGTCTCCCGTGGGATCCACAAGAGTTGGATCTACTAGGGTCTCAAGCCATAGGTAATGTTTCTGGAAATTGGACCCCCATGTGTATTCAGTTTGGCATGAATCGATGGAAAATTGGCACTCCAGATATTACTCCAAAAAATGTCAATTATACTGCTGATTTTGGATACTGTGGATATAATGATACAGATTCTAATAACACTAAACCAATGTATCCAGTAGGAGATCGCAGCAGTACAAATCCTAGGCCAGGAACTTATATTTGGAGAAATGATTCAGCATATGCTCTGCCATCTGAAATATTTTTGATTTGTGGTGATCGAGCTTGGCAAGGCATCCCAAAAGGCATAATTGGAGGTCCTTGTTATTTGGGTTCTTTAACTATCTTTGCTCCTAAATATGCACAATTGCGAAACATTACATTGACATTGAAAAGGCTCCGAAAACGCAGAAGCATTGGTCTTTCACCAGATTGCAATGATCATGTTGAACTCTTAGGTCAAGCAGCTAGAACAGCTTTAGCAATATTTGTTCCAGGTGCTGCCGCAGGTAATGCTTTACGGGAATTAACTAGCTTAGCATGCTGGACAGAAAAGCAAGCTAACATTACTACAAAAATCTTAGGTGAATTATTGCAAGATCAAACTAGTTTACGTCATGCTGTTTTGCAAAATGGTGCTGCTATAGATTTCTTATTGTTAGCACAGGGTCATGGATGCAAAGATTTAGCAGGAATGTGTTGTATGAGTTTGTCTAATCATAGTGAAAGCATTCATGCATCTCTTTCTTATCTAAAAGAACATACTGGCTTGATTCAACAGCAAACAAGTATGTTTGGAGATGCTTTTACAAGCTGGTTATCGGGATTCGGTATTACAGGGTGGTTGTCATCATTGCTTAGGACGCTTTGCTATGTTGGCATTGTATTATTGATTCTCCTTCTATTTTTACCTTGCTTGCTACAATGTATTCAACGCATGATAGAAAATGTTGTTAATCGCTTAGGAATACATGCTTATGTTGCTCTTAAAGAAAACGGGGGAAATGTGGAAGATTGGATAATACCTGCACAAGGTCTTGGGTCCTGGATTGAACTAGGCCGTGAGCAAGACTAGGCCGTGAGCAAGACTGAGAGCAAGACTAGGCCGTGAGCAAGACTGAAGAAGTGCTGACTGTCAGAAAGACTATTAACAATAGACCGTTGAGACTGTTAACAATAGACCTTTGACAAAAGTGCTGATGTGTGCTAACTTCAGCGGTTTATGTTGCAAGTAAAGAAGATATGGTCACCAAGAGCAGGAGCATGTATCAATTTTGAAGCTGCAAGAGGTGGGGTTGACATTGAATAGGTAGCCTATAGTGAGCTCAATTTTTGCAATATGTATTAGCTAATTAAGTTAACAACTAATGGGATAATGACAAGTGTGCATATATTAATCTAACAAGTATAAATAATAGTCTGTTGCTCTAATAAAATCGGACTTGATTGATCATATTGATCGTGTGTCAATCCCTTTCTTGCGACACAGCTACTCTTAAATGTTGAAAATTACTCAGAGAAAGAAAAGTGGGTCATCACTGGTGACAGTGAAAATCCCTATTTAAAATGCGGAGTCATCCAAAACCCAAATTGGATGCACATCCCAGAATGGAAAACAGGCTCTGTAAATACTACAGCACTGATTTATAAACCAAGTCTATTGGCATAGCTGAAATCTGCATTCATCCTTAGTTATTTTTTTCTTTTGAAGTATTTTGTGGAAATAGGAAGTCCAAAAATGGGACATGGAAATGACTAGATAAAAGTGTTCACAGGAAGAGAAATTGAAAAGATTGGAGCAGTCATTTGGAGATGAATAAGAGAAAAAACTAAAGAGAGGGTAACTTTTTTACTTCAGCTTATTCTTTCTTCTCTAGAAAAAGAAAAGGAATTTAGTTAAACTGAGCACTTAGTTCAGAGAAAATTCTCTTCCACAGTGGTTAATGACTGGATCTGCTCACTACAAGGTATAATTGAGCCCAGGAATCATCCTGTGGGTAGACTGCTCCATGAACTCCCTCTTCTGCCCCAGTTTCCTCTTCTCTGGGAACTTTTTGTCCTGCCCACTCCCAGTGGCTGGGTATTGAGGTAAGTAAATAGGTGCCTGGCAACTAATACTGCACTATTCCTAAATTAAGCATCACCCCTCTATGCCTTACACTGGGAAATATTTGTAGTCCTTTGATTTATACCGTATGTTCATTTACGGGGAAAAATACTGCCACTCGGCAGAGAATTATAACAGACAGACTGCAGGGGTGGCACCTGCCAACCCTTTTCCTTAAATCAATGTAAGTAGCTGATCCTGAACAGAAGCAGCTAGAGGGCCCAAATTATTATAATTCCGTTTTTCATTTCCCTCTTGTGGATTTGAGACTTCAAGACTGTTATTAATTAAGCCTGTTAAGTACCCCTGTGTCCCAGGAATTATTAGACTGATGCCTAATATAATCTTTTCAAGGTCACAGTGTAAATACCTATTTTTGCCAGTGATGAATCACAGAGTTTCTCTTGAAAAATACTCTGCTTCTTTAGCCACTAGCCCACTGCACAGCTGTGCATATTTTTACTTCAAGAAATGAGATTTGGCTCTGTGGTGACACCAGAGACTGTCACTCATATCAATACAGATGTGTATGTCCTGTTAAGGTTACTTTAATGATTCTTAACAGTAGCATTCCAGGGTAATTTCATATTTGTACTGGTGCACTCCAAGGTGTCCATAGTTTATAAACTTCATATGCATACATGCATGTATATAATGTGTAGGAGAAAAAAACATTGCTCTGCAGATTTTACCTGTAGAACTCTTCAGAAGCAACATTCACTTTGCCTACAGAGGCAAGGGATATTAAAAAGATGTGCTGCCTCTCCTGCAGTCACTGTTTGCTTTCTGCTAAAGCCTTAGAAGCTACTGGAAAACTATCCACTGGAGTGGAAGCTGCACATGTATTCAGATGGGTAGGCAAAGCTGGTCAGAGGGAGTGTCCTTGAGGCCAGCAGGAGATAATAATCAGATTAGCTGACTCGTCATGACCAACCACATATATCTATTTGTCTATATGTATGTATGTATGTATATATACACATACACAAAATAGCTCTCCTTCAAAGGAACTCACCTGATCAGATTTGTCCCCAGGAATATGTTTATCCTGTCTAGAGCCTGCCTTTCAAAACATTTTTTTTTTTACATCCTGGCTCCCCTAGGAGTGCTGAGATCCCAAAGATCCTTTCAATTTCACCCATTATGAGAATTTTATTTTTTTTTTTAATTTTAAATTTTTTAAATTTTACAAAACTGCAGTCCTTACTCCAAATGCCTAGTTTTTCTCCAGACATAGAAGTCTGTGATTCAGGCTTAATTCTGCTGTCAGCAAGAAAAACTTGTGCCATTTTTTTCCTCAGGTCTTTACAGATTTTTTTTTCACCGGTAATTATTAAATTACTCCCTTACATGAATGACAGAGTAGCTGCCCCACAGGAGGCTAAAGAGGTGCATAGTTTCTGCCACCAGGAGAAAAGTCAGCAGGAGAAATGCCTGAGCTCTCCTCAGTGACAAAGGATGAAGATAACTTTCACGGGCTTGCAGGCTGCATCACCAGATGTTGTTGACCTCATTGATTTTTACATTCCAGTGAACAAGCCATATAGCAGCAACAAAGCCAAAGAAGCTCAAAGCTTTCAACTGATGATCCCAAAATGTGAGTAGAAAGTCAGCTGAAATCATATAGGAGGAGGTGGAACAATTCCCATTTCCTGCCTCAGAAGTCCAGCTTTCTCCTTGGCCATTTGCATTGGAATATTTAACCTCTGAAGCACCATTCAGGTGACCTGCTCTAAACCCTCAGAGTAAATGTGTAAAAATGTGTAAGGGTAAAAACCCTTAGGCAGTTCTGGAGTTTTTCCTCCAAAATTTGTGTGTGTGGATTTTCCTTGTGGAAAGGATCTGTCTCTTCCTTTCCAGAAGAATGTCCAACCCCATTCTGCAGAAGCAAAGCTTCTAACTGGTAATATGGCAGCGCAGCAGTTTTGAGTCACTGAGCTCAACTTCTCATTGCTGCTTATCTACAAAAACAAAGCCAACTGTTTTGTCTGGGTTCCGAGAAGTCCCTTTAAATCTTGTGCCAGACATGGGTGTGCAACTGAGAAAGGGAAAAGACCTGGGAATAAAGGTTTACACCAAAACTTATGGAGATATTTAAAGTGAAGTTCTGGAAGCAGCTTTAACTGATAAACCAAAAAAATCTCTGCTATGCTTCAATAGCACAGAGAGAGCTCTGCAATTACTTCTAAGCCAGGGAGGAAAAGTGCATCTCTCATCACTAAAGCCACGCTGGTTTGCTGTGTGCTTTGCTCTGTGTTGCAATTGTAGCCTTGTATCTATCAGCTTCGCTTCCTTTTTGTTTTGCCAGGCTGTTAGTGCTGCACAGAAGTCCATAAACACAAGTTTCAACTACTTTTTGGTTTGCGATTATGATATAATGTTGCCATTAAATTGTTTTTTCCATACACTGACTCATCCGGAGGGATCTTTTAGCTTCTGTTAAACTCACAATTTTTACAATAAACCATGTGCTCACTGTAAAAGAGAACACTGCAAGAGGGAGGACAGTGGGGCTCCAGCTACTAGTGGCAGTGGCACCATGAGTATCCAATACCTAAAGGGAACAGACAGCAGGTGGTGGAAGATGATCACGTTACCTCCTTCAAGACAGCCCCTGATGCAATTTTACACCCCTGTGCTCATTCTTTATCCGAAGGATGATGGATAACATGATGGATAACATAGTAATCTGTCTTTCACAACTGCTGAGTTCCCTTATTCCTAAGGCTGGCTGTGTCAACCCCCATCAGCCTGGCTGCTGGCTGCCTTCCCACAGGCTTTGCATTGGGGCTCCTTCCCTGAGGGCAGCCTTTGGTGAGGGGGAGCTGCACCTCTTTGTAAGCTCTAGCTGTCTAGCAGAGTTTTGCTCAGACCTGTGAAGTTCCCCAGGGTCTCTTAAACCCATTAATTTGAGTAGGCATCACATTGGGTTAGACACAGCCAACGTAGAAGCAAATGCTCTCCTCTTTCTTCTCACTCTCTCAGCTGCAGCATCACGCCAGGGTCACCAGTGCCAATGCAGGTGAGACTGAAAACTTGCTTGTGTGTGACTTCTGTGTTGGTCACCCTTTCCTTTTCTGACATGTGCAGGGATGGTATCAACACAAGGAGGGAAAAGGAATTGTTTAGGGTGGGACGAAGTGTAACTAGGGAGGAAACAGAGCAGAGAAACGTCTAGGCTGACTATCAAAAAAAAATATCCGAACAGTGGAGCCCAAAAAGGCTGTTTAATGATCTCCCAAAGGAAGAAGTGGGAACCTTTATCAATGAGTCATTTCAAACTGTGAAGGACAAAGCTCTGAGTGTGGAGAATAGTTATGTGTTGGCAGGGCATGAAGGGTCCTTCCAATTCCTCCTTGCTGACTCCTTGCCCTCACCCTTCTGAAAGAAACAGAGCCTGAAAAACACAATGGGAGCAGTGGTTTCCTAACACACACACAAAAAGAAAAACAACATCCTTAAGTGATCCTTTGAGATTGGGAGCCTGGGAAATGCTTTTTAAATTAGCTTCAGTAACATGACAGATGATAAGAAGTTTTAGAGTAATTTTCTTTTTCTTTTTTTTTCTCAGCTGCACTGCCAGAGCGTGTGTCTATCCTGGCAGCAGCTTTCTTGCAATTAATGAAACATCAAGGCTGCACTACCAGCCAGATTGGAGTAATGTATTTCCAGGAGAAAGCCTGAACTGGCAAATTGTCAGCTGCTACAAATCAATTAAATTCCCTTGATTCCAGTGCAGAGGGCCACCAACTTACAGCTGCAGAGGATCTGGCCCATTTCACAGAACAGAAATATTACTTTCATTTTACTAAGAGCTAGACTATTTAAAATTTAAATGCTGTTAAAATTTAAAATCTCTATTTAATATAAAATACCCTTTGCAGTTTGTTTTAGTGATGGTGTTCCTCATTTCTTCTCCAAAGAGTTGAGAAGATACATTTCCTCATCAGGGTTTGCAGGTGTCCCTTGACCAGCAGGCATGGTAAGAAGTGCTCTTTAATCTTTTGCTGATCCAAATTTCTTGTTCCTGTTTGTTAAGTAATGCAATACAAATAAATAGCATTAAACATTAGCCAATTCTTACCACATTGCCCAAATCCCTGGAAAACAGCAGCATACCTCAGTGCTGAGAAGGGATTAGAAGTGGGAAAGGGTCCCCTTGATAATGGAAAAGCATTGGCAGTGGCTTTGAGGCTCCAACAAGCAGCTGCAAAGACAAAGCTTGCTTCTCACCAGCATGTCTCAAGCCTTTTGTGCCAGAGGCTTCAGTTTTGGGAGAGGGGGATTCTCCCTGTTCCCTGGACAGACTTCAGGCCCTCAGGACATGTTCAGGGCTGTTGCAATGCTGACATTTGTAAGGGGTTTGACCACAACCGTGAAGAGAAGCCTGGCACCTGGCCATGCAGACCCTGGCAAGTCCTGGCATATTTTGCTGTTTCTCAGGTCGACAGGTGGGTGTCCTTGCCTTATTAAAAGTTATTTCATGTTATCTGGTTCCCAGTTAGTTGGGCATTTGGTCTGGCATCAGTGAAGAAGAAAATCCTCATCCCCTTCAGCCCACGGCTGTGAGGGAAGGGGCTGTGCCGGTGAGCTGCAGAAAAAAAAGCAACAGAGAAGGAGCAATGGTGTCTGAAGACAGGGTATGGGAGAAGCAGACTGGGAGAAATGAGGATTGAAGGTGCTGGGGGTGTGTTGGGAGACCAAGGAGGCTCTGGCACCTGTGGGTGGCCCAGCAGCTGTTTCCATGCCTGTACCCAGAGGAAGAGCTGCACGCCAGTAGGCAGTCTCACCTTCCAAGTTGGGCGACGTCTGTTCATTTCACTGCTTCCCTTCTCATCAGGATGGGAGATTTCACGCTTCCAACTTCCAACTGTGCTTGTAATTTGGCAAAAAAACCCCAAACATAAAACCCCCCCAAAAAACTAAAAACCCCAAGCCCTCCCCCACCCCAACCATGTCATTACAAAATGTTACAACACATGGATTAACGCCTCGCTACAAAGCCCAGGGAGAGCCAACTTTCCAGTGTAATTTTCCTGTGCATCTGCCAAGCGGTGTGTAGAGCAAACCATCTGTGGTGTCCTACAGGGGCATTTATCGGTCGCAGCTTCCAAAGGGTAACTAAAAACTGAGTCCTGTAAAACGTATGACATTGCCCAAAAGAGCTTGAGTTTTAACAAGAATGTAAGTTAAAGCTGAGAGAAAAAGTGATGACTCCTACTCTTTGGTCTGCTCTGTCTGTGTTTGGAGCTAATCAGCCCACTTGGCAAAATTAACATCTAAGTGGTTCATAATCCAATTTATATTTTAAGAATTTCTTTAAAGAACTAGTAGCATGTCTGTAGGCACTGTTCATTGAACATTTTTGAATCAGGTGGTATCTCGGATCACCAAGATCCTAGTTATTCTTAAATTTTAATGTCACAATGACTGATCACTAACAGGAAAATGTGACCAAGGGAAATGATGCGTTGCCCATCCCTGGAAACTACCAGTTGGAACTGAGCACCTTTCTGGGATGCCTGCTTTTGCCAGGCACATCTTGCACACTTCAGAAGAGGGATGCTCAGATTAAAATCCATACACACGAAGCCAGACTACAAGGTCTAATGGTCCCTTTTCACCTTCAAATCTTGAATGTGTGAATCAAAATCAACAAAAATGAGTCGCCAGCTGTAGTAATGAACAGGTTCAATTACCAATAGGTTAATTAAATTCAAGCTGACAACCTCCTGGATCATATTAGAAGTTATAAATTGGATTGAAAGCCATGTAAGTATAATTAAGCTCCTCCTGTAATTTCAGGCTACTACAAAATCTGTTGCTTTTTATCCAACACTCCTGTGTAATGGTCCTGTACTCCCCTAAAAAGCTGATACATTATTTTCCATATCTCTCAATAAATATTGTTGCTACTTGGGCTGCTGGAGAGAGTACAAGGCTGGACTAACCAAGAGAAAGCACCCATCCTGCTCTGGGCAGGCAGAAGGCACATCATATCCCTGAAGCCAGAGCCTGAGCCCCTCTGGCTGGGGCTGAGCAGTCCAGAGGTCAGGGTCACCTGTTGGCATCACAGTGGCTGATGCAGGGCCAGGGGTTGCAAGGAAACCTCTCTGCTTCATGTGAATGACCCATGGAGCAGATCAGTGGCCAGGCACCACCATGCCCCATCCCTGTTTTTTGCATGGGGCTGCACCCAAGTCCTGGTGGAGCATCTCACTCGGCTGTAGTGACTGCTGTGACACAGCAATGCAAAACCTCTGTCACCCATGTGCTGCTCCTGTGCAAGAATGTGGTTACTGATGGACCACTGGGCTCAGTGTAGAGGGATTGCATGGCCTGGGAGGAGGCAATTTTTTAATTTTCCATGAGTATCTGTACCTGGGCCATTAACTCTCATTTATGGACTATGGATAGAAATTTCTCTTATTCATGCCTTCAGCACTACACATTAATTACATGTTCAGCACAATAGTAGTCCAGAGAGAAAAATTTGAGTAAGGCCAGCTTAACATCTCCCACCACAGCTTCTTTGTCCTGTGCCTTCTTCCTGAGGCCTTGAATCTCTTTGCTCTTTTCCTGCATGCCAACTCTTCTCTCACCTTCCCTTCTTTGCTACCCTCTTCTGGATGCTTACATGTGCCCTGCCCCAGCGTTCTCATCTGCTCCTTTTCTTCTCACAGCCTCTCATCCCCTCTTCCCCCTACCCCTCTCCTGTTTCTCCCTGTATCCCATCCCACTTTAAAACACAAAGCTGATCCAAAATACTAGGTGATTCTCCCCCTCTGCTCCGCACTCGTGAAACATCACCCAGAATATTGTCTCCAGTTCTGAAGTCCCTAACACAGGAACAACATAGAGCTGTTGCAGTGAGTCCAGAGAAGGGCCATGAAGATGATCAGAGGGCTGGAGCAGCTCTCCTCTGAAGACAGGCTGAGAGAGTTGGGGTTGTTCATCCTGGAGAAGAGAAGGCTCCAGGGAGACCTTATAGCTGCCTTCCAGTGCCTGAAGGACAGCTGGGGAGGGACATTTTGCAAGGGTGTGTAGTGATAGCACAAGGGGCAATGGTTTTAAACTGGAAGAGCATAGATTAAGGTTAGATATTAGGAAGAAATATTTTTACTGTGAGGGTGGTGAGACACTGGCACAGGTTGCCTAAGGAGGTTGTGGATGCCCCTTCCCTGGAAGTGTTCAAGGAGAGTTTGGACGGGGCTTTGATCAACGTGGTCTAGTGAGAGGTGTCCCTGCCCATGACAGGGGGGGTTGGAACTGGATGATCTTTGGAGGTCCCTTCCGACCCAAACCAGCCTGTGATTCTGTGATCCTATGGACTGGATTTTAGAGGAACCCAAAACTGCCTGAAACAAGTCAGTTTCCAAGCTGCTCTCTTCTTGCTTTGACCGGCGACAACCACGTATGGGTAACGCTGCAGACGGGCCTGAAATCAGCCCTCGTGCATGAAGCGGGGCTGGATTTGTTGGGTTCCGAAGGGCAGGACCCGGGCAGGCAGCACTGGGCCCCAGGCAGCAGAGGTCCGGCCGGGCTGCGCTGTGCCCGCCCCGCGCCCCGGCTGCAGCGGGAGCCGAGCGCGGCTGCAATGTTCACAGTGCCATCTTTTGGATAAGGAGCAAAACTGTACCGAAGCCCTGGTGCCAGGGAAAAAACTCCCCTGGCAACTCTCTCAGGGGAAAAAAACAAACAAACAAACAAACACAAAAACAAAACAAAACAAAACAAAACCCCACCGCCCTGATTTCTCTGCTCTCGCCAAGATCTCTGCCTCGTTCCCCTTGAAGTTTTCTATCGGGAAAAGTTATTTTTCCCTTCACATTCAGAGTCTCTCTGTGCTGTGCCTGCATGGCATCCAGCAGCACCGTCTTGCATCAGTCAACTGCATTTCCGTGTGGATCATAAAGGAAGAATACTCCGAATGAGATTCCTTTTGAAAAAACCCGGGTGCCTGAGGAGAGCTGCTGAGGGCTGTGTGTGTGCTTCCTGATGGATGGGAGTCTGGCTGTCTGCAGAAGCAGCACAGATGCAAAGGGGGCAGTGGTTCCAGGATTTGTCTGTGCTGCAATGCGTTTAGGGTTGAATTAAAAACAAAACCAAAACCACCACCAACAGCAACAAAAAACATGTCTCGCAAAAGACCCTGCAATATAATGATATATCACTCCATGCAATACACATGTGATGCTATCATAGAAATGAATGCTGCTTCTCCACTGGAACGGGGCTTTTAAAATTCAGCTAAGTGTCCTGATTCCTGGAGGGGCCTTAACTGAAAATATGCTCATCCTCAGTAGTCATGCTGATGCTTTTTGCATTTGAGCCAAGATTTTGTAAATCTAAGTCAGCTCTGTCTCCTGTGCCTAATAATATGAAGCAAGAAATAGCCCAGCCTTATAAAAGCTGTGGGTTTTGGCCTCAACCCATATTGATTATCTAGCTCATAAATGAAGACCAAACTTCTGGTTAGTGTCCAAACAACAGTCATCTTAGAACTTCATGCCTACAAATCAGATTGGCAGATATTGGCTGTTCTGAGTTTGTTCAGAGTCATACTTCTCAGGTTAGGCTGAGCTTCCTTTTAATTTATGTATCTTTTTCTTGAGTAAAGTTTTTTGGTTTTTGTTTTTTTCCAGTTGCATGCTCTTCATAGACTCAAAATACTCACTGATTTGTGTAGATTTGCTCTGGTCAAATCCTACTACCATGAAATAAATGGCAAAATGCTGCTGATTTTACTGTAATCAAGATTTCCCCACTGGGAAACTAGTCTTTGAGGTAGCTTCTAGAAAACACTGCCAAAGGAAACCAGGACTAACTATGCAATGCAGTTAAGCAGAAGATGTTCTGCTACCATAAATGGGAGCTGAACAGAGGCATCTGAGCTACTTCCATCAGCTCAGCTAGGAAAAAGTGTCACTCTAACTAGCCATGGTTACCCCTGCATGCCAGCCCCTGCAGCAAGTATCATTTCAGCCACTGACTCATCTAATTGAAATCAGTGTAAATAAAGGTGGCAGAACATAGCCCCGAGTGCTGTCACCCTGGGTAGGAGCCCAGGACAGTTTGCCCGTGTTTGCATCGCTGAAAATTATGGCCACTGATTGCCTGCAGTGACTGCACCCAGCTGAGAGTTTCCCTCTCCCTGCTTGCTGTCACACCTGGAACCCATTTATGGCTCTAAAATCCATTTGCATGTTTAAATGCTGTGTAGAATGACTATATTGAAATGCTGCTTCTAATTGTGCCAAATTAAGCATCTGCTTTTCAGGAGGTGAAACAGACCCAAAGCAAGATTTACCATTTGCTAGGTACTGCTAGAAGGATTTGGGCTGCATAGGTAAAGGTGCCCATGTGAAGTCTGCTTGATACTGGGGCCTCTTTCAGCACGTTTGTGGCAGAAAGGCAGCACCCATTGTGAGGGCTGGTTAGTCTTCTCATCCTCTTTTTTCTGCCACAGCAAGTTGCAGCTCTCCAGAGATGAGGGAAAATGCCTTTGCTCAGCCTGGTAGCATGGATGAAAAAGCTCTCAAGCATGGATAACTTTCCAGGCAGCTGGAGAACCCTTGGACAGGGAAATGGCCACTGCCCAGGCTGAATTTGTTTTCTCAGCACTGAATGCAAGGGAAGGAGTGAAGAGATCACCAAATGTGAATGTGGATCAGACAGTGGAGGGCACTGGTGCTTTAGAAAGGAAGAGCCTGAACTGTAGGGCAAGCTTGGCCATCTGGGCAGAGTACATGTCCCAGGGCACTGAGGGCTTCTGCCCTATCTGGGCAACTGCAACCCCAAGGAAAACCTCATGAGAAACAAGAGTACACTAAGTAAGCTTTTCAGTGGACTTTGAGGGAAGTCCTCAAAATGGTGGGGAGGTGCCTGTGCCTCTGTTTTCTTCTTGTGCTGGCTGAAGTACTTTTTGGTGCCTTGGAAAAATGTATGTATCTCTTCACTTGAGCTCCTGCAGAGGTGGGATGTATGCTGGAATACCCTCAAAAATGATGGTCTGAAACTACGTTGTGTGAGTAGATGTAGCAGGAAAACCCTCCTGGGGTCTGTGAGGGCACGTTTGCAGGGAAATGTCAGGTCCTGTGTGTGGATGATGCTTGTGTGCAGCAAATGTGGCAGCAGAAGCCAGAAAGAGCCACCCTGGAGCCCTGCTTGGATGAAGGGAAGCCTTACAGAAAGCCGTTCCAGCAAAAGGAACTTTACTAAAGATGGATTGAACTATTCAAGCTTAAACTAATACCAACTTTCCATGTCAAACACTATGCATTTAATTTCTTGAGGACTAGAGTGTTTTGGGCAGTGCTTCTTTAATGTACTGCTGAAGTGAGCACATGCAGAGATGTATTTTGGGCTGCTAAAATACATCAGTGTAAGGGAAACTCTGAAAACCAGAAGGAGGAAATAACACTCCTGAAAAATAAAATCTGCTTCAGAAACTGATGCATGCTTTGAAAAACAAAACATTTTATCACTGAAGATTCTGACTTTGGACCATGTGCCAATCTGAATCCAGCTCTGCAATTTCCACTCAGCCATATCAACTCTCTCAGTGGAATTTTTGTCTGAATGGAAACAGCAGCATTGGACCCTCTGACATCAGTGTTGCTCCTCTCCCAGAGAAAGCCTGAAGGGTAAGTATGGCAGCAATTCCCTAAGAACGTGACATTATGAATGTTCACATCTATTTAGCATATTAGCTCACCCTGGCAATTCACCCCATGCATTTTTGGACCTGTTTCTTCAAAACTCCTCCTTAACTTTACACTTACAAGCAGCCTTCAAGAAATAAAGCTTAGTGTGTTCTTGCATATTTTGCAGGACAAGAGTCAAAATTTTCATAGCCCGGACCCCAGATAACAGGTTTTTGCTCTGTAAACCACCATGTATGTGCAATCAATTCAGCTGATGGAGTTAACAGCAAAAATGTAGAAGGAAACAGAGCTGGTGAAATAGCTTGTGATTATTATCTGAGGGCTGGGTGGAGTACTTACTGGAGAGGCAGCAGCTGGGAGCCAGCGTATCCAGAATAGAGAAGCTGACATTACAGAACTTTTTTTCCCTGTTAAATGCTTTGGTTTGCTCTGAACTTCCTAACTTCCTGGGGGTGCGGGAAGGAGGGGGGGTGGCAGCTACATGACCTGCAAACCCTGTGGGGACCAGTTTCATCTTTTAGATCAAGGAACTCAAAGTGACAATGGGAACAGAGAAAAACAATTTTTTTTTTTTTTTTTTTTTTTTTTTTTTTTTTAAGGAATGCACTCTGAATTATTAATCTGCATGTTACTGAATTCTGTTTTGTTCCTTGTTGTACTAGCTATGAAGCCCTCTAATTACAAGTATTTAAAAATATACATAAGTTACCTTGCCAGCCATGATAAATGCTCCTTGTAAAGCCTAGGAGTATTATTCCTGCAACTGCAGCCAAGAAACCTTAGCAGACCACCTCGTGGGTGAGATACAAAATGAATGTAATGAAAATAGGTGAGACTTCTGCAGTGTCCTAGAAATCTCTACAGACATCCTCTGTTTGTTCCATGGGAGGGTAGCTGGGCTGATTTTTAACTGCATGCTTGGAGAAACAGTGAGGCACTGAGAGGACAGTGACCTGGCTTTGGGTGACTGCCTAAAGGGTTGATGTTCAAATGCCACGGGAGCACCATACCCAGGTTTCCCTGGCTCCCCACCTCTTTCCACTTTCTTGCCAGCCATAAGAAGGCTTTTTTTGACATCTGCACCAGCACGCAGTAGTTGTGCTGGGTTAAAAATTACAACCTAGAACATAAGCATGGACACACATTGATTTCATGGGTGGTGGTGATCTTGATAGAGGCAGACTTGTGAAAATACGTGACAGACTTCAAATGTCAGGTTGCTTCTTGAGCCCTAAATAAGCCTGCTTAGGCTGCTGCTTTTGTTTTTTACTGCTGCAAATTTAACTTCTTGCAAACAAATCTTGTGATCTTTGACTTAGATCAAAGCTGTGGTAGTTGAGTGTTTGCATCTCAGACACACTGTCTTCCAAAAGCCTTAAAGTCTGAAGCCTGAAGCAAAGGTTTATGGTGGCTGGGGAAAAAGCACACTTGCAGTGAGATGAAAAAAAAACAAAAAATGTCTCACTCAAGATGAAATCGAATGCAAAATCTTATGCCTGGGCTGGTGTCGGGTGCTCTCTGGCGATGAGCAGCTGGGGGCAGTAAACACCACTCAGATGCAGCCAAGAGCCACGGGTCCTATCTCCAGAAGTGTCTGTCTGTCTGTCGGTCTGGGGGAGGAACACTTTCATCCTACAGACACTTGTGTCAGGGACATCGAAAGTGTGTGTCATTCTCTGGGCCTCAAACTAAACTTACACAAGGGGAGAGTGGGGACTAGACTTTATGTGAGATATAAGAAGGGATTGGACCTTCTAAGGTCCTAAGCTTCTAAGCTGATCATAGAATCATAGAATTGGCTGGGTTGGAAGGGACCTCTGAGATCATCAAGTCCAGCCCTTGATCCACTACCGCTGCAGTTACCAGACCATGGCACTGAGTGCCACATCCAGTCTCTTTTTAAATATCTCCAGGGATGGAGAATCCACCACTTCCCGGGGCAGCCCATTCCAATGTCTGATCACCCTCTCAGTAAAGAAATTCTTTCTAATGTCCAACCTAAACCTCCCCTGGCACAACTTAAGACCGTGCCCATGATGCACAGTGCTGAGCAGTGGCTACCTGCTTGTTATCCGGGGACCTCTGACTCCATCTAGGGCCCGGAGCTCGGGCTGAATGAAGAGCCCCAGGCAGTGTGTGAGGAGTGTTACTTGAGTGCTGTTTGCAGCAGGAGAAGAAGGGACACGGGCAGAGATGTGTTCCACCAGCAGAGAGTGTCGGCCAGGTGGGCTTTGGGGTATAAAGCATCAAGCTAAACTTCAGAAAAGTTTCTGAGGACTTTTTCTGGAGCAGACTGTGCTTCCTCAGCAGTTTTGAGAATACAGCCAGGAGAGGTGAGACAACAGTGCTGAGCAGTCAGGGGCACAGCTTGAAAGCCCTTTTCTGATCTGCATTAACGTTTCAGTAGGATAGGTCTACAGCAGATATTCACCTGCTGCCCTTCAGGCCCTGCACAAGATCAATCACCTGCATATCTGCAGCTCTGTAACTTCTGCCTTCAGAAGCAGCTTTGCATGCTAGATTGGTGCAAAAAGGACTCTGGAAGAATGCAGTTAGGGTACAGGGGAACATCTGCACCAGGCATTTCCAAAGCAGAGGTCAAGGTTGCTCTGGTCTCTGCAGGAAGCCTGCAAATTGAGTGACAGCCCCCGAAATCACCTCAGCAGTCAGAGCAGCACCAGACAATTAACTCTTGCAGCATGGGTTACAGCTATGCCTTCCTTAGTAAAACAGTTCAAGAAATCATTCATGGTGGCAACATCTGTAGAAGTGAACACGTCGACCAGGGCCTGTCCTCTGGCCCCTGAGGTCAAGGAAGTGTGCACAGAGTCCTGCTCATGTCCTCAGGGCTGACCTTGTGTCTTTCCCAGGACTGGATGAGCTCACCCGATCTGTGGTCAGGACCAGCGTTGGGGCTGCCAACTGGAAGAGCCCAGGGTGTCACAGGCCAAAACCGAGTCAGGGGAACATGTTAATGGTTAAAAAGCACAGAGGGCTGCAAGCCCTGAGCATCCTTGGCTTACTGGTGTGGATATCATCACTGGAAATAAGGGGAGCTGATGGGAGCCATGTTCTGCTTGCTTGTAAATGAGGCAAAAGCTTAAATTATTGTCCCTTCCCCCAGCAAAGTCCCTGCCTAACCCTAACCCTGCCTGTGCAGGCTGACTGAGGAGAACTCTCCTGTGCTATGTGGTGGCATCGTCTTCCCCCCACCCCAGCCCCTGTCTGCCTCCTGCCTGCTCACCAAATAGATGGGAGACATGCCAGGGGCATTGGGTGCAGCAAAGCTCACTTCTCGAAGCCCAGGGAAGATGGCAGCTTTACAGATGGGAGCTATTTACGGAGCCACAGCCTCCCTGTGCCTGAATCCAGGCCCGGCTGCTGAGCTGCATCCCTGTGTAATCCTGATAGCTGCACAGGCAGCCAGAGTTCAGAGCCTGGCCATGCTGCTTCCCTTGGATGACAAATGTGTGAGTCAGTGACGAAGCTGGTGTAACACACTTATTTATAAAGACTGTATACAAAGATGATTTTTTCCTCTCCTTGGCTACTGCAGACACTTCCAGCAGGGAGAAACCTCTTTGCTCTGAACTCACAATGAGTGCTCCCAGATCTGATGAGGCCTCTCTTCTCTTTTTCTTTGCAGTATCCAGCTGTATGACTTGCAGGCCATGGAGTTAAAAGTGAGACACACACCCTCGTTTGCACTTCCCAGTTTGCAGTATGTGCCTGAGACAGAGCAGTGGCTGCAGGAGTCGGGCTGTGGGCAATACCATATCGTGTGTGCAGCTACCTACAGCGTGACAGAGAGGGAACCAAAACTCTGAAGTCCACAGTTGTGACCCTTCCAAAAAAACACACCCTTTCAATTTCCACCCAGCTCCAGAGGCAGTAACATTTGTTCTTGACCTTAAGTTTTTTTTAAAGTGCTGCATCCATGTAATCTGTGTAGTCATGCAGACCAAGTCTTCCTCCTGGTGTGCGCCAGGTATCAAGATGACATAACAGGGCAGGGTTTCAGACATGCCAAGGCCACATTCATTTGCCTAAATGTAGTCACGTAGCACTATTTCAAGCGCATTCATTTACCCTGCCCAGTATAAAACTGGCTGGTTTATACGTCCTACAATACTCAAAACACTCACAGAGGCCTGGCACGTCTGACACGCAGCCCATGAGAGAGCCCCACACCCTTCTGGAGTGGCAGGGAAGGGCTGAGCAGGATATACACATATGCCTAAAATAGCACTAGACACCTCTGCTTGGCAGCTAAATTCTTCCCACCACCAGCTTCAGCGTTGCCCTGGTTGGTCTGCACAGTCCCGCTGGTCCAGCTGCTAAAGTCTCAATAGCAGGGTCCAATTTTCCATGTCAGGACAATTTTAATTTGCCAGAGTTGCACCTGGTTAGGACTGGTTACTTATTGTTTCAGGACTTGATGAATTGTTCAAAGCCATATATAATAAGGTTTGGGATAAGTTGGCATGCACAAGAGCACGGAAAAGTATAGAAATGCCAAAAGCAATTTAGAATTTGATAGGACTTGGCTGGCTGCATGGTGTGACTGCTTACAGATCACGGACCTGAATCTTTCTGGTCCAGCATCTTGTGTGGTCATTTATTATAGCATAAAAATGGGAAGTGTTAGCAGACAGCCTTAGAAGCACTTCGTAGGAGCTTGGCACTGGAGTAAATGACTGCAGACCAGACTGTCACTTGGTACTTTAAATCTGTGAATGCAACAAGAGCTTCCCACCTTAGTGTTTGTGTTTTCTCACCAGCAGGTTCCAGATACATTTGCCTTTTGGAGGAAAACTGTAAAAACCAGCAACCTCTGGATATGCCTGTCCACACTGGTAAAGAGATAAACTTGCCTTGCTGATTGCGTCACATAAGCAGGTTTTGATTACAGCATAGCCCTTGTGCAAAAACTGTTTAATTACACAAACCAACTGTTGTGGTGGGAGCAAACAGAACCACAGAAAAAGTAGGTTTGAGCTGGTGGGCCAGCACAGCTCTACGGGTACTGCAGTGCTCATCTCTGTTAGAGCTGCTCCAATTTTGAAACTTTGACATCAGCAGGAAGCAAAGGTGTATATATACATATATATATATATATATGGGCAGGTATGCAAGAGCAGGTCTCCACTTTTAGCCCCCTGCTAAGCCAGACTGACTTTACTGCTGGGGTAGGAGGTCTGTGTTCATTGCACAAAAATGGACTGGAACTTTGTGGGAGTTCCAGGGAGTTTGCACAGGGGTTCAAATCTACCCCTGGCCACAGCAGTGCCATCATTAGGTGTGTCAGATGTCTCAGTAAAGGCACAGAGGGCCGAGAAGACTTGAAGACAGCTGAGGTCCCTGGGTCCCTGCAGGGCAGCAGGATGGGAAGGTCCCTGCATGGACGGGGCTTCACCAGCCACCCACATCAGCTTTTGTGAATACCAAGCTGATTTTTAGCTCCATAAGGATCTCCCACTGGTGCTGGCGTTTCAGGAATGGCCAGATGGGCAGGGTTAGGAGCTGGGGGTTGTGGCCAGGCAGAAGCCAGTGAGGCCATGGTAGAAAAGCTGCTGATTAGCAGAGGCCACTCACTCCACCACCACCATCCCTGGGCTGGGCCTGCACAGCTCCATGCTGCCACCAGCACCCACAGGGTACAAGGCTGAGCCTTACAGAGGGTACTTAATAGTGCCAAAATAGGGCAAGATCTGACCTATAGCCCACTATAAAGTCAAATGCACAGGTACATCTGCCTGAGCCTCTAAGGAATTGATACCATCTCTTAGGGACGCGAAGACAGAAATGGCTCATTCCTGCAGGAAAAAAAAAAAAAAAAAAAAAAAAAAGTACTAAAGGCCTGGACTCATCTCCCTGCCTGCTGAAATGGTGAAACCATGACAGAGGAGGAAGTACAAACTACAGATTTTAACTGGTACCTTCTAAAACAAGAACCCATTTGTATGCAGGGTGGTGAACACGTTTTCTGTATTTCTCTGGAGTGCAAATGCAATGCAGTCGTGAAACATCAGCTGACAACTGAAACCTGCAGCTTGTGGCTCTCAGGTTTTTTTCTTTTCTTTTTCTTTTTACTTCACATTTTCTTCTCTCACTCTCACCTTGTGAGCCCTCTCAGGTTCAGACAAATCCCTGGGGCTGCAGTGAAGGCAGCATTTCTAGGCTATGAAGGTGACAACCAGTTAGCTGCATACAATATCACAGGAATCAACATTCTGAAACATGGCTTGTCCATCCCCACCCCAGTCCCACTTTACCCTGGTGGCACCTGCACAGCACCTGTGCTGCAGCAACTTTGCTTGCTGAGAGTCAAGGAAATCTTCTGTCCCCTTAGGAGGTGTTTTTTGGTCAATCTACTGGAGCCCAGTGATGCCTTATCTCTGAACATGTCCCTGGGGAAGGGTCACAGGAAAGCTGGTACGTGTATTTTCAGACTAAATAGACAAAATCCTGAACACAGGCAGTTTTTAAGCTCTTTTTGTGATCAAAAAATGAGATTTATTGCTGTTATTGTTGCTGCTAATGACAATAAAAGTAGGTCCTTACGCAGCATCCTCTGTGCAGACTCCTCTGCCCCGACTATTGCTGGGATGTGTGATGAGAGATTCCAACTTGAAAATTTTTGGTGAGCCAAAAGAGTGAAGAACAGCAAAACAGAGGGATGGAGGAGCAGCAGCCACTATTCCTCTGTTAATTTAAGTCACAGCTCTTCTTGTGAATAGTAAAGAGTCTTTGCACTGAAGACCAAATAGCAAGGGAGCTTTGGATGTGTTTAAATAAAGCTAGGTTTAATTAGAGCTGTTCAAAAATTAAATGCAGTAACAGAGTGTATTTATGTTTGCACTCAAAAATATATTAGATCCTCAGGCAGATCTAGGTCAGCACAGCTCAAGTAAAATTACTGTGAAATGCAGCATGTGGGGATGTATTTAGTTTTTAGAATTATCATTATACAACTTCTTCCCTGTTTTTCTTCTTGGTTTGGCTTCTTTCTCTCACCTCTACTTGTGTCTTCTCTGTAACTACCACAGTGCATCCTCCTGCATAGTCATGAGATCCAGAAACATTTTCCTTTTCTCCAGTTAAAGCTGAGATTCTGCTATCATCATATGACTCAGTATGCCACAGTTATAAGAAAAAAACCTGATATCTGAGCCTTAAGATAAATCCCCATATATTGGCAGCTCCAAATTGCATTACTGTTACATTCTAAAAAAAATTTAAAAGAAAAAAAAGGAAAAGGTGGGGTTTTTTTCCTAATATGTACTCAGGTTTCTGATTATGCTTTTCAAGTGCCCATCTGCAGGTCTATACTCTGCCTAAGGAAATGGAGATGTTTGCCCCTGAATCCCTTTTTCTGTGGATCTCCTTGTTTTGTTGAGGTCGGGATTAGCTGTTGCAGAAGTCTGGCGGCACGACTGGAATTTGAAGGCGCCACAGATGAAAGGGCTGGGGAAGGTCAAGTATTTCGCGTGGATGGATCAGCTTGGGGATCAGCTGGGCTTGAGGTATGGCCCCGTGGGTGCTGCAGGGCACGGCAGATCTCTGTCCTGTGGGTCCAAGAGGTCCCTCCTCCGAGGTCCCTCCTCCTGCTGGCTAAGGAAAGAGTCTGTGCTTTGCTAAAGAATCAGGGCAACAGTGTAAATTCCAGGAGTTGTCGAAATTCCAGATTTTTGTGCCAAGAAATCTCAACATTTTCTAATATTATTTCAGTGAGTCAGCAAAAAAAAAAAAAAAAGTCAACAGCAGTCCTCATTCTTAATGTGACCTCATTTGCAAGAAAAAACTTACAGAAATTCTATCACAGCTAAAGGAACTTTAAAAATAGATTCTTGGGATATAAAAAACCAAGAGTTTTGCACCCACACAGCACCTCGGGATTTTTTTTTTTTTTTTTTTATTTTTTGCCTGGCAACGATTTCAAAGGGGCACAGTGTTGGAAAACTCCAGTAAATACACAACTTTTGGTTCTGCGAAGAGCAGCGCTGCAGGAAACGGGTGCTTCGGGCATCCCGCGTTAACACCCCGGGCTTCCCTCTTTTCCCCAGGGGCAGAGCAGGCAGCGCCTTCCAGCTCCCCTCGCCCTCCCCCCGCTCCGCTGCGGGCCCTGCGGGATCGCATTGTCATCTGCTGACCCTGCCGCGACACACAATTGACAATCCGGAGTTTCCAGGGCCGCATTTGTCTTTCCCACCGCACCTAATTCCAGAAATCCATCAGTGCGAGTGCGGCTTTCGGACGGGATTCGAACCATTGACCCAGGCCGGGATGGTTTAGTGGGTGGGTGGGTGGATGGGTGGGGGGGTGGTTTCTGTCTTCCTCTCGCAGCCAAAACCGGCCCCGAACCGCGACAGCGCCTTGAGCGCCCTGAGGCACACGGGGGGCACCGCCCGAAGGTCCGCAGGGTGCCCCAGAGAGCAGCGCAAAGCGGAGCGGTGCGGAGCGGGGCAAAAAGCAGCGCAAAGCGAAGCAGAGCGATGCGGAGCAGAGCCCCGCAGCAAAGGGTGAAGCGGGGCCGGGCTGGGTACCGCCAGGCAAGGCTGGGTACCGCCGGGCACGGCACCACCTCCCTCCCCGGGAGTTGGGGGCGGAACCCAAACCCCCGAAACCGAACCCCGATACCCGAACCCCGCCCCAGCCCCGGTGGGAACAGCGCGCGCTCTCGCTCCACCTTCCCCGCCTCCACGTGACCCGCGGGCCCCGCCCCTCCCCGGCATGCAAATGAGCCGGGAGGCGGCGGCCAATGGGAGCGCTCCCTGCGCTGTTGTATTTATAGACGCTATTTAAAGAGCCCCTGGGAGCCTCCGTGCGGCGCTGGGCGGCGGCGGCCGCGGCGGCGGGGGTTGGGGGCACGTGCGCCCGCAGGGGCCCGGGTTGGCGGCGCGGGGGGGCGGTGGGGCGCGCGGCCCGACCGGCAGTTGGCGCGCGAGCCCAACCGCCGCTCGGGGATGGGAGGTGAGGGAGCGGCGGGGCCGCGGTCCGGAGCAGGGTGTCGGGGGTCTCCCTTCGCCTCCGCCGGTCTGAGAGAGGGGAATCCGAGGTGCGGCGGCTCTGCGCGCCAGCCGCCTCCGCAGGGCTGCGGGAGGGCTTTCGCTCGCAGCCCCGGGCCGAGCGGTGGATTTTGGAGCGTGCCCTGTGCGGACCTAGCGTTAAAACCGTGGCCTCGTCAAGAGGGTGTTTCAGTCAAAAGCCGCTGGCTTTCCCAGCGCTCTAGGTGGTTTCGCTTGCAGAACGTCCTCTCCAGCCCTCTGTTGGGGAGCTTCTGCGGTGAGGTGGGAGGCAGGCCTAAGGCTGTGGCGGTTTCCCGGCTTCCGTGCCTGTTCCGGGCTGCAAGGCGTTAACGAAGCGGCAGGATTTTGCAATCCTGCCCCGAAATAAGTCACTAAGGTGAGCGAGCGGCAGTGACGATACGAACCCGACCTTGCTCTTACACAAGTCATCGCAATTGGACCCGGGAGGAATGTTATGTCAGAACTTAAGACATGAGAAGGATAGCAGCTATGTGATTCCTAGCTATAAGTAATGGGTTTGATTTTCTTTTTTTTTTTTTTTTTTTACCTCATTTGATACGTACCTGCCGATGCTACTGACATCACTAGCATTCCCCCCCCCCCTCACTAGGAGGCTAAGCATTTTATTTTTAGGTGCACTGTCTCACACAGTTGATAACCCTGCTCCTTTCTCTACCTGACTACTGTAGCGCCCTGCCACTGTAGTAAGAATTGCAAATATCTTTGCTTTCTTGAAGAAAGCCTCCACAATATGCTCATGGCAAGACAGCTTGGTTACTTTGCTAGGGTGTAATTGAGAGATAAATGTTGTTTGGTCCACCAGAGGTAGACTGATAGGTTTAACTCTGGCTTTCATTAGGAGCTGTCTCTAACCAGGAAAAGCTTAAAATAAATAAATAAATAAAAAAAGGTAGCTTCATCAAACCCTCAACCCCAAAGCCTACTCCTGAGGGTGTTAGGAGCTGCCTGGCTGGCTACAGAGCTTTGAATAACCTCAAATACATGTTGATATTTTCTAGTAAGAATTTTATTTAGATGCTACTCTCAAGTGCAGATTGACTTGACGCCAACTTTGTTAGAGCATGGCTCCAACATCTAGGATAAAACCTAAATGGATCTGGGAAAGACAGAGAAATTGTGAGTAAATAAGTAAAAAGGACAACAGATTATTCGTTCTTGTTGAGCATTTAGAAATACAGCCAATGCCCATTCAATCCCTGCAGAGACATAAGGGGGTTTGGGTCAGGCACTTGAAGAACCTGTGGGCTAAAATACTGTGATGAGTAAGTACTTTTTACAAGGGCTTCTTGAAATGCTTAAGCTGCCCAATTTTCTTTCTTCTTAAGGAGCTCATCACTGCCACAGTGGGAGAGAGAAAATGTAATTCATAGACGGAATATACTTTGAGTGAGCTTGTTTTGTTTGGCTTGGTTTTCCTCTTTTTTTTTTTTTTTTTTTTTTTTTTTTTCCTAACTCCACTTTAGTTGGCATCTACTTGAAAAATTACTGTGGTGTTTACATTAATTTTTAAAGTTGTAGGTTTTAATACCCCCAGCAATTTAATCAAGTGAATATAGAGAAATTTACATAGCAAACTGCATGATAGCTTTAGTGTATGAAGTTGGCTAGGTCACTAATTTTGCACCTTCCTCATGCTCTGAATTATAGTTCATAATAAATGAAAGCACAAAACGACCAGATCCAAAAAGAGTTAAACTGGTTGTGATGCATCACTGGCCAATACCATCTACGCAGTAATATAAAGGATTCCCAATTCCCCACCCCTCTACTCAGTATGTACAAATAAATGAACTGCTTTCAAATTACCAGATACCAGGGGAGAGGAATGAAGGATGTAGGCTTTTGCATATCCCAGTTCAAATGTGATGGAGCTGGGCAGCAAGGAACAGACATGCCTGCCAATCCCCTGGAGCTGCTGAGCAGAAGGCTTTTGTTCTGCAGGGCAAGATCAGGTGGAAAGGCAGGGCCTGTGCTGGCAGAGGGGAAAAAAAGCAAGCACCATCTGTGACAGTGCAGCCTGTGAGGGTAAGCAGCTCTCTGAAAAGCTAACAGCCCCTCGTGTGTTCTGGCAGGGACTCAGGCTTCATGAGCAACCATAATTGGGGAGTGATGCTGAAATCCTTCTGTTCCTCTCCCAGATACTCACCTGTGTGTGTTTGCCTGCTCGTTGTTCTGCTGAAGTCTTGTTTTAGTTACAAGCTCTGATACAGTTGTAGGGGTTTTTTTAATCACTGCCCCTGAGAACTGAATAAGAGCAGGGGATGCCTCGGGCTGTTGGTGTCTTGTCAGCAGGCATGCAACTCCACGCCTATAAAGTCCCAGTAGCTTTGGGAACAGCACACGCTCACTTAGCATAATTTTTCCACACCGAGTGCCAATAAAGGTCTTTATGAAAGAACCTGAGTACTAATCAACATAGTTATACTAATATTTAGGTGTGTGTATATACAGAGAGTTTTGTGTATACACATATATAGGCATGTGTGTGTATAGGTAAAGGGGAAAATCTGGTTTTGCTTCTTTGCAAATGGTTCGCAAAGGGGTAAGTTTGGGTTTCTCAAAGCATAGTTGTCTGGTTTGAACTGTTAGTAGAATTAAAGCACTATAGGGGCTTGTGACGAATTCTGTTACACTTGGGTTTTCTATTAATTCATTCTCTTAGGTTGGAATAAAATAGATGTAACTCTTTGGAGTTTATAGGTATGTGATGGGGACTGTGCAGATCTAATGGCTTCTTTGGCACCAGAAGAGAAGTGGTTTGTTCCCACTCTTCCCTGTGAGTTTCCAGGTTTGGTGATACTGGCATGTCCCAAATATTCACTGTCTCTGCTGTTTGTCCATCCCCAGGTAAAGATGGCTTTATTCACCCACACAGCAGAAGACAACTAGTACTAAAGCTTATCAGAAAAAAGGCCACTGATTCTTTGCTAGATTAATGAATGGAATCATTTCATACATGTTTTGATGAGCAATAGAGGCAGTGCAAGGGGCCAGAGAAGGCAACTTGGAGAGGGAGGCCACAAGCCACTAGCTAGGTGCAGGATGAGGCTGGGCAGCACAACTAAAACATTTTTCTGTACCAGAATTGTCACATCTGCTTTCCCAGTGTGGCTATTTCAGTGAGGCTGTAGGAAGATGTCATTTTTCACATACAGATTTTTGGCTGTTTGCAATTGTCTCCTGGCTCAAGACCACTATTCCCATCAAGCTGCCAGGCTGTGGGAGCACATCCTAATTCTTTTCAGGCAAAAATCAGGCAGCCTGGTTTGAATAGTTGCAATAGTCAGTCTGGGCTCATCTGAAGTGAAAGGAGGAGTGCTCACTGGAACTGCTCCATAGCAGTTGGATGAGGCCAGTATCCAGCATTCAGCAGAGGGGCTCAAGGTGGTAACAGATTTTACTGGCACAGTCAGATTCAGAAGATGGCATTAGTTCACAGCCAAAAAAAATCACCTCTAGATCCAAAATACAACATAGCCTTACAAAAAGCTGTATTCAAGCCTTTTTTTAGAGTAGCACTCAAACTACTTTAAGGTACTTCTGTTGAGTTTTTCTGCCTGTAAGTTGCACCAGCCTTTGGATCCTTACACCAGTTTGAGTCATGTCTATCTGTAGTGAGTCTGAGAGCATTTGAGCATGTGAAAAGGAGTCGGAGTACAAAAACTGGACTTTGAGTTGTGGATTTGGGCTTGCCATCTGTCTGACAGCATCAAGGAAGTGCAGGAGGAAGGGCATGCTGAGAAGGATCTGCCAGGAAACATAAATGCAGTGGAGTTGTGGAGGGGGGTTGCATTTTTCACTTAAGCTAGAAACCCAAACACAGGGTTTTTTGGGGTGTTTTTTTTTTTTTTGCTGAATGAAGTATACTCCAAAACAACATTGTGAGAAAGGATTTTCACTTTCTGGAGATAGCAGTAAATATGTCTTAATGTGATCTTCCTTTTCTTTTTTCTTCTGTCCTTCTGCCTGTCTTGTTAATTAGTAACCCAGTATGTTGAGAGCTACATTCTTCTGAGCGACTCCTCCCATGTTTCCAACCTGGGCAACTTGTCTTTCATTATTAGTCCGTGGCCTAAAATTGCTCCTTCATAAAATACAGTACTCTGGAAAGAAACCCAGGTGGCAGAGTGTACAGAAGGTGTGTCATCCAGGCCTTGTGGCATGTTACGAGAACTGCCTTGCTTATCCATTATGCTGCTTTCTAAAATGACCTCTGCAGCCAGTAAAATGGCCTCAGGTTGTTGTAGGCTTTGTGGTTTCTTCAGCACACACAATTAATCAGGAGGGAAAAATAAATCTAGCATCAGAATGAGTATTTTACTGGAAATGAATTGCAATTTCTGTGCATAATTTAACACTTTGGGGAGCGAACATTCTCTGCTTGTGTGAAATAATTTAGAGGCAGTTTCGAAATAGAACACATTTGTGTAAACATGTTTTGGGATTAAAGTCCTCGTATTTCATTTTCTCCAGCGTTGTGTCTTTGTCTATAGGATGTGCCATGCAGAAATCACTAAGCTCTGTTCTGCAAACTGTTTCTCTTATGAATAAACTCAAAATAGTTGTCCTGGAACAATTTCATTTTTTTCCCCCTAACTGTCGGTTAAAGACCAATGCAGAGTAATTCTGTTCCTTATTTATAGATGGGAAAACTGAGAAGTTTGGATGAAAGTGGCCTCATGCTAGTGGTTCATATTTTTCAGTACTTAGCAAGGAAAGCAGCTGCTTTAACATGTAAATTTCCACAAAACTGAAACCTCAGAGTTACAGATCACTTTTTAAAGCTGTATGAAAGTTACCCAATTCATCTGCAGCTGCCCAGACGGTCTAGTTCAAAGGCTTAGCATATAGTTAATTCTGTCCTCTCCTGCATTAGCAATACATCTCTGCCTATGGACTCTTTAGTTGAGAGGTCCCGTACTGACGAAACTGATACCACTTTTCAGTTTGAAATATGCATGAAATCTGGTGTGAAATTTGCAAATATGTTCAGACCCACTTAACATCTGCTATTTACAAACACCTTTGCATTGCGCTTCTGTCTTATTTCTTCTGAGACTAGAGGTCTTATTTGGGGTCAGATATTGTTAACCTGGCCCTTTGGAAGCTCACTGATTGTGTTCAAGGGCTAAAGGATTTCATGGCCTGCACTACTCCAGCAGGTTCTGAATTTCAGGCAACAAACATGAGTGAAGCCGTGATCACATCTTGCCATGACAATGTTGTGAGGCTTACTCAGCTAAGAATAGGCAATTGCAGTAAATTTTCCTTATGTGCTTTCAGTATCAGTAAACAAAAGATCTCTCAAGTAAATGAACAGCAGTGTTTTTCATTAATGCATTTTTAAAGCTAGCAATTATTTGGTTTACAGTTAAATAAAACCTGTTGGGTAGGTTAGGGTGTAAGTTGTCACACTTCAATACTACATTACTTTATACCTCTTTGCCAGTGGCCTCGGCATTTACCTTCACGCTTGTTACCAGAGTGAGAACAGAAGTGTTGAGTTTGTCCAGGACAAGGAACCTTCTTGGTTGGTATAAAAAAACATTTTCAGATGTATAGGTCAGACACATTTTCTGCAGCATCAGGTGGCACCCTGGTTATACTCAGTGCTTGAGCAGCGCTGCCTTACCCTCCCAAGCCTGTTGGTGACTTGGAGCTACACAAAGTGCAGAAAACAAGAACCAGGGAGTCAGTTCACTGGGTGAGGCTGGGGGTTATAACTGATACATGGCTTAGGGGGCAAATTAGTGTTTAAGTGGAACTGAAGGGGCACCAATTTACAGCTCACACAGAAGTCCCTTGCTCAGCTGCCACTGGACTCCAGGGGTGTAGCCACTCACATCACTGCCCTGTTGGCTGCTGCAGTTTCCATCCTGGGGTTCTGCCTCGGACACTTGCAGAGCAGTCCCAGCCTGAGCCCTCTCCTTTACCTGCCCCACCCTTCAGGCACAGCTGAGCAAGGTTTGTCTCTGGCTTCTGGCAAGCCTCTAGCTCTGGGGCTCCTCCAGGGTGCTCAGCATTTGTTGAGAAGGTCAGAGTGTTGTAACTGTATCCATCAACTGCAGAGGGGATGTCATGCCCAGTGGTTAGAGCACCTGCACGGAGATGAGAGGTAAGGAAGTGCTACGTCCTCTCAGACAAAGCAGGTTGAAAACTGTATCTCCCCTTCTGAGGAAGGTGGTGTTACCACTGTATTATCAGATATTCTTAATAAGGGCCCTCTTTTCTTCTTTTCTGAGGGGCCCATGAGTTTGACTTTTTTACTCCAACTTTCCTCATGTTCCTTTTGCAAATAGGTAAACAGCTCAGCTGTCAGGCCTGGCATTTCTTACCCCATTACAGAGTACACATCTTTAAAGATTTGGCCTGTGAGACTTTCATTGCACCCAGCTCTGTGCATTTTCATTTGATGTTTTCTTTGAAGCTTAATCACTGTTGCTCAGTAGGAACCTGCTGCTCTGAAGCCTGAACCCAGTAGCTTGCTTGTGGGGTTATGCAGCCAAGGTCATGGTTCATCAGCTAAGGCTAACCTTATTTTCCTATTGATCAGCTAAGCAAGACTTTGAGTCTGTGGTGTTCAGGATACAGGATATTCAGGACTGCAGCAAGGCATGCTGCTGTCTAGGGCAGAATAATAACTAAGCACTCCCCTGATTTCTGGAGGCTCCCAGCAGGTTCTGCTACTGAACCCCACATTCACAACAAGCTGCTCTGATTTGTTCTTTTCCCCATTTTGTGCCTCTGCTGTAGGAACGTTCAGAGCTGGCTTGCTTTCTGCCCCACCCTTGCTACAGGCCTGACTATACTAGTGGGGCATGGTTCCTGGGGAGCCCCAGAAGGGAACCACGGGATTTATTTTGGCTATAAGTGAGCAAAATGGGGATTTTTAAACAGGTGTCACAACTGCTACTAGTAATAGCTTTTGAAGGTTTATATACAATTACTTCATTGTAAAGCAAGTTAGAATTTTGCCAGGAATTAATTTGGCCAAGTGCTCTTATTAAACCTCATAACTCACAGCAAAAAACCCAGTTTAGTCTGGCAAACTATTAGTAGTCAGGGGAAAGATACTTCTGCAAAGCACACAAAAGCTGCCTTAAGCTACCTGTGTGCAGTAGCACACTGAGCATGTTTTGCAGAGCAGGGAAGTGTTACATATACAGCAATGGCTCACTTCAGAGACTGAATACTTTGAGCACTCCTCTCTTGCCTGGCTGGGCTGTGTGCACACACTTAGAGCATGAATTCTTCCACAGTCAAATCTGCAATTCATTTTCTGTAAATGCTTACATTTACAACTGAGGAAGTGGACTGACTGAGTGTTTTGCCCAGGCACCTCAAGTTCTTGCAGAAACCTGCCACAAAAGCTGTGAACATCAACATAAACATTAACTGAACAAACTGAATATATTACATCGGATTTTCCCCTCAGCCCCCACTATAACAATACCTTGTAGCTGACATTTGCATTAAAAATGCACAGGCAAGGAATACAGAAACAAAACCACAGCAGTTACTGACTGCTTCAGTAAACAGTTCACACATAGAAAATGTTAAGACGACTGATTTCACATGGACAGCTGCTGTTCTGTACTGTCTTATCCCTCATCAAACTATGAGGTAATGAGAAAATGATACGCTGATAGTTCCTATCACTACCTGATAACACTTGGGCTTTATTGCTGGGCAGTTGCAGGTTTACTGTGTCATCGTGGGCAAGTGATGTGAGCCTGTGGTGCCTTGGTTTCCCCTGCTGAAAAATGGAGGCAACGCCTACTGCAAGGAGTGATTTGGCCTGGGGAAGCAGCTTGCAAAAGCTACTTGAGAGTCTTTGTTGAAAGAGCCCACCTGTAAGGTTGAAAAATGTTACTCTGCAGATCATTTCTAAAAGGGTGATAATGAAAAATCAGCCTCATTTCTCTGAGTCTAGACATGAGCCAAGGTCCTTGCCAATGCCTATTGTCCCTGTAAAATGTACAGCGTGGTGTGTGAGATGTTGCTGAGAACACATCTGCTGCCACACTTGCTGTACAGTAGCATCTATTAACACCTAGATCATCAAATCCTTTCCCTTTAAATGTAGTTTTGGTGTGGTCAGGGATCTGTTTCTAAGTTCATTGGATACTTTTTCAACAGATGTAAAAATGTTGGAAAAATTAAACATTTCAGTTAAATTTGAAATATTGTTTTTTTTGTTTCAGGAATTATCAAAATAAAATATCAGCAAGGTTTAGGACAATGGAAGCCAAAAGTTGTCCTTTTTGAGATTTGTTTTCAAAAGGCTTCTTTGATCTAAATTGAAAATGTTGGGGTTTTTTTCTCATAACCATACAGAAGAAAAAATCAAAAAGGCATGCTAGTCATTGTGAGGCATTATAAAGTGAAAATGTATTTATGGTGGTGGTAAGGGAAAACAGTCTGAAAATAAGAGCTAATTCAAACCAGAACCTTAAATCCAAACATTGGTACTGTAGGCTTTTAAGACATAAGGCAGAACCATGTGAAATGTCAAAACCTGAGATTGTTTTGGTTTTTTTTTATATTTGGATCTCTGTTCTTCAAACTTTTGTCCTTTTTTGTCTAGTTCTTTTTCAGTAGATGTGGTGGCCACTTGGGCAGTCTCTTCCTTCCAGAGAGATGGTACAGAAGTAAAAAAAATAACCAATTCCCCTGAATCTCTGTCACATGGTGACAGTGCTCCTTCACCCAGCAATGCTGTGTCCTGCTCCTTGTGGGTGGTCAGTCTGCTTGGAGTGGGTGTATCAGAGAGCACTGTGATAGGCTTTGATGTGGCCTGCACCAGGAGGTATTCCCACCCTGGCTTTGGGAAACATCAATGGAAGGAGCTTTTCATCAATTTGTATTCTTTATGCATTCATTATTTCAGAGTATTCTACTGTCATACTGAAAACACCCTGCTACTTTACGTCCTGGAAGACCTGCTGTATTATTGAGATTTTGAAGAACTGCAGGGATGATTTCTCTTTTACTAAGTGGTCTTTTACTTACCATGTTTTCTTGTGATTTTATAGATAGCCTAGTCCCTACTTTTATTTATGCCAGACCTTATCTACAGTTTCAGTTTTAAACTGAGGCAGTAGCAAGTGAAGGGTATGGCCTATTTTTCTTTCGCTGTTGTCTTTTTAGAAGCATAATTTAGGCATGATAAGAACATCACAGAAAAGTCTCTCACAGGGATTTCAAAGTCTTTCTAGTACTCTGTGGCATTCTCTTGTGTGGTTTATTTGGGGGCGTACATTGGGAAAATGCCTTTGGAGACTTTGTTATAGTTTTGATCACTAAAAAGAGAATGGATGTTTGACTCTAGGGTGGAAATGAGAAACAAAGAGACCGGTTCACCCCTCCCCAACGCTGTGACCCTTTAATGCCTGTGAAGCTGTTCAAAGGGGACACCACATGGTAGAACTGGATTCCTTTGGAGTTCCATGCTGCAAGAAAAAATAAGGCAGTCATCAGCTGCCTGTAGTCCTTCTGTCTTGCTCCCAACATGGGTACATGCCAAGCATGGAGAGGGTGAGTGGAGCAGAGGTTACACTGAGAGTGTTTGCCTACTCCTTTAGATATAATCCTCCAGCTGTTTTAGTTTATGCCAAACATTGGGCTGGTCCTGGAAAGAGCTGAACATTAGAGGCCACCGTGGTGGTCTAGAAAAAGGGAGGTGTCTGATACAAGCCTGGAACAAATCATATGAAATTCTTTCAGCTCTTGGAGTTTAATGTGAAGGTATTAAGGGTGAAACTAATGGCATTAAGATCCCTTCTGCTTTCTTACTTGCAGAGCAGGCTGTTTACAGCAAAGATTATAGACCATGGAAAACTGATTCAGGGAGCATTGACCTTGAATCATACTGATTTACTCCATTCCAGTCACAGTAGGACCATTAGAACTAAGTGCTAAATGCATGTGTTTTCAGAGCCACACAGGATATAAAGAGACATTGCCTACCCAAAGACAATTGTCTGGATAGGTGCACTATAGCTAAATTTCTCAATTAACACAGTATCAGTTTGTAGTCACACACATATTTTTGACAGTTTATATTGTATAACTCAAAAGCAGTAAGACAGAGGAGCTGATGGACAGTCTTTTGGTGATGTTGCGGGATGTTTTTTCCAGCTAAATCTGTGCTGGAAGAAGTCGTTTGTTCCCAGATATCCACACAGAAACTCTTGTTCTCCTGTAACTATACTGGCTTCATTTTGAATTGCAGGCCAGAACAAAGACTTAGCACTTTCACAATTAGCAGCTGTAAACAGACATGATGTAAAGTCTAACTTTTACTCATGCAGAGTTCTATTTTATGCCTAACTTACATCTGTAATTGCTTGTGTAATTGCATGTACAAGATGAGAAAGTAAATGAGCATGCACTTCTAAAACCCCATTCCATAAGGTAAATTTTCTTCCCCCTTTTCCTTCGGAACGAGAGTCTAAGCCTTTCACTGGGACCTCAGTAGGATGTGTCTGAGCACTCAGAGGTTAGCACCAAGGGTGCTAACATTTCCCAGGTAGCCTGATGCAGTTAGAGTGGATGACTATAAAATTCAGGGATGATCTAGTCTGTGTTGACTCTCCTGTCTGGGAAGGAGTTGCTAAAACTGCAGAAGTTATACCATCACACTGATGATGAGCTCAGTAACCTCGACTTTGATGCAAACTCACATCAATTCTTTGCATGCTGGCAGTGTTGGAGATGTGTTAAGTCTAATTTTTTAGGCTTTGCTGATGTTGTTATTGTTGCCTTAGAGTTGATCTCAGCTGCAGTTTGAGATTTCAACTTGCCATCTTTTTTTTTTTTTTTTTTCTTTTTTTTTTGCCTTGTTGAATCCATCACCACAAAAGGTGGAAGAGTAGAGAACAAAATGGGGTAATATGTTTAAACACAGGAGATTAAATACTCAACTCTTTGTCTGTGTGATATTCTGTGATGGGAGAAATACTGTTTTTTGTTATGAAAAATGGTATTACTGAAGGTGAGAGTGATGCCATAGGGCAGGAAACTGATGTGGTCTTCAGATAGTCTCCAAATATTTAGCAGTACTGCAGAAATAGAAGTAGATGCAGGAAGGGTCTGTATGAAAGCTAGCAATAAGATGTTTCTGTGAGACAGTTAAATGAATGTACAAAACTTTGGAAAGCAAAGGCAAACGAGAGAGCCAATCTTGAGGAAGACTTCATTTGGAGATTTAAAAAAAATTTAAAAAGCTGCCTTCTGTTCTGCCAAGAGCAAACACAGTTTAGGTGGGGCTGCATGACAGCGGAAAACATGCACATGATGTGAATGCTGCCCCTGTAGCCTTTCTGTTTCTTTTTGAATCTGCCCATGGCTAGGAGGTTCAGTCTTTGGCTCTGGTGTAATAACTGGAAACACATGGGCAGGAACTGTAGTCAGGACGAGATTTCAGTTAAGATGCTAATGGCTTGTAAATGTAAGAGGTTGCTCACTTACTTTTGATTGCAGGATCTGGGCCTTAGCTGGCAAAAAATCTTCTGAATTGCTACTCCTGGAATCTATTATTTCTCAGTCTTTCAAACATGTCAGAACTTGCCTGGCAATATACTGTTCTTGCTGGACAGGAACAATAAAAGTTTAATGGAAACCTCTCTGATCAAACTGATCACTTGATTAGATTGTCTCCCAGGGAACTGATTTGTCGCAGTCACCATAGTCAATGGAAGTGGCTCTTGCTACACTGAAACAAGGACTGTTCAGATCTGCTCATTGGTGAGACTCTCTGAGCAGTGCTCAAGGGCTACACTAATGGCAGTCAACTGGTGTGTAACCAGGTGTTGAGCAGATACTACACTCTCAAGTACATTTTCGATGAGGGATGAAGAAGTGAAGATGAAATGTGAGTCTGTATTTTTGCTCATCTTTTGAGTAATCATGGTGGGTTCTGCAACTAACCTCTGAAATTGTTTGCCTCTGAAATAGCAGCAGCATTACACCCAGCAGAGAGAAACCAGGAGTGTGAGAGGCAGTGAGAGGTTAGAGCAGATGACCTGGGTTCTGTTTGCAGCTCAGATACTGATTTTTATATCCATGTAGGAAGCTTATATACAACTTCCTGTGCCTTGTATTTCTATACAATGGGGATAATATTATTTCCTTTATTTAAAAATAGTGATCTGTAATCCTTGGGTGATATGCTTTAGCAGTTTCAAGTACTGGACATGCACATTAACTTGTATAGCTCCCTTGTGATGGAATGTATACTCTTCACTGTATTTTGGATTGGCCAAGTCATACAGTACTGAGGTACTGAGGTACAGTCAGACCTCCCCAGTACAGGTTCTTCTTGGTCTGAAGAGCAGGCAACCCGTCCAGAAGGGGTTAACATAGTGATGACCTTTGCAGCTGGACTCCAGCTTCTAGTCCCAGCTGCAAATAAGGGAAGGAGGTGCAGAGAAGTGCTGTTAGTCCAAAGGTAGGAAAGGCTCCTTGTTGCAGAAATTAAAGGTCTCTATGCTTGTTCGTCTCCTGAGAAGCCTATTTTACTTCATTTTCCTCCTTGCACACTAGGGAAGGATGAGCCCTTTATAAACTTGAAGGTACTGTGGAAAAGGTATAGGCCATCCTCTAATGAGTGTAAACAGAACACAAGACTGCAAAGAATTGTCTGAATACAATCTTACTTTCCCATATTAAAGACTCACCACCTGAAATATCCTTGGATCAGCTCTGACTCAGTCTAAGCTAAAATGGGTGGTCTTTGGCCCTATTTAACTTGCATTCTCTGAAATGGAAATTTTTTTCCTGGGGGCAACAGAGAGACTTCTTCGGTAAATCTGTTTTTTTTCAGATATAGAGAGATGTTGAATTGATTTGTGTAAAGTCTAGGAGCCATAAACTCCAAAAAACTGTTCCAGAAATAATATCATTACCCATTTTTACTGTCAAACCTTGTTTCCTTAGAGACCTAGAGGGATGACAGCCTCTTTTTATTGTGACATTCCATTTTTACACCTCTACCCAAAGATCTGCAAACAGACTCTATGCTCACTGTAATAATGACTCAGCCTTTACTGATTGTGACTCAAATATGCAACCCGGGCACCTGTTTGGTGTCTGTCTGGGGTTCAGATAGCACTGGTGGTGGCACACAGAGCAAAGGTAAACATGATTGTGTTCCTTCCCAGAAGCCGTTTGCTCAATGCGTTGGATGATAAAGAACAAAAGCTGCTATAAAAAGGTTCCTACAAAATTGCAGCTGTAATAGTGGGGCTTTGTAGGGGGCATCTGACATCACTTGCTTCATAGAGGGAGCGGTGTGATTACTGACTGGAAGCCACTGACTCCAGCACTTCCTTTGGCGACTCATGGTGCCGGTTCCCTGCACATTTGGGGGGAAAGGAGGAGGGAGAATTAAATTGGCTAATTGTATTAACACTAGTGAGGCACCTTGTGGATGAAAAGTGCTGTTCAAGTGTTGAATGTTATTATCAAGGTGAAAATTTACTCAAGAGAGGAAACTGTTGTGCATCTCGCCCAGTCACACGACTGCAGACTCGTGAAGAGGAGGAAAATCAAGGCACCACTTTATAGTTGTAAACAAGAAGATACCAAGTGTACTGGTTGACAACCCGTTGGACATGAGCCATCAATGTGCCCAGGTGGCCCAGAAGGCCAGTGGCACCCTGGCTTGCATTGGAAATAGTGTGGCCAGCAGGACTAGGGATGTAATTCTCCCTTGTACTCAGTACTCATGAGGCCTCACCTCGAGTACTGTGTACAGGTCTGGGCCCTTCACTTCAAGAAGGACATTGAGGTGCTGGAGCAGGTCCAGTGTAGGGAAATGTGGCTGTGAAGGGAGTAGGGGAAAGGTCTTAAAAGGAAAGTCCGAGAGAGCTGGGGTTGTTTAGCCTGGAGGAGACTCACAGGGAACCTTATCACTGTCTACAGCTACCTGAAGGGAGGTTGTAGGCAGGGGTCAGGCTCTTCTCCCAGGCAACTGATGACAGGATGAGAGGGCATGGCCTGGAGCTGTGCCAGGGAAGGTTTATGTTGGATCTCAGGAAGCACTTCCTCGTGTAGAGGGTGATCAGGGATTGGAATGGACTGCCCAGGGAAGTGGTGGAATCATCATCCCTGAAGGTGTTTATGGAAAGGCAGTTAGTGTCACGGTCCAGCTGATGTGGTCAAAAACTGGTCTTGATGATCTCAGAGGTCTTTTCCAGCCTCAGTAATTCTATAATTCTGTAAATTTAGGTACACAGTGTCGTTTTTAATTTACTCTGGCCAATTTACAATGTATACCAGCAAATAACCCCACAAACCCAGAACTGGTTGCTCAACTTTTACATGTATACTATTGCCTTAAGTATTTAATTACTGTTGTGTGAAACCCTGGTCAGGATGTACAAAATAGGTATAGGTATCTCTGAAGTGTGGGTGCTGTTGTGCACGTTGATGTGAAAAATAAGCTCAAGTGTAGGGAAATTCTCCTTGCTGGGTGGGTATTGCACTTGGTCCCACCAGGTAAGAAAAGGCATTTTAGACCTCCTCAGGGACAGCTGTGACACATCAGCCTGGCAAAGGGTTTAGTACTTCTGAAAAAGGTACAGTTTCAGGAAGTGAAGTTTGAAAGCAGTTCTTTAAGAAGGAACAATCTCTAATGACTGCAAGCAGGACCATAGTGGAAGAGATGTGAGATATGAGTCTCAGCAGGTCCCCAGGCAACCCCCCCACAAAAACTAGGTAAAACTAGAGAGTTAGTGTGGTTCTAGCACCTGCAAATGCTGCCTGAGGGCAGGAGTGTGCACAAGGATGAGTCCTGACCATGCAGGTTAAGAGTGGATCTACAGTTTATCAGCTTATGGGGGAAGGGGGAGAGAAGGATGATTTAAAGATTTGATCATGTGATGGATGGTTTTCTTTGTCTTCTTTGTCACCTCCGCCTTTGCAAATATTTATATCGTGTGACAGATTTTGGATTTTTAATGTAAATATTCTTATTTGCTTTTACCTTACTATGGCTTATGTTAAAAGCAATTGCAAGGTAAGGGTCTACCATCAAGATACACTCCACCTTCATGAGTTACAGTCTTAAAATCAGGATAGCAGAATGCTCTCATTGTGCCAGACAGCTCAAAACCTTTCTGCAGGATATCTGAAAGCTCTCCAGTATATCTCAAATAATCCACATGGGCCTATTTATATCTCATAATTCAGCTGTCCATATACAAATGTTTTCTGCTGGCTAGTGTTAATCCTGATAATATGCCAGAAGCCCAGAGCTATGGAAGGCGTTTTATTATTATGGTAGAATTGCATAGGTCCTGTGGTTTTTTTGCCAGTTAGTGTCAATCACAGTCTGCTTGATAAGTCCAGTGTCAGTAACAGAAAGGGAAAATTATAGTAGTTCTATTTTTCTTATTCATTTTGGATGTACACCTTTGGTAGTAGAACATTCAGTTTAAAGAAGCATTCTTACAGGGAGGTGGGGTATAGTCACAGAGAAGGCCCTTGAGAGAGAAAGGTGTGCGTGTTCCTGCTTATTGTAAGAGGTGCTTATTGTGGTTTCTCAGGAAACAAAAGATAAAATCTTGCACCTCCCATGTGTCACAAAAAGTTCTGTAACTGAGTAGGGGTAACCCCAGGCAGCAGGACAGGCTGGGGACCAAGGAGCTGTAAAGTAGCTTTGCAAAAAAGGACTTGGGATCAGTGGACGAGCAACATGTCCTAGGGACAAAGAAGGCATAAACCTCCTAGTGTCCATTAGGAAGAATGTTACCAGGAGGTTGAGGGAGGTGATCCTTCCTTTCTGCTCAGCACTTGTGAAACACAACTGGAGTCCTGGGTCTAGTTTTGGGATCCCATAAGTGAGATCCCATAGCAAAGGGCCTGCAAAGGGCCACTAAGATGATTAAAGGATTGGAGTAGCTGTCATACAGGGAGAAGCTGAGAGTGTTGGGCTGAGGAGGCTTTGTGGATTTTGTCAATGTGTATTGATAACTCACAAGAGGATCCAAAGAAAATGGAGCAAGGCTTTTCCCACTAGCAGCCATCAACAGAACAAAAGGTCATAGGAACCTTGCATGTAAGAAAAAGCTTTTTTACTCTATGGATGATTGAACACTGGAACGTGCTATGCAGAGAGCTTGTGGAATCTCTGTCCTTGTAGATATTTGAGGGCAAGGCCCTGAGCAACCTGCTTTGAGCAGAGCACTGGACTCCAGGGGTGCCTGGAGACATGATTGGCTTTCTGCAAGATCAGCTGGACAATTCATGATGTACTGTATTGGAATATGTGTGGAATCAATGAATTAGATTCTGAAAAATTTAGAAAACTCTTCAGACAGAGAGGCATTGATGGCATGAGGAAAAGCCCTGATGAACTTGATAGTGTTGCTAATTGCATGTGAGCATACAGAGGCTGTCGGGTCAGGTTTATCCCTGGTCAATAAGCCATGATTTGGGATAGACAAAAGCATCTTCAGCTTATCTGTCTGGTTGCGTGGCAAAAAGGAACCAAAATCAAAGCAGGCAATATGGGAGGCTTAAGCTATTTTAAGCCAAGTGTTGGCAAAGCAGACACCCACCAGGAAGACTGAGAAGGGAGGTCTGGGGAGGTGAGTGGAGCTGTGGGAACAGGGATAAGAAGCCAGACAGGACGAGTAGGACGTATTGCAACAGAGGCAAATTAGCATCCAGCATCTCAGGAGCAGCTCAGCTGTTGTGTCATCTGTCTGTAGGGGACTGTGTTACAAGGAAGACTCATGTCACTCTGTGTGATATCTTGCATCTTTCAAAAGCCTGGGTGATGGGTCCATGCTACCTCCATTAACTCTCACAGTGAAAAGCAGCAAGTTCAGCCATTTTCAGGCCTGTAAGTCCACAATGAGTATTACTTACAGAAGCTCCTTATGCCAAAGTTCTGCATTGTTCTAGAGACACTTCACTAAAAAATCTGAAGCTTCAAGAAGCAAAAGAATGCAAGTATTATATAATCATAGAATGGTTTGGATTGGAAGGGACCTTAAAGAAGTATTAGGGAAGTATATTTTAAATAGCATATCACATAAAAGAGCAGTACAAAACAATGAATTTGGTCTAAACAGGGGACAGAAAAGAAAGGAATCTAAGTTTATCTACTCTCTTCAAGAACACATCCAGAGAGCAAAAGCCTCTTGCTCTTTCTGCCTTTTCTGTATTGAGGTCACAAGCTGTAGAAACTTTCTAATAGATACATCCAGACATACAGCCCTAGGGTACATCCTGTATCTTTAGATTTTGTTCAGATGGGAAAATCTCAGTCAGGGAAGATATTCTAGCTTTCATTTTTCTCCCATATTTATGTACCCTGTATTAACCACCCATTTATATTTAAGGAATGCAACTGGACGGAAGTCTTCCATTTCTACTCTCCCCCCCCCTCCAAATATTGATCAGAAAGCAGTTTCATGATCTCCCATTGATTATCCAGGCTCAGTCACTTTCTGGGCTTTATCCCTGATAACCCATGAAGATTTGAACGGCTCTCTGCCTTTCTCAGCAATGAGCTGACCTCAACCTTAGGTGTGTCCTCCCTAAATGTATAGATGTGTGAGCTGATGACTGTACTTCATGCACACTCACATCTGGTATCCATGCACCAAGCTCTCAGTAGAAACTACAACCCATGGGAGTCAGCCACTCTGGTTGACAAAGGGTGTGGGCTGAAGAACATTCTATTAGAGAGAGACCTTTACAAATAGCAATCAGTGTTTAATGAAAAAATAAACATGGGTGGGCTGCTAGGGTGTTTTAAAAGGCTTGCCAGAGCACCGAAGTGTTTCAGAAGGCTGTGCTTTGCCCAGGAGCAGAAATGAGAGGGCAGAAAGTTCTTCAGGTTGTGGAGACCCCAGCAGCTGATTAACAAGAACAATGCACTCCAGATTGTGGCCTTGACCACACCTTCACCCTCTGGGCAAAACCTAGGGAGTCCAAGGGCACACAAGGCAGCTCATTGAACTGCAGTATTCCTATGTGGATAACTGCCACTGAAGTCATTATTTTTGTGCTAAAATCTTTTCAACTTGCTGAGAGAAATTTAATTCTTCCCATATACACATCAGCAAACAACTTGATCCCACCCACGAATATGCAAACAAATGTAAGTTACGCCAAGTATTTCTCCTCCTAGCTGCCAAGTAAGAGAGGGAGATAGTTACTGTGACTTCTATTTTTAAATACTTGGGAGGTGCTCCAATACTACAGCGAGGGGGACTATATAATACCTAGACTCATGCTGAAAGAACTCCAGCAGCAGCTCAAAGGCTCACTGGAACAGCTGAGTGGCGAGATTCTCCATCTAAATTATGTTAGCAGAACTCTGCCTTGTGCTTTAAGTGAGTGCACATATCAGCCTCCTTGAGCAGACCTACCTTGCTAATGGCAAACATCCTGCAAGTATCCTAACTGCTGTCCCACAGCTTTGTCATATGTGCAGCCCAGCCCATCAAAACGTAGCCCAGACTTTGCCCAGTCATCCCCCTCCTTACTCTATTCTATTTTGGGCTGTGGCTAGGTGTACAGACTGAGCTGTCTGATTGGGCAGAAGCTTGAAGAAAAGGCCTGTTGTTCTGAATGGGAGGTGTGTTATGTGACACACTGTACAAGGGATGTGTGCTTGGAAGGGCTGATGTGCAGAAATCATTAGTAGGGTGTGTACAGCACAGAGAGGGAACCCAGCCATGGGAGGAAGGAGCCAGGGAGGGGAGAGTGAGGGAGCATGAGGGTGGAAGGAGCAGGGGTGGAGGGACAGAGACAGTAATTTGCCCTACAAAGTCACTGCTGCATGTAGAACATCTCAAGATAAATTCAAAGGCCTTCTTTGGGGTCCCCAATGGGGTGAGAATTGCTCTCAAATGCTGATTGGATCACCCTAGAAGACCTTGATCTTCAGGGCTGAATTAACTGAACTGAATGCAGAACCTGTGGGGAGAGTTAAATCTGTCAAAATGATCTTTCTGTTCCCTTAGAACTTTGCAGCACTGGGATCAATTTGACTGCAGTGTTTAATCCCATAGGCTCTCTAAAACAGTCTCATATGGGGTTCTGCTGCAGGGGGTGGCTTATGTCTATCCCAGTCAGAGAGTTTTCTGGTCTGGGCTGGGAGCAACTGGCATGAACCATCTTTACACCAAAGCTGGATTTCTCTCAGTATCAAGAAAACACCAGCCCTTTTAGGACAGCCCTGTGCCTTGCTGGTAAGATGCAAAGGGGTCAGCACCAGCAGGCAGAGCTGAATTTGGCCCAAGACCTTAAAGGGAGTCTAAATCACAGAAGGAAGATTGTGCAGCAGAAGCAAGCAAGGGGATGCAAGTTAAAGACCAGAAATGGACCTTCCTGTTTGCTCTGCCTGTTCCACACCTTTTTTGCCTCCCTGCTTAGCTCCACCAGTGGCTTAGCTACTCGTCTTCCTGGAACCACCAATTCAAGTCCTGGCAGCATTGACTCAACCCCTCTGTAATTTTGAGGTTGAACAAAACTGAAAAACCAAGGATTTTGTGGCAAAGTGTTTGCCCCAGCATGGTTGGCCAAAATTGTCCTAATGCTTTTTGTACGTGGCATGCTGAGCTGATTGGTGTCCTCTCATTGGCTCTTCATTTCTTTAATGTGTTAATTATGTTAATTACTGCCTCAGTATTACTGAATTAGCCAAGTGCTTTGAGGGAGGTAGTGTAGTATATGTTTACTATCCATATCTTCAGTGAGTGCTAGCTGATGGAGGTATGTTGCCATTCCTGGAGTTAATATGACTTTTATGAGTTGAAGATCTGATCTGCCCATTAAAAACAACTCTTAAAATTCACAATCGTATCTTGATTTCAGCTTTTGAAGATTATTAACAGATATGAATTATTTGCTTTTGAATATGACACAGGCATGTGGGCAATTTTAAAAGGATAAATCTGAAATATCTTTTATTATCTGTCAAGCTGGAAGCAGGTTGGATGGGGATTCTGTTGCTCTTCTTTAAGGGAGAAAACAAACATGGACGTCAAAATGTGACCCAGCCCATGCTTTTTAAAGCTTTCTAGCACTTTATTAACTTAAAAACAACCTCCTATGTAATTTTTTAAATAAAATACCGCTAAATATATTCTTCTGACCTGAAAGCTTTGACTGCCAAGACTCAGGTCTTCAAGTATGCTTTTATAGCCAAGTAACAAATCCATGAAAAACAGATTTATCACCTAAGTAGAAATTAACGTGAACATCCCTAAGCCAAGATCCACATGATTCCTTTATGCTGAAGGATGAAATATCTGCTCTTCTCTCTTTCCCCCCCCCAGCTCTTCTAAAGGTTATCTATAAAACCAGGTACAGAGACAAATGCTTTTTTAAAATATGTCATAGCTCAAGCTGTTAAAAGATAACATAAACCCTCTAACTTAGAACGTAAAAAAACTCTATAACATAAAACTAACTTAGAACAACTTATCACTCAGTCCTTTCTCCAAAGGTATTCCAAAATGCAAACTAACTCATGATGTTGCTAAATACAATGGTGAGTAAGATGACCACTGTGCAATCACAGTTGTAGCAGCATTTAACTTGTTCCTTGGAAGTCCATTTAATTGCATTCCTGTAAATACAACAGATGCTCCTCTGGGTCCAGAGCAAGGCCAAAGAAATGATCATAGGACTGGGGCAGCTCTCCTATGAAGAAGGGCTGAGACACTTGGGGTTGTTCAGCCTGGAGAAGAGAAGGCTCTGGGAAGCAGCAGCCCTTCAGTATTTAAAGGGGGGCTGTAAGAAAGATGGTGACAGACTTTTTAGCAGGGCCTGTTGCAGTAAGACAGGGGGTAATGGTTTTATACTAAAAGAGCTGAAAGACTAATAGATTTCAGCTAGGTATAAGGAGGAAATTTCTTACAATGATAGTGGTGAAACAGGGGAATGGGTTGCCCAGAGGGGCGGTAGATGCTCCATCCCAATAAACACTCAAGGTCAGGTTGGATGGGATTCTGAGCAGCCTGGTGTAGTGGGTGGTGTCCTTGCTCACTGCAGGGGGGTTGGACTAGATGACCTTTAAAGGTCCCTTCCAACCCAACCCATTTTATGATTCCATGAAAATTTCAGCCCTGTGGGACAAAGATTTCCCTTGGCTGCGTGGGGGAGGTGGCTCCTGGCTATGTACCAGTCTGAAACCCCTTAGGTTGCTTATGGTGGTTTTTCAGCACATAAATCTATCTTTACAGTACCTCATATACTCCCTGCCCCAGTCTAGCTCATATTCAGCTCTCAGTTCAAAACCAAATGAAGTCATTAGCAAGTAGGTTTGTGCATGGATTCATGGCTTTCACAGATCTTGGGGAGGTTCAACACCCCTGCAGCTGCTCCCCAGAGCCTGCTGCAACATGTATTTTCAAGTCTGTTGCTGAGGTGCCCAAAGTTCAAAGACACTCCACCTGGAGTAAGCACAGGGGTTTGGACTGAGCTATCATATTCCTAACAGTGAAAATGAGGATGAGGAAGTTAAAGGCTGGCAGTAGCATTCAGTAACTCTAGTCACCCCCAATTAGACCACAGATGTAACTGGGAATGCCTGGGAAGGCATATGTCCCAGGCAAATGCAACTTTATGTGAGTCCTGGGCATCCCAGCTCTCCTGAGCCATCTTGTCTCAGAGCCCTCTTGGGCTTCCCAGCCAGAGCTCCCATCCACCAGTGCTTCTGTTTCAGCTGCCTAAAGCCACCTGCCTCAACGAGCTCTGCTTCTCCTCTGCCATTGCAGAGCCCTTCAGCCCTTCCTCTTCCCTCCTTCCCCCTCCATCCTGCCAGGATTGTCCTTTCTTCACAGCCCTTCTCCCACCAGTATCCTTCACTCCTTCCTAAGCTTAAACCTCTTCCTCTGAATATGCCCCAGAAGCTTCTCAATACCAGAGCACTGCCTCTGTCTTGGCTCCCTCAGTTCTGCCTGCTGAAATGCTGTTGCCTCACAAGTTGCCTTTCCTTGCCTGTTACCTTCCTGTTACCATATTGCTGCCTGCCAGGCTCAGCCATAAATGCCAAAACCTCATCTCCTGGGAACTGCAGAATTGGCTCAGCTTGCAATTCCTACAAGTGTGTCCAGATGGGAGAAGAAAAGGACACATCAAAGGAAAAACTGGATCTGCGGTAGCTCTCTTCAAGAGCCTTGTTTGTTGGTTTGGAGCAGCTTTTTGGAGTTGTAAAACCTGTAAGTATTTGGCATTTTTTTTCCCCATCACAATGGCTGCAGATTAAAGCTGTTATATTTTAAGTATTTCTATAGCAACATCTCATCAGCATGAATTTTGCTAAGAGGCTGTGTATTATCTGTGGTATTACTGTAAAGTCTATAAAATATCACTCATTGAAGGCATTCCAAAATGCTAGTGAAAATGTGAAATCAAGAAATACTGCATCTTATACAGCTGGATAAAGTTGCTGGCAGTTGGTAGCATGAAGGAGATAATAGAGACAAAATATAATTTTTTATGTAAAACTACCCAAGATTTAAGTAGGCAATTCCAGAGTGTAATTAGGTTGATAGGGGGGCAGTGAGGAATACAAGATATTCCCAGCTCTTTTGCTATGTAGATGTGTCCATGTGGCTTTAACATAGGCTACTTTGGAAATGGATTAAATTAAACCCCAAAAAGGCATTTATGGTACAGAGTTAGAGTATCCACGTGGGCACTTAAACGCTAGTAACCAATTTCACACCCTGGCAAGTGACACAATAGCTTCCCCAAACAGTAATGCCCAATTCTTGCAAGCTAAGAGCAGCTGAGGACAGAGACTTGGAGGGCTCCCATGATGGAGAGGTGGTTGGTGTAAGTTGTAGGCTCAAAGAGTTGAAATGATGGAAGAGGAAATGAGTCAGGCTAAGAGAGGAAAATCATCCGATGGCACTGTTTATTAAAGGAGGTGAAGGAAAAATAATCATAACATCATCAGTCCATGCAAAATATATCCAAGATATCAAACTGCTGGGATGAATTACATATCAGTAGATCAGAGGCCCTGTATTTAGAATATAGATTGACAACAGCTGAAATGTTTGTGTTGGTTTTTTTTTTTTTTTCCCCAGCTCTCCCTCCCTTTTCCTCTTCTCCCACCCACTCTTTTCCTTCTCTGTAAACTTTAGTGGTTCAGATAAACTGAAACATAGATCTTCCCTCATCCCCCATTAGAGTTTGCAAAAAGAACTATCTGCAGGCAAGATGTTATAAAACCAATACTTAGCCATGTGCATCCTTCCTTTATAGTGATTCCTCAGTTGTGGATTCAACCTTCAAGTTATATATTCTCACTGCCAGTAGAATATAAAATCTGAACATGAAAGTATATACAGTTTAATTGTTATTTATTCATACCCCCATTTGTAAATGCACAACAATGGCACAACCACATCCATTAGCCTGAGACAATAAACCACAAAAAGAAATGCCTTTAAATGAACAAAAATAGATTTGTACCTCATTTATAGAAATTCCTTCACACAAAGAGATTTCAGAGCCATTGATGTACACTATGCACTAAGCAATTTTTCACCCCCTTTTGTGGCTGTGTCTGAAGTAGAATATATTTTGACAAAGATTCCATACATTTATATTGTAAAAACTTTATAAAACAAGCAATATTGAGCCTGCAGCATAGTTTTTTCTAACTATAAGCAGGAAAGATAGATAGGTAGAGTGCATTTATTTGCTGAACCTTGGGCAGTATTTTGATACTAACCTTACCCCTTCTAGGCTAGGAAAAGCTAGGAATAGGCTAGGAAGTAGAATTTAGGTAAAAGCTTAGTACAGTTTTATGTAGGAGCCAACCTTCTACATAACAACTTAAAGGGCAAATAGTAAGTGTTCACAAAGAGAAGCTAAATACAAGCATAAAATCCCACGTCTAGAAGTTCACATTGACACAGGCACTTCACACTGTTTTGGGTCAATCTTTGTGTACGGGGTAGGACACAAAACTTTGACTGTAAGTTTGAAAATTGTTCTCCCTGCATTAGACTTTGGAACAATGGCTTCTTTCCTCAAGCTTGTGAGCTACTTGTTTGCCATGAAAATGTAATGCTTAATTTATTCAAAGTTTTCTCTTTCATGCTTGTTTTTATCACAATAAGTTTACCAGTCAGGGAGTATGCTTCAAAAAGACATGTTGAAAAATGCAATAGTATTGCTTTAGGGGCTGAGGAGGGAATTTTGATGTGACTCCATTAAATGACACACAAAACATTTTAAAAATTTGTGAGAACTAGTTCTTCAATGCTGCTACAGAAAACTTACATTCTTACCCTGCCTCCGCATTGCTGAAACTCTGCTTTGCTAGGTTTAATCTTCATAGTTTGCGTGTTCAGTGTAGGATTTGAGTACCTCAGCTTACACTAAAAACCAGAAGATTCAAATTGTAAAATTCCCTTTTCACAGAACAGCTTGTCTGAATGAAAATCTATGCTTATTATTCTCAACAAAAATATTTCTACAATCTAATCCTCTGCTTCTGTTCAAGACGGATCTTCCCTCACTTCCTGCTCCTCATAGTCCTACTGTTAAGACAGGAATGCATTTCAGGAGAGCAACAGCAATTAAACAAACGAGGTACCAATTTCAGTGCCAGGTGAAACCTGGATACTTTTTTTGGGATGAGCACATATGCTGCTGTGCATACGTAGTGTCATTCCAATTAAATAAATAAATAAATAAAATGTGTACATCTGTGAACACAGGTGGAAAAGGTTTCTGTGGTTAGGTGTGCACATGTGGGCATATGATCAGGCATGTGGTCTGGAATCAAGTGAAGTCATTGGAAAGACTGGCACAGACTTTACTGTTCTTCACTTTAAGATCTACTTCTCTTAAAATATACTCATTTTCCCTTTTGCCTTTACTGAGTTGCCAGGCAGGAACTATGTCTTTCTTTGTACAATGTCTTGCACAACAGGCATTTTGAATAAGATTTTACTATCTGATTACTAAATATTAATGTATGTAATATAAGTTTCACCTAGCCAGCCTTTATCTTGTTTCTCCCTGAAACAAAGGAACTACAGAGCAGAACAGACTTAACGTCATCTGAATTAGATTTCTGAAATGCACTAATTGTTCTGTTTTATACACAAAACCTTTATTTCTGACTGAATCTGGAATTCTTCCTATGCCATTAGTGAGTATTTTACCAGTGAACATTTTGAAGGAATAAATGGGCATTAGAAAGTCCAGGTGCTAATATGAGTTTATATTTTTTAAAAAAAGGTAATGCTAATTTTAACCCAACCAAGTTTTCTTCCAAATGATAGAAAAACATCCCAGAAAGACATTGATGTGAGCAGCAGAGGAAAATTAAATTCCAGACAGATTCCTCTTAGTAAGCTCATGGAAACTTAGATTTGAGATTTTTTTTTAAGGACCATCTCTCTGTTAAAAGGAAAGCTTTGATAAAAATGTCAGAGTGATGTAAGATGATACTGGTCCATAAAGAGCAGGAGCAGGAGAAATATCTGTGAAACATGTGCAGGCAAAGAAGAAGAAAATCAAAAGGCTTGTAAAAACAAGTCAGAAACTGCTCTTTCATTTAGGACTAAATGTGGCAGGGAAGAATTTTCATCTCTAAGAGATCTATTGAGAAAAATAGCAAACTAAGCTCATTCCCTGCTGCCTTCTGTCAGTCTGACTATAGGCTCTCTAAAACTTTGAAACTGTAAGATCTTCTAGCTTTAAGATGATACAGCAAGAATGAAATGGAATGGTAGAAGGCAAAAGGGAATGTAGGAAAGCAATTTTGCATAGCATGTGTTAGATGTCAAGAAAGCCTGAGTTAAGTGAACTGACTAGGCAGGGGTGGGTTAAATTGTTTTATGATAGAAAATCTGAGAGAAAAAGCAGAGAGAGGAGAGAATTTTTTTTTACTGCTTTGATTATTGCCCACCCCAGCCCCCCCCCCCCCCAAATCTCTTTGTTCTATTTTACACAACCACAGGCTCTAAATAAACATCAGCATCCTCACTAATTATGTATGTCAAGGTGCTCTGAGAACAGCCTGGAGGCCAAATATATTCCATGGTGTCTTAAATGCTGTGTTCCATAGTCACTCCCTCCCCATAATTGTAGGGTGAGGACAGGGGTAAGTCTTCAGGGTCTTATTTTTGGTGAACTAAACCATCTGTACAATGACATCTTGCAGTCATATATCATCTTTCTTTCCTGGGTCTCAGATTTATAAGATTTACCAGCAGTGATGTTCAACAGGAATTTTACAGAAATCCTTCAGCAGTCACTAAGTGACATTCCATGTATATGAAGAATTGTTTTTCACAAAAAAAAAAAGCCAGGGCTGTGCTTCTGTGTTTCTTTGTCTTCCTGATAGAAAATATCCCTGTCAGCTCATATGCTTTCGCTGATCTATTGCTACCCTGCCCTTTTACATCAACAGGCTTTCAGTCTTCCCCTCACCCATCTGTGCTCCCTGAGAAGCAGATTGCTCTCCTCCTCTGCTCTCCAAGTTGCTGCTCGCAGTGGCAGCGGTGGGGGGGGGCAGGTGAGGCTCCCCTGGCAGGCCTGCTGGGGGGAGCACGGAAGAAATATGCCTCCTACAGTGATTTATTTGCCTCAGCAGCTTTATCCCTTTATACCGCAAAGCTTAAGTCAGTCCAAGGCATGAAGGAAGATTTACTAGCACTAGGAGGTGACTCTTTACGGGTGTGTAAAACCTCGCAGAGAAGCTCGGAGCTCGCTGCAGAAACGCCTGGGTGAGCTTTGTTCTGCGCCGCGCCAGGGGTCGGGGCTGCCCGACCTCTGCGAGCCCGGAGAGTTCAAACCACGGCGGTCATATTCCTCATGCCTATCAACAGCTCACAGGATTCCTGATTACAGAGGGCCGCTAACCCACACGCAGGACCTACAGGGAACAGAGAGTGTAAATGAATCGTGATTGTCCCTTTCAGGCTGATCTGTGAATGTGCCCGGCCGCTCCTTGCCCACAAAAGCTCCCCATGTGCAGAGAGCTGGCCTTGCCCTGTTGAATAGATGTAGAAATTAAAAGGTAACTGTATAGAGCCTCGGAGTTCCATGCTGGCAGCATGCTCAGGAGCACTCATCTCTATGTGCCGTCTCAGCTCTTGTGAATGTGGCTTCCAAACACACAGTGCCTATGATACAGAGCTCATCCCAGTCATGAGTGAAGTAGTTCTAGTCAGAAAAAGAAAATATTTGAGGCCTTCATTAACTCGTCGGCTGTGCCCCCTGTAAAACTGTGCACCAGTTAACATTAGTAACCAGAGATTGTATCTTCCAATCAGGCCAAGTGAAAAAGAAGCTCACACAGTGAAGTTTCACAGTAGAAGCACATGTGCTATGTCTACACAAACAGTTTAGCCTGGCTCTTAGGTCTCCAGATTGTTTTAACACTGTTTGCATCCAAATGGTAAAAAGGTCCAGACTGAATTTAAGTGAAATTCCCTAGGCACACCCGTGAGCCAATCTTATCTTGCCATACCTGAGACACAGCAGGCCTGTGTCCTTCTCTGTGGTAAAACTCAGGATACGAGTCACCCATCAGAACAACTCCTGGCACTAAGTTCCTGCAGGGCCAGCAGTGTCCTGCAGTGTTCCTGCAGGGAAGTGCCCCACTGCTCCACACTCCCAGTAAGGTTCAGCCTTCCAGCAGAGGCATGGTACAGACTGAAGTAGCTTACTTCATCAGGTATTGTCCCCTGGATGCCGCTGCTCTTGTCCCTAGTACATGCTGGTGTCTCCATGGGTGCTGTGCTCAGCAGGAGCTGTGTGAGTCAGAAGCCCTGGCGTGTCGCTGAAGTTAAGATCTTGCTTCTGTGAGGAGCAGGGATGCCTGCCATCTGGACAGACTTCAGACATGGCCAGAAGTATGATCTGGCCACAGCTCACTCATGCTCAATCTGAAGATGAATGTGAGTATGAACACAGCAGTTTAAGAGTTGACAGGATGACAAACTCAGTGATTCATATTTCTTCTTTAACCGCAGTACTTTTCATCCTTCTACCTGCTCAGGGAAGGTCCACTGACAAGGAGCTGGTCTAGATACAGAAGTTCTCTCTGACACAAATTAACTGAGATGTGAGCTGTTCACAAGGGACTACTTAGGTGTCTTTGAAAGGTGATAATGTGAATCAGCAATTCAAAGGGCAAATTTGGGATAGAGGTGGCCTTCTGGCAGGAGGACAATGTGAGGAATTGTTAATATTTGACAGGCTGAAGTGTGTGTTTGTAATACTGATTCCCCTAGACTCTTACAGAAACTTCTAGTGTATTTGTGTCCTCAGTATATCTCCTGCAAAACTAAATTGGCTTATTTATTGCATTTCCTCCAGAATACATATTCTATAAATGACAGGTTTTTCAGGAAAAGCTGATCAAAATCTGACAAGTAATAAAGGGGAAGTATTAGAAAAATGTCATTTCCCCCACCCATTCTGGTATTAATTAAGTTTTAACAATATATTATTACAGCTAGTTCTGATCTCACTTTATGGCTGGGTTGTTCCCAAGTAACTTCACTCTGAGTTCAATTTCCTCCCTTTAGCTTATACAACCAGACTCTGATGTCAGCTGCTGTGTAAGAAGTCTATAGCATGCTCATCTCTGTCTTGTTTCTTGTTCATAATTGCAAAGTTCCTGACTGCACTGAGACAGCAAAATGCAGTTTAATGAATGTGTGTACACCTACAGTTCACAATGCATTTCCAGTGACTTTTTTTTTTCTTCTCAGTTCTACATGTGCACTTATATAATATTTTGGAAGTCACCTTTTTTTTCCAGAGGCCCACCTGGTTATGAAGGTCTCTTTAGACAGGTAAGAATTTCAGTGATTCTCTTTTTAGAATTATTGTCCCAAGCACCGTATTAGTTAAAAAAACTGTGGTATGGAACTGTCTTCTGTAGGCATTAAGAAAGGAGGAAAACTATCTTGTTGGTTCTTCTGATCAACTGCAACTCTGTCCTCATTTTGCCTAACACACTTGCTGGTGGTTTGTCTTGTCTAATTTTAAATAATTCATACAGTAATATTTGAGTATAAGATAAAAGAGCAATAATTTCCTGGGACAACTATTTGTAAGTATGTATTCCATTTTTTAACAGCAATTAATGAGAATAAATGTCAGATCTATAAACTAATCAATCATTTGATCATATCCTTCTTGCTTTACTTGGGAAGCAGTTCCTTAAGGCTTGGTTCTTTTCTCATTGCCATTTGTGTAATTCCAGTGCAATTCCTCTAAGTAACTGGGGTCAGCCCAGAATAAAACTGACATACGTGAGAGCTGAACCAGGCGTGATGGAGCTGCCTGTCCAAGAAAAGCAAGCAGCAGTCAGACCTTAGCTAATATATTTCTGCCCCTTCACCAAGCAGCAGCAAATTTTGATGCCTTATTGGTCAGGTTTCCTCTCTAAAAGCAGGATACAGAGGTGCTGACTTGGGTATTTCCTTAGGGTAATGTGTCTATTTAAAGAAGACAGACACTTGCTGATTACCACAAGTCAATTCCCCTTTGCAGAAACACCATGGCCTTGTCCCAAGAAATAGATGTTTTGGTGTCCTTTTCAGGGTGCTCACAAAACCAAGGCGCAGCTGTATAGACACATCCAGCACCCCTTTCTTTCCTTTCTCCCTGCCTTTGAATAGGGGAAACCTTTGCCCAAGGCTCTGACCCCATGGTGTGGAAAAGTGGCAGAATCACTAGGCCTGGCTTTTATATCTGAGCTCTCTCACACAAAGGAGGCTCAGAAAAGTCTAAATGCTTAGACAAAGACGAGAGCTTCAACCCACAGAGTATCCTTAACAATTTTGTGTGCGTGGTTACTGCTTGGGATTTTTAACTTTTCTGTGAACAATTTTACCATGGGTGAGATACATCATGTGCAAACCATTAACTCCTTTCACCATAGCCATGTATTTTCAAAAACAATAGTGGTCTTTATTAAAGCACTTAAAAATAGCATTCTAGTGCAAAAGGTTGTCTAATGCCTTTCTACTGTAGACTGTGTCAGTGACTCTTTGACAGCTTGCAGTGCATGTCAGTGATGTATTTGTGAAATTCCTTGAGAACAGGGGCAAGCTGCATAGAAGTCTCAGTGCATCAAATTCAATGATGTGTAATAAAAAATGTAACAGTTGGTAATGCAAACATATTGAGAAGGTCACAGAGAATACACTTTTGGTCTGCAGGGTTGTTGAGTGTTGGGATACAAGGAAAAGCAAAAAGGAATCATTGATGCAAAGCTCAGATTTTACTTTACTGTGGTCAGGGAGGGACTTAACAGTGGTGTAAAAAGAGGAAGAGGCTGATGTTTATTGACACCTAACAAAGGACAGGGGCCACTGACAGGCTGCACAGCCCCGCTGCAGATGAGAGCTGGGTGTGATCCTAGGACAAAGCCCTGGTCCTACCCTCATGCAGGTGATGCTCACTGGTGATGCTCACTCTCCTTATGGCCTTAAATCACCAGTTCACATAAATGAACATTGCTGTATTGCTTTCTATTGATACAGGACACGAGCTGGTTCCAGTAATTTTGACCTAGCCTGTAGATTTACATCAGCTGAAAACCTGGCTCCAAGCAGACTGTGAGGGAATTTCCTTGACTTTTCTCCCCCTTCCCTCTAGAAATAAATTATTCCAGCGTGTTTTCCATTTTCCTATAAGCTTTCTATGCAATGATCCAAACACTCCAAAATAAACACGTACATTTCCTTCTCTGGTACTCTATGTCAAGACCTATTTAACTGCCTGTGCAAGAGCAAGTGTTCCTAAAAATCCTATCCTTGTAATGAAACAGAGGTTTCTTTTATTTTTAGAATCATCTCTAAGTATACATGCTACATCTCAGCATACTTCCCACTGTATTCTCATTCTTGCTTCTAAGATGCATTTCCTAGGGCTGTACACTGCTATTATTTGATTTACTAAACACCATTAGGCAAGACAAATTTTGCTGTATCTTGTGCTAATACAAGTCTGGAGTAAATGCAGCCATTTCTGAACAAGTCTGAGTTTGCAAGCTGATAAACGTAGAGTGGAATCTCCTGAATTAAAATGGTATGGAAACCAAATTGCAGTGTAGCAATTAGGACCTGTGATCTCGAGTACAGTGATCTTTTCTTAAAATGAAATTCCAGCACTGGACCGTGTATATGTGTGAGGAAGCAGGTAACCAAACTGCTGCTGCTGCTGCAGATACCTCCTCTTTCTTCCTGTGTTTATTTATTTATTATTGCTTGTATCATAGTAACAACCAAAGGCCTAAGCTGAGATCAAAGAATTGTTTTGTAGGTTGCTATAAAATACATATATTAACATGCATAATTTATTTGGGCTGGCTCTAGATGTACAGCAAGGACAGCAGACCAGGTCAGTAAGGGAAGAGGCAGGAACAGTGTGGGCCCCCCTGACTTTTATCCACTCCTGTGACAGTATGTGGAAGGGGCTGTGCAGAGGAAGAGCTTAGTTATATAGGATAAAGAGGCCTCATATGGCTTGGGGCTGGTGATAGCACTGCCCTGTGCCTCCCCATGTCTTGGCAGCAATGGGAATGGGCAGTTCTGCTCACCAGAGGTTTTGACCCAAATACACATCCAATTGCCACAGAAGTGGCAAGGCTCTCTCTGCCTCTGGCCACTGTATCATTTGAGTTGCAAAATTCACTTTTACCTATAGCTTTAGGAAGCCCAGAACTGGTTGCAATGGGATCTACTGGTATCACTCCATACACTCTATGTTCCTTTATGTTGGTGGAGGGTCTGGCCACAAGGGTTCCTGACAGTTTACCATCTAGCTTAATGCATTATGTAGCCAAGAGGTGTGAGCACCAAATTCGGTGTATTTAAGCTTAAGTTTCAGTTCACAGAATAATCTGCTCAGAGACCAGATATGTTTTAAGTGCTCCATGGCAGGGAAGGTAGGTGCATGCTTGCCCCTCTCCCTGTGTAAGACCCCAGCACCTTGATTTAGTGGCCTTGTAAATGCACCCACCCAGCCACACAGATTTTGGCACTGGTGTGCATGAAAGCAGAAGTCACGGGGCATATGAAGTCCAGTCTAGCATCATTTGGAATGGCCAAAAATACCATTCAACAGGCCATATTTTAGCCTTTGGAACAGCACTGAATGAAAATCATTAACAGGTCAGCCAACAGCTGCATCCAGATCATGTCCTCAGTTAAGAAACAGGAATTTTCCAACCAGGATTTTCTGTGTGAAACTGGTGATTTCAATTTAAACATCTTGTTTGCTTGTCCTTTGCCCTGTCAAGACCCCAGGTTCCAAACCTGCCAGGCAGTGCCCTGGACTGCAAGCCTGGTCTGACAGGTCTCTGGATCACTGAGATCAGGGGCTTCCAGCCTTCCCTAAATCTGCAGGGTGTTTGGTGTCTCCAGTCACTGAGTCTCCCAGGCTGGTTCACATCCCTGAAATAGTTTACTCCCAAGCACAGTGGTTTGTGAGGAGGGCTGTCCCGGGGTTCTCCTTCCAGTTTCCCAGGGGAGCTGGGGAAACACATCCTGTCCAAGAAAAATGTGAACTGCTGGAGTGTTTTTTACTTCTTTGCAAAATGTAAGGTCTTCATGTGTTGTCCTGAGTTGTTGTAATGTGCTTGGCTTACAAGTCAAAGCAAAACAGGCAGAAGATTGTTGGAGTGGCAAAAGGACATGGTTTCCAAAGTACTGACAACATGTTGATTTTTTTTCCTAAAGTAAAAAGTATGCAGCAAAAGAGTAGCTGTCTTGGAAAGAAAATATTTTATTATTTTTCTCTTTATGCACAATTTTAATACTCTTCCATGTGTTTTACCAAACTCCAGAGAAATAAAAGTTTTGGTGAATGAGAAATCAGTTAAACCTCGAAGTCTTTAATAATACCAAGGGATATGAGTGGAGGCCAGTGATGCTGAAATACTAACATGTAAAGCCAGGCATAAGCAAGTGGCAGAACTACCATTCATTGAGACCAGAACTGAACTCTATGTCATGCCAATAGGCAAAGTCAGCCCAGTGTTTTACTTCAACATTGCTCCCAGCCTGGCTTAGCCTTACACACAGAGATTCCTCTTGCTCTTGAGGGTGGACAGTGTGCTTTTAAGCATTATGGACTTAGCTGGAATCAGAGGTTTTGCTCAAGGCCTCTCAGCTCTGCACTGAGAGCACAAGTTATTCTCCACAGTTGAAGGAAGAGAGACCAGATTCATTCTGAGAGCCCCAGGGAGCAGCTGGCTCTAGCAGAACACAAAAAGCAAGGGATGTAGCAATGTGTGCTGCCATGCAGCACTGCCATGGTTCCTCAGCTCCCACTTTCTCCCACCAGTGACAGCTGAGGAACAATTTGCAGAGCTGGTCACTGTGCTGTGCCTGGCACTCATGGGGATGGGTAAATGAAAACAGGAAAGAGAGAGAGGAGCTTCTTATAGAACCATAGAATCATAGAATTGGCTGAGTTGGAAGGGACCTCAGAGATCATCAAGTCCAACCCTTGATCCACTACCACTGCAGTTACCAGACCATGGCACTCAGTGCCACATCCAGTCTCTTTTTAAATATCTCCAGGGATGGAGAATCCACCACTTCCCAGGGCAGCCCATTCCAATGTCTGATCACCCTCTCAGTAAAGAAATTCTTTCTAATGTCCAACCTAAACCTCCCCCGGCACAACTTGAGACCGTGCCCTCTTGTCTTGCTGAGAGTTGCCTGGAAAGAGACCAACCCCCCCCTGGCTACCCCCTCCTTTCAGGGAGTTGTAGAGAGTGATGAGGTCTCCTCTGAGCCTCCTCTTCTCCAGGCTGAACAGCCCCAGCTCCCTCAGCCTCTCCTCATGGGATCTGTGCTCGAGTCCTTTCACCAGCCTGGTTGCCCTCCTTTGGGCCCGCTCCAGGACCCAGATATCCTTCCTGAACTGAGGGGCCCAGAACTGGACACAGGACTCGAGGTGTGGCCTCACCTTCTTGTGAGGAGTGTGTCATCTGACACAAGCTGAGGCTGGCATCACCTCCTGTAGGTTCCATCTGAGGAGCAAAGGTCTCAGGACTATGTTTTTCTTCTTCTGACCCAGTCACAGTGCAGATGATGGGTGGCATGGAGCCCCTCCCACCACTCTTCCACAATGACTTGGGTGGCAGAGATCTACTTACTTGAATCATTGTTTTTAGTGTTACTTTTTGGCACCTCAAAAGCAAGGGTGCAGAAGGATGGTGAACTTCCACTGTGTCTACCGCTCTCTTTTTCTCTCCAGAAGGTGGTCTTCAGCCTCTTCAGAGACCTGTTAGATCTGCAGTGTTGCAGTCAGTTTCAGGAGCTGAGCTATGGGTGCCAATAACAGAAATGAGGCATCTAATAGTTTGGTTTAGAGAGGCAATTTGGACACCCCACTGATTTTTCCAAACATTGCTGGGCCTAATCGGAATGAAGCCCATTAACTTCAGTGGGCTCTGGATGATTTCCTATATACACAAAACTTGAAAAATTATGCTTTAAAAGGAATACTGAAGTTAAATTGGGAAATTTTAACAATTCTCTTTGTATTTTAATTTTGTGGCTGTATGCTGACAATATAATTAGAGATGCTATGTTAATTAATGCCAGATGACATCAGTGGGATGGCAAAATCATCCAGTTTTCTAAAGAATACTTCACAGTTGAACTGTTCCTCTTGCCCCACCCCATTTTTAGCAGAGAACTATATTCAAAAAGTCAGAGACAGCTGAATTAAACCAAAAGTCAAACCTCTTACAAATACCAGTAGTGTGGTGCATTTTACCACATTACTTCCAAGCCAAATCTAAGGCTATTGTAGAAAACATATTAACCATGTTTCTTTAGTGGCTACATATAAAAAACAAAAGAAGGTTTGCAGGACTTTGTACTGTTCTTGTGCTTGAAATAGCTGTGGGCAACCTACCTGCCACTGAATCCAAAAGAGCAGAACGTAGACTTGTGATCTGTATGTCTGAGCATTTGAAAGGTAATTTTGGGTTAGGGTTTCTGGATGTCCTGGAGTCCATCAGATAATTCAAAAAGGATTTGCAGTGACAAGGCAAAATACATCCACATTCAGTGAGAGTCCATGTATGCTGTGTTCATATAGTGTGTGAGTTTATCTGTATTAAACTTCAATCTATACATGTAAAATTACTAAGAGGACCATACCACTACAGGAAATTTGACAGGGCACAAAAATTAAAACCCTGTGAAAATCAGAGCCTTTAGTTTAATATAAACCCACATACTTAAAATTGCATCTATATTTATCTATGGCTGTTAATATATACATATTGAGGTTCACTGTTTGCTGTCCTCTATCTGTCTTGTAGATACTGTCTTGAACAGTAGGAGTTGTGATAAAAGTCTTAGGGAATGTAATTGTATCCTGCTGCTGTCAACAGACAAAATTTATAAGGGCCTTTTAGCTGCTGTAGATAGGACTTAAAAAAGAATAATCTTCTGTAGGTGGTCTTAACAATGATAAGGCAGCATAATGAAGTTGGCAGGACTTCATTAAAAGTCTAAATTTTCCTGGGAGGGGAAAATAAAAAGGTAAAACCTGAAGTCTGGTATAACCCAAATGGCAGGAACATCCCAAATGACACATGGAATCTTATACTGGAGCAAAATAACGTGCCAGCATAAAATAAAACACACAGCCCATTTAAGTTCATACAGCCAGGTAAGATGTCTTCAGAACTGTGTCATGAAACATTTCACGTGTGCAGGCTGATCAGGCAGTGTTTGTCATTTCACCAAGTGCCATAATGGTGGCCTCAAAACATGAAACAACCATTAACACCAGTACTGTGGCCTCTGGCTAAACCAAATGCAGTACAGCCATGTGCTTATGTGTGGCCAGGACTGAATCTTTGCTGGTGATCATCATCCCTCCTGGCCATACAGCCCAGGGACCCTTGGCTTATCTATCTACGACAGAAAAATTCCCTACTAATATTTCTGATTCACGGCAGGCAAACTTAAAGTTGCACAAACCCACTTATCTTCCTGTAGTAACTCTACATTGGCTTTGCATCTGCTTTGCATAGAGTTCAATGCCAGGAAAAGCCACAGGAAAATTAACTCGTCTCAGCTTGTCTGACATTCTCTGTTAAAAGGGAAAGCTTACTATTTATCTTGAGGCTAGAGCTGTATTTTACATTTCCTTCCCCCACCTCACAACTGCTGGCGGGTGGTAAAAGCTCATATATTCTCCAACTTAAAATGTCACTGATGTCCTTGTGTAATGTTTAGGATTGGGCAAATCTGAACAGAGCGAAAATGTGGCGGGTGGGATTATGCTTGGCCCAGTGCTTGGTACCATAAGGGAAGCATCTTGTCAGAGTAAGGAACTGTGCCTGGAGATTTGCCCTCAAAGGTCCATATCCATGAAGGATCCAGAAGACTTGGACGGGAATACTTCAATGCAAATGTGAAGAAGTCTTTGAACTGATGAATGTGCTTTAATGTAACAAGAATATTTTGCTGTAGCATGCTGAAATGTTCTGGGATTTGAGGACATGCATCTTCTTTGCCTGTGTTCAGAATTCTCTGTACAATTACTGAAATGAAGTTGGTAACTCATAGAACAATGCCTCCACAGAATCTACAACGTGTGGCATTGCTTGTACTGACTTCTCTCCAGCATTCATATTGATGCAGTGTATAAGTTGGCTCTTCACATTTTTGATCAGCTCATTTATTTCATCTTGTTTTCAAGCCACTTCACACATAAGCCTGAGCACATCTTTCTAATTGAAATTTGATTAAAGCAAACAGCAATTTCATAACGAGGCATTTATAAACAAATCTGTGCACAACAACAAAAAAAAATCAAACTATGCATTCTGCTTTTTCCAGAATCCCAACAATTAATTTTTCCTCACAGCTCTATGCAAAATGATTATTTGCACATTTCACTGAGATCAGACGAAGATACGGCAATTCAAGCTGTCACTGGGACCTCAATTTTTCAGAGAAGGTTCTGCCAAAGGCAGATGCTCTCTGGATACTCTTCTGATCCCAGCTGTGACTGTGTGGGTTCAAAGATGAGCGGCTTCTCCCTATATAAAGCCCTGCAGATGAGACAAACTACTCAAGCTGTTGTGGAACACCAGCATTATCTGCAGAGCTGGGTAAGTTCTCCTGTTACACAGGCATTTTCCCACTGCATTAGGAAGAACCACAATAGTTTTCCTAGGGGGGGGAAATACAAAAGTGAGATCTGGCTATCCTAAAATTGCTGATCAGGGTGTGTACCTCAGTTACCGAACATCTGCATTCAAATCCTTTCTTTGCCTCTTTCACACCACAGATGGGAATGTGGGTTTCCCACATCCCAAGTTTGTGGTTTTACCACCAGGCTCCTTGTTCTTTGAAAGCAGGTCTTGCTTTTGGTTTTTGCATCTGCTCATGTGAGGTAGTCTACTTAAGAAGCAAACTGAATCACTTAATTTTAACTCTAATTTGCAAGATGATTTCATATGCTGAGCCATCACATATATCTTGGCAAGTCTTTTTTTATTGAGGATGTTGGATCTAGTAAGAGCATTTAACACAAATGTGACCAGGCTACTGGCACCTAAATCACTGGGAGAGGAGAAATGGGGATCATAAAGAGTTACCCATTTTCATTTTCTCTGTAGTTCATGAAATATATACCCTCTCACTGTATACGAGCACCTTACAGTGACTTTTCTCACTGATTGCAGTGACAGAAAAAACTTGTTTCAAGGATAGAAGAAAGCCTCATCTGATCTTTTGCAGTCGCTGCCTGAAGAGATACCACATTTCACATAATAGCTCGAAGATGTGTTTGTTTTCCACCCAAGTCTCAACACCTTAGCATCAGGGAGTAGTGTGAACACCACTACAGGGGTTTTGGGTTATTTACATGACTTAATCACAGGAATACACTTTCTAAACATAGTCCCAGAGGGTTAATGCCTTAATGCTCAGCTGGGTATAGCCAAAAGCAGAGACCCTCAGATGCACAATAAGAATGAAAGACATTGATTGAAGCTGTCATACATCATTGTAGTGAACAAAGCTCCAGCCTCTTAAATTAAAAATCTTGTAGTACCAGATGTGTAGACACAATGTATTTATTTTTTAACATTCCAACTTAAAAAGGGAAAGCAAAAAAATGGCCAAATTAATCCCTTGTGTGAGCCAGCCAACATCCCTGGAATTACCCTCAGCATAAGCTTCCTTAGGAGCAAGGTTCACTACCTTTGTCTGAGACACGGCAATGTCTTTTAAAAAATAATCTCACTGCATAGGATATAACACAGGCACATAAATGATACCACACAATATTAACCAATGCATTAGAGCTTTTCAATTACAGGGAATTATGGTTTTGACCTTCTAATAAGAAAACAGGCTTCACTATGCCATTAACTCGCTTCCAAAAAAACCCCCAAACCTTGTGTTAGTTAACCTTTACACAGAGCATCCCCGCAGCTAATAAGAAAGCCTCGTTTTATTTAGCACCGACTGCGAGCCGACATACTTTAACAGGCGCCTAAGTTTCGCAGCAATTCCTCAAGGCCTCTGCTGACATTTCCGTGACCGGCTACGGATAAAAATGCTTTTTATGGTTTAGCCAGACACCGTCTCACGCGTTCCCTCGGCTGGGCAGCCAAGGCGTTCCCCTCCAGAAGGCCGAACCGGTGGAACGCCCGGGGGCAGCCGCTGCGCCTCCTCCTCTCCGTCCCTCCCCGCTCCGAGGGAGGTGCGGCGGGGCGCGCCGCGGCGGCGAGGAGGGAGGGGGAAATGGCGAGGAAAAGCTGGAAATTGTAGATTTTTATTTTTTTTTCCCCTCACACTACTCTCGAGCGCACACTTCCCTGGCTCCCCCTCGTTTTGGGACAGAAAAAAAAGAAATAAAAAAACCCCAAACCAACCAAGAAACCCACCTCAACCCCTCCCGCTGCCAGCGAAGGGCGGCTCCAAACTCCACCTCCTCCCGCCCCCTCGCCTCAACCGCGGCCGCCGAAGGAGGAGGAGGAGGAGGAGGGAGGAAGGGAGGGGCCGGGGCTGCCGCAAGGGGCGGGGGAGCTCGGAGCGCATCGATCACGCCCGCCCGCCCGCCCGTCCGTCCGTCCATCCACCCTCTCGGCGCTCGACTCCCTCGGCAGCCCCAGCCCTCCCCGTCCCCCGCCATTTCAGACCGGGACGGAAAGGGACGCGGAGCCACCGCCGCGGCGGGGCGGGCAAGGGAGGCGCCGGCGTGCTCCCGCGGCCCGCTTGCAGCACCAGCCAGGTACCCGCCCAGCCTTACCCCCATGAACCGGGACGAGCCGCCGCGCTCGCCTTCTCCCCTTACCCTCCCCTCTCCCTTCCCTCCCCTCCCACCCCCCTTTCCCTTCGAGGTGGGGCAAGGGGAAGTGGTGCGGCTTCCCGCTGCCGGGCACCGCCGTCTCCCTTCCTCCTCGCGGAGCGGCAGAAAAGCCGGCAACCGGTCGGGGGCCGCCTCCCGGACCCTGTCCCGCTGCCGCCCGCGGGGCTGCGCCCTGCCTCGCTTCCTCCTCCTCCTCCGCCGGCATCCTCTGGAGCCACCTCCGCCTTAGCCCCTCCACCGTCCTTCCCCGCGGCGCGGGCGGTGGCTCGGCGGATGCGGGAGGGGGCGACGGGACAGGTGGCCAACGCCCTCCGGGAGACCGGCACCCTGCGGCTTTTACCGAGTAAGCCCCCTTCTTTCCCCCCCACCCCTCCTCCTCCTCCTTTCCCCATACCTTATTTTCCCTCCCGTTTTTCTCATACATTGCCCCCACCCCTTCCAAATCACCAGCCCCCTCCCCCCTTCCCCCTGTTCGCCGGACCGCGCCGGAAAGTTTGGGCGGCCCGGGCGCGTCGCTGGCTCCTGCCTGAGGGGAGCCGGGGCGGGGCGGGCGGCGGCACCCCGAGTCCCGGGGGAGGTTCGGGGGGAAGGGGTTCTCGCCGCTGGCCCCACGGCCGAGCTCGGGGCGCGGTCGGGTTGGCCTCTGCCGGGAAAAAAAAACAAAACAAGAGAAAACCAGGGTAGGCGAAGCCGTCAGGTGAAGCAGTGGGCGCAGCCGCGCCTGTCCCGTCACCGCCGTGTGCGGGAGGCGGGATCCCGGGTCTGTGGTTCAACCTGAGGGCCGCTGGGTTTGGCCCGGCTCTCCGAAAAAATCCGGGAGGTCTCCCAGAGCCACCGAGGCTTAGGGGGAAAGCGGAGAACAATATTTTTTGCTCCGGGAGAAATACTCTTTGACCTTTTTTTTCAGAATTTCGCGTGTCCTTACTTTTTGATCTTTTTGAAATCTGTGCCTTTCAGTTTTGTGTTCACGCGACGTTTCCCATGTGGAATTTTGTTTGAGAAATAGCATTCCCTCATAGCTTTTTGTCTTGTCTTTCAGGGAGGGAGTTGCTTTCCGGTAATAGTAAAGGAACGTGATACTGGATGAAAACGCACCGACCGCATCCCCATTAGCTGGAGCCTGACTTTCTGCTTAATGTTGGTTTCTTTGTCATCAGGTTTGCTTAAAAAATGACAGAATATAAACTTGTTGTCGTTGGAGCTGGTGGTGTAGGCAAGAGTGCCTTGACGATACAGCTAATTCAGAATCACTTTGTGGATGAATATGACCCTACAATAGAGGTAAAGAGTTTAATCTTATACTTCTTGTGAAGAGAGATTGTCAGTAATAATGGTAGTTGTTTGCTTTTGGACGTTTACCAGAAAAACGTAGAAAAAGGATTTATCTTAAAAAAGTAGCTTGAAGGTAATGGTTAGGATCAAACCAGCATTGGGGTGGAACTTGCTGTCCTTTTTGATCTGCCTGTGGAACAACAGTCGCAGTAAAAAAATACACAATTTTGATTAATTAATATACCTTCTCAATTACCATGTTTTGTTGGACAGTATGGATGCATATTTTTTGTGATCTTGTCAATAATTATTTGCCAAACACACTTGAAAATGGTTGGTAAAACTCGATGGCTTTGCATGCAACCCCTTAAATGTGACTTTCCTTTTTGATAGCAAGATGGAAAATTTGTAGTTCTGATATGTATGTGTCAAGCTTGGTTATCTCCTATCATTAAGATCTCTTTCACACAGTGAGAAATGTGTTCTGGAATGTTATGGTGAATGAGGCAAAAATGTAATTATTTTTTTCTTTTTTGAACAGACCAGTGTGTGTTTCTGTATCTAGAAAAAAATGTTACAAGATAGCTGCTCTAGTGGATCCTTTGAAATACATAGTACAGTTCCTCAAAATCTGAAAATGTATTTAAGCTTTATAAGTTGCAGTATTTTAAAGATTTTAATAAGAAAGCAAGCTCTGCCTTTTAAATACAAGAAAAATACTACTGTTGTCTGAAATCTCCTGTGGATCATTGAATTTAATAACCTCTGCCTGGAGGAGAAATGACACTATAATTTACCCAACATTTTTATGTTCCCAACACTGAAGCTTTGTAGCTTATGACTTCATTTATATGTTTACATAATGAGGCACTTCTAAGCTCACTTGGAGGAATCATGAGAGCCTAAATTTAGGCAGAAAATGGTGACTTGGAAAATGGCTATATAATCATTTTCAGGTAGACATAAGCAGAAGGATCCAGTACCCTGAGATGGTAGGAAGTTGTCTTTAGCAAAGTGCAGGGCTGAGTTAATGTGCCCCAGAGAGAGAGAGGTGTTGGCTTGAGTTTGAATTTGCCTTGATGTGCCTGTGTGGATTCTTTGCCTGCTGCATGACCACCTACCCTCACGTGTGCTTGTACAAGATTTTGTGAACAGACCTGTGGAGAGTGTTTGACTTGGGCTAGGAGAGCAGCACTAAGATGTGTAATCTTACCAGCAGCCCAAAACATACTAAAAAACCGGGAAGCACAAAGCTCCTTGAAAGGAACAAAGTTCCTTGAAAGGAACAAGCAAAATGGGTTTTTACTTTTTTTTCCTGCAAAAAGAACTTTGGGTGGGGGATGCTGGTGTTTGTAATACTTGTTCATGATCATCTGTGTTTCTCTTAGCTAAGAGGTGTGTGTAATGCATTACAGAAAGCACTGTGGAGGTTCTGTGCTAGAAGCTGTCATACAAAGCCAGAACTGCACAAACAATTTAGAAGCACAAAGGTTTAAAGGCCAGTAATCCTAAATCACTGGAGACAGTTTGCTAATTAGCAAGCTGAGTATTTTGAGGAAAACCAAATCCATTTAATGTAAAGTAACAGAACGAAAACACAGTTCCTTATAGGAAATGTAATCCTGGAAATGTGGCTTTTACTTGGTAGTGGGCAGTGGGGTAGTGACTGTAACACTGCAGTGTGGCCCAGCATCCATGCTTTCTTCTGAAACAAAGAAACATTTAACCTAATGGGATTTTGTCAGCATCAACAACTTGTGGCATGCAGCAGTATTAATTTTCTGCAACTCCTACAAGTTCTTGTCTAAGCTGGAGTTACCCTATTTTTTTTTTCTTGCAAAAAAATTGAGACCTTGAGGATGGAGACTGTATATTCCTATTCTATGTGGTAAATCAACTTGCGTGCTCGTAGTACTATAGGATAATCATGTAGGGAAGGGATAATTCAGTTATAATAAGAGTAGTCTGTGCTTTGGAGTGGCAAAGAGGTTCCAGAGAATGGGCTCATCATCTGGTTTAGAGACTTCAGTCTTTGCTTGGGTAGACTCCCACTCGGTTGAGAAGAGTTGCTTGATTGTGCTTCCTGTGTAGATGCAGTTGCAGTGGTAGGAGCTGATCAAAGAACAATAGCTGTAAAATGTTTTTATGCAGTATGAGGAAATAAGGCTAAAGTTGCTGTGACTGGTAAATAGTAACAGTTAAGATAGTTCAGTATTGTCACTACTATTGTTTCTCACTTACTACTGTTTTTTTCATTGCCATTCAGCTTTGCCAAAAGACTGGTTTTCCCTTGCAGTTAGATAATCAAGCTAACTATTTTGGAATAGACAAAGAAGAGTTTGGTGTTCCTGTCAATAGTGGATTCTGTAACTACACAGCTATTGAATAATTTAAAATCTTTCCTGTGATTTAAGAAGATAAAACTCAGCAATTCTAAAATTCTGATATTAGGAAGACATGATGGAGTTGGAGAGGAAGAAGAAAACCAAACTAGTTACTTAATCACAGATGTATTTACAGTGTTAATGTTGTTGCTGTTTTCAGTGGAAAAACTTAATGATTCAACAAAAGCTTGTTTAGAATATGTCAAGTTTCATGGGCTGCTTGAGTATTTTATTTACTTGTATCTGAGAGTAACAGACGAGAGCAGCCAAGGGAGGAATTAAAAGTGAGTGCATGTTTGGGTGGCTACTGTTATTCAAATATACGTAGTTTATATGAGTTTCACAATTTCATATCTTACTCGAAGTCGATGTCCAAGCACGGATTTCTAGCCAAACAATTCTAAGTGTGTTGGTTTTTTTTTTTTTAAACTATATGTGCACTAACCCTTTAAGGCTGGCCTGATACACAGAACAGTTAGACTGGTGCCCTCTACTGGTCGAGGTTTGTTAAGTATTTAATACATTGATAACGATTTAAAAAAAATTATTATCTTTTTACTTTTTTAAAAGCTTCAGCATGTTTTAGTGCTAAATCTTTGTCGTCTTTTAGGTGCTCTAGAGAAAAAGCTGCCTTCCTAGTTGCCTGTCAGGGGTTTTTCAATTGGATTAGCAAAATCCCTCGACTGATTTAGGAATACTGATCTTTAAGTATGTGTTCTTAAACGACCTATGCACTTGTGAAACTTCCACCAATATTTAGTCATAGCTTAGTTGTAGTAGTTGTGATATTAAAATATTAATTTACTGCTATGGTGGATTTTTACAAAGTGAGTGTTACTTGCTTAGATGGGTTTTATTAAGCAGTGAGTTTTTTGATAAATTCCATATGTAGCTTGTAGCTGAGATTTCCTATCACATTTTTTTATCAGTGCTTGTGAACAGATGGAATTATTACTCCTTCTTGCATAATTCATGCTGATTTTTATGGCTTATGAAAGGCCAATAAAAGCAGCTTAAGTGATTTATGAAATTAAAACTTTTCCATACAGATATGCTGAGTCTGGATACTGGGGAAAAATTGGGAATTTGTATTTGAAGCTGGTACTACTTTGAAATGAAATTCTAGTTTGCATTATTTTTTACTTAGTAGCCTTACACTGTATGCTACTAAGTGGTGGTTGTGGTGGGGAAGGTATAAAAGCAAAGTGGTTATTATTTCAGTAGCTTGGAAGGAAATCATAAGCTTGGATTTTATCTTCCACATCTTTCTTTTCCTTCTGCCTCAAATCCTCATCCCAATTGTTGACAAAATTTTCTCTCCAGAAGTGGGTAAAACAAAACCAGTCTCCAAATGTTCCTTCTTGCCCTTGTACTGTTTTATGCTGCTGCATCTTTGCTACTTCTGCTACAGTGGTAGGCCTGTTAAAGACAGCATTTCTTAGAAGCAATTTTCCTTTCTCTTTAAAATTATTTTCTTTGAAAATTACTTGAAGCTTTTGTTTAAGGCTCAGTTGAGGGGACTTTATTCTTCTTTGAAGTGCTGAGGTGTAAAGGAAGAACACAGGCTTTTCAATAACTGTTTTTCAGGTTTTTAAACTAGCAGTCAAATTACAAGAAGAGAAAATGAAAGCTTTGTAAATATGCCTAGTATAATCCTAGATCTTCTACTGGTACTTTTGTGAACTGTGATAAAGGTATCATAGGACATGGTGGATCTGCTATTAAATTTAAGTAAATTGAAGTAGTGATGCCTCCTTTGAGGGTTTTTTACTGGGGTGGTGGGGTTTCTACTTTTAAGCAATGAAATATATTACTAACATTATTTTAAAACACATTATAACCTGTGTATTTGTCTCAGCTGTATCAATATTTAAATATGGCTTATATTTCTTAAGAAAGTTACCTACTTCTTTCTCAAACACTGAATTTGCACTTCTGTGAAGCAAATATGTCCAAAATCACCTTTATCTTAAGGGTAAACAGTCAATATTGTCTTAACTGATACTGGTCCATTTATCTTGTGCCTGGAAGACATTTGAGACTACGTGATTTGCTTAGTTTAAGATACTGATTCTATACAGTTATCTCCTGTATGTTTTTTAGCATGAGCAGCAGGAAAGAAAAGATCCTTTTTTAAAAATACAGACTGATAAAAAATGCATAGGAGTAGGTATTCTGCCTTAGAATGGGTATGAAGGAAAGGAATTCGAAATTCATCTTGAAGTTGGTTAGAATTGCAACTTTAATTCCTTAATTCCTTTCCCGGGAGCTTAAGTTCACTTCTTTATAGTGTTAAAAAAGAACAATAGCAATATTGTGTTATTATCTAGCTAAAGGATCTGAAAGGTAATACCAAGATTTTGTGTTTATACCTTTTATTTTTTATATGTAGTGTTTACTGAGAATAACTCATAGTGTTGTTTAGTGACCTATTTTTAAAACTTGTTTTATTTTTTAATATATAGATGTTTATAGAAAATAGTTATTGGGGAAGTAATGCTTACATTCTCACTTTTAAAATTATGTACTCGTAGAATCCTGGCACCATTAAGAGCTGAGAATAGGCATTAATGTCTGGTTGCTTGGGTCTTTGTACAGATTTTAGCCACTTGAATCAGTGACCTGAAAACTTTGAATTGATAGCATTGAAATAATTTGTTCCAACATCTCAATGAAGCCATCAGGGCTTTTATATGATTCTGTATTGGTTTGTCATAGCTAGAAAACTTGAACTTCAAATACATCATCTCAACTTTGATAATGTGGTAACAAAAACTATTCTGTGCACCTGCTTAGGCATACAAAGCAGATTTCCTGTCCCCAACACTGAAGGCTTTTTATTTTTTTTTTTAATACTTCATCTGCTTTTCCTTGACATATGTTTTTGAAGTTGTCTTATTAGTGAACTCTTTGTGGTTTATTATTTTGTACCTTGTTGTCACACAGTGCTTTCATGAACATCCATAGAATGAAAGACAAATTTTACTACTTTTTTATTTGAATAAAAGTAAATTAAGTAAGATTAAACAAACTAAAACCTATTAAAGTCAGGATTGCAAGTTTCTTCATTTCTTCTGTTAACAGAGGCAAAGGGGAGATGCTTTTGATTTGTGCTTTTTGTCCTTTTGTGCAAAATCAGAACAGTGTCTTTGGTGTATGTGTGCACACATGTACTCTTGCTCACAGGAGATTCAGAATAAAGATAAAAATGTGTCCTTTCAGTGCTCTTTTGAGTTCTGGATTACTGTATACATGTAAATATGGGACACTATTTTCCTGCTGTCATTTGCCCATCTGTGAAGTTGAATTTCAATTCCTAGATGTTTGCAGTCATGACTAATAAACAGCTTCAATATCTTCTGAGTTGTATGTGTTCAAAATCGTGTTTTGTGTTTAACCAAGGCTTGTTTTTCTTTTCTTAGGATTCCTACAGAAAGCAAGTAGTAATAGATGGAGAAACCTGTCTCTTGGATATTCTTGATACAGCAGGTCAAGAAGAATACAGTGCAATGAGGGACCAATATATGAGAACAGGGGAAGGTTTCCTGTGTGTATTTGCTATAAACAATACAAAATCTTTTGAAGATATTCACCATTATAGGTGTGTATATTGAAAAATGGTTGACTTAACTCCTTTTTCAGGTGAATGGGTTGCTTGCTTTTACACTAGATAATGATCTTTTATGAAATAGGGGGAGATTTGCAAATGAGCAATATTGCAACTTATTGTGCATTTGTACATCTGTAATTTTAGGTAAGCTGAAAATCTGCCTTGTTTGCAAATTAGGCAGACTAAGTATCTTAAAGCTCTTCTGTTAAAAGCTGTTCTGACTTGGTATTTCTGCCTGTTCATAGTGAAGACTTATCTAAAGGTGAACTCTGCCCATTCCTTAAATAAAAACTCTGTTGAGCTGGAAAAAACGTACACAATTGAAGTTATACAGGCAGTAATGTCAACTGTTAGCTTTTATTCTGAGGGTGGCAATACCTATGGAATGGTACTAGAAGAATAATATGTGTGAGCTTTGATGCCTAAGAAAGGCAGACACACAAAATCTGAGCTCCAGGATGACTGGATCAACCTGTTAATAGTTTCTTATTATTTTTTTAATAATTAGTTTAAAATTTCAACTAATGCTTCCTTTGTCAGCTACACTAATAAGGAAATAGAAGCAGTTACTGGTGGTTACTATGCCAAATAAATTACAAATTAGTAGCTTACTATTATAGTGAATTCTCCTTGGGTATTCTGTTAGAAGGCAATGGAAATCCTACCAAAGATCACTGGGTTTAGCAGCATCAGTTCAAGATTAGTCACAGAGAGGTAATGTTAAATGTTATTTGTAGTTAGGCATTTATAATGCTGTCAGATCTGTGTCTCTGTAGAGTGGAGGAGAGTTTTGTTATCAGTATTACCCACAAACTCAACATCTACTCACAAGCTGAAGTTGCCCACTTTTATTACAAGTAGAAGTTACAGTTCTTTCATTTAAGGTGGGATACCTTGACAGTTCAAGGTAACTGTAGTCAGGAATTGCTACTGGCCTGATCACATAGTTTAATTTTCTCCCCTATGCCAGCAAATCAGTTCATTTGATTGTGTAGTGTGCTGATGTGAGTATCTAAACAGGTAGATGCTTACCTACAGAAATAGTTTTCTACTGAATTATCTCCCTGGAGCAGCTGCATTACTGCTGCAAATCATAGAATAATTTGGGTTCAGGAAACCCCTAAAGGTCCTCTAGTCAAACCACCCTGCACTGAGCAGGGACACCCTCAACTAGATCAGGTTGTTCAGAGCCTCATTAAGCCTCACCTTGAATATTTCCAGGGATGAGGAGAGGCAAAATTTCTGCGTGCTAACCCAGGGAGAGGTACTGAAGAGAGAATATTGAGAATGTGGGCTCTTTCAGGACTGGTTTTTATATTAAAATGGAGCTAGCCAGCCTTTGTATACACTTTGTCCTATATAAAATTTTGTAATTCAGTATATTGTTACTGGTCCCTTCTTAAGAAGAAAAAAAAAAAAAGGCAGTTAAGAATTAGCAGCTTAGTACAGTGGGGATGTAAGTTCAAAAACCTGTGTCTGGTGCTCTCAGAAAAACTAAGATTGTAGAGGAAGAAGGGACAAAGGTAAGATAGTTGCTGACATAAAGGGAAAAAGGAGCATAGAGGCTTCTATGTGGCATCTTTTCTTTTTTAAAGAGAGTTGTAGGCTTGCATAAAGCCATCTCTGTTTCAAAGAACAAACTGTTGTAGTTGAATGCTGGAGTGTCTGCTTTGCATTCCACACACCTGTGGATGGCCTTGTAAACAGAAGCAAAATCCTATAAATGAAATGGTGGCTATATTAATTGAGGAGCATTGTGCTAGGTTATTTGGGAAGGCAAAAGTATTGAAATTAATGATTGCTATTTGTCATTCTTGACAAGTACATCTAACTAATATTTCAAGATGCTTTCTAAGTAGTGTTTGAAATGCCTTCTATACCAAATTGCTCTTTTTAGAGAATCAGACCATTTGTCTTCAAAGTTTTAAAACCTCTGTCTAAATGAATAGTTTGTTATGCTGTCTTTTATTAAAAAAACAAGCAAAAATCCAAAATAAAACCCCAAACAGAAAAAAATCAAAACAACAGGCATAGTGCTTTTGACAGTGTTTTATCTTAGTAAATGAACAGACTATTATGAGTACCAACTATGAGAGATAAGTAGGAAGGTTTATACCAGAGGTTTTTAAGCTTTTTCTGGCATTAGCTTTTAGAAACATAAACAAGTAAATAGAAGTAATTAGTTTAATGACATCAGAATCTAAAGTATTTTGTAAAATACCAACCTCAATATTAAATATTTGAAACAAAAACAATGATAAATTTGATGGTGGCAGGATTGGTCAATGTATTTTTTTGTGGCTTCTAACAGTGTATGTGCAGTATCTTAACATAAGGAAAGTTGTTAGAATATGTTAATTTTATTTCATTGTTTAACATCAAGCGTATAAACTGTTAATATTCATGCCTGTTAAATAAAATCTACCTTTTTTCTTTTTCTTTTTTCTTTTTTTTTAGGGAACAAATAAAGAGAGTTAAAGACTCTGAAGATGTCCCAATGGTGCTAGTAGGAAACAAATGTGATTTGCCTTCCAGAACAGTAGATACAAAACAAGCTCAGGATTTAGCAAGAAGTTATGGAATTCCTTTCATTGAAACATCAGCAAAGACAAGACAGGTAAAAGCTCCAAAATGACCAGACATAGAGCTCTCATCTGAATCATCATAATTTTAATTATTCTAGACATTGACAATTCCTTGCTCACCTCAAAAGATATGTTACCCCAGAGCAGAAATTTCTATGCTGTCTCTTCTTTCTGTCAAGTCACTGACAACCAGCAATTGTTTATAACAGTGATTTGCTTCAGTTGTGCAAACCCAAAGAATGAGACCTGAGCTGCTCTTGCTTTCCACTGTCAGATGGCTGCAGCATTATTAACATTGTGATAGGTTTTGATAGAATAAAAATCAATTCTTATGTCTAAGTGGAATGTTTTGTTTGTCCTCAACAAGAGGATTAAGCAAGCAGCTAATTAGTTTGTTCTAAGTCTTTTCATTAACAACAAAAGGAATTTTTCTAGGCATTGATTCAGTTTTAGTGGGACATGCTTCATACACCTTTTTATAACTAAGCAGTTGACCATAAGTCTCTTAAAATTACTGATACTCCTTGAAGACTTCAGAGCTTACTTTTGGTTCATTGTACCCCCCTAGCATAGGTGAAAGAGGCACCATTAGGGTCCTTTCAGTGCTTCTCCTGGGGTTTGCTGGGACAAAGGTCTCCGTAGAGATCTGGGCATTCAGGAGAAGAGAATCTGTACAGATACAGATGCAGCTGGTTCTGTACTTCTGGGAGAAAGCACTTTTTTTGAAAAATACTGACCTGTGGTTTTAAGAGTAAAGGCTTTCTATCGATACAAATGAAATCAGACCTGACTGCCCCAATACCTCATACTCTGCATAATCAAAGTGTTAACATGCAAGCTATGAATCAGGAATTAGGTTTTGCAGAAGGAGGCAAATAAGAGCAGAATACTGCAATTTGAGCAGCTGCTTGGTGTAACTGCCAAAGACATCCATCTGCATCATCCAGCAGAATTTCCTCATAGAAAGCACCTACATTATTTTTGGAGATTAGAAATTAATATTTTTATTAGTGCAAATTTGTTCCACCCATCCAAGTTTCTGACAAGTTGAAACCTGGACTAATTGGTAAAACTTTACTGAGGAATCAAAGGAATGCTAACTTCTAGCAACAGAGAATGTTTCTGTTAGGTAGGATTAAAAAGCAGCTTTGCAGGTTTACTGGCTGAGAATAAATTGGGCCAGAAGAGTGTGCTGCACAATGTGGCATATAAGTGGACTAAATAATTACAGTGTTCTTATCTTGGAAGGTCTTCTACTAGTGGCTGTCATGGAGATGTTAGTAGAAAAAGGGAAGGATTTTAAAACAAAGATGCCCAGTAGACTCTTGAGAGTATTGGCTTCCAGAAATTGGAACCACTAGGTATAGTTCCTGGTTCTTTCACAGTGCTGTTTGTAACTTGATGTGAAAATGCTTGATAAGATGCTGTGTAAATAAAATATTTTTGGGAAAACATAAAGGAATTGAAGGAGGAACCTGATCTTTGATGACAGCAAGATCCTCTAAATACTTATGTATGTGTCTGTATATATGTGTGTATGCACATGCATTTACATACTATGATTTTTCAATCAGTCATAAATATATATATATATTTATACATGCACACACACATCTAAAATAACTTTTTAAATTGGGGGATTCAAATAATTTTGTTAGCTGCATGGACTGTATTTTTACTGGGCAGGGTTCAGTCCTTGGTTAAAAATCAATTCATTAAAAAAATGTGGTTCTCTGGTTATACACACACAACTCTTTAAGTATGAACAGATCTAGCTGGTGGTCTGGTCTCTTCTGGAGTCTGTAGAAAGTCTGACATGAATATTTAGAAGTAGGAACCTTTTCCTTTTTTCTACACACCTCCCACCACACTGAAACATCAGCACTAAAGCTCTCTTGAACAGACCCCCACTACCTTCTTGCTTCAGCCCTTCCCTGTGCCCCACTCAGAGAGAATTGGAAAGGTTTCTGATGAAGAGAACAGGGGAGATGGAAATGGAAAGCAATTGTCCATATCATCTGTTTTGATAGCCAAGACACATTGTATGCTCATACAGAATGGTATTTCAGTTACAACTAAGTAATTTTTTTTAAGATTTTCATGGACAGGGTCAAAAATAGGAAAAAGAAAACCTTGAAATAATAAGTGTAGAAATAAGTTGTTGTAGAAGTGAGGGTATTTGATTTTTTGATTTTTATTTTTTTTTTTTTTATTTTATTTTTGTTGTTGTTCTGACCTGGCAGTGAAGGTGTATACTTGAAATTACTGCAAAAAGGTTGTGCTTTAAGGCAAATTACTACATTTTCATACAAATCATTGAGTTCATCAGTGGAATATTAGCTTAGTGGACCCTAACTTGGGTTTAGCCCTATGGGTTATTATTTTCTTTAATTAGGCCACTGGCTAAAATGAATATAATGTACTTTATGAAAAGCAGTGATAGTCTTACATCTAAATGTAAACACATGTCAGTACTTGTGGTTTTGTAAGGCTTGTTGCATCACTTGTACTCATCCTTTCATAATCCTTATGCAGAAGACTGTGAGTTGCTTGGGTTTATTTATGTTTTTGCTTTTCTGTGTTTGACATAAGATTTAATTTAAAAGTAATCCCTGTCCACATGAGTATATAGCTCCCAATACTATGAATAGTATCAGTGAGAGATAAGAGGTAAACTTGTTTTATTCCCACCAAGGCTGGATCCTGCATTCTTTTATTTGGCTTCCATTTGCCTGTGTGTTACTCAAGGAGAAGTTGTAAGGCTGTCCTCCAAATGTGGTTTGACTGTAGGATTTTGTTTTCCTTGGAAAATTCCAACTGTTTGTCTAGTATTGGATTCAAAGGAAAAGCAGATGCATGGGCATTACTGTAAGCAGAGAAAAGGGCTTCCCAAAGTGTTAGGTCTCACTGTTGAGAATGTATACTTAAACACACTTTTGAAATCTTTAACAAAGAGTTGACCTAAATTACAATGATGCTGTTAAAAAAGCATTGCAGTTATTTCAGCTTTTTGATGTATAATAGGTAAGGTCCCAAACTTGTGATGAAACTTAAGTTGAGAACCTGTAGCTGGTCTGATGAAATAATTGGTGCAGTACTTAAAAAACTTCATTCCTACATCTCAATTAGAATCATGAGTAACTGATGACTTAAACAGTTTGCTTGAACCAGCTTGCTATTTTTTGAGGGGTTTGTTATATCTGTTTAATGGTGCTGTATGTGTTTCACTCCAAGCCATTTTTAGTGTCATTCAAGTGTACAGGTTCCATTTTAAAATTTAGTTTTCAATGAGTTATAACTTTGTCAGGCTTTACAATGTGGGCTGAGTTATTTCATGTCACTTGTTTGTTGTAAGGTAAAGCTTTCCCAAAAAGCATAGTCATTCCCCAAAACAACAACAACAACAAAAAAGAGACTTCTAATAACGTGCAAACAAATTCTGGCATCCAAATTGTGTGCTGAATGACTCCAACTCCAGGTTGCTGAGAACAGGTTTGTTATTTACCTAACATAAATAGGTACAGCAGAATATGTGTGCACAATAGGTGAAATTCAGATAGTACAGCTGTAATTCAGGTACTTCTTAACTTTGGAGTGATTAACTTTGTAACTTACTGTTTTTTTGCAGTATTTAATATGAATTTACTGAGGTATGTCTGGTGTTTACCACCGTAAGATAGCAATAAGTAAGATAACACCCTCTCCCTCCCCAAATTAGTGGAGGTTATGTTTGTGGCTGAGTTGTAGTAATTGTCTTTGAAGCATTTTGCCTGGTCTAGAGAACAAAAAACCCTGGCCTTAAAATGTAAGCTATATTACATGAGCTAGTAGATTTCTGCAGGTTTGTATATTCTCTGATATTTGCTAAGCTGACTTTTACCACTACAAAGTTTCATGTTGAGAGTGTTTTTATGCAAATGAGTAGCATTCTTTTTGCTCATGTCCTCATGAATAATTTTGAAATAATTTGTCTAACAATTGGGTTTAGGAAACCAACTCTGAAGCGTTTAAAGGTGGACACAGAACACTTTTAGAGTTGCCAAGGCCAACTTTCATTAGTTTCCTTTAAGTGCTATTTACAGAAGTGGAACATGGGAAAATCCTTTTGATCTATATTTGGAGTAGTCTTTCTTTGCACATAGTCATATTTTTAATTGGATGTTTGGCTGTCTCCTAGGAGTCAAAAGCATCTTGAAAATGTTGCCTCAAGGTCATGGGTGCTTTGGGTTGTTTAGATTTTGAAGCTTCTAGTATCTGACAAAGGATATTTTTGCTTACAGATCTGACAGCTGAAAGAACTTGTTAACTTGTATATATTTTAGATATATAGTCCATGGTTATTTAAGGAAAAGACACTGAGGAATCTTAAAAGAAAATGGTATTAAAATGACTTCTCAAGTTTGGAAGACTGGCACCTGGCTCTTTAAAATGTTACCTTATGCTAATGAAATTAGCAAGTGTGTCTGTACAGATTTTCTTTCAGAATTATTTCCTTCAAGAGGATTCATAAAACTGTATTTGGTGGTGGCAGTAGTAGCAATTTCTTTTCTCACTCTGTGTCTCTCCCTCTCTCTGCATTGCTAAAGCAAATTACAGCTCAGATTGGTGATGGGAAAGTTGGCAATAAACACTGCCTGAAGAATTGTTATCTAATTATTCATGTCAAAGCTACATAATCAAATTAAATATTTCTACTGCAAAATAGTAGATTTGCAAATATGTTGATTCTTTTACGGCCTGTGCTTTGGCACATAGCAGCTGATCAATGTTTACTCTTTCCTCTTCAGGAATAAACTTCCATTCCTTCCAGGAAGACACTGAAGTATGAGCTTTGCTTGGGTTTTGCTGTTTTTTTAATGGCTCCCTTTATGTTTTGCAAACTGTCAGACTTGGAATATAACAACTTGTTGCTTTTTCAGTCCTCCACTACATCTTAACAGTACAATCCAAGAAATAAATCTAATTTATTAAATATTTAAGCTTGAGTGTCTGTAGTTCAGAAGGACCTTCAGATAAGCAGCAGTGTGTTAGTGAGTCTTGAACTCGTGCAAAATGACCCAGTAGCTGCTTTTGCTATTAGGTGCATAATATGAAGATGAGTTGGGGAGATAATTTATGGAAAATCTGCCAAACACAAGCCCAAATTGTGCATTTGGGTGGTAATAAAATTCTGAGGCTTAAGTGGCTGTACTGTCTCCCATGACAATCAGTCTGTTCTGTTTTCCAAATAATTTCCAAATAATGAGTTTGTATTAAATTAACAACCCTGTTGATCAGATTAAGGAGACGAGTAATGAGATTGACAGTAAGGCAGAGGAGAGGTTTGCTCTCTTCTTTAAAAGCTGCAGCTAAACATCTTGCATCTTGTTACAACAACCTCAGATCTATATATTTTTTAGGTTTATGCACAGATATAACCAGTTTAAAATAAACGACAGTATAAGTTCAAGCTGTTGCTGCACTGCTCTAATTTATATGTACTGAAAGAGATCTTCATTTTGCATATTTTTAAATGCTTATTGTATCATCATCTCCAAGTAGCCTAAACACAAAGGTGCTGAAAGGTAGGGTGTGAGACCAGAGAAGTAAAACACAGCTCTGTGTCATCCCATGGAATACTTAAAGAGTTCTCCTCAACAAGAGAAGAATCTGAGCAGCAGAACCTCTCAGGCTGTTTGCACTCACTTCTTATTATGGGACCCTTGTGGTTGCCCTAATCTGTCCCAGAGAGAACAAATCACATTTGCCTTGTACCTGCATGTGAACCAAGCTCTTACAAATATGGTAATTAACTTGTTGCTTTTCCTGCATGGAAGAATAACTTCTCTAATTACAATATGTAATTATTTATCATACTGAAAGGAACTCTGAAACCTATAAATGGAGATCTATATCTTCTATATATTCTTCAAGCAAAGCTCATATTTTCAGTGGTATTTTTTTTTTTTCCCCTGCCACGGGTTTCCCAATATGTCACGACTGTTAATGAAGAAGTTTTTAAGGAGTTGTGTTTTACAATGCAGAGAGTGGAGGATGCTTTTTATACATTGGTGCGAGAGATCCGACAGTACAGAGTGAAAAAAGTCAGCAAAGAAGAAAAGACTCCAGGGTGCGTGAAAATTAAAAAATGCCTTGTAATGTGACAGGGTAAGTTTTGTAATGTAATAGGGTAAGTTTTACCAATCACTTGCCAAATAAAGATGATTGACAGTGTCTTGCAAATCAGACATTTTATGGTTAATTTATGACATAATTTAAGATACAAAACCAATCAAGTTTTGGTTTAGTAGTCCTGCATATAAGGTTCCTTGCAAGTGCTATGGATTTGGGTTTTTTTGTGTTTTTTATTGATAAATAGATTAACAAGAAGTATTTACTACCTATCAAGTTCTCCATGGGTGAAATGGAGACATAGTCTTGTATGTGAAGAGGTTAAGAGGCAAAAGTTTTATTACAGATGCGTTGCAGATGCAGTTGAAGTGAGCATTGATTGAATCTTCATGTTAAAGAACTGAGGAGAGAGGATCACAGTATCTAGAGTCCTTCTCAAATGCAGAATCAGGAGGTTCCTAACCCAGCAAAGCAGTATATGGTCAGCTTGCTGGTGTATAGGATTGCTTAGTTCTCAGGCCCTTCCTTCTGCCATGCAGTTTTCCCTCAGCTTTAAAAGATTTACCCTTACCACTTCCAGAAATACATTAGTTTTCTTTTTTTTGTCAACAATTATGCCAGGAATGAGTGATCCAGATGGTAAGGTTTCACATTTGGAGAACCTTTACAAGGAGGTGAGGGGGAAGCAGTAGTGAAGTAAAACTGAAAGGTAGGATGAGGGGGAGCCAGAATCAACAAACTCAAACCCTACCACTACCACCCCCCACAATATCCAAATTCTCAAACAAAATCCTTTTTTTATGCATATACTCCACTGTAAGGAAACAAGGGAGGAGAAGAAGGAAGGAGAAACTGATATGGAATAACTGCTAGTTTAAATCACTTTCAGTACTTTTTGAACAAACTATCAGAATAGTTCCTTGCATGTATGACTATCCTATTAATTCTAAATTCTTACTGCACCACTTAACTGTTCCTATGTACCAGAGAAACAACCAGAGACTGGGGTTGTTACTCCTTATATAGTTGTCCAACAGGAGGATGACCTGGAATTTCCCATTGTATAAAAGACAAACTTTTCAGCGTGTTTTTTTTGGACTTCAGAAACACCTTGCTAAGAGGTAGTGGAATTTGACTTGTGCCCTGAAGAGACTGTCATAACTATGGGAATATTCCCTTCAATAAGGGAGTTTCATTCCTCATTCCAGGGGAGGGAGGAGAAATTTTGTTTCATATCAGTTCTTACTAGATCTGCTCAGGCTTATTTTACTCTCGGCTTTTAAAAGAGGACTTACTGCTCAAAGATAATTCTTTTTATTATGTTTCCTTCAGAAAGACCCACTTAGGGATATTGTTTGTATCAAAGGTTTCCTTTGCAGGAAACTGGAAACTTGTTACCAGTTGCATCCAAACATCAGTAAAATTGATGCCATCAAAATACCTCGTCTGATTCTTTCCTAGTTATCACAAAACAGGAGCTTGGCAAGGTTACTTTTGATGAGAACAACAGGAGTTAAGTTGCTTAAGTTTACTCCTGAAGCCTTCTGAAAAACACCTTTGCTGGTTCTTGCTGTCATATTTATGTAGCAATAATGCAAAAGTGGAACTTCTTTTTGTACTTTTAAAGATCCTGAATTCTGTTCTGTGGACTTCTTGAGGGAAGAGCAGGATGGTGAGAACTGCTTTTTTCTTTACTTTTTTCAGTGGAAGCATTTTTCAGATTTTAAGATTTTGTTTTATTTTATTTTTATATATATATAGCTCAGTGAACATAGGCTTTTTCCTCCTAACAGTTTTGTACTTTCTTTCTGCCTAAATCTAAGGGTTTGTGTGGTGTTTGGTTTTTTGGGGGAGTTGTTTTTTTGTTTTTTGTTGTTTATTTCCCAGATGGAGGAAATCTCTTTGCCAACAATGGATGTTGTTGGGTATTGTTTTCCCCCTCCCCCCATACCCTGTTTAAAAATAGTCTTGGATATAAGACTCTAGAACTTCAGGATTGTCTCCTCATGGGGGGAAAAATTTGTCTTTATACTGAAATGAATTCTATATAGTATTGATAGTCATTTCAGCAACTTTGTATTTAGGAGGTTAAGCTGAAGACAGCATGTTCCAGAATTATTGTGGTACAGCTGTAGTTCGGTGATTCTAATGAAGTAAGAAATGTGACATTTAAACCAGTCTGGTTTGTATTACTTTCCATTTAGTAAGAAGATGGGTATTATTTCAGTCCAGTGCATAGCAGATAGCTAAGGGGAGCAGCACCTAATGATGTGAGCCTTTCACTTAGGATTTTAGACTTAATTATAATGCAGATTGGTGTGACAGAGAGTGGTAACTTTTTTTTTGTCAGTGGGTAATCAAATTTGGTTATTCAGAGTGTATGGCTACTTCTGGGAATATTCAGTTTATCCTCTTGCTGCTCGTGTGCTGCCTTCTTGGTTAAATTAATCTTGTACAGGGTAACTGAAAGCCTTGACTGTCAGGATTCCCATTAACTGCTTGTGCTTTCCCAGAGGTTCCTTTCTTCTGTGGTTACACATAAAGCAGAGAACATCTTTTGCTCTGTAATTTCCAACTGGCAAAAAGAAATTTCTAAAACTCAATGTAAATCAAAAGATCTCTTCTGGAAAGCATTGAAGTTTTTATTTAAAAAGCATACTATAAAAAAATTGATGTAATGCATAGATTAGATGTATAGATAAAATAATTCAGATTGTGATGGGTTAATATGAAAAATTTGAATTGCAGAAGTTCTAGATTCAGTTTTTTAAAATTTCTAGGTTCTTTATTAAAACTAACTTAATTTTTCCATGGTACTACAGAAGTGTACAAATAATTTCTCTTCTTCATGACTCATACATGTATGCATGTGCATCTATATATTAAAAAACATACTATTTTCTCCAATTTGAAACCTATTAAAGGGTCTATTTTGGGGGCCGAGGTATTAAGGAATTCCCAATTCCTTATGAATTTAGGGTTTCTTATTGATAGCCAGGTTAGCTGCCAAGTCTTAATTCATGCTTGTAACCGTGCAACCACATATCCACACTTCTGTATCATTGTGGCACCATGTGGTGTCCCAAAGAGAAGTTGTAGCCAGGAGTGGGCTGTTTCTGTGGGAGCATTTCTGATTTTTCTGTTTCCTTTCCTTTTCGTAGTTGCCCCTTGGAGAAACAAGTGCCAGGACCAAGCTCTGTCAGGTCACCTTTTTTGAGGCAGCATGGTTTAGTTCTGAGCACAGACAGAGAATTCTGAGTTTCTAATCCTGAGCCTGGATTTAAAGCCCTCATTTTTAGTACATCTGATGCTTACCAGGAACCTTGCACACAGTAACCCCATGGTTAGAGGGAGGTTGGTCAGCTCCATGCAGTCCTTCATTACTGAAAGGAGTCACTGGCAAGTTTGATTGCTTTTGATCATATGGTATTGATGCCTCTAGGAACCTCATGTAAACAGGGTATCCACTACTAACATTTAAAATTTAATCCACAAACTGAAAAGTGAAAGATCTTGGTTTATCTTGAGTTCTCCAGTTCCGATTCACAAATATTCTGAATGTAACTTTATATGGAATGTTATATTAAGAGGACTATCAATAATTTTAAGGCTTGGGTTCCAAAGCAGATGTAAATGCAAGCATGACAGCAAGTCAATTCCCTTGTATTTTGCAACATGCACTGTATTTAAAAGATCACCTTCCTAGGCACAACAAAGATTTTGGCCTTAATTATGAAGTTGCGTGTTTCAAGGCCCAGAACAGCCTCTGGGTACTACTTTGTACAAATTATTTTATCTGTATTTGTTTTAAAAGCACTTTAATGAAGGCAGGTTGCTCATTTGAAGACTGAAATTGTAATTTTTGAGTGTGTCTCATTTGGAGACATCTCTGAAAGCCAACAACTGTCCTCATAATGAGTATTTTTCTAACACATTAATGATGAGCGTAAAATACTGAAAGGTAGTTTCCTAAGGAAATGTGAACACTCTTGCAGAAGTGTATTGTGCAGAGGTATTTCTTACACCATTTTTTTTTTCTAAGAATGAAACTTCTGTCTGTTGTGATTGATGCTTAATACTGCCCTCCTATCTCTTTGTCTGAGATGAGAACTGCAGCAGATGGACTTTGAACTGTCACTACTTCAAGATGATTTCCTTACAGGAACATTTCTAAATTTTCACTTTGTATATTAATGCTGAAGTTATAAGCAAAATACACTAGCTGTCTGTAAAATAATATTAAGTATTTCAAATTCTCAAAATCAGGGACATGACCTTTTCCAGAAGTAAGGCTACCTCAATTTTATGTTGATCAATGATATTTTAAAATGTAGCATAAGTTATTTGCAAGTGTATTCTGTATATTACAAGACCTTGTAAAAGAGTGCTACTGGTGTTTGGAGAGAGGCTGCAAAGGAATCTTACAAATAACTGATCTTTGACAGATATTTTATGAAGTCTGTGAAGGTCTAAAATAAATTTGTTATATTGGGAGCACTGATTTATGAGAGAAGCTATTTAGCACCCCACTGTTATATTTGGACTTTCCATATGAAATTTCTTCACTATTTGATGGTTAACTGAAACAGTAATAAATTAGGTGATTTTTTAGCTTTTCATTGAGCTTTTTTTTCTGTTCTCTTAAGTTTCCTTGTCCATAGACAGGGAAACAGAAACTGCTAAGTTTTACTGTGAGCTTGAAGGCAAACTGTAGCTGACAAGGTGTAAGGCAGAATTTCAAGACCCAGTTCTGCTGTGGTGCAGTTGGCTGTTGTGATACAGTAACATTATACAACTATTTCTCACCAGACAATGGTCAAGACCATTTTATCATTATGATTCTGTAACTGTCAGTACTCAAACTATTAAATATCAAGGCTGACGAGTTGACACATTAGGAATTTCAGCAACCTGAAAGCGAGGCAATAGAATAAACTCTTTCATGTAAATAGGTTGTTACAAAATAACTGTATAACATTGTACTTAATGGTTTATATCAGGCTTTTAGATATGCTGGTCTCCTTTGACCAGAGTTAGTTTTTGTTGGCTGTAATTACTCCCCCCAAAAAGAAAAACTACTTGATGTGAAAAAATATTAGAATTTTGTCTGTAACTTAACTATTGGAACCGAGGAGTTTTTAAGTGACTGTACATGATACAGCACCACAGATATTGTGTCCCAGATGTCTTTCTATAGTTTGAATAGAATGATTATTAAATAATTTATCATTGGAACCTGGGATTGATTTGATTTGCATAGGTAAAGATTTATAGAACTTGTTGTGTGATTACTGTATCAGTGTGCCTGAGAAATTATCTGAATATTTAGGTTAAACATAATTATCTCTCGGTATTGAATTCTTGTAAATGCGAATATTTGTGTCTTTTTAATGATCAGCATACAGATTAAGGCCTAAGCAAAGCTAACTAATGCTTCAGAACTTTATTCCATAGTAACAGCAGAATATAATAATCTAAACGTGTGTGTCACTTGCAGGCTGCTGTATGCCCAGTTTGGGGAACAGCTGAGAAAGAGGACAGGCAGGTGCTAGAGTAGTATTGCTGGCCTGAAAACTGCATTGAGGTTGTTGCTTCAGTGCTGCTCAGGAGAAGTACAGCCTGTAGCCAGGATTAAATGTTGCAACAGCCGCATGGTGAAGGGACTCGAGCACAGATCCTATGAGGAGAGGCTGAGGGAGCTGGGGCTGTTCAGCCTGGAGAAGAGGAGGCTCAGGGGAGACCTCATCACTCTCTACAACTCCCTGAAAGGAGGGTGTAGCCAGGTGGGGGTTGGTCTCTTTTCCCAGGCAACTCTCAGCAAGACAAGAGGGCACGGTCTCAAGTTGTGCCGGGGGAGGTTTAGGTTGGACATTAGAAAGAATTTCTTTACAGAGAGGGTGATCAAGCATTGGAATGGGCTGCCCAGGGAAGTGGTGGATTCTCTGTCCCTGGAGATATTTAAAAAGAGACTGGATGTGGCACTCAGTGCCATGGTCTGGTAACTGCAGCGGTAGTGGATCAAGGGTTGGACTTGATGATCTCTGAGGTCCCTTCCAACCCAGCCAATTCTATGATTCTATGATCCTCACTCCCCAGAGCTGCTCTCTTGCGGGCCCCTCTGCCCAAGCACAGTAATGCAGGCAGGCGCCTTCCTCTTGCACAACAGGAGCATCTGAACCTCTGCTTCCCAGCACATCACTTCCCAAAAAGCAGGAATACTTGGGAGGACTGTTGCCCTGGCAGTGCCTCCAACCCCCAGCCTACTCCAGGGGACATGATAAAAGCCAAAGCCAGGAGAGGACAGTGTAAGTTCTCCTGGCAGGCAGCAAAACAGAACAGAGAGCTGGTTGAACATGTGCCACCTGGTCAGGTCAGGTGAGAAGAGGCTGTACTAATGTTAAGTCTTCTGATGTGATGTTAATGTGTGCACGTGTGTGTCTTTGCAGGGTGTTGATGATGCCTTCTACACATTAGTGCGAGAAATCAGAAAACATAAAGAGAAGATGAGCAAAGATGGTAAAAAGAAGAAAAAGAAGACAAAGACAAAGTGTATAATTATGTAAATACAATTTATCGTTATTCTTAAGAAGTACTTAAATAATTTTTGTACATTACACTAAATTATTAGCATTTGTTTTAGCATTACTTTACTTTCTGCTTCTTGATCCTGTTAGCTTTACCTGAATGTTTGTTTTAAATGACAGTGGAAACTTCATTCCTTTTAAAGTGCCAGTATTCTTTGACTGTTGGTTCTTGAACTAGCAATGCCTGTGAAAAACAGAAACAAAAAAATTACAAAACTAAAAAAAAATCCACAAAAGCAACAAACAAACAAAAAAAAAAAAAACCACATGCAAAAACCTGAGAACTGTCTTAGGACTCTTTGGTGCATGCACAGTTGCTAACTTCCTATTTTTCTTACTGATAGTGAACTTATGTGTGCAAACCGAACAATGAAATGAGGCTCTACACATTGTAACATCCCCTTTGATTTTTTTGGTTTTCAGATCTGGTTGGGAAAAAGGACTAGTTAGTGAATGAGATTTTCGTTTCAGCCTTTCTTTTATTTTAGACTGACTGCAATATAGAGAGACCAGAAGCCTTTATAGTCTTCCTGTAGGTTTTGCTTCCAGGCATCTAGTCTTGTAGCATTTCAGATCAACTTTAATGAATGTAAAAAAGATAAAACTTTCACAAAAAAAATTTTTCACTGCAATTTGTCACAGTCACTCCTTAAATACTCTATTTTTTCTATAAAAAAAAAAAAAAAGAAAAATGAAAAAAAAAAAGACAACAATGCACATCTGGCAATGGAAAAAGTAAAAGTTCTAATTAGGTTGATTTGCTATTGTTAATGCATTGCTTTAAGACTTCTGCTAACCTTTTGTTTCTGAAGGCCAAGGTGAAATCCTCGCTCACCCGACCCCCAGTAGCAAATCTTTAAGTAGCTTTGTTCAGTAGGTACAGGATTTCACCATTTCTCCAGGAAATACTAGAAAGCCTTAACTGACAAGTTGATTCAAATTCTTAGGTTAATTCATACATGGATCCAGAATTTACCATAAGAATTAAATAAGAACTAATCCCAAATTACACAGTGGAATAAAACCATTCTTTTAGTATCCTCCAAGAGTGGCGTTAAATATTTCCAGATGCCCATTTTGTGCAAAACAGGGGAGGAATTTTAGATTCTAGTTACATCAAATGAGTGAATGAATGAGTTGAATTTGGCTGCTTCATGCAAATATTTTGGAAATCCACTATGCCATAAAAATGGTGTGGAATTTGCACAAACTGTCAGCATAGAACATGGTTTTCAGAGTCGATGTTTGTGTGATCTTTGTGAAGTACTAGTTTTGTTGCACAGAATTAAATGGTTGGTGATGGCATTCCAGTGTCTAGACTGTCATGAAGCTAGACCCAGATTTTAGTGTTGTCTTTCTCTGTGATGAGGTTTTCTTGTGATATACCCCTCCCCCCACCCCTCCCCCTTTTTTTTTTCTTTTTTTCTGATTGGAATGAATGCAGAATTTTTGCAGAAGCTTTCATTTTTTGGTACTGCAGTAGTCTAGTAATTCTGCACTAAAGTAAGAGCCAGTAATTCCAGTGTTGTCAGTTCCTGTTGTCTTACTGTAAATGTTGCATTCTTTGAGTGTTTCATTAAGGGCTGGGTTCCTGAAGGTGCACTTCTTCATAGTCCTCCACTCACCTGCAGATTAAAATTTGAAAATGTGACTCTCGTGTACCGAAAAAAATAAACTGCAAAACATTGAAGTTGGATACTTCAGGACACTGAAAAGTTTTGAACAGGGAATAGCAGCATTGCCCTGACCTAAGGTATACCTAAAAAAATTACGTGGAAACTTTACACAGTACAATACCTGCATAACTTGGAACATTTACAGGATGTCAAGGTGCAACTGCGTGAGAAAAATCTTTTGCTTCTACCAAAAAAAAAAAACCTCAGTGACTCCCACAGGTTGAGAACTGCAAAGCTGGCAGGGGGATGTATACTGTCTGGATTGCTGTGTGTTCTTTAATTTCAGTGTGGCTGAGAGAAATAATGGCTTTGCCTGCCTGTGTCCCTCATTCCCCACCCTCCACTGACACCCATCCTCCCCTCCCTTCTTTTCAGCACTGATGTGAAATATACCTTAGATTATGAAACATTCTGAGAAACAGTAATAGGAGAGCTTTATCTCATAATGACTGATAAGGAGTACAAATGGATTCTTAATGTTGTAAAACATTTTACAGCTTCCAAGGTGAAAACAATTTAGAGACAGTTACTTGTATACTGTAGGCACTCTTGGCGATAGAGGAGGAACGTAGCGCAAGTGGATAGTGTGCCTTGAGAAAATGGAAATAATCTTAAGATTACTTTAAGATTTTTGGTAACTGAGTCACACTGCATGTAAAATCAGGGCACGTCAAAAATGTTAATGTGAAGCTATATAAAAATTTAGGAGAAATTTTAGCTGAAATGTCTTAACCATCAAATGTGGATTTACATAGCTCTAATACAGAGCTACATTAAAAATAGGGTGATTTGTTTTTTTTCTTTTTTTGTGTCAGCTCTAGCTACCAATCTATATTTAGATACAAATATTATTTGTAATACAAATATTATTTGTATTAATAGATTAATACAAAATCTATTTAGATTAGCCCTTGTTTACTTTCTTTTAAAAGAAAAATACACATCCTTGCCACTGTTGTGCAGTTTTGTCTTAATATTTGTTCAGATTTGGTGAAGCATGTTGGATTGCAGCTTGCACAAATTGATCTCATAATTATTCTGTCTTTTCCCTTTATGAAATGCTTTCAAAGAACATACCTGGATGCTATCTGTTCTGATAGCAACTACTAAATGAACATGTGAATCACAGCCATATTAGTACATTAAATTGCAAGGGAGTAGCACCTTCTTACAGTAGCTTTATGTAACTCTGGTAAACAACTTTATTGTTGGTTTTCTGAAAACAAAAATTTAATTCTTTTAACCAATCTCATTGCCCTAAATTTTTTGCTAACTCAGAAAAAAGTTGGACTGTTTAGATTTTGTTATAGTAACAGAATCTCTGCAATGGGTAGATGCTGACACAATCTTCTGCTCATCTGTACTATGAAGCAATACAGTTACTACTTTCAAAGACCATCAGACTGTAAAGAAATCATTTTGTCTAAAGTTTACATAAAGCTACATAGATGGTAAATCTTTCCTAACATTTCTTTATTCCACTGTCTTGTGTTTTCATGTTGAGAAGACTTCTGCTTTTTCCTCTTGAGTGCCAACTTCTTACTAGAATGACTTCTTAATGTAATATGTTTACCTGGAATGTATTTTAACTATTTTTGTATAGTGTAAACTGAAACATGCACATTTTGTACATTGTGCTTTATTTGATGTGGAACATATGCAGTGTGATCCAGTTTTTCCATCGTTTGGTTGTATGACCTAGGAATGTTGGTCATACCGGAAACTAAGTTAAAAAAAAAAAAAAAGGAAAAAAAAAAAAAAAGACCACTGTTTGTTTTAAAATTTTTAATGTTTTTAGGAGTATGTGCTGTGAGGTGATCTGGAATTTGTCATTTTTTTCTGTCGAACTGTACTGCTCCTATTTATTGTAATGTAATAAAAAATAGTTATTGTGAGTTTCTGTCCCAGTTTGCTTTTTTCTCTCCGAGAACTTCAGTCCCTCTTCTCTGTAAGAGAGCATCCCATGAACTGCACCGAGTTGTTCTGTTTGTTTCTTCTCCTTTCCATTGCCTGCCACAAAGCTGTTGCCTCCTCCCACGGGTGTTCCCTTCCTCTGAAGAGGCGGTGCCGCTCTGCCTGGACTCACTGCACCGAACCAGCTCCTCTGGGCTGTGCTGCTCTCACATTCTGCACTCTGGAGAGATGAGGTTCTGCTCCTTCCTCCTTCAGGGGTGGGTGCTGCTGGGCCTGGCCCGTCTTCACTTACACCCCGGAGACGCTTTTTTCATTAGTCCCAAGGCAGAGTTGATGCAAATTAGGCTACAAGTTTAGAACACTTAATTCTGTGCTCATTCCCGGGTGCACTTTTGTTTCCTTGTATCAAATGCCCCGCAGAAGCTACAGGAGACATTCTTTAGTAGGGATTGTGTCCTGTGGGGTGGGGGGAGACATGAAACTGCTACTGTTCTATAAACAAAGGTTTTGTCCCTTTGTTACTGTGTCTGGATCATCTTTTCCCCGTTGAGAAGGGTAGGTTAAATTTTTATATATCAAGGTATTCGTTCAGAACATATTTTAAATGCAACAGTTTTTCTCTCAGGCTGTTTTTCTCATCAGTCTGCTGCTAGAAGTACGAACATTATAAGGTAGAATGCTGTGGAATTTGCCACCTTTATTTATATATATATATATATATATATATATAATTTTTCTGGAATTCATGTGTATGAAGCCTTACTCTTGCCAACACTTCTGCTGCAGTGATTACTTGCCTATATTTCAAAGATGATTTCTGTTCTGCCTCCAGTGGGAGGGTGGGGTGCCAGAAACACCAACCCCCCCTTGCAGTCAGAGAGCATCAGTTCTGGCACAGCTCTGTTGAGCCAAGGTCTACAGAGCTGGCCATGGAGCAAACATCCACAGTCAAACTTCCCTATATTCCTGCTACAGCACTTGCCCAAGATCAGGAATCAGTAGTAGCAGGCCCTATCCTCAGGGTCTAAGTGTTTAAACCACTATTTTGTTAAAATCTAACAATTTGCTTTTGAGAAGGTGCTTATTGAGGGTGGAAATTAATCACTGAATGTGGAAGGCTTTCAATATCAGATTAATCTTCTAGTTTACCAGAGCAGCCCAGCACCCTGAACTGGCATTCAGAGACAGCAGTCAGGTAAGGAGAGCAATCTGTTCAACACGTATACCCAAGTGGAACAGAACACAATCATACTGTCACCATTTCCTACAAAATCCTGTGTCACTGATGAAGCTTTAGTTCAAGGAGGTCAAAAAGCAGTGGAGAAAAACCTGTTACCCAAGCAATACAAACCCCAGATCCTTCAAGTGACTACTTGCGGGGAAGCAAAGTTCTAATCTGTATTTTAAATTGGCTGGAAGGATTTACATTTCATTTCTTCTGAGGTTATAGCTCTTTTATTGTTTATTTTTAGGGATTTGTACCATTACATGCCAAGTCATTAAAGCCAGCTAATGATCGTCGTCACTGTAGTAGCGCTGTTTCATAGCTCTGTATTTTCTGAGAAAGTACAAAGCCTCCAACTCTTTTATAACAAATTCTCCCCGGGCAATTAGTTCCTTAATTTTTTCAGGATCTTTCACATCTTTGTTTTTTAGAAAAGCTGCTTTCAAACGGCTTCTAAAGTAGTCTGCTCCTTTGGGATACTCCCTTCCAAGGTACAGCAGCTTGAAGGGAAAAAAAAAGTATATGTTTTTTTAAGATCAAAGTGCACAGTAAAAGGATTTTGTCTGATTAAGTGCCCGTGGCATTGAACACTTACATTTTTGTACAGATTCATCACTTCACCTCTTAAAGAATTGGCCATTCTCACATTTCAGTGAACGCTTTATTCTTGTCTCATTTTTTTTTTTTTTTTTTTAATACACCTGAAGAATAACCAGTTTGACATTAGCCTTCCAGGGGAGTCACTCAGTCCCACCCTCATCCTCCTCAGGAACTCTGTGCTTTCTCACCAAGCCCTGCTTGTTCTCTTTCTGTTACTTTCTCGTTCTACTCTTTTTCTCTGCTTTTAACTTCTCATTGCTCAGTTTTCCTTCCTCCTCCCTCCTTACCATCTCTCCTCAGCTTAAACACCTCCCTGAACCTTCCAGCTGCTCTGGCCCTGATGGATCTCCAGACTCTTCACCAGCAGCTCCCTGACCTGCTCCCACGGTTCCCTGCTCCATTGCGGGGACATTAAGCTCGATACACATTATCTGTGTGTGCACAGAGCTGTAAATATAAAACACAGAAATAAAAGGAGCATTTCCCGCATCTTTAACAATCCTTAGTCTCGCTCTTTTAAAACCCTTTAAGCGCATCACGGGCTGAGGGCGGTGCCTCTCGGCAAAACGTAATGCAAAGAAAAAAGCCAAAAAAAAAAACCAAACCAAAAAACCACACCAAACCGATGAATGCCTTAGTAACGAAGCAAAAGGACTTGTTATTTTTGTAAATAAAAGCAACCGGAACCGAATCTATCTCTGCTGCACCGGAGGTCCGGTGGGACTCGGGGGCCGTCCCCTCGGGCAGCCACCTCCCCAAAGCTCTCCGGGCCCCTTCCCCCTGCTCTGCCCTGCCCCGAGCTGTGCCTCCGGCCCTGGCTCATACAGGTCCCGCACCTCTCGGACCCCCGGAACCTCCCGAACCCCCCGGGCCCTGCGCGACGGGGGCAGAAGGGAAAGGTCACAGTCTCACCGCCCCGCTCTGCCGGAAATCGCGCCGCCACCGCTTTGCGGCAAAGGCGTAAAAGGCGGCACCGCCCTTCAGCCGGGCGGGTGGGGCGGATATCAGGTGGGTAGGGGTGGTTGCCTAGCAACGCGGCGGCGCCATGGTGAGAGGGGGCTCAGAGCTGCCCGGGGGTTCTGGGCTTTTCCCCTTCACGGCGGGTTTTTTCCGGGCTGGTGCTGCCCGGTCCCGGTGACGGAGCTGGCGGAGCCGGCTGTGAGGGTGCGGTGTGCTGGGGATGGCCGCGAAGCTGCAGCGGGTGGGCGGCAGCGGTCTCGGCCCGGCTGTGTGTGGGCCCGGGGGGTTCGGTGGTGCCGGTGTAGCCGCAGGGCTTAGAGCTGCTTCAGGTAAAGGGGGAAGGCAGAGCAGCGGCAACGGGGCCTTGAGACGGTGGTGAGGGGGGTAGGGGTTGGGCTGAGGTATTTCTCGTGGGCTGCTGAAGTGTCTGGATAAAAAGATTGAAGGCTTTGAAAAATCACCTGAAGGGCACGGTCGCTTTTCTGCAATCCCCCGACCTCTTTTCTTGCGCTGCTATGGCATTTCTTTCTTGCTATGGCAGCCTGAGAAACCCAGCATGCAGGTAACTGAAGCAGTTTTCAGTTTTAGCCCTCCTAACAAGTATCTGCATTCCCTTGTGCAGCCTCTCCTCCCCTTCTTCTCCTATTCCACCCCACAGGGGATGTGCTCCTCTGGGTGATTGATCACAGTTACTTTGATCAAAGTTACTTAAATTCACGTGGCAATAGTTAGACATTGCTTCTTGGCACTCAGTGGTGACCAGTGATAGGACAAGGGGTAATGGGTGTAAATTGGAGCATAGGAGGTTCAAGTTGAATATCAGAAAAAATTTTTTTACTGTAAGGGTGACGGAGCCCTGGAACAGGCTGCCCAGGGGGGTTGTGGAGTCTCCTTCACTGGAGACATTCAAAACCCGCCTGGACACGTTCCTATGTGATGTACTCTAGGGGGCCCTGCTCTGGCAGGGGGGGTTGGACTAGATGATCTTTCGAGGTCCCTTCCAACCCCTAGGATTCTATGATTCTATGATTGCAGAGGAAAGGTAATTGTTTGGTAAACCAAGTAAGTGATTCACTGTTAGATGTCTGGCTTTGTACTGTAGATATAGAATTGTAGAGTCATAGAATTACAGAGTCACAGAATCGTAGAATGGATGGGGTTGGAAGGGTCTAGAATATTCCAGTTCCAACCCCCCTGCATGGGCAGGGGCACCTCCCACTAGACCAGGTTGCTCAAGGCTGTATCCAACCCGACCTTGAACACTTCCAGGGAGGGGGCTGCCAAAATTTCCCCGGACAGCCTGTGCCAGTGTCTTACCACCCTCAGAGGGAAGAATTTCTTCCTAATATCTTACCTAAGTCTCCCCTCTTCAAGTTTTTGCAGAAATCATTTGGAGATGTCTCCTAGTTATGTTTTTTTCATCTCATGTGAAGTTTCCCCAAGAATTCTTATTCAAAACTAGTGGTCACAGCATGATGTAATTTCCTGTTATTTGGAGTAGTACATGGTATCAGTTGATCAGAAAGCTTTTTTTTTTCTTTTACAAAATTGTTATCTTGGATTCCATACTTGTTGTGTATTATTTTTTTTACAGTGGGAATAAGTAGGTGTACTTCAAAACCCATAAGTATAATCTGGTCTGATGAATTATGATAGTCTGGAGTCACGTTCACGGCTGATTTTCTGCACTATTGAAATTACTGTAATTACAGTCTTTGAATAGTTAATCTCATCTAGTTTTACAGAATAGTTGTATTTTTTAATTACTCCTCAATACTCAGTACCCTCTTCTCTGATACTCACTGTCCTTTTTTTCCTCCCACTCACTTCTAGGGTCCAAAAAAGAAAAAAAAGAAAAAGGTAGGAAGGTAGAAATATGCTTTAGTTCACATTCAGAATTTTGAATCTTGCAGTATTTGTTTAGATAGTGTGCCAGCACAATGCTGTTGTTTTGGATATTAAATGGGTCAAAAGACAAAGCACTTCACGCTGAAATTAAAGTAATCGTCAGTTATTTCTGGACTTACTGCCTGGAAAGCATTACTTAAAAGAGATTCTGTCATAATAAGGATGCTGTGACACCATAGTTTTAATCAAATGTGCTTTTAAAAATGAAAAAGGTGGGGGTTTTTTTGTTTTTTAACTTGTATTTCTCCCGAAACAGTTGGTCAGGCTGCATCCAGGCGTCTCCAGGACACGAAGCGTACGCACCTTTGGCAGCGGGGCCAAGCAGTGTTCATGCAGAACTATGAGAGGTCTGCTCTGCTTGGCAGCAGGTGCCCAGGCAGGGAGCCAGTGTCCTGGCTTTTTTTTGCAGGCTGGACGTGGAACAAGATGGGCTGGGGGGGACAAGAGGCAGAAGTCCACGGGAAACTGATCTAAATGCATTCGTTCCCGTGGATTTCTCTTAGTTCGCTGATAATGAAGTGGTCCACACCCTGCCCTGAAAAAAGGACACATCCCCCCGTGTGTTCTTTGGAGAATTGTGCCTTTCAGTCGTGTCAGTACAACACGAAGTCATAAGCATGGGAAAAGAAGTTGACTAAAAAGTGGTTATAAGTAATTGAAACAAGCGGATTTTTCATTCTCACTGTAAGAAAAGAAACCAAAGATTTAATTTTTTTTTTTAATTTTAAGGGAATGAACTGGTTCTTCCCTGGAATTTTAATGGGTAGAATTGTGGGTTTTTTACTGACTCTTTTCTAAAAGAATTGTTCAAATAAATGCTTTGGTAACAAATGTGGCCAGATTCATGCTGACGCTGGTGGGTGTACGTTAGCTGTTGACACTAAGTTTTCACCATTGTGATAACTTTTGTATTCAAAGTTACATTTATGCATGTATTTAATGCCATGGTAAGCAGTGGAAAGTGAATAACTTTCAAAGTAGTTGTTTATATCCAAACATATACTAGTCAGAATCAAAATGTGACATAATAGTATTTGTAACACACTGTTTGTGTGATGAATAACATAGGTTTTCTTAGATTATCTGTAAATTCCCCATCAAAATGGAGTATCTGTAGCACTACTTACTGAATTATTAGGAATGCTCAGATGGAGTGGGTAGGAAGACTTCATGACACCATTGTGTTAATTTCATAGAATCTGCTGAGTTGGAAGAGACCCATCAGAATCAAGTCCAACTCCTGTCCATATGTAGGGCACCCCAAGTATCCCACCATGTGCCTGAGTGTGTCATCCAAATGCTGCTTCAACTCAGGCAGGCTTGGTGGCATAACTGCTTCCTTGGGGAGCCTGTTCCACTGCAACTCTTTGGACTTCAGTCCTCTTCTGTTGTCTCTCCCTGACAGCTTTGTTGGATCTCTTTCTTTAGTGAAAGAGACTTTACACCTCTGCAAGATGGGCACTGTGCTGGTTTGGTACAATTCAGTACCTGTTTCTCTGCAGAAGAGGAGGATTGGATTCCTAACAGATGTCTTTCACCCTTCATACTTACCATATATTCTCTTACTGACACTGAGGATGAAAGTCATACTGTTCTAGTCATTTTTCCTGTCCTGACTGAATCCCTGGAGGTCCTTTCTCTACCAGTGAGGGGGAGGGACTTGGGGTTCGGCTCTCTCATGTGCAATGTCCAGGTTAGATGCCTGAGTAAAAGACTCATCTCCTCCTCTTTTCATATTATCTTGCCCTTTGAACCTGTCTACATTCCATATTTTCTGTGTTTTAGAAACCTAAACATTTAATTTCACTTTCTTTCACTGTGTGTGGCAGTGGCAGAGTACTACTGTTCAGCCAGTACATAGATACATCACCAAGTGCAAGTTGTTCTCCTTGGCATCTTCTCTGTTGTCATGCATACTTTTGCTTTCAGCCTCAGTTTAGACTTCTGACACGTTTTGTTTTCTCCATATGCTGGAGCCAGTGCAGAATAACATGGCTTATTTTCCCATGTGTAAAACAAACAAACAAACAAAAAAGTCTGTCCCACTCATAACCAGTAACATTGTCTGTGAATTCATTTTGCAGCTCAGTACAAAATCAGCCTCCTTGTTTTTACAAGCTCCATGAACTTGTTTTTGTTACTGCATCAACAGAAAATCACTGCTTTCCTCCTGTGTGTCTTAGTTTTAAGGGCTGTTTTCTAGTGACATGTAGTGATCCTACATGTTTGATTAAACATCCCAAGGCTCTGTCAACACAAAAACTGAACATAAAACCCAAACAAAATTGTAATAAAAAATAACCCATTCAATAATCTTCTTTTTTGCCTGTGAGGGAAAAAATTGAGGAGCCAAATCCCAAGTCTTCAAATGGACGTAGAATGATGGATTATTATTTCCATGTCCTAGCTGTTCAAGTCTCTTAAAGACAACGTGGCCTCGTGCACAGATCCAATCATATTTTTTTAATGTGTATCTTCATTGAGGAATCTATGAATGCCATGAATTACAGGACAAAAATCAGTGTTCTATTTAGATTAATCTGTTACATGACAGTTGATTTTGTATGTTACTTACCTTTTATTTTTAAAAAATGTGTACCCAGACTGCAAAGAATTGATCAGAAAGATAATTTCTGAGAAACCCAAATTTAAAATGTAGTTATTCTAGGATTAACCTAAAGGGTTGAGCAGTTAACTATCTGTCTTTAGCTTTTCATGACAGAAAAGAGAACTGTTTGTTACTTGCCCTGCTTCTAAATGCAAGGCTTATATCCCTAAAAGACATTTCTGAATATTTCCCAAAACATTTGAAGTCATAACATTTGCTTTCTTAGAAATCTACTTGCTATGTGATTTCCACATGAAACCAAAAGATTTTATTATTCCTCTAGGGTGGGCATGCTCAGGAATGTCTCACACAGAATAATACAAATGTTAATTGTAAAAGCATGTATTGCATCATGAAAATGAGAAAAAAACTGAGTGCAGGATGTATTTTGCTGTTCTGGAGGTTTCATTGTGTAGGGAACCTAAAGTCTTCAGGAATCAGATTAGAAGGGCAAAGTTATAGAGGGTGAATAGTTCTCAAAATGTATTGAAGTAATATTGACATTTGTTTTCTTTTAATGTATTGCAAACATTAAGACTGAAGACACAGAGAAAATTAGCAAAGCTGAACAACTGAGATTACAGAAAGAAGAGGAGGAAAGGAGGCTGAAAGAGGAAGGTACTGTGCATTTCATTTGCAGGGAGTATGATGCCACAAATTATTTAAAAGGGGCAGAAAGTTATCTCCTAAACTGTATGTGCAGCAATATCTGTATTTCACAAATACAGGTGATTCATTCCTCTTTTCTTGTGTGGGCTAAATTCTGTTACTTGTTACCACCTCCCACATCATGCTTTCCTAATAGAGCCTTACCCTTTTTCTCTAGTTATTTCTACCACGATTAGGAACTTGGAAAGGAGGATGACTGGAAAATTAGTTAGTTTTTCTCTCCTATCCATCTTTCTTTCCAAATTTCTAATCATGGGAATTTAGAAATACAGTGTTTGAACTTCTGGGTTTTTTCTCCTTTCAAACCTAGTTATTATCTGAAAAGGACTTTTTTTCTAAAGAAGGCCAAGAGAATACACATGTTGGCAGGGGGCCAGCTGGTGTACTGAAGGGGTAGCATATAAGGTGACTCCTAACTAAGATAGATTATACCTTGGTTGGTCTGACTTCTTCTTTATCTTCTGAGTGACAGATTCCTCCACCACTTCTTCAAGATCTCTCTACTGGATATCACCAGAGCTCATAAAATGAAATCTCAGTTGCATGACTTGACTTACTCTCCCCTTCTAAATGTGTCAGCTTCTGCAGCTTAGCATCACAACCTGATACCTCTGAATATCAGATCTCTCTCTTCTACTTTTCCTTTTCTGCCATTAATCCATCCAGATGGGAGGCTGGGAATGCTGTGGCTGCTACTAATCACTAGTAGCCTCTGGGGTGGGTAGTGGCTCAGGGGAGTGCAGGCTGATTTGGGAGCTGTCACTGCTCTTGCCTCTGTGCAACACAGGTGTATTTGAAGTGATTTGCATGTAGGCAGTGGCAGCCACTGTTTTGAAACATCTGGATTGATGTATAGGCTGTGCTGGCTTAAGAATCCTTGGAAGTTGTAATAAACTTAAGTTTTCATATCCTCTCTGATTTTCTAGTCCCTGTGGCAGCAAAGCTAGAACTGTGATCAGGAGTGAGTGATCCTGAAGAGGGTTTCAATGAAGAAGTAACTGTGAGACTAAATTACCCACCAAAGGCTGTAGGAGAGGGGAAGAGTTTCTTGAGGTTGAACAACTGGCAATTTCATCATAGACCTGGGGCTGTTTGAGCTGTAGATAAAGGGAGAAGACACTCCTGATGCTGTTTCTGAGGGGAAAAAGAGGGCTTGCTGATCCTGGTCTCCACTTGTGTTGTCACAGGATGACAGGGGTAGCACCACAGATAATGTGTTTTAGAAAGGGGATTTGGCTTATTTGAAAGATTCCTGTGCAACATAAAATACACCCTTGTGCTGCTCATTTTTGTGGTTGTTTTGTCACTACAGCTAATAAAATAATTTCTCTGGTTTTATTAAGCAAAGGTTAATTGTGCTCTTGATTTATTTTCCAATTTTCAGAGGAAGCCCAACTGCAAGCTGAAAAAGAAGAGGCAGCAAGGCTTGAAAAGGAGAGGATTAGGATGGAAATGCTCAAGGCAAAAGTTAGTTTGTACTCACTAGTTACTGAAGAATTCTAATCCTCTTTCTAAACTTGTGACAAAGCCTGCAAAGAATTATTACTTAGTGTGAGAATGGAAAGGGATTTCCATATAGCCTTAGTGTTGGGAACAATGTGGACAAAATTATCTAGCATTGTTAGATTAAAATTGATAATGAAAAATCTATTCAAATCACTGGAAGGAACTCTTGTATAGAGTCCCACAAGTTGACAAGATAGTGAGCTGGACTAGGAGTTAAATAAAACATGATACCTATAAAGTCGAAAGAGATTGAGTTTTTTTCTCTAGTATTCTTTCACTAAGCCAATATTTCATTTAGTGTTTTGATTCAGAAAAATTCCCTGAGACAGCATAGTCTCGCCTGCTTTTGATACATAAAGATGCTATGGTTAAAATTAACTTTTGGGATATGTGATACTTCAGATTGAATAAATACTTTTTTTTTCCCATTGTGACTATTTTTTCAGTTTGATATATTTTTGTTTACCATAAATACATTTGATAGAGTTGTGGCAAGAAAATTTTGGTATAAACTCTGGAAGTGGTTACATATTAGGATAGATACACTGGTTTTGTGCATACCTGTGTGTGTGTGGGTATTTGAATAGGTATGTTTGTCTTTCTAACAACACTGGAATTCAGAACAAAACTGATTGATAATATCTAAATGCTTTTGTGTTGAATAAAGAAAAAAAGGAGATTTACCATAGTTTATACCACCACCCCACTGGTAAAGTCACTCTTGCCTATGCCTCTTGTCCTTCACAGAACATTTTTTCCCCTGAGAGATAAGATAAATTTAAAATAACAGAAATTATAACAGTAAAAAATAATCTTGCACACATTTTTTCAACATATGTTTACATGTTTTCATCAGCTCTCATTAGGGGTAGCTCCAGGATGGTGATACAGAAACTGTTCACTTGAGAGGTTAACAGTCATATGAGATGTATGGCTCAGCAACTAATTTGATAACAACATATTGCAAACTGCTGCAGTTTTCTCAAGTATTTCATTAAAAAGAAAGTTTTTAGTGTTTGGGTTTGTTTAAATAATAACTCATTTAAATATCATATTTTTTTCTTTAATATAATCAACTGTAAGTAGCAAACCAGATACAATATATTTAACTAATCTGATATATATGTATTTCAATAGGATGAAGAACGAAGAGAGTCTGAACTAGCAAAACTTCATTCACTGCAGGAGAAGTTTTTGTCTGCACAGCAGTGGAAAACAGGTTGTAGAGCACAGGCAAAGGTAAGCTTTATTTCCAAAATCTACCCAGTGTCTTAGAGGTTTAGCAGCAAAGAGACTTTAGGCTGTGTCTCCATTACAGGTAACAGGGATGCTTCAATTTCTTAAACTTAGGTGTGTGCTATGACTGCATTTCAAGTTCCATCTCAAGGCAGTAACTGGCCATCCTCTCTGGCTTCTATTTTCTACCCATAGTTGTGCTCAGAAAAGGAACATTAGCAAACAAGAAGCCTCTCTGGCTGGTCAGTATATTAGGGCTGCACAGTTTATCCCAGCAGTCAAATGGAATTGTAGTTTCAGGTGTTTTTCTATTTTCCTTCTTTTTGTACTTGCTTAACTCATTCTGCTTTTAAGCATTCCATAAAAAAAAGCTCTACCAGGACTTGAAAATAGTTTTTTAGAATCTGAGACAATTGACAACATTTGTTCCAGTGATTCCTGGTTATTGCATGTGATCATTTGGAGAGAAGGTGGCCAAAACTTTGTAGGACACAGTGCAAATGTGGATCAGAAATCATGTGAAAATGCAGCTCAGAGTTAATGTCTGCAATTTAAGGTGACTGCATTGAGACTGAGTTACCATCCAATAATACTAGATGCCTGTAAAGTTAAATTTTAAATAGTAAGGTATGGAAATACATTAGTAGAACATTTCCCATGTGTAAATCTATCCAACATCATCCAGTAACTGTCTGATAATGTCAGTTTGGTTCCAAGTAAGGCTGAGCAGACAGACACAAGGATTTTCTTTGTCTTGTATATCACTTAATCCTTTATTGAGCCTCTATGGAACAAATATAGTATCATAGGACAAATCACATTAGAAGGGACTTCTGAAACCCATCTACTACTTCTGCAGAAAGCAGGGCAAACTCTGAAGTTAAAGAAAGGTTAAATTCAGTTTTGAAAAAGAATGGGATACCACAGGATCTCCAGACAACCTACCTGACTGCTTTGCCATTTTCATTGTACTCATTTTTCTCAAATCCAATTGGGATTTTCCTTGCTATAGCTGGTGATCCTTCTCAGCTTCTTTGTCCCTGTGAACATCTGAGAAATGTTTGCTTCTGTCTCTTCTATAACTCCTCTCTAGGTGCTGGTAGGTTGCCATCAACTCCTCCCTTAGCTTTTCTAGTCCTCTCCTGACTAACAAAGTGTGTGTTGTCTCCTCCAATATCCTAACCACCCTGATGTCCTTATGCTGGACTCTCCAACTCACCACTCTTGTACTGAGGAGCTCAAAACTGAATGCAGCACTGCAGAGACTTAGGAGACCCACAGAGGGAACAGTTGTAATTTGGCTGGTGACTTTCTGGTGTAGCCCCTATGCCCTCAGCCTTCGTTGCCACAAGAGTGCAGCATGGTAACTTCACAGTTACCTCCCAACACCTTTGGATGGTTTTTATTACCTTTTTCAGTTGATGAAAAGCTCTGACATTATTATCCTTGTGAAGTAATGAATCTGCCAGTCATCTTGAAAGGGGACAGTTGTTACTTATGGATGTTTCTGAAGAGTACTTGGAAGGAGACACATTAGATTTTTTTTTTTGGAAAAGCTTGTTTTGAAAAGTAATGGCAAAATAGAACTATTATTTTAAAAGCACATTTTCAAATTAAATACAGGTAGATTATTGGAAATATCAGAGTTTTTATTAGCCTGTTGTTAAGAATATTTAGGGGAAAAAGACATATATAATCACAGGATCATAGAATACATGGGGTTGGAAGGGACCTCTAAAGGTCATCTAGTCCAACCCCCCTGCAGTAAGCAGGGGACACCCAATGCTGAGTTTCCATGTCCATTTCTGAACAATTTCAGTTCACATTACAGATAAATTCACAAATTATCATAAAATGTATGCTCTTTCTCAAATGACAAGTGCTGTTATTTTTAAGGGTGTGTTTTCCTGATGATGAAACTGGATCTTTTAAGTGCAAAGATTAAAAAAGAAGTCAGATTTCTTAGTTACTGAAGACTGATCAATCTCTTACATGGGAGTTTCCAGTCCACGGAGCACTCACCTATTACTGATTTTTTTAAGTCAGTGGAAATAGTAATGGAAGTGGTTGGGAAAGCTCATTTGCTTTAGAAGATCAATTTTACATTGTAGTGCAGTCTTCAGTAACATTGCATTATTAATCTTTACAGTAAACAGGGAGGCATCTTATGATATGGATGAAAAAAAATTACATTATAGATGATAAATTGATCCCATGAGACAGTGTTAAGCTCTTGTAAAATTAAGTGGGTTTAGCCTGCTGCTGTTTTTTTTTCCTTCCCTTTCTACAAGAATGACAAATAATTGATTTGAAAATAAAATTATTCAAGGAAAATTAAAAATTAATTAGGATTTCACATTCCTATCAGAGGTTTCTGTAACAGCTGAATTGCTGCTGGTAAGGAGGAGGAGATCTCCTTCAGGGGCAGAGGGAAGAGGAGTAAATGTGTTGTAGAAGGTTCTTAAGCAGCTTTATTGCCAGTGTAGGAATTTTCAGTTTTGTTGGCAGTATCTAGTTTGAGAACCATCTGCCTCTTCCACCTGCACTGGTTCTTCATATATGTTCTTAGTCATTTATTCTTTCCATCCCTCATTTGTGGCAGGTACTGAATTAATTGCTTTTTTTTAGCCATGCAGACTCTACCTAGCAGAAAAGAAATCACTGATAAATGAGTAAGTACAACAGCAAATATTAGGTGGGCAGAAGTATCTTAACACATTAATATCAAAGCAAACCATTTTTTTTTCTGGCATTGTGATAAGCCAGGTGGTGTTACAGTTCTGTTCAGATGCAGGTGTGGATGCATCACAATAATATATTTGTCTTTCAGAATTATTTTTATTTTTCTTTAAATAATGACAGTTATTTGGACCACATGCCTGTACCTGTTTTTCTTTAAACATTTTCTGTAGTGGGAGCATTACCTCAGTTGTGATGGAAGTCCTGACCCAACTGTGCTGCCAGAAATAAATACTTTCATGAGCTTATGGCGTGATGATCAAAATGAGGACATTCAGCTTGTGATGAAGAAAGGGGAACAGGTGCTAAATGTAAGTGTCAAAATGGCATTTTTCAGTATAAGCCTAGCAGAACTTACCCTTGACAGTGCCCTTTACTTTCTCTTTTTTCTTCTTTTTTTTTCCTTTTTTATCCCCCATTTTTTTCCTTTTTTCTTTTTTCCCCTTTCTTCTTTTTTCCTATTTTTTCTTTTTTTCCTTCTTTTTTCTCTTTCCTTTTTTTCTTTTTTTTCTTTTTTTTTTTCTTTCTTTTTTAATGGCCAGTTGACTGAAATATGCTATGACATTTAAAACCCAGAAGTTTTTTGTCAGGATTTTTTTTTTTTTTAATTACAGGGTTATTGTCAACTCCAAAGATTCTATCTATTGACTTTAAACATGTAGTGTATCTAAGGGATTTGTGTGTGCTCTGTCTACATTGAGCTCTACTATTCCAACATCCACCTTCACTGCTTCACATTTTGAGCACTCTTGAGCTAGAACATATAAGCTTATGTCACATATGGGTGCTCTGGTGGCCTGCAGCCTTATTGTGTAACACTTAAAACCAGTAGTGTCATGTAAAAGCAGGAGTTCCCAAAATGCAAGACACCAGCTATTGGTGGCTTGTAAAAATAATTTGTGGCTGCTCTGTAAATTTAGGATTTGTTTTCATTTGTGCTGATATATAGTGCTTTTTATTAAGTTAAAGGAGGTCTTCCAGAAAGTAGGTGTAAAAGTCACACATGTAGTAAAAGTTTCATTGTTCTGGTTTGGTCCCTAGTCCTGAGTTTCCTGTGTTGTAATGCTTGCTGGGTGTTGTGTGTTTCACCTTTCACACACTGCCTTTTTCTGAGCTAGCAGGGAGTGCTCTTGTTCCACTCCAAGAATTTAGAGAGATAACTCTCCCCTTTGCCTTCTACACAGCCACCCAAGCAAGAACCCAGGCAATTGCTCACTTCTGTTCCTTCTTGCCACTTTTCTCCCTGCTCTCATGCCTTTCCCACAAACACACTTCCTTCCTCTGCTCTGTTTCCCATCTGACACAGAAGCAGTTACATCCACTTCAGCTCCTGTAAACCTGTGCTGCCTTGCCCTGTGTGCTCAGCAGAGCATGATGTGACAAGAGGGCATGGTCTGAAGTTGTGCTGGGGGAGGTTAAGGTTGGATATTAGAGAGAATTTCTTTACTGAGAGGGTGATCAGGCATTGGAATGGGCTGCCCTGGGAAGTGGTGGATTCTCCATCCCTGGAGATATTTAAAAAGAGACTGGATGTGGCACTCAGTGCCATGGTCTGGTAACTGCAGGGGTAGTGGATCAAGGGTTGGACTTGATGATCTCTGAGGTCCCTTTCAACCCAGCCAATTCTATGATTCTGTGATTCTAAGATGGGTGATTTTGCTTTGCCCCTCCTGGAAGTGCAAGGTGGTATCAAGCATACCACCTGACTTCTCTGGGCCTAAACCACTTGAGCTTTCCCTTCCTCTTGCACATGTTTTTGGAGTGAACTCCTAAACTCTGAGCTGTGAGATCATGAAGATCAGTAGTTCAAAGTTGACAGGGACCTGTTCGAGGTAGACCTGTTAAAGGTGTGATACAAAAAAGACAGCAGTAGTTGCAATTCTGCTGCTTTGCCACATGTTTAAGGAGCACTCATCAGGCTAAAAGGAAGGAAGAGTCTGGCAAATCTGAAGGAAGGCATAAAGTATAATCTGATCCTCCCTTCATCTCAGTGCTGCAAGGTCACTTTGCCAGCTAGGAATTGTTTAGTTCTTTACAAGCATTTAGATGTTAAAATATTAGCATTGAGTGGAAGACAGCAATGTTATGACAGTGTTCCAAAATTAACAATAAGGATTGTTCTGAGAATGCATTTGCTGTATGCCTTCCTTCTTTACTATATTTTTTTAAGATTTCATAGTTGAGATTAATACTATAGAAAACATGGTTCCAAAATAAAACTGTAAACTTTTTATTTAAACTGATACCTTACCAAAAGGTTTTTTTTTATGTGACCAATCCTGTTCAATAAATGATCTATTTCATAAGCAAAGATTTCACAGCCCACAGGGTAAGGAGGGAAGGAATTGGCTTGGAGGAATGAACAAAGGCAGAGCTGGCCCTGGATTTTCCAGCACTTTGCATGGTTGGCTGACTCAGCACAGTTTTTAAAGATGTAATAGGAGAAGATTATTTCTGCAACCAAAATATGTTTATGTATAAAGGAAGCAAGTTTGCTGCATTTTTTAATGACAGAACACACAGTATATTAAGGGTGGTGTCAAAACAAAGATACTTTTCCTGTATATAATGTTTTCTAGTTAATTGAGAAGTTGCAGTTTATTTTATTGGACACACCACCCAATGAGATAACAGAAAAAGAAACAGCCCAGTACCAGGAATCTATTCTGGAATTGGAGAATCTGCTTCATCAAAAGTACAATGAAGCAACAGAACAACTGCTTAAAGTAAGTAAGTTTTACTACTTCAAAGCTTTAATATGCTCAGTGCACATAAGGTTAGCTACAAATGTCTTGTGAAGTTTGGTTTTTTTGCTTTTAAATTGTCACAGAGATTATTACTTAAGTTTCCAAAGTCTTAGTCTTAGAATATCCAAATAATGTGCACAGCAGATCCCAGAGTTGTATTTCTTCAAAACCCCTGAAAATCTTAACTTTGGTGTGCAGATTCTCATCATTAAGACATCTAATGCTAAATTATTGTGACATTTTGTGAAATTTGGAGATTTTGAGAACAAGGGTTGTGGTATGAAATTTGTTTCCTATTTTGTCCTGATTATTTAAATTAAAGTTAGTTGACTGTACAAAAACTGCAAATGTAAAAAGCAGATCATAAGGCTAGCTTGTACACATACAAGTTCATATGACTACAAAATTTTTTGAACTGAGATCTTGCAAAGAATAAAGAGTATTTTAACAAGTAAATGAAAAATTTGCTTGGGAATCATTTTTCTAGGTTGCCTGTACAGGTAGTAAGCATGCTTGCTATTTTAATCATATCTAATCATATATGTAGTTATATTTAGCAAAAAATATTACTCATGAAAAAAGAAATAATTAAACGAGCTAATGAATCAATTGTATGTTTGTTCACAGTCAAAACCCCCTGCAGATTAATAAATGTTAAATTGTTGATAATTTTTACTGAGCATAGGATTAAACTCTTAATATAATTAAAATATCACAAGTTGTATGTTAGCAAAAAAGTAAAATAATCTGTGCAGTGGCTGTGGGGTAAACTGTGGGCTGTGCTTTATTACCCAATTACACTTTTTTTTTTTTTTTTAAACTTTTCCTAATAATTATTTTTGAGGGCATATGATTTAAGGAGATAGGCAGTACCATTGAAGGGGATAATGTAGGAGCCCATATTTGGTGTTATTTTTATTGACAGAACACTGATAGAGGAAAAAGATTCAAGTTTATAACTGTCATGTTTTAGTACATAAATAGAACATACCTGTTCTTAGTCTGGTGCATTTTAATTCCTTTGTGTCTTCTTTTATTTATTCAAGCGTAAAAGTAAGCAAATCAAAGGTTTATAAATAAGAAGAATTCATTGCTTTATCAGCTTTTTTTCTTTGTAGACAGCTAATATGTATGAAGATTCTTACACTGGAAATATGCAGGCAGTCGTAAAAGACAAAAATGTTACTTTCTGCATTTGGGGCAATCTGAAGAAGAAAATAAGGTACAGCATATGGAAAATCTGAATTTGAAAAGAGGTCTGGCCTTGTTTACCCAAGTCAAGTAAACACCAAGAACCAGTTTCTCATAATCCTCTTCATATTAAATAGTATTTGTTCTACAGCCTTCCAAATTATGGTTTCCATACCATCCTGTTGCTAAGGGAGGTACTAGTCACATCAGTTTTATTAAAGAAACAGGAGTGGTTTATAGATGTGGATATATATATTCAGTATACATACATATATATAAATTTTTCTTTCTTAAAATGCTGCATTAGAGCCCTGTTACTGCCAGAACAATTTTTAACGGAAAACAATAAAACCCATGCAGATAATTGAAATTCCTCTGGATATAATATTTCTTCCTGATGTCTTAAAGGTCTCTAATCTGTTACAGTTTCTTGCAAAGTGGTTAGTGAACCTTTTTGCTCAGTTCTTTGTTAGGTAAGAGATTTTAGAGTCTGGAATGCAAATATCCTCCATTTTTCGTTCTGAATTTTTTTTTTTAAACTAGAATACTATTTAACTGATATATTTCTCAAAGCAAGATTCTTGAGTGGACTTCCACTCTGCAGATATGAGGAGTAAAGTGGAAAAAGGACTTTGCCTTGACTAAGGACCTGTTGCTCTAAGTTTTGCTAAGATAGAAGGCTCCATGTTGGGCAGCATCAGACTGACCTGCAGGAAGAGCCCATTTGGATTAGTGTTTGGACAAACCTTGTGGTCAACTGAGAGGTGCACTTAAAATTTTCACTCAAGAATGAAAAAATAAAAGAAGCTTTACCAGAAGATTTTGTAGAACTCATGACCGGCTGATCTTCTCTGAAAATAAGCATTATTTAAGTTGTTCTGGCTTTGGTTGGGCAATGAGCAAGCAACATCATATCTGATGATAGATCCCACGTTCACAGGCTAGATGTTTGACTTGATGCAAGTTGGCCTCCTGGGTTGCTGTTACCCTGTTTCCTACAATGTCACAAGGGTCCATGGCTATGTAATACTGTTAAAAATACTTTTGCATCTGTGTATCTCTTTGGGTTTGGTGTGGAAGATGCTGAAAGTGACTTAACACAGACAGGTGGTGACTTCACCTACGTAAGAATTTGCCCATTAAATCATTCCAGTTTTACCAGGTAGATACTGTGTAGAAGAGTTGCCATCTGACTCTGCCTCATTGTTATCCCATCAGGAATGTTATTTTTGCAGCTCCTAATCCCTTTAATGCAGTCACAGCTTTTCTGGAGGGGCTTACAGACAGCTGTCAGTACAAGACAGGACACGTATCCTGACATCCCACCCTACTTCTTAGACAGAAGAGAATGTAGGTGACTTCTAGTGTAGACCATCAGTTTGAATACTTATGAAGAAATGCAAGAGTGAGGACTGCCAGTCTTACTAGAGAATGTTCTTTTTGTAACTGTTATTTACAGGTTCAAAAATCATGTGTTTTGTGATGTCCCGCATGGATTTGATCTTCCCAAGTCACTGGCAATGAGCAGCGTTGCTGTTCGAATATTGCATACTCATTATGATCATGTATCCCCACTCTGGCTGCAGTGTCAGAGTGTTCCAAAATTGGAAGTCTTAGATAGCAAAGAGTTAACTCCACCTGCAAAAGACACTGTAGAAGAACCAGAGGAAGAGAAAAAGACAGACAGAGAAGAGCTTGAGGTGCCCGTTGAAAAAGACACGTATTCTGACAGAGGGAAGGTAGGTAAAAAAATCTTGCCAAAGGTTGTTCTAAATTTCTGTTGTTACTCCTAGCTGAATACAGGCAACTTGTGTTAGTACTGTGCCACAAATCTCAGGAGAGTGGAAAAATGAATAACCAAGGATTGTTGTGCAGAAGGTAGAAAGGGAGGTTTGGTCAGGGTGTGGTAGGTGCTGTGCATTTGGCAAACATGAGTTGGCACTTGGTTGGTAGTTTAAGAGTTGGATCAAGCCAAGAGGAATATTGGGTGCCATTGTAAGATAGTTCCATAAATCTGTGATGTACCTTCTGCTTCTGAGAAACTGCCAGCCCCATAAAATCACTGCAGGAACCCAATATGAGGGAAGCAGAGTAGTTCAGCAGGTTATTGTTGTGTTGCTGGTTTGCTTTGTGTCTGTATGCTGAAACTTTGCCACTAGAGGGCTTTCCCAGTACTGTTTCTGGCTGCTGAATTCCCCTTATCAACACTCCTCAATGGATATGTTAGCTTTGGGTGTTATGGAGGTTGCTTGGTTTTGTATTCTTCTTACTAGGTTTGGGTTTTTGACTTTTGGTGTCATCTGTGACCTGCAGATAAATGATTGGGGTTCTCTACCTATAATTTTTGCACAAATAACTGTAAACTGTCAGGTTGTATGTCTCCTTAGTATGTTTGGAAGAATAATTTTTGTTTTTTTTCTTTTTTGGACAACAAATCTTGGGGGTTTGGCAGTTTTCACTGATATTTTTCAGACTTCCTTCAAGCTTCTAGTTTCATTCTCTTTTTTTTTTTTTTTTTTTTTTTCTTTTCCAGGCCTTGCTCTCTTTCTTTCAGTCCAGTTTTATGAATTTTGCTGTTCCCTATGAAGACTCTGCTTCTCTCAGCTACTGCAGTCTCTCCTCCTGTCTGCCTTTGCCATGAGTTCCCTCACATTTATGTGTGTGAACACTTCTTTCTCCTTCCCTTCTGCCCTCCTTCAGGAGATGTGGCTTCCTTCCACACCTGACAGGCACAGCAGAGGGCACAGGAGGTTCCTCTGCCTCCAAATGGATGGCTCCTACACTGGGCTGCTCTCTGTCTACTGCTGTGCTTCCAGAGTCTTCAGCTACCACAGGGATGTGTTCATATCTGGGTTGGAAATTTAGCTGGAAATCTAGGGTAATATTTTAAGAATGGAAAACAATGTGAGAAAGGGAATAAATATCATGGGCAAGGCACAGGCTAAGACTGCAAATGAGTGTTCTGGTAGAGTTGCAGTTATGGCTTTCAGTGTTGGTTTAGGTTTTCCTTGTGTCACTCTTCTATCTGTCAAGTCAGCATAAATGTAAGTTCTGAGCATACACACTTCTAAAAAGGTTAAGTGCTTGTGTGGTACCTGAGGAGTTTGAAATGAAAGTTGATGTGGAAGTGAAGTAATGATGTTATGTTTATTTTTATATGTCTGGTTCCAAAGTTGCAGATTACCTTCATCAGAACTACTTTTTTGTGGCTTGTTAGAAATAATTTCTCCTAAAAGCCTATCCCTGTAGCAAGACTGGTGCAAATGTTAGTGTAGGAGTGGGACTGTTTTTTTTTTTTTTTCCATGAGCCTTCTTGAAAGAAGTGATACTCTATTTATTGTTTCATTTGTCTCTGACTAATGAAAAAATGTCTTTTGCTTTTTATATAGAGTGCTACCTCATTCAAAGAAAACAGCAATAGCATAACTAATATAAATGAGACGACAGAGGAGATTGAGAAAAAATCAGGAATCTTGGACATATCAGAAGGTGAGTTTGTTTAGTTTTTATATGCAGCATTACAAAAGTATCTATTCTATATACTTTTTTATATATAAAAACATTGTGATATAGATCTAAGTGAATGGAACAAAGTTTGAATTTTGGAGATTATTTCACTCTCTAAAAGCAAATTTTATAAGACAGTAGCTGTTTTTGTATTATTGTATTATTATATATATTTTTGGTCCATGTCAAAAGTAACATCCAGTGCAATATTTTGTTTGAACTTGAGTTTTTGGGTTTTCTTCCGTAAATAAAATATTTCTAGTAATTTTTGTCCATGACGTAGATGCCTTCTAATAAAATCTTCCAAGTAATTAAAAGTTAAATTCCTACATATATACACATTTCATATATATACATATATGTAGTATACACATGTAGAAAAAATGTTCTTTGTTATCTTAAAATTTTGTTTCATCAATACCATGTCTCTCACCATCAGCCTGTCCTGTACATGCCTTATATAATTTCCTTCATTTCTTTTCATACCAATAGCATCTCATTAAACCTGTCCAGACTCTACCATATTTTATGTTTTTTAAATTCTTCTACGACTTTTTTTGTCATTAAAACCTCATTTTGCATTGACTACAAAGTTAAGAGCAGAGATTAATCTTTTAAAAACCTCAGTACCAAACCAAGATGTTCTTGTCATTGGTTCTTCTTTCTCCACATTTCAATTAATTATTAGAAGAATTGGGGAATACCAGTAGATGGTGCTAAAATGCTGCAGCATTTAAAGCACAGCAAGCACGTGGGCTTTTTGTGTAAAGGTAAAAAAAATGGAAGAAGTGGGAAATTCCAGTATCTTACTTTAAGCACCACATTTAATTTCTGGGGTGTTTTTTTGTTGGTTTTTTGTGGTTTTTTTTTAGTTCAGGATCTAGCAATGCAGGAGGAGACAGATGAAAGAGAGGAGGCCATACCTGATGAAAACATTGTTGATTTGCAAGAGTTTATACCTGTGGGTGGTGTGTACCACATTGATGCTCTGCACCTTCCACCTCAGGTCAAAGAAATCAAGGACTGGAACATGGTGGAGGTAAGTGGGGAGGTGAGAGGTTACACATCCCCCTGCAGCCATCATCCCTCTCATCCTTGAAGAGCTGGTCCCAAGGTAATTAATAATTTTTCAATTAAACTTGGCCCATTTTTCTGAGCAGTTGTGGAGAACAGATCAGCCAGCACTTAGTGCTCTTCAGTATAGTTACTACAGAGCTGGAAAAATGCTCTTGGCAAAGGTAAAAGTGAAGAGAGTTATTATTTTTTTCATATGTGAAGTTTATACTTAAAGAAGGATGCTGCCTCAACACACATCACAGTTTCTAGGGAAGCTGAAAGCCTTTATTTTAGTGGAAACTAAGAAAGTTGGACTGTGGGCAGATGGAGAGGCATGGGATCTTTGTTCCCAGCTGAGCACACGGCCCTGCATTACCAGTCACAGGTGACCTCTTTGATTCACCTTTGATGCTGTGTGGGAAAAGTGATGTTATATCTACTTCTGCCTCTCAGGTGCACTTGTTATTTTTTGAGATTGTGGATCTAGTAAAAAAAAAAAAAAATGGCTCTGGGTACTGTGTGTCAGTGCCTTAAGGGAGCCACCAAGCATGTGAGGGGTGTAAAGGCTTGTTAGTGGTCACCTCCCTGCTGTCTTGTAGTTGGAAATGTACAATATTAGCAAACCATTGCTGCTAATAAATTTAAAATGGTGTCTTAAGAAACTCTGCAGGTGATGAGGTGGACTTAAGGGAAACAAAAAAAAAAAAGACTTCTGGATGTTCTAATTAAAAAAAAAATGTTATCTGTCCTTTTCCCATCTTACTAAAGCTACTTGATCCTGGACTGGAGGCATACCCATATCCCCCAGAAGAGGCTGAAGATGCTGCACATCCCCCAATACAGATAACCCTTATGCTTGCTGACCATGTGATGTATTTTGAGAATCCTTTGATAGCCCGATGGGATCCTGCAGGTACCAACTTCAGATAAAACATAAAATTTAATCCTGAGTTTATTTCCACCATCCAATTGCAAAGATAAGAACCATTTCAAAGCTGATAAATAATTCGGAGACTTCAATGTTAAATTAATTTGGGCTTGCTTTTTTTTGTTTGTGTTGTTTTGGTTGTGTTGTGTTGTTTTGGTTGTGTTTTGTTTGCATTGTGTTTTGGTTGTTTGGGTTGTGTTTTGTTTGTGTTGTGTTTTGGTTGTGTTGTTTTGGTTGTGTTGTGTTGTTTGGGTTGTGTTGTGTTGTTTTGGTTGTGTTTTGTTTGCATTGTGTGTTGGTTGTGTTTTGGTTGCATTGTGTGTTGGTTGTGTTTTGGTTGCATTGTGTGTTGGTTGTGTTTTGGTTGCGTTGTGTTTTGGTTGTTTTGGTTGTGTTTTGGTTGTTTTGGTTGTGTTTTGGTTGCGTTGCATTGTCCATCCTAGCCTGGACTGCTATGCTGAGGCCTTTTAAACTGAATGGAAAAAAAATATGCAACATTTAATGGGCAGTAGTACAACTGTACACCAAAAGTCAAGTTTTACTAACAGAAAGCCATGCCAAATCCACTTTAAGCCAAATTATCTCCTAGCTACGTGCGTTGGCCTTCAATTGAAATACAAAAATAAAATGATAAAAACCAAATTGGATATTCTTTTTATTAGAAAAGTACAACATACTTCTGACAATATTCATAAAAGAAAGTAGAACCTCTTAAAATCGTTTCATGTTTGAAGTTACTCTTGACTATGAGTTTATGGTATACTATATAGCAAGTAAATAATGGCATTTATATTACAATTTGTATTTCTTTAGAGATTGGGAAAAAGTTCTGTTTAAGCTCAGTCTTGTACTTGAAGACTATTAAAATGAGGAAGTCTTTACCTTAAATGAATTACCTTTATTTTGTGCCTAATATTTTAGCTATAACTATATAACTACAATAGTTACTGTAGGATGTCTCTAATAACTAATTCTTCCCCAACATTTATCATAAGCATTATATATTTTATTTTTGCATTCTTTTTGTAAAGGCCAACAGTGGAGAACTGATGGCATCAACAACATAAGGTATGAAACACAGGAAAAGAAAGTCACCTTTGAGATGGATGCCTTTTACACTGTAGCCCTGCTCCAGGATGCTCATCTCAGCATGCCTTATTCCACATGGGAATTGCAACCTACTGGTACAGATGAAGCACTACTTCTAGTTAAAACAATCTTTGCAGAAGTTCAGATACAAATTAAGGTATTGTAAATATTTTTTTTATAAAACAACTGCAGATTTTTAGATTTTTTTTTAATTATAACACTGTCTTATTAAGGGCTTGGGATGCTTCCACAAGAGCAGTTTGAATTTTACTCTGCCCTGGTTGTGATGCAGTAGTTAATGTATGCCAGATGTGGAAAAGCAAAGCAGCTGTTAGTATTTGATACCTGAAGCAGAAAATAGCTTTCATGATCAGTAAGATGCTTTCACTGGTTTGTACAACAGGATAATCAGTGTATGTTGTCTTCAGTAGTGGCACAAGAGAAGCATGTACTTTCCCATCTGACAGGAAATTGGATAAGTCCACTTGAGCTAAGAGCAGTTCTGAAAAAGGCTGGTGTGAATATTTTCCCAGAAGAGTATTCTCACAAGTATGTCCCTGTGCACAAGAAGGTGAGTGCAAAAGCAGTTGGCTTTCCTGTAGGTTTTTTTCTTTTTTCAGCCTATTTGTAGGTCACATTTTCTTATTTGAAGACCTATTGTGCAGAATTAGATGGCAACTATACAAGGGTTCTAGAAACTTAGCCAGCGGAGTCTGCTTAAAGCAAGTTTTTCTTACCTTTGTATAACACAGGAAATTAGACTGATATATAAATAAATAAATACATACAAATATATATTAATATTTCCTAACTCATACTTTTGCATTACAGTCTCCCACAGCAGAAATGAGGGCATATCGAGAGATGGCACTGCTTGCATGTGCTTTTGCTTTTGCCCAGAGCAAGTGGAATCTAGAAGCCAGTGAAGAGCAAGTAGTGTTCAAGGTTTGTGGATTTAGACTATAAACTTCTAGAAAAAGCAGCACAAAATTCTATACACTGTTATAGAGAGTGAAAGAATTAACTTTTACAAGCTTCACTCATCTGATAATCTTCAACCCCTACCTGCATTGTTGGTGCAGCAGTTTTAAGGCTACTTCAACAGTGTTCAATAGAATTTAAGAGCTTGTTTCTCCACTGCCTCCCAGCTCATGCATTTATGAGGAACAAGAGTTTGAGATCTCTACTGGGACACAGTAACAAAGACACTTGCTGATGTGCTAGGATGTATAATTTGATAGGTCAGCTATTAAGGCTATAGACAAAGCTGGGATGATTGAGGTGGATGCAGATTTTCATGAGGCAGCCTACTATAGCTGAATAGCAAGCTGAAATGCAAGTTTTTTTAATTAAAATCTTGAAATTGCTGCTTCTCTGCAGGGCTTTCATTTGTTCCCTCCTGTAAAGGAGGGAATAAGAAACTTAAGTGATGATTTATTTCTACCTGTGAACTAGCAACACCTGTGATTGAAACTTCTCCCAGGCAGACAAAAATGCTTCTATTTGTGAGTCTAGATACAGAATATACTACAACTGCTGAAATCTTAAGATGCCCCACTCTTAAGTGAAGGGCATGTGGCGTACAAGTATTTAGCTTAATACTTAATCCCAGGATCAAGAACTAAACCAAACTATGCCTGTTGCACCTATCTACTTTCTCAGAAGTCAGGAGCAGAGGGAAAGCTGGAGCAGCCAAACCTTGTATTTTACAGAGGCAAAATAGACAAGATTTTGGTGCTGTTACCAGTACCTGGTATGCAGTCTCATGGACAGAGAGCTCATTGCTTTAGGTGATCACAGCAGCATCCTGGTTTTTGTTACATTCAGGAATATACTTGAATTTATTCTGTCAGTGTCATGGGCTTCCTTGGACAGTGCATTTCTTTTTTCTGCAATAGGTAAGCGAGCATCTTAATGCAGATGCTGTAAAGGACTGGTCTCTTTACCTGTTTGATGGTCAGAAAGCACAAAAGCTCAAGATCACTGAATCCAGTGAAGCTTTTTCAGAGGACCTAGAAGATGATTCTGAATTTCACTCCACACTTTACCATATGCTTAAAGACTTTGCCAGCCAAGAAGCAATTGATAAAGTGGAAACAGCTAGCTTCCTGTTCATTGATGCTGTGTATCAGCTGCTCCTTGCCACAAGAGTTTTAACATACTCTTAAAAACTGCACGCTTTCCTTTAAGCCTTTATTATCAAACACTTTCAATAAAGTTACATGAAGTCTTGAATCATTTTCTATTCAAATTCTTGGAACAGCCTCAATGACTAAAATGTGAACATTCTATTTTTGTTACAGCAAAATAAGTTCTTTATTCTTTTGTGGCTAGACCACTTAGTCATTATTATTGTTAGCTATGTTCAAAAGCTATGTTTCATAGTAAACCTGAATAGAACAGAGATCCTTTTAGGTACTTGTCAAGGTGACTTCTGTCAGAATCAGAGGGGGGAAGTATTTTTAAATTTCAAGTCATGCTTTTTTAAACAAAAAAAATAATCTCCCCAAAATACCCACAACCCAAGCAAACAAACCCAAACGCCCAAATACATAACCTTAAATATACTATCTCAGCTTCTCATACTGTCATCCAGAAATTGGAAGTACAAGTATGAAAGTCAGAATCTCTGTTATACTGGGGGTGGCCCATTGTGATGAAGTCCTGTATATGGCCACAGCAGTTGCTGTAGTGAAGTCCAGGAGTCCCCAGTTCCCACAGGTGCTGCCTCTGCTGGTCTTTGAAGAGACAGCCCAGTGAGGAAGCTCGTGAGAGCAGCAAGCAGTACCAGGATGGAAACAGAAACCCAGAGAGTTTTGTTAGCATTTGAAAAGGAACTCTTGAAGTGGGATGCCCAAGATGACACCAAATTGCACCTGCAGAGAAGAGGAAGTCATACACTAAGTCAGTTTTTCTTCAGAACTTGGAAGCCCTCTTCCCACCCACTCCTCCACCCCAAAAAGCCCTAGAACAAACCAGACCCCACAGACAGACAGATCCTTAACTATTAAAGGTGAGCAGGTTGTTACTGTGTTGGGAGCTATGTACAGTAGCAACTTATGTTCAGGGCTTCAAATGCAGACTTCAGTAAGCAAGTTCTTGAGGAGCTTTTCAGATGACAAGTCCATGCATGCTCCCTCTGCCACACAGTTTCTGAAGAGAATTTACAAAAGCTACTTGCAAATAATCAAGAAATCTTGCTTCTAGAAAGCACTGAAAGTACTGGGCTTATATTTTACTGTTTTCTAGGGCTTTGGTGCTATCTCTGAGGTTAGGGAGAAGTCTTGCCCTTGCTAGGTATCCAGATCCTAGACCTCTCATGACATTGGGTACCTCCATCCTTTATCAAACAACAGAAAAGATACTTCTTGCCATCCTTCCAGTTTTATGCACTAGCATAATTGTCTCCCCATTGATCAGTAACCATCAACAGTGGAGGATAGTGTAGGACATTCATAGGGAATAAGCAGTTCCTCTCCAGGGACAGCAGAGCTCCTTCCCAGTCAGGCAGGGGCTTCCACAGGATACTTGTTTAGGACAGCACTCTCTTCCTTGATTTGAGATATTCTAAGAAATTAGCTGAAACAGTCTGGAGCTAATCTCTGTAACTGCCTGGGTCTCAGTGTGCACCACAGCTGCTGTAAAACTTTGCACAGGCCTTGCACATCCTTGATGATTTTTACAGGAGATGTTAGCATGACCTAGTGGCCTAGCTTTAATAACTGTCATAGAGTAACCAAAGGAGGTGGCATTTCTTTATCTCACCCTTAGGATTAGTAAAGAATCCTGGGTGGGGTGAGCCTGATACCTGACATTACTCATTCCCAGTTGGTTTGTTTAAGAAGTCAGCATTAACAACCCAACCAAAGCTACTGCTGTGCTGCACCTTCTCATGCCCAGCACCCAAACACTGCTTCACCTCATCACGATGTAAGGAAACTTACGCTGACTCTAGGCTCCATTTGGATGAGCATTTTCCTTTTTCAGAGATGCTTTCCTTCTGTGATGGCTCTTCTTGCACTTCAGGGGGTGATTCCAACTCCTTGTATCTGTAAGAACCATCAGCAGTTCCAAAGCTTTCCCATTAAGCATTCAATTTGACAGAGCTCACAGTAGCTTGACTTGATAGCTCTCATCAGGACAGAGAATTCATTAACAATAAACCAACCAACCCTGCACACACCCCTCGTAGGAGGCTGTTGTTGAACTTACTTTGTTTCAGGATGTTGGTCTTCATATTCAGGCCAGGAATATGTGCTAATGAAACGCTGGAGTGAAGGACGCTTCTCACTTGGCTTTGCTCCCAGTCGTCCCCTGTCACATTTTAAGGAAAATTGCCTTAGTTTCCCCATCAGATGTACAGCAGCAAATAAGAGATTTATCAGCAGCCTGCTCATTTGGGTAGGCTTTGGACAAATCAGTTTCAAAATCTGTTGCCTGAAACTGGTATTCTAATAAAAAATAAAAATAAAGCAAAATATCTGGTTGGATCCATCAATGTGAGCATCCCTGATTTCATATTTTAGTTCTAAAGCAAAAAAGTTGATGTGACTTCTTAAAATTCAACCCATAATGAAAGAAAAAAAATTAGAGAGATGTAAACTGTAACAATTAGTCATGAAGGCTCATTTACCTATTGAAGCATGTAAAACTAATGTGAAACATGTAGCCTAAACATTATTATACCTCAAGATGCTCCAAAAGCTACTTTAACACAGTTAGAGCTGAAAAATATTTAACCCTATTCAAAGACACCCAAGTAATTTTACCAGCTACTGGATCTCCTGTGGAACTTGTCACTCCATTCATCTCCGTCAGGTTCGTGGAGCTGGGCCTGGAGAAGAAGTTTGACACTTGCTGCATCAGTATTTTCATGTTTCAGCCCAGCCAGTTTTGAGAAGGTCAAGTGCCTCACCGTCTGGGAACCCTTACTTACCAGTGACACCCCAATACCTGTATTTCCAGCACTCCTAGGCAAGGCTGCAATGCTAACTCGTCGAAGGGATGATGATGGCTACACAAATAAGAGGCATTACTGACTCTACCAAGGAATGACTGGTTTACTCACTGAGCACATAAAATACCATCTGTTTTTTTACCAACGGTGTAAAAAAAGCAGATGTCAATGCTTAGCTTGAAGTGACACACAAAGACTCAAATCATAAGCACGGCCCAAAAAATATTCTTTGAAGCAGCATCTTTCCATCCTGACTGTTCCCCCAAGCATTTCGAGTGAAGCTGGCTACACAGCCTCCAGCAAAATACCCAAGCTGAATGTGTCTAAATTCTCCTAATGGTACTCACAGAAATCCCACAGTCAATTTGACTTGCTCCCATCTATTTTTTTTTTTCATCTTGCTATGCCAAACCCCACCTTCTGTAGCCCCAAGGAGAGAACCACACATGAATAATATTACTTAACCATTGCATGAAAGCACAGCCATTTCCACTTCTGTGAGCACTTCATCTTTTAAGTGGGACCACATGCAGTTCCCTTGGGTTGGTGGGAGTGACTGAAAAGACTGTATCCTCATGTGTGATGACAGAAAGCGTGTAGCAGAGCACCAGTGCACGACAAGGCAAAGAAAAACACACATACACACACACTTCAAAACACACTTGTTAAGCTGTAATAGCCATTACCTTAAAGTTAAAAGAATTTGGTAGCTTTTTATTTGAAGATTCATCTGTGAAGAGATCAAACATCAGAAAGCCTTACAGGAATGCAGTGAGCCTTATTTGCAAATAAAGGTCTGAATTTTTGCACTATTTGTTTAAGCCGAGAGCTCATCAGAACACCCTTCAAAAGCAGTAATGGGATTTCAGAAAATTTTCATCAGTTTCATTAGATATGTTCATAATACTCACACATATGCATTCTCTAGAAGCACCAGTTTGTTGCTATCATTAAATGTATTAAATCAAATGTATTAAATTAATATGGAGGCAGTCTCCTGCTACCAGACAATCTTTTAGAGTCAGGAAGGAATAATCCCATGATTCCGAGGCTCCTGGGAGGATTTTACCAGTGTGCCAGACTGCCTTTACTGCTTTTAAAATACATGCTCTACTTTTCAGAAGATTTTAATCCTTCTCTGGCAGAGCCACCAGTGCACAGCACCACCTGACCACTGTACCATCTGCACTGAAGGAGTTTGCATTTCATATTTAGAAAAGAGCTGGAGACATCTGTAGAGAGCAGTCAAACCCCAGCCACCCAGGAAGAGCTATTGAGAATGTTCCAGTGTGACTGAGCACCCAGATTTACTGCTCCCAAGGAGTAAGATTATCACCACTACACTCAGTGCACTTTTAGAAAGGCCAGAACATCACTGCACACTCAAAATGCTGCCCCCAACCCCAATTCATGACACTTTGCATGCACATCTAATTTCAAAGAGCTATTCCTAATGCTGCCAGTAAATTGCTCTTTCTTCCTCTATTTTTAGGAAGGGAGATACAGTTACAGAACCCCTTCACCTAGTCTATAGTGCTTTAAATATGTAAGTGTCTATCTGGCAGGTGCTACAAAGAGGAAAGACAAAGCAGCTTTACCTCGATCTCCGAGGGAGCTGAAGGATCTCTCATTCTGCAGCAGAACCTGTTTCAGCTCCTCGAGCTCCGTGTGTTCCTTTGCGTACATGCGCTTCAGGTTTTCCACGTGTTGAATCATCACTTCCACAGCCTTGCTGACACGGCTCTCCTGACAGAGAGAGTGCAGCAGCAGTGAGAAAAAGAAGTGGCTCTGAGGAACTGCATCGTGTTTAGAGACTTTTATTATCCCCTCAAGCAGCTACTCCCATCTTGTATCATCATGCTCCAAGATCCTCTCATTTTTGTGCACCCTTCCAGAGTTTCAGTACAACCCATCTCTCAACACGTGCCCAGGTTACACAGGTCTCATTTCTCCAGTGATTACACCCATCCTAAAGCAAATTAGTCTTCATTTTCTAATTCCCTACAACTCCTCCTCATCTCTTTCTCTAATGTGCAGCCTCAGCTGCCACCCCGCTAGTATTGCCAAGTTATATTTTCATGCTGTTCTGTGCCATTATACACAATTAACATTTGAGCAGGTTTTTGTAAATTACCATAGATTTAACTTCCTAGATGCATTTTTCAGAATTACCATTAGAGCATCAAGACTGCAGTTACCACTTTGTACTACTGTGTTCCCTACCATATACATTATTTTGATGCAAAATTTTTTCTGGATTTTTGCTAGGTTGGGGGGGCAGTGGTTCATTTTAAGTCAGGACCATATTTCTGTTGTGTGTCTTTGCATAATGCTAATGCAATGTAGCTGCTCTCACTAATCTGTTAGAGTCCTCCTAACACCATAAACAGTGATCTGAGAAGAGAAAGCCAGGACTAAGCTGTAATGGTCAGTCTGCACTGCTTATGTGAAATTTCCAAATCCAATTCTGGAATCAGAAGCCTAGTAAACAGAAACTGCTGTCCCTTTACATTCAGAAGCTTTTAACTTTGTACAAACACATTTACAGGGAAACAGTTACCTGGTTAATAGCACCCAACATCTCTGCTCTACTGGCAACTCGGGCTGCATATTGGCTGAGGTACTGCAGGCTTTTCTGCAGCTTCTTAATTATCTCCCGTGCTTGGTTATCTTCTTCACACAATGGAACTAAAGCCTAAGAGGCATATAAGGAAGGGTAAAAATGGGAGCTATTGGTAGAGAAAGAACAGTGAGATTGTATTCATGTCCACACAGTCAAAAGATCAGCACCCAACATCTTTGATCAGTGTAACTTTATACAGACCTACAACAGGCAGAGGCTTCTCTTCACCTAGCATAAAACCAGCTGAAGAGAGGGGCTCTTGCCTGATGTGTGCACAATACAAAAATTCCCCACTGTTGGGGTGCATGATACATTCAGGTGAAGTGAACCCCCCTAATACTAAGCCTCTCAGTATTTCAACTGCATCACTTCAGGACTTTGTTCAGATTTGCTTATAATGTATTAGACACACAGCCTAGAAAGAGACATATTAAGAGGGAGACTTTCCCAGCTATTCATATCCCATCCACCTTACCAGCTTAGACCCATACTAACCTCTAACATCTTCAGAGCATTTGTGATCTCCTTTTTCAAATTTTCCTCAGCAAGGTCTCGGGACCTTTCTTCAAGCCTCACTCTCTTGTCCAAGGTAAACAAATCACATTTAAAACCTAAAGACAACCTCAGAAATTCAGCCTGTTGTGGGAGAGGAAAAAAATTCAGAATAATTCAGGTGACACAGAAGCTTTTAAAGTAGATTTGGGCACTGACATGACATCTGGTATTATACCCCACAAAGTTATAGGAGAGATCCAAAAGAGAAAGCAAACATGGCCCCACTTCTGCAAAGCTTCCTGTATACAGTGATGGGCAAATAATCTGCATTCTTTTAAATTAGCACATTCTGCCTGGGAAGAGGCCACAGCTCTGCTCCTTCGAGCTTCTGAACAAATATTTTAGTAGTGAAAGATCTTTTGTTCAGTTTTACAGATTGCCACCTTTTCCCTTCCCTTCCAAAATTTCCATAGGTCTTGGAGAGAGAGATTTCAGAAGAGAACTTACAGAAACACATCCAGTTTAAGCTACTCAGCATCATTCCTTTATGTGAGACAAGATACTAAATCAGGGCGTTTCAACAAGATCTTTCTGTTGTGTTGGATACTTCAGGATGGGAGCAGTCAAGACTTACCTCCACTTCTTTCTCACTAGGAGAGTCACTGTAGGATAAAGAGAAGCAATCATGTAACAGACTGCAGCTTTAAATCCCTATCTGCAGGTGATCATTGAAAGTTAAAACACTTACGGCTCATTTTGCTTTGTTTTATCTGCTTTAATGACACCTGCAATAGATGAACTCCCTGAAAAGAGAGAGAAAAGCTCTCAGAAATAAAAAACCAGCCTCCCAAAACTAACTTGTGAAAGTTATTTAAGCCCCAACAGAAGCCACTGTTAAAGGTTTTCAGTGTTAAGCTCCTGCCATTAAAGGCAATTTATGTACCTTGTAGTACATTAGGGTTGGTGTCAGTAAGACAGAACTGCACTGTCACTTGTACAAAGCCCCAAAAGTTAAATTGTTTGACTGGCTTTAACTGACATTTAATTAGTACAGGAATGCTAAATTATACATTTTGGGTTAAGTTCTCAGCCCATAGGTTCAGGATGTTACGTGATTTCCTACATTACTAACTTTTAGTCAGCTCCCAAGGCAGAAGGTGAGGTGAGTAGAAGAGAGATGTCTAAACACAGCTGAGTACCTGCTCATCTGTATCACATCATTACCCCAAGCTCTAGTTAGCATAGAGGATGCTGCTCCACAAATCTTTGGGGAGACTTGGCATGCCAGAACTGTTTCAAACATCCCAACTCCTTTGCAACTCTTTGGAAAGTTTCCCTTTCATCTAGAGGAAGATGGAGCTGTTGAGCTCAGCACACGGAGAAAACAGGAGCTGGTTTTGCACCCTTTCCTTTGCTCCAGTGCTAATCCATTTTCATGTCTAACTGCAGCTACTGTTCCTTGAAGTAAAACCTCTCAGAGCAGCTGGTGTGGGGCAGGCAGCTCTCTGCCCCTCTTCACACACGTTTTGGCACCAGTGAGCAAGGCATGCACTCCACTGAGCTACACCCATGTGTTCAGCAAAACCCACTTACCTTTCCTGCTGGGAACCACAGCTGGGGCTTCCTTACTCTGCTCTTTATTATTTTTCTTTTCCTGGTCCACATCCTAAAAACACAGAGAGTACTTGTAGCAAGGGAACAGCCACACCACCACTGGAGGGGTCTGGCCCCTCCTGAAGTGTTTTCCTAGGTCACTGCTCAGCCAGACCAGTTCCATCTTTCACTGGCACTGGGACTCTTACCGGGTCTTGCTTTAAAACAGTTTGAAATGAGGTTTTGTGTTCTTCCATCACAGGGCAGAATTCCTTCTTGGTCTGATCCATTCCTGGGGAGAAACATTCCCAAAACCATATGTAATGACAAAAACAAAACAAGCCTCCAACACTTAATGTACTAAAATAAAAATGTGCTAAAATAAATGTCAGCAAACACCAGGAGAGGACACATTAAGAAGGAAAAGCAGCAGCAAAGAGTGCTATAGAGAAGGAAGTATGGTGATAATGATACATGGCTTGGAAAAAATCCTCTTAAGTGTTACATGTCTACATTTAGGATGTTACTCCTGGTTGAAGTTCTAAGTTACTATAATATTCCCTCGGATAAATAAATTTCATTATTTTGCTACCAGCATGGGATTTTTTGTTTGTTTGCCATTTAAAGAGACATCTAAAAATAAAATTTTATTTGGAATTCCATAAGAACAGGAATAGGTAAAAACCCATGCACAAGCCAACAGAAGTGGTCAGAGTTGGTAATTCTCTCACTTTATGAAATACCAGATGAAGTCAAGAAATAGATTTTACCCTCATCTGCCATTACAGAGGATCTTGAGCACAACCAGGTCATGAAATGCATATGGTTGTGTTATATCAGGTGTACATAAGCTTCAAAAAGAGCCTGACACCTGGGCTGTCCTTTGTACCTAAAAACTGAAGGAGCAGGGTGCTTATAAGGCCAACAAAATAACTCTCCCAGAGGAGTGGTGATGAACTTGTAAGTTCAGGAATAGATGATGCCAGTTCAAACGCAACACAGACTTTAAATGCCACAATTTAGAAAAGCTTTAAACCAGGAAAAAATACCCTCCAGAAAGACAGCTATTAAAAAAAGATTTTAACAGGAAAGTATTTTAAGAAACTGAAGAAAGCCTGAGAATCAAACCCAAACAAATCACCTTCAAAACCAAACATCACACCTTCAGGTGTGAAGTGCTTTCTCTTTTCATCCTTCAATACAACCAACCACCTCTGCTTAGCATTCCCTCTTGTCCCTGCTGGTTTTTGCAGCACCCCTACATAAAGGTGCTTGGGAACCAGGTTGGGTAAAAAAATAGTGTGGTACTAGCAAAAACAAGAAGTGGAAATTCATCATTGCCTCCATTTTGGTACTAGAAGCACTTTCTATTCAGAGATGATCATCAGGCAGTTGGATTCTCTGACTTTAAAGCTATTTGGACTCTTTCTGACCTCTTTTACATACGTTTCCTCCTTGCTAAAGATACCAGGACCACATATGAAAATAAACAGGAGAGGCAAATTAGTAGAAAGTAAATACATTTGACTGAGGGCACTGAATTAGATTTCAGAAAGACAGTACTAAAGAAAGAAGCAAAAACCAAACAAGAAATGATGAAAAATATTATACTTAGAGAAAGGTTAACAAATGGTTACAACCAAGTACACACGTATATTCTGTGCTGCAGATAACTTTTCTTAAAAATATCTTAAATATGCCATGTTCATGTGCACAAGTTTTGTTTTACTTTTAGTTTTCAAGTGCAGAATCTGGTAAGAATAATTCTGTATCTTTTAGAGAAAGACAACCATACAGAAAAGCTCTTTATCCTCATCTCTCTTGACCCATCCCAGCTGCCTGTGTGCTGAGCATCAGTTTTGAAAGAGAGAGAAAAGTGTTATTTGGTCTAGCTGTGTCACTAAACTTCTCAAAACCAAATACATTTTCTTTCCTCCTCAAATTGCCTGGGGTTTAGTACTCACACAGTGTTTTGCCAGCTGAGCAAGCATCAAGATTTCACTAAGCTATTTCATGGTGCTGTAGGCGACTGGCCTCCTACAAGCAAGTAAAGCTTTATTCCTACTCAGAGTTTCAGAGAGGGCTGAAAGAACTAGCAGGAAAAAGTCAGGTTCAGCAACAGAATAAAAAAAAAACAAAAAAAAAACCACAAAAATGTGCTGGAACCAAGCTGGCTGTGCCAGTGCACTGCAGCAGCTACAGTACCTGGTACAGGACTGGCCAGGTCCTTATGGTTGTTTTTTTCCATGGCTACAGAACTTGGCACATCTTCCTCCTTTTCATGTGAGCGCTGGGGTGATTTTCCCTCCATAACAAGAGAGCCTAGAAATTCAGGCAATAGAAGACAGAGCTCTTACTGTCTGGTAAATGCACAGACTGGAGCATATCTCTATTTCCAAGACTTTCAGTGCAAAGTTTTCAGTGTGCCCCAGATGAAGGGCTTACCTCTTAGTGGTGCAGTGCTTTCCAAAGAGGATGCAAGAGCTTCTTGGGGTGACGTTAAGTGATCGCTGTCAAAATAAAATTCTTTCAGATATTCATCCATATTACACAATCTTGAGAAAGGTTTTTAAAAGCTTGCACAAAACCTAACCTGGGTGGGATCAGACTGGCTGGTTGTGTTGGCTCTGCACAGTCAATCTTAATGGAAAGAGAGAAGAGTTAGCATAATGCCATGTGAGTAGAAAATTAGTATATCCAAGTCTTAAGAATTCCCACCTCTCTGCCTAAATTATTTCAGCAGTGAAAAAGTAGATGGTTAATCTAAAGCCAGCCATACACACAGTATGCAGCTTAGCATGTTATTATCATTAGGAGTGATAACTGTTTCTGCAGAAATCTTCTCAGGAATGTTATACTCAGAGATGTATTTTTTTCCTGACTTCATGTTTTGCTTCTAAACACACATTTTCATCCAATGAATGCCATACGTGTTATGGCACCACCGTTCCATCTTAAGGCTGTGAACAAGATATATATTTTCAAGGCACTGACCTCAAATCCCACAAGTGAGGTGCACAGAGCTTCACTTGGCTTCACAGATACACTCTTTCAGGTAAAACCCAACAGGTTAATTTTAACAACTTAACTTAACAACTTAACTTTAACAACAAGCAGATGATTCAGAACAATTTGCATGCTATGTTGTACATTTAATCTCCTGTCTTTGAACGACACTGGTCTTCAATATGATGCCTAACAATTACCTCGCCAGTTCAACAGGCTTCAGGTCTCTCCCTTTGTATGCAAAAAGCAGAGAGGAATTCAGCAGTTAAAGGCTGCTATAGTTTTGCTCATGTTCCTTTTGTCACTAACAGTGCAGTTCTGGACCAGAGTGTTATCACAACACAGACAAAACCAACATCCTCTTAAGTCTTCTAGTATGGCAAGGGAGATAGTGAATGGGAAATACCCCTCTTCCTCACTTCACCCTGGATGATTCCAGCTTGCTAATTCAACTGAGAGCTTGGTCTCTATGGGTGAAAATACAGGGTCAAACAGAACTTTGAAGGGTTAGGTGGGGAATGACTTGTGATGAACTCCAACCCTACTGACGAAAAGGGGGTCAGAATAGGAAAAAAACCAACCCAAATTTATCTCCAAGCACAGAAGGTGTGAGGCCAGCCAGCTTTAGGTACTTCCCTACATATCAAGCATCCAAGAGCAACACTGAAGTATGTGGTGGGGAAACAAGAGAAAAATAGTATCAGCAAGTGATTATCTAGGTTCTGGTAATTTCCTCCCTAGAGTATCCTCAGAGGACCCAGGAAAACCAGCAAAATTGAAAACAAGTTGACCAAGGCACCCAAGTCACTTCCGAGAGGAACCCAGTGCTCCCAGCATCAGTAAGAGCCTTCTCTCTCTTTTCTCCACTCCTCCCCCCTTGGAGGCTTAACTGCACTCACAGAGCCTTGCCCCAGCCAGATGGATGTTTCCTCTGATGCAAATTCAGGCTATTTTTATTCTTATTTGAATTCTCTATTAAGCTTAAGGAAGTACAACACTGCATTTGCCTTGTTCAGGCCAGCAGGTCTATAGGGGCACTGGGGGAGGAGAAGGTGAAAACGAGCTGCATGTTGGAATGACAATGAAGAGAAGTCTAAAGGGATTTTAAAACAAACACGAAGGAAAAAAAAAAAAAAAAAAGGAAAAAAACAAGCAAACAACAGCAAAAAACCAACCAACCAAACCCCTTACATCACCTGGAACTGACTAAAGCCATATATTGGTCTACATGCCCTCTCCCTCCCCAAGTAACCACATAATCAGTGGTTTCTGTTTGCAATGGATGAAAATCTTCAGTTCTTGAAACCTCATACTGACTGTTAGGAGGTCCCATGGATCACACAGGGGACACCCTTGAAGAGAAACAATAATGCCCCATATGCACATTTGAGATTTCCTGCTAAAATCTGTTTTCAGAGGACATTAGAGAATAGTTCTTCATAACAGGAGGATTGTGTCACAGAAGTTCCAACAGTGCAATCCTGATCACTTTTGCCCCCTCCATCCCTTTAATTAGCCCAATAATCCAAGGATCCTCTACCACAACAAATTCTGGCCACTGCCTTGTGTAACTCCTCCCCAAAGCAGCATTAACATATAGAAGGCCATGCATCTGGTGTTCAGGCTGTGATGACTTTCCCATTTATAAATCAAAACAAGTATGAAAAGCCCAAGCTTCATCTGGCTCTCACAAGGGCTCCTTCAATAAATATCCCCTGTACTCCTCTGGTGACAGCATTTTGGAGAAGTTCAAGTTACTTACATGCTGAAGGGCTCGATCTGCTCAAACACATTTGTCACCCCAGTGTAGTGAAAAAAACCTAGGGAGACTTTTCCTACTAAGTTAGGATATTCAAATTTTGCTGCACGTCACAGGTTTTAGAACAGATACTGGACACAGCCCATTTGCCTTTTCTCTGGGCAAGCATTAACAATTTCATCCCTCCCCCCCCCCCCCCCCCCCCCCTCTAGAATATTCACATGACAAGTTTCTATTAGAAAAAAAAGCAAAAATGGAAAACGACACTTCTGAGCCCAGTTATAGAAAGCTGCAGAGCAATGAAGCACAGGCACTTCCAACAACTTTGCAAGGCTGTAGATTCCCATAAGGACTGGATAAAAGCAAAAGCCCTTCAGATTATCCTCTTTAAGGTAGCTTAAGTAGCAGCAGGATGACCTAGGAGCTCCTCACCTTCTTTACCCCAGCAGAACAAGGTGCTGAAGCCACAGGCAGTCCCCAATCACTTTTACTTTTCACCCTCACTGCACTTCCTGCCTTGATTTGCTGCTCCAGCCAGAGCACTGCTGCAACTGCAGGTACCACACACCAGCTGGGCTGAGGTTGCAAAGGTTACTTGCAGGATCAGAGAAAGCACTGACCAATATTATTCCACCATCACCACCAACACCAGTGCTGGAATTTATAAATTAGAAGTTCTGCGTGGCAGGGCTGAGGTCAGGAATTCAGCAGTGAGTGCTGTGGCACAGAGCAGAGTTAGGGATGCTGAGCTGCAGCTTTTCATCTTCCTGTTGCCACAAGAAACCCAACTGACAGCTCAGGCTGTGGATACAGGATTCAACACAGCAGCAAAGGCATGTCTGAGCACACCAGCTGAAGGAAAAAGTTTCCATATAGCAAAGATGGGTTTTTTTTTTCAGCTGTTATACGGTAGCCGTGGGAGAAAGTGCAGAGAGAGGCACTTCACAACTAGAACATCCTGTGACTTCTTGCAGGTGGAGAAAAAGAGCAAAATCACTCAGACTTCCCTGGCAGAAGTGAGTTTTACTGCAGAAACAGTACTGTCTCAAGCCTTGAGACCACATTTTAAATACTTTTAAAAGCATGACCCAGACACGTGAACATCAAGGCATTTGGGTCTATAACAAACAACACTCCAGACATATGCCCAAATAGAAGAGAATGCCTCACCCAGAACAAGATGTCTCAGCACCCTGCTGGCTGATGCCAGCTCCATTCACCAGGAGCAGTGCCAATTTACAGCTGCTCAGCCTGGATCTGGGTAAGGTGCTACATGTTTGAACCTATTCACATCCATATTTCAAGCATCAGAGACAGCACTCACCTCAGCAAGTGAAGAGTCCATCATTGTAATGGAAACAGGAAGGTCTGCATCAATGGAGTTATCAGCAGAGCATATTTTCCACCTGGCAATACACAGTTTATTTGCATGTTGCCCAAACAACAGTGAAATACATTGCCCATTTTCCTTAAGCACACAAGTCACCACTATCTATCTGTATAGTCAGACAGCTGGTCTCTCAGAGAAAGACAAATTCATCACTAACATCAATCCCTCCTCCCCCAGGCAGCAAGAACCACCACCAGTCCCTCTCCCAACCTCCTCCACACTGCACAGTTCTATAGAAAACCAGTGGCAAAAGCTTCAAGAGCTGCTGCTTCTTTTGCTGCAGACTGCCTGCATCTTCAGGAGCATCCTTATCTTTTAAAATATTCACTGACAATAGCTAGCTAGCTTTCATAATCTGAAGTAGTTCAGTCTCAGTTTTAAAGATCTCAGGAGGCAGCTTGATAAGTAAAACCCTCAGAACTCTTGCTCTAAACTCTGAAAAAAATAGTAATGAAAAAAGACTCCTCAAAGGCAATAGAATTTTGGCTCCCTAAATGGGAGTGTCTGTTGTGAGAGTTAAACACTGAAAATGGACTCAGGATGCCTACACCATGCCTCAAGTTCTCTAGTATGAAATAGAAACACCATCACTGTATTTGGCTGGTGGTCACAACAACAGTGTCAGCAGTTTTAATAGTACTTTTGTGTATACAAGCAAAGAGTGACCCCATAACACCATTAGCTGACCACCAAGTGTCCAGCAGTTCCTATAAAAGATTCCCCACCATTGAAGTCAGCATGTGCTAGGGACACAGTTTTCCCTTGGAACCTGCTGGATCCCATGGACTCTTCCACCCATCACCCCAAAGAGGTTATTCTGCCACCTTACTTGTACCCCACTGCTGTCACATCTGAAGTGGACACCTGTCTCAGATCAGAGCTTTCAGGTATGGGGCTGTCAGAGCTCTGCCTACAGGGCCAATCCCAGCCATGCACACGAGAGTTATTTGAGCAGGAGACTTCCAAGTTCAAAGCATCTGTTGAGAGAGAGAGAGAGAGAGAGAGAGAGAGAGAGAGAGAGAGAGAAGTCTGTGAAGAGCAGGGGGTCACAGGCAGGGTGGAATTTAGTCATGTCAGTTTTTTACTAAGTCTAAAGTAATTGAAAAGCAGATCAACCAAATAAAGATTGATAATAAAGCAGCTTCCATCTTGGTATGAAAGGGTTAGGACACATGGCCTTAACATATTTTGTAGATGGGGGGCCTGCAGAACCTCTGGATGGGGGTTTTCAGTCAGTCAGGTTATAGAAACTTCAACATAGGGCAGCTTTGTTGTAGTGAATTGTTTTGTATGGCAAAGAAAGCTGGGAAATGCATCATCTTTTTTGTATCAATGCCTGATTGGTGCAGGCCAACAATACCTGCCCTATTTGAGGCTGGGTTGTGATATTCCAATAAGTTGCAAGAGAACTCTGGCCCACTGAAACAGCCCTTTAATAGCAGGAGTCAGCAGCATGTGCAGTCAAACAAGATCTTCACTTTCCCCCAGTATGGAGTAAAATTACCTTTGAGCATTTTACAGTTTGTGTGAGACCAGACACTGCATTATAGCAGCTGACTCTGGAAGAAACAACTTCATCTGTAAAATCTGAAATGCACTCTGAGCTCTGTGGCCCTGCAATGTGCATCTTTCTGTGGCTGCATTTGGTATGTGTAAGGCTTGAGAATGCAGGGGAAACCAACACCTTACATTAACAGCTATGTTACCATTCACATTTTTAAACCAGGACTGACTTGAGCTCAGTAGCAAAGTAGCAGGAAACTGTTTGCTCTCAGCCTGGGTCAGTCAACAGGTTGAATGGGAAGAGTATTAAAAATATAAATAACTCAAGCCCTCTTGATTCAGACTGGCAAATGTCTCGCCAGGAGTATTCATGGCTGTATAATTTATACCATTCCTTAGGCTTTTGGGGGCTCCTGTTAAGGGGCTGAGAGGCAGCCACTTTTTCAGGCCATTAATTACAAGCATTTTAAACATGGTTCAGCCTCTTGGATTGTATGCAAAAGCAGGCTCAAGCCAAAACCAGATTTTCCACACTCTACCAGCACGTTTAGCACCAGAGCTACTGTTCTATACCACCCATCAACTCCTCTTCAGGAGAGAGGCAGAAAAGCAGCCAACACTACCAGGTCTTACCTAGCAGAGGTGAACCACACCAGTATGAAATATCTGAGGGCAGTGTCCTGGGAAGCTCAGTGCACAAGGTGGGTCCTTCACTCCACCGTCTTCTTTTAGAGGAGTGGAGCTGCTAATTGAAAAATAGAAAGTGCTGCTGCTGTTGTTCCATCACACTGAATACATTAATGCCACCAACTCCCCCCCCACCCCCACACATGCAGTTGCATCTGCATAATGTAATACTAACAGTTACACAAATACACCATCTGTTGCTTTTTTGTCTAGAAAAGCCCACGTCCTTAATAGATACAAAAAGAGGTACAAACTTCACATTTGATACAGATGTTGGTTCAAGTTATGTTTGGAACTACATACTACAGAAATCAGGCAAGATGAGCAGGACAGGAGAACCAAAAACCCTACCAGAATAACCAACAAACCAACAAAACCCCATGAAAAACAAATCAAAAAACCAATAACCCCCCACTCCCCCCAAGAAACCCAAAACCTTCAAACATCCTCCACCTTTAAGCCAAACCGACCAGACAGACTCAAAAAATTCATCCATTTTCCAGCACTCATTACACAGCTCACGTTCCCCTCAGCAGGAGGGCAGCTCCAGCTTGGATGCATGGGGATGAAGCACTGCCCACAGCATCCCCTGTCCCTGAGCACACACCACTTGCTTCCTACTATGGGAGAGATGTCACCTGAAGGTGGCCAGAGAAAACTTCAGAAGCAGCACTTAGGCAGCTGCATTTGACCTCATGCTGCCTAAGTTGTGAAAAATGGAAAAGAAATAGCAAAATATATATTCCCGTCTTTAGCCTCTCAAAATGGAATTTATCAAGCACATTAATTTCATCACAGGGGCTGTTCAGAAGCAATAGGAACCTGGATTTGCAACACAGCCTTGAATATAGAATCATAGAATCATAGAATTAGCTGGGTTGGAAGGGACCTCAGAGATCATCAAGTCCAACCCTTTGTATGTGTGTAGATGTGTGTGCATAAATACATAAATGTGTACCAAATTATTTTTGAATGCTTAACTTGACAAATTCTCACAAGAATAACGATTTTCTTCAGGAAAAAAAAAAAAAAAAAAAAAAATCAAACCAAAACAAATCTAATGTCACACTGTAAGAGGCTCAGCAATAATAGTGACAAACACACTTACCTGCCCTTTCACTGGCTCAGCTGGTGTGGGCAGCAAACTGTAGTCATGTTCTAACTCTGCACAGCACTGTTACAATAAACAAATAGCTTAAGGCAGGCATAAGAGGAGGAAGAATTAAAAAAGGTAAAAGAAGAGCACTACTACTGATTATGAGCAAAATAGAAATGTATATTTTTAATTGATCTGTTTTCAGCTATCAGGAAAATTATGCAGTTGTTTCACCTTGCTACTTTCAGCCTTTATTCTGCAGACCTTCAGGCACAAATACAGGTTTTATTCACATGCAGCTAATGCACATTTTTGAATCTGCTCCTCTGATTCCCCTGCTAGAGCTGAGGATACGTTTCAGGATACCTTATTATTCTATGTTAAATGAAGACCATGCAGACCTGAGGTATAGCATTCCTTACTAAAGATGTTTGGAAAAAAAGTCCTCCCACACCATCTCCCCTGCCACCCTCTTCCAAACTTCAAGTATTTTTATTCAAAGCAAAGTACTCCAGAGTTATATAATTTCTAACACATTTCCACAGAGGAGCACAAAGGTAATAATAGTTTCACTGCTTATTCCAGTGCCTGGAAACTAAGAAATACTTTATGACAAGATTCTGAACATTTGTTTTCAAGACAGTGTGCAGGAGAGAAAGCTGATAGTGGGGGACAAATCACATCAAGACACAGCAGGGAAAGCTTCCCCTCAGCCCTGTTTGATATGATCACCAACAATTACAGTGAAGACCAACACCACACCTGGAAGTTTTAGCCCATTTTTCCCCAGAAGGCTGAAGAAGGAAAATAACAACAATGTGCAGATCAATACATACAGTTTACTGCCTCCAGTTATGCACATGTTAGGAAAGAAATCAGATGCTGACAAATTATTTTGCAGTTCACCTCAGCTGGAGAATGTCCCTTCCACCAGATCACCTCCTGTGTTAGCTCACCTTTCCTCCTCCCACCAGGCAAATGTCATACCTGACACAGCAACTCACAGAGTCTCCTTTGAAGCAGTTCCCATCTTAGTGTGTTAACAGTGACTATGAAGAGAAATTTACAAGTCTTACAAGGTTCCTTTTAGTTTGACAACGAGCTTCCAGGTATTATGCTGCCTTTAAACCTGACTCCTGCCTATCACACCCCCACTGCACTTTGGGTGGATAACTAATCCAGAGCACTGGTTTTTCACAAGAAAGAGGACGTTAAAAGTGCATTCTTGTTTCTGGTTTTTCACAAGAAAGAGAATGTTAAAAGTGCATTGTTGTTTGTGGGTTCCAGAAAACTCCGGGCACTTTTTCTTCCCTGTTTTTATGTTTCCCCTTGATATAAAGGAGAAGTGGAGGAGGTACAAAATGGTGCCCCGCATCACCCACGTTAAGGTGCCACAGTTCCCTGTGGAAATGGACAACTCCACTCCAACTTACTGGAATAGAAGCAATTCCCCTTCCAATTTGACATCATGTACAGAGGTTTTGAAGTCAGTGGGATTTACACCATGCCTGGAAATATTCATTGTCCAAGTTTGGCAATGCCAGGGCCTGCTGCTGCTGACTTCTACCTTGATATGTCTATCATAACTTTTATACCACAGCTCCTCCTACTCCCATACTTGGTTTTCAGCTGTGTTTTTCCAATACCTTGCAACTTCTCTCCACATCTATCAGTTTGTTTATCTACAGAAGAATATTTCTGCAAACTACCCAAGACCTTTGAAGCCAAAGACGTAGGGTCATATGCAATTTTTCTTTCAAGACAAATAGCAGTGTCACATAAAGCTGTTGGCAATGCACATTTATGCTGAGCATCAGTTATGTTGCCCTGAGGCCAGGAGTTCAGCAGGCTTAAGTCAGTCAATAATTTTTCCTGTAAGCAAGTAATGCACACTCCAGAATTCGCAAAGGAAAAGCCACATGTGGACTCAAACCACTGAATTTTTAACTGCCCAGGCTTTTGAGGTGTTGATGTCAGCAAGTGAGCAAGAGGCAGTATAAAGTTTTCATGGTTCCATAGCAAAAGCTGCACATGTATGAGATGCAATGACACAGTTGGTTTCTACTAAAGCAGCCTAGTAGCACACAGTCAGTCAAAACCACAACACAAATAGAAGCAGCAAGCATATTGCAGAACATTAAAAAAAGAAAAAAAAAATTAAAAAAAAAAAAAAAAAAAATCACATCTATTTGGTACAGGAAGCTTAAAAAAAGAGGGACGACTTGTTTAGGAATAAGGGGGGGCTACTCAGGTGTGGGAACAGCACCTTCTGTAAAGGTGCCACACATGGACTTACGAATCCTTCCTCCTAAGACTGGAGATTTTGTTAGGAGGTTCTGCTACTTTTGTCCAGCCCAACACCCACTCATCAGGATCCCACCTGATTCTCAGCCCAGATGCCATGGTTACAGATCTCTTAAAGGAGAAGGAAAAATAGAACAAAAGAAGAAGAAGAAGAAAAAAAAGACTCTACAGAGCATTTTATCAGATGACCCCTTCCCATATTCTTATTATTCCTCCTTGCCATAACTAAACCATCAGAGGTTGATTTACCTGTGCAAGAGTGAATGCTGGCACACTGCCAGCAGTTACTCACTTTTCTGGTCTTCCACCTTTTCTTGAAGCAACTGGCAAATGTTTGTTAAAGCTGCATTCACATCCTTAAGTTTTTGCTGCTCAGAAATGGCTTCCTCTAACTTGCATTTCAAGGATGCAGCTTCCTCACAAGCTGATTGGAAGGCTTCAACTTGATCCTCTGCCTAAGCACAGAACAATATTTATGAAAAAAAAAAAAAAAGGGAAGGGAAGGAAACAAAAATAAAGCAGCCTGGATAACACAAGGAGGCTCTACAGTTCGTGTAAGTGAAACCAAACTGCATCTGTTCTTTCTCAGGAAGTGATAAAGCTCCCTCTGAACTTCTGCATTTTTGCATTGGGGTGGACTGTGTATGGAAGCTATTTTTGGTGTTTTTTTTTTTTTTTTTTATAAAGCCACCACAAATATGCAATGCTGCTTCTTTCATCAGCAAACTGTTGTCACCACCCCCTCAAATTTTACTTCCTCTGCTGGTTCCACTTTTGCTATCAGGCGCTCCACGCCGAACATGCAATTTCCTTTCCCAAGAGCAGCCACGAACTGTCTGTAACCTTTTGTTTCTGCTTAGAAGAGACTTGACTGTCCCTTACCTTTCTGCTAGCATCCTCGAGCTGCTTTTTAGCTTTTTGCAGCTCTAAATCGAGGACTTCTGCCTGCCCAGCAGCTTCTTCTTGTAGCTGTTTGACAGCTTCCACCTCGCGTTGCCTGTAGGGTGAGAGAGCACAAACCACAATCTGCTTGTGACATTTTAGAGCAGGGGATGCCCTGGAGGTGACACATATGAGCTGTCAAGACACTGCATCAAGAGCCACAGTTCAGCTGCTACATATTGCAGCTCCTCAGGATCCAGCACCAGTGATTTTGTTCTTGCTAAGCACAATTCAATCCAGGAAGCAGAGGAGTTTGCCATAGCAGCTCCAGAATTGGGAATGGGGTGGAGGTTTTCCTTGGTATTTCTCCCCAGCCAGCTCAATACCACAGTGGAAGCTTGTGGAATGCCAGAGAACTCTCAAAAAGCAGGAGTCTAGTGGGGCAAACTATTGCAATTTAGTCAAAAGATTGCATTGCCTCATGGTTTGGCAGCAATTGTAATGGGATATGACACAAAACTTTATCAGATTAATTTCCCTGTGTTTCACTTGACAGCAAGCAGATGGCATCAGAACCAGTGTAAAAAATGATGGCTTTCAAGGAACCCCTTCTTTTCCACTGCAGAAACCTTTTTCCCATTTCTACTCTAACTCACTTTTGTGTTTGCTTTTTGGCTTTGTTTTCTTGTTGCTACCACCACAAAAAAATTAACAAAGAGAGCTAGCTTTAAGAAACCAAGCCATCAGTATTTTTATGAGCTCTTTTCTGACTGAAGGGAGATAATGTGGGAGGTCTACACGAACAATGTTAGCTGGCAGATAAGTCAAGCAGAAGTGCAGTATGACAGCTCTGCAGTAGCTCTCAGGGATTCAAAGCCTGCTTACACCCCAAACCCAGGTAAAGGCACCTGGGCAAAAATTTACATTTAGTGTAAACTTTCTGCTATCTTACTCCATGAGATTCAGATTAGCTGTTCTGACAAAAGAGCAAATAACAAACCACACAAACTTGGCTAGGTCTTCGAGTGCCTAAGGGTGAGCATGCAGAGGTTTACACTTGCTGTCTTCTGCTGCCATTTTTTTAACATCAATACTCATAGCAGGACTCATGTGCCAGCAAATTAAAATTTAATGTTTTCAGATTTAGTGACATAGCTCATTGAAGCCATACCTTTGAGAAACTGAGGCCTTATATTGTCTGGGGTGAGCAATTGTTTCCCAAAGCAGTAATACCTGCAGGCATATATTTGATGGGTGCTGTGCCTCACACAAAACCTGCAGTTTATTTAATGGTTGCACCTGCTAGACAGGCAGTGCCCTCTTGCTCTAACTGCTCAGTCTGTGGTCTCCCTGGTGTTTTCAAAGACTTCTCCAAGATCATATGTGACTTAATACACAAACCTTAACCCCCACGTGACAAACATTATGCTGAAACCAGATCCCCTCTCCAAAACAGCAAATAATTTCCTCTATGAAAAAAAGCCTCAGAATTCAGTAAACTTTGTTTCACAAGACAAAAAAACCCAAACCAAACACAAACAAAAAAAATAAACCCAGAAAACAGCTAAGCTACAATAAAAAACAAAACAGATATACACACACACTTTGAAGGGGTACCTGGCAGAGAGCTCTTTTCTTAGGTGAAGTTGCTCTGTCTTGGTCCTCCTCAGGTTGCCTGCCATTCTACTAAAATCCTTATCTAGGGATTCTTTGTATTTTTCCAAGAGATGAAGTTTCTGGATCCAAAGGTGTCTCTTTTCTCCTAGTTCTTGACTAAGAACCTGTTGAGTTTTGAAACGGAGTTGCCATGTGGTTAGATGAGGAGCAGAGACAGAGTAAACCAAAGCCCCAATTTAAATGAGGAGAATTGGTTTCACTGCTTCACCTCTTTATACAATCACCTTCACCCAGCCACACCAACAATAAAGAGGGTGGATGATTGACAATATTTTGTAATTTATTCATAGTGCATCTGTTTTGAGTAAGGGGGAGACTGCGAAAAAGAGGAAAAGTGAAATACAGCACAATAAGGAAGAGATAAAGGTGAAATGAGTGTTTGCATTGCACAAAAGAGTATTTTGTGCAGTCCAGGAGGTTGAAAAACACACCTAAACTTTGGACCTGTGCCTTCTTACTCCTGAATCAGATGGGATGCAGGGACAGACAGGCTACAGTCCCACCAAGTGCTAATACTTCAAGAGCTCCAAGATGGAGCAATCATCTCAGTTTGCACAAGAAAACATAAGCTATTTTTCAGAAGGTTACTTCTAAGTCAAAACCCTCCCTTACCTTTTCTGTGCAGATCTGGGGCATGCAGATAGTTCCCTTCCTCTTTATTTTGCATAAAACAAGTACATGGTTAGCATGTACTTGCTGTAAGCATGGCAGAAGGTTACGTGGCACACAAAGGAGTGTTTACAACTTGCCCCAGAAAACCTCCATCACAAGATGCCCAGGTACAGCAACAAAACAAGATAGTTCTTTGAGGGATATTTTCATAAGTTACCATCTTGCAGGAAGCCCTAAAACTGGTAATTTAGACTTCTGTGACTCTTCTCTCAGAGTACAACTGAAGTCCATTAGCACCAAATTGAGTTTGCATTATAGCAAAAAACAAAACAAAACAAAACAAAAACCAACCAGCAAACACACAAAAACCACTATATCCATAATTCAGTTTCTTATACATGCTTAGCAGATGAAATTTGTCCAAGAATTGTCCACAGAATGATCCAGGACAAAGGCTTTCAGTTTTACCTCTGATTTGTGGGAAGAAAAAGGGGAAGATGGTAAAAAATGTGTAAAATAACATTGCATCCTCTGTACTTCTCTGCAAAGTGACTTGCAGTATGAAGTACTGAGAAAGAAGAATCCAGTTCTCTTTCCCTGACCTTGTTCAACTGAACATACAAAACACAGTCCTCAGCTTTTAAAGGATGCTTAGTGAGAACCAAAGATGAAGGAAGAACGAAGTTCAGGACTCTGGAATTTTACATTAGTTCAAAGGGGAAAATAGAAACATAAAAAGAGGGGCCACATTACCTACTAGCAAATTAGACTCTAATACTGTTCATGAGCTTCAACTAAAACATCCTAACACACCGAGCATCATGCTCTAAAAAGGCACAAAAAAAAGTGTCTGAGCCATTTTTTTAGATAGGCTGATGAGGGTGATGTGGGATGTGACCATGTGCAAATGCCCACATCCTGAAGATCAGTTTCTCAGTCCAGGCAGGCAGCACCTGTTTTTAGAAGCAACATGGGTTTGATACACAAGTGGTATAGGCTTATCAGGGCACGTGTGCCACAGTCTTATCTTCCAGCAGGAGAAGGGTGAAATTTTTTTATTTTCACCATCTATATATGCTTAAATATCCATATATACACAAAAACACTGGCACACTTCCATTTTGTGTATAATATACTTTAAAACACAACTGAAAATACTAAAACCCAGCAAAGCATGTTCAGAGGAAGTGTTTATACTTCAAGTGATAGTTCATGGTCCAAGATTTAATTAATATTTCTACAACAGCTTCCTCTAAGGCTGGAAGAAGCTACTTTAAAATTTTTTTTTTTTTTTTTTTATCTTCTGTCCAGCTCCATATATTGAATTTCCCACATCTGGCTTTTTCTAGCCAGGTGAAGCCAGTATGCTTGATGTGAAGTCACTTCCCATAGGTCCCAGGAAGGACAGGACCTCTTATTCTTAAAGAATCTTGGTCTTCCTTTAGTCTCTAATAGTTTCCAAATGCATAGCTCTGTAGGACCATGATAGGATTCATTTGCCACCATCAACTCCAACCCCCCCACCAGAAGTTTCTAACTCCACGTATTTAACTGTCATATGGTCCCAACATGAATGGCAAGTTAACAAGATGTGACAGCTTTAAAGGAGGAAGCTTTCAGTCAAGATGAAGAAGTCAGAGGAATGCATGAGCCAGCAGTTTCCTAGAGCCTCCTCAAAGTCACATCAGGGGGAAGAGACCAAGATGCTTGCAAACTCTCCAAGGGGAATCTCTCAGGATTTATGCAAAAAGCTTAAAAAGCTGGCTCCCTGACTGAGTGGCTCCAGTGATAGCTCCTGCTCACCCAGGAAAGAGGAGGAAGGCCAGCTACAACATTTTGCAGCAGTAGAGGAAAAGGGTGGCTTTCTGCTTAAAAGTCAGCATCTTAAAGCAGTGCATGCTGTGGTGACAGCTGCTATTACCCAGCTGGGATGAACTGAGGGGGTTATCTCTCAAGAAGCTAAAAAGCAGCATTAATATAGAACTCAGTGGTGTTTTCTGTAGCAGTGTTCCTAACAACAGAGGACTGAGAAGGAGCAGGTTACAGAAAAACCTATATCCAGTAAGATGAAAATTGCAGAAACTGTGCTGGGATGTGGTAGGGGAGGAGAGAACAAGAGGAAGAGAACTGAGCTGTGTCCACAGAGAACTCCTACCACATGGGGAAGTTATTCTTGCCAGTTACCTTGAACAGAAGTCTTCACTTTCAAGGATCACAAGAGGCATGAGAAATTGTAAAAATACATTATGCAAGGTTGTTTTGTAAAATACGTGTTTGTATAAACTTTTCCTGGGGATTATACCCAGCAAAAGCAGATATCTTTGCTTTTCAAAAGAAAGCAAAAACAACGAAGCTTGTAATTTGGAACTCTGGTCATAAAGCTACCTCCCTTCTCCCCTCAAAGGTGAAACCTTCTACTATTGTAGTCAGACATAGAGCACAGAGAAAAATGGGTGCTTGAGGAATACAGAAACATGTAGAGGGCAGGAAAGCTTCATAGCCCACACAGTATGGAATTTCCATCCAACTTCATTTTCCTCTTGAAATCAACTTGTTTCACCTACTACCCTTTCCTTCAAGCATTGCTTTAACAAATGAACTCTTGCACAATTCAAGTCAGAAAAAGCATTTGAGTGAAAAGCAATTATGCCCTTCCTCCTGAAAAAAAAACAAAAACTTACAGCAGTTATGTATCTCCATGCAGCCATCTCTGATACCTAAAAAGACTGCTTTGATCTCAAGTAATTAATACACATAGCACACTGAAGTAAGATACCCACAATTAGTTCTTGCACAGCCCCACTATTTCATAAAATATCTTTAGAGAAACTAGAACTCACCACAAGTTTTCTCTCCCACTCATGCTGCATGTTCACATCAGGATCTTTTACCCATTGTAAACAAGTCATGACAAACTTCTCTGCTTCAAAGGCTTCCTCTTGCTGAAAAACAAGACCAAAACATCCTAAAAACAAACCAAAAAGCCCTACCCCCCCGCCCAAAAAATACCCAGAACCCCCAAACCATGGCATTTCTAGTACTAGTCTGACCCAAAACTGCCCAGAATTACCCAGGTTACAAGTGACATTGTTCAAGCATTTGCCAATTGATATTGTTAGAGTAAGTATGGTCCCTCCTCCCCTCTATTTCCAAAGCAGCTATTATGTTTTCAAAAGGAGTAACATGATCTGATTTATCAAATGCTTGGAGAAATCCTAACTGAAGGGCTGATAGGAGACCCCATTCTTCTTCACATGAGCTCTGCCACTGACCAGGCTTTGCATGATAGTCTTAAATTTTTCTCCCGCACACTCAGGTCCCTGAAGTAAAAGAAGCACTTCATGGTCCAGTGTTTCATCCAGGGATGTCCATTCAGTCTTGCTAATCTTTGAAGAGATGGAAGAGCCAGATAGCTTATTTTGACATCTCCTTATTACAAACCAGCATCAGTGACATTTAAACTTTTTTTTTTTTTTTTTTTTTAAGTATCCCTGCATTGTATTTACCAGAAGGTCAGAGCTACTGAAACTTGAAGTCTGTAAAAGCTTTTCAAAACCATCACGTCATGAGGATTATTATAAAAAAAAAAAAAAAAAAGCCAGCCAAGCTGCTGAGTGATCCACTGTAAATTTTCATACCAGTAGGCAAGAGGAAGTCAGTAATTAGTTATCTTTGTTCAGAAAAGGTTTTACCAATCTGATGAATCATGTCTCAATGCTGCATCTGAGGGGTAAACAGTGAGTCACTGTGGCTGTGGGGAGCTGCAGCAGGGGACAATACATTACTTTTGAAACAGGGCTGCCTAGTCAAGTAGGCATCTCATTTCTGGGCTTCTAGCTTTAAGTCCATTAGCAGATTTATTATTTTTCTTTTTGTTATAAATGCACCACATACATAAGCAAGTAGCAGAAAGGTGAAGGCTTAACAAGAAAAATCACTGCAATAGCAAGTTTTTTATCAGCTCTGCTGTACAGCTTGCACCTGAAGGGAAGACAGCCCTGCTAGGAAGGATGGGATTGCATGGAATGCCATTATGGAAATGGGCACAGAATAGCTCAGAAAAACTGAACCAAAAAAATCATAACCATACATAAAAGTAATTTTTTTTTTCTGGATCTCCAGCGGGATGCTGGAAAACTCCAAGAACAGTACATTAGAGAACAAACTTCCAGTGTCATGTGAAGATCAAAAGTGTAGATCCCAAAAGTCACCAAACCACCTGCCCTGTGTTCTGCAGAGGACATGAGGGACACCAGGACTCCAAAGCAAGAGGCTCAACTGCAATACTAAAGTTTTGTCAGCCTATGCCAAACATCATGATGGCTCTCCTGTCCTCCTGAGTCACTATCCAAAGACTTCATGGGGAAAAAAAGAAAAGAGCTGGAGAGAACTTCTAAAGATCTGGCTTTATTGTATCTGCTGAGGGGCAAGCAAACAGTACCTACAGAGTTTCCAAAGAATAATTTGGATGAAAACTCCACAGCCATGGTCTGGTAACTGCAGCGATAGTGGATCAAGGGTTGGACTTGATGATCTCTGAGGTCCCTTCCAACCCAGCCAATTCTATGATTCTATGTTTACTCTGATGATTAACTTTTTTTTACTACAATGGAGTTCACCAAAACAGAAGTTTCTCCTGCAGCTGAAAATCATTGTTCATGTCTGGTGTAGGCAGCACAAGAAGAAACACTGACTTTCCTCAATATAGTAGCCTTTTCTGTATTTGAAAACTTATCTTCTATCAGTCTGTTCTTCTATCAGTCTGTTCTTCTATCAGCTAAATACATGACCCTAGGTCTTCCAGATTTACTTTTTAGGCCTCAGTTTTTAGACCCTCTGAGTATTTTGTTTGCTTCTGTTTACTCCAACATACTTGGGACAATATTGTAACCATTACATTCTACACTTTCGTGCTAGAACTAAGGGCTCTGAATTCCAGGGTTATCTTATGATCTACAGGGAATGAGCTTTGTTCTTCCTTTAATGATGCAAGACAACTGGGATGACATTAAGTAAAGAATTGATTCATACCTCAGAAGACTGAGCAAGTTCCAGTTCACAGAGCAGTGAATTTGTCCCTTCAGGAATATTACTGTTAAATTTATACAACAGTGGGAAACTCAACCCATTTCTAAAAGAAATAACAATAAAAATAAATAAGTGTCAGCCCTTTTTGATTCCAATGAACTGTATTTCCTAGGATTTGTTCACAATACTCACGAGATCAGCTCTTGCTGCATGTGTTGCATGTTCTCCAGCAGCTTACTTTTTTCTGCCCTCAAAGTCTAAAATGAACATCAGACCTGGTTAGAGCATTAGCTTGGGGTGTAGAATAGGAATAGGATATGCATGCTTTCCCCTCATATAGTTAAAAAACCCTAAACTCAGTCCCATACCTCTATGATTGAGGAATACTCCACAATGGTTAATTTGAGCTCTTTGATGTCCTGTTCTTTCTGCAGACAAAAAGAACCCTTGAAGTACACAAACCCAACAACAAGCACACTCAAGTGCATTTGTAATACTTACAGCTAGGATGCTTGGTAACTAAAATAACACCATACTTAGTCCTACATTGTGGCAGTAAGCTATAGGATTTAAATTTAAGCAACAACCCAATTACATAAAGCTGCAAATTTGAAAAATACTCACCTTGCATATTGATTAACAGCAAGCACTCGAAAGACCTTAATAAGGACACAGAAAAACTCTTGCCAGTCCCTACATTGTGATTTATTACTTGCCTGGTTCTGTAGCAGCAGCAGCAGATTAAACTAGACAGAAGCACTCTAGTTTCAGCTGAAAACTTGGACTGCATTATGCCTTGCATGGATTAAGCCCAACTGACCCTTAAAACAAGTTGCAGTGTTCTGACTTTACTCTTAATAGTACTCTTAATGGTGAAAGCAGAGAGTGTAGTGGTTTGCAAATGAAACACCACTTCATAGAAGGTCTGATAGAGAACACATCAATCCTTATGGTAAATCTGAGGAGTTAGTAACCTTAGTATCTTCCTTAGCATCACAGACTAGCAGTTGGCTTCAGTCATGTTATGCCATTATAATCAAATGCTATTTACAAAATTAATTAATCTAGAGAATGCCAACAGCCTTACATAGTCATGCTTCTTTGTTTTCTAAAATAAAATAAAAGTCTGAAAACATCAGAAATATTCACTCTGCAGCAAAGCCTAGGATATTACACCTCAGTAATAAGAAAAGAAAAATTTCCTTTCCCATTGGGCTCTGATTCACCATTTCTAGTTTGGCACAAAAATTAAGCAATTAAAGTAAAGATATGAAGGGAAAGATCTTCAGCATGTACATTTTACCAGCTGTTGAAGAAAATCTTTAGAAGTCTCTGTATATTATTCTGAAGTTTTGAGATGCCATGCAAGTTTTTAAGATGCCATAAGATAGGTTTTTTGTTTATGTGTGTTTGTTTGTTGGGGAGGGGGGGAGTAGTTTTTTTGTTTGTTTGGGTTTTTTTGAAGTTGAGAGTGTTTTTTGTGTGGTGTTTTTCATTTTTCTAAGAAGAGCAAAATCCTGAAACCTTTCATTATGCTGACTCATAATCAGGTCCTCAAGCAGATCTCGCCTACTTTGGAGCCATTTATAGGACTGGGTTCTGTAGTGTGAGAACAGTAGAAATGAAAGTCCCACAGTGAAAACTATTGCCTTGCCTTATTACAAATCACCCCAGCCAGTCTTTTCAGTCAAGATGGTAATGAAGTAAAAGCAACCAACCTGGATCAAACTTGCCTCTTTATTCACCAGAGTGCCCTCATAGACATGTGCTTGGATCTAAAGAGTGAAAAGATAAAAAATAATCCAGACATCAGTATGCACTGTAATACAAGCCTGTTTCTATCTCCTGGTTAAAAGGGAATCAACATTCCTTGCTTAGAAAAATCAAAATATTCTTTTGATACTTTGCCTGCTGTGCTCAAAGTTAAAATCTTTTATGCAGTTAGAAGTGAAAACATTTTCAGCTTTCACAGTCACTTTTCTTGCCTCTTGTCTACCTAGGCTAATATCAACAACATCAGCCAAAACATGACTTCCCAATATATTTTCTCATATAGGGGGGGAAAAGGTTTCTGAAAATTTTGGTTCAGAAGATAGAATGAAACTGTGCATTTTTCATATTAGCCCAGTTCTTAGCCTCCACACAGCAGCTTTCTTAGACAAAGCTATGGCACTGTCCAGGCTCTGATTGTGCTGCAGTTCTTTAATACAGACAAGTTCTGTCTACCTTCCAGAAGTAAAAAAATTCACCAAAATAGACCCAAGTTAACTCTAGGCTGTCCTTTTGTTCCTCCTAGAGCTGAAATGCTTACTTGAAGCTCTGCTGCATTTTTAGTTAGCTCCAAAATCTTCTGTTGAAGTCCATCAGCATCCATGCTATTCCTGATATTCTGAACAAGAAACAACGTTTAGGCACAGCTGAATGGATTGACAGCTTCTTCTTGAGGAAACCAGGCAAAATGACATCTCCACCCCCAAGCTGCTGCCTACTCTGAAGCACCACCAGCACTTACACACATACAATGTACGTTCTTGCCCCACCAAAACTGTTCCTGCTACTTTTTCTCCCATTTCTCCAGTACACTTAAGAGAAAAATCTCTATAAGCACTATCAGACCTGGAATGCTAAAGATAAGCCTTCAGACTGGCACACCATGGAACTGTTTTTTGAAAGATGCAGTATAATCCTGCTTAGAATTCCAAACTTTTTGCAAAGAGTAATCTTGAGCATGATAAACATGCAAAGAACAATGACTACCAAGTTTCTGTAACAGATAAAATATTCCTGAAGCCATGAGGTACTTCTTTTCATTACTACATGATTTAACCTGCTTCTGTTTTGTCCTAAACAGTCTAATATCCAGACTGCAAGCAAGTATTGAAACATATTACACCTGAAAAATGGTCTTATTTAAGAAAATATGGTGCCTAGAGATACAGCTCCATTAGCAGTAAATTCTCTACCAGTCTTCTGTAAGCCCTTGCCCCGGGTCAATGGAGCCATGTGTGAGCAGAGCCCTCAGCCACCAGGTATTTGAGGTGTAGCTCTGTACAGGGCTCCTCCTTTGGGTCATAAAGGAGTAAATATGAAATGAAAATACATTAGATGGGAATTGCTTCAATATAGAGCTAGTATACTTCTAGTTGTATTAACCAGAAATAGTCGGAATTTGGCTCTAAAGCTTTGAAAAAGAGTGGAAAAAAACCTGTTTATCCCCCATACTTTATGAGTCTCATATCCTTACTTATCCAGCAAAAGGAAAGTCTGAAGCACAGTGCAGCTTCAAGATAGAAAGCTTTATGGTAAGTCATGCTTGTAAAATGTAAGATATACTGATAACCTAATTAGCAGCATGTCAGGCTTCAAAGTCTGGCAAACATTTAATTTCTTCACGAAGTGAGCTTTTAAACTAGATAAGAAGAAGTACTTGCAACACCATTATTTATTTTACCTCTTCCTGAAGAGAAGTAATTTTCACGATGAGAGACTGAGTTTCTTTTTCCTGATCGAGTTTATAAAGAAAACAAAACCAAACAACAACAAAAAACCAAAAAAATAGAAGAAAAAAGAGGAAAAAAAAGGGGAAAAAAAAAGGTTGGATTTAGCATGTCAGGTTCAATATTCAAAATCAAACTAAGCCAAAAAGCAACAGACCACAAACACATCCATCACCCAACATGAAGCTGTGGTGTTGCATTCCTTTAATTCAGAGAATATACCAAAAAGGGGAGTGCTGTGGCTGGGTCCACCTCAGGAACCCTCAGCTGAAGGGTTTTACACAGTAATTTCAAATCAGAGAAGTCAGACCACTAGATAATATAAAGGAGGGTACTCAAGGCTAGAGTGAGTTATGCTCATATTTAAGACAAATCTGGAAAGCCTGTGTGCTACACTACACTTTTTTTCTATCTAGATAAAGAAAGGTAGTAGTATTCCCCTTGTTGCCTCCACTGCATAGGGAGGAGTAACCTAGGGACTTAAAAGCACAACTGCAAAGCTTCTAATAATATTTCTCTCTCCCACCCCACCTCCTTCTGGCAAGGATAATTATGCATTTCATCTCATATTAAAGCAACACAAAAATATACACACGCTGCAGTAGAATAACATACAAAAAATTAAAATCTCGTGTTCTTGCTCAGCATGGAAGACTTTTTGATTTTACCCATCATCAGCAGTGCACAGAGTTATGGGACACCAATTTAGAGCTACTCTCGCACAGCAAGATGCAGACACAGCACTGTAGTGTGAACAGCACACGTGGTAGTAACACAAACCTATATTCTGCAGAAAGCTTCTGATCTGGTGTCTGGCAACAGCTGCAGCCACATCAGCCTGGTTATCAGACTGCTTTACATCTCCTACAACCACACAGGTTCTGCTACTCAGACACCTGGGGTGCAATTCATACCCTGTCATGTAGGCAGCTCATGCCCTCTGAGACACATCTGGCTTCCAGCTGCCACTCTAGAGTGAACAGGTTCCTGATAAGCCCTTATCAGATCTGCCAGGCCACATCGCCATTGACAGTAACCTAGAGACATTTTGGAGAATGATTCTCTTTTGGGGACCTCTGAGCCAAGTCTCCTGTGGCTGCTGATTGGAGAAAAGTTGGGTGGATTTCCACCAGACCACCAACAACTTCAAAGAAGAGAGGGCTCAGTGATGGTAGCTTCAGAGCTCTTGACCTTAATAATAATTATATGCAAGACTGTCCCTTTTGCTTTCTTCATTGTAACTGATAATAGTTTAAAGAGACTTCCATGCAAAAACTTCAGTATTTCTGTAACGCTAATAAATCACATTTCAAACATCCACAAAAAGTCTCAGTACCTTCTACTGGTACAGAGGTCATGCTGATGAGCTTTCAGTCTGAGCACTCATGTCATCATTACAGCAAGGTATGAGATGCTGTACATTGTAAGCTAAGAAACGAGAGCACCTACTAGCTGTTTATTCTGGCAGAGAATCTCTTGCCTCTTCTCTTCTGACAGGTTCAAGTTGGTTTTTGCTTCCTCTAGTTCTTCTTCCAGTGACTTGGCTTTCAGCACAGAATGCTGGATGCTGTATGGGGGGGAAGTAAATCCAGAAAAATCTTCAGTGAGTTACTGTTTGTCACTGACATGGTCTTGAAATACCAAAAAGAGTATTTTTAGAAGTCACCAGTGACTTAGTCTTTGGCACAGGTATTTAACAGAAGAGCAAGTTTAAGCCCATCATTTTTGTCCAGTAAGCAAACGCTCATGGATTTTCCCTCCTGCAAGGCCCATGGACTTACCCCTTCTGCTCTCACAGAAAGGGTTGAAACCCCAGGCAAACACAGCATCCAAGATAGAATGCTTTTATTTGCATCCACCTAACAGTCTAGCTTGTTACAGTCAAATAGATCAGGTTACCTGAGCTCAAAATCATCTTCACAATACTTGATTGTTAGCAGTTATGAAAGTCATCTTAGTTCAGTTTTCAAGGATCAGCTCTGAACAATTTTCTTATCCTGATCCAATACCTCACACAACATATATTTAACCAACAAGCGAAGCCCTTTCCTGTCTAGCTTTAGGCTCAGAGCACCCCAGAGTTCAAGCAGAGGGCACACATCCCATGACAGCTCTGCTGCAGGACTCTCGCCTCAGTCTGCCCAGAAGATACTGAGAATGGTTTGACACTCAGCAACTACCTCCCATTTGAATTCATTGAGTCAAACGAGTATTGTGAACTCGCTGTAAGAATGGGCTCTTTGCCATGGCACTGATGGATCCTTAGCCTGCAACAACCTAAGCCAGTGAGGCAACTCACTCCAGTTCCTCAAGGACCTAGCAAAATGGCCCTTATGTGCTTATACCCCCTCTGCTTGTCAGCATGTGTTTAGTTTAGGATTGGAAGCCTATAATAATTTTTAAATTATTATTTTTTTTTTTTTAATTTATTTTGCTTGTCTTTTTGATTTTGTTTCGCACTAAGATTTTTGCCCCTGTGCAGCCCCAGCACCTCATGCTGCAAGAGCCAGGCTATAAGACAAATTACTGATTTACTAAGAATCAGGAGGCACAGAAGAGCACAATCAGGCAAGATGGTTTAACCTTACAGATACTACATTAAGTCAAGAAAGTTGCTGTCACAAGGCAGCGATGATGCTAAAAAGCATAAAAAAAGGCTGGACCACTTGGAATAAGATAGGTCAGCCCACGGCCATTACACAGGAGACCTGGTGCCATCAGGGTCTCCCACCTTTTTATCTGTTGACGTAGAACCTCATTATCTGCCAATAGCTTATTGTTGGTCTCATCCACAGCTTCCAGTGTGAGCTTCAGCTTGTTGTTCTCTTCCTGAAGCTTCTGGTTGTTGTACTGCAGGTCAGCCACACAGATTATCAAGTCAGAAGTCTCCCTGTTCCAGTAACAAAAATCAGGAAGGATTGAGAAAGGTGATTTGATCTAAATTTAGACTTTTAAAAAATCCTAATGGCAGGCTGCACTGATAGAGAGGTGAGAGGAGAGCCCACAGAGGACTTGCAATGCTGTGATTTGTACAGTGATTTGTTCTGTACAGAGATATCTGATCTGCCCGTCAGTTCTAAGACTATGGACACCAGGAACTGCTTTGTTTTAAAGCACTTTTTAGAATGCTTCCTGCAACTGGAATGTGCCACCAGACATGTGCTACATCTGGACATCTGCATGACAGTATCAAGCCTTTGTTAATCACCTCGTAGCATGGAAGTACTGGTGGTGGCCTAACTCCACAATTTCTGGATCCCCTTTTCCTCTAAACCATCCCTCTCTTATGCTTTCAACTGGAACGCAAACAAGGATTATGTATTTGAGACTGAAAAAAAAAACCAGGGAAACATCAGAAAACAGATCTAAAGATTTATGACTAAGCAGAAAATGCAGAAGTTATTTTTTAAACTTTGTATGTTTATGAAGTATTTTGCTAGTAACAGAATCCAAGTCAGAGCCACGTGCAAAAAATCCAAACAAAACTGAGGTCTGGATTTTTAGATTATAATTTCTATTGTAATTTACCTAAGAATTTGGGGAGAGAAGGAACTAGTTAAGAAGAGAAACAGAAAAACTCTGACCACAGGGAATTAGAAAGGCAAATGGACACAAGAAGAACCAAGGTATTAGTAGGAAAAATACATGGTTTGTTTTTAAGCTTGAGCAGAAACTGTGAAGAAGAACATGGTATCCTCTAAAGCTACTGCAAAATGAGGTCAGCAATAGAAACTCTACCAAGCCAGTTTTCTGAAACTGTGGTTCTAGGAATTGTTCAAGTAATTAAAAACTAGGAGTACAAAATTCTGAGAAAGAATTGCTTGAATAGACTTACATGTCTCCTCTAGACACATCACCCCCAAAGGCCTCCAAGCTTCCTGATGTAACATTCATCCGGGCATGCGTCTTTTTTGCTGGAAAAAAAAAAGTGTTTTTTTTTTTCATTATAGAGTAAGAAAACACAGTTTTCCTGAATGAAGGAAGAATAAGATGGTCCTCACCATCAGAGGTGTTCTTATGTGCTTGCAACTCCAGATCTTCCATGCCTGCAGCTGGTTCCTCAGTGGCATCATCTTCCCTGAAGCAACAGAGCATCAAGAGCTATAAAATCAGTATGACACTGGCTTGCTTACCAATTTTGTAAGATTTAAAAGCTTTCAGCCAAAACCCACCCAGTGATCACAATGTCCTGATACCATCTTTGTTCCATCGTATGGAAGGCACAAGCCCCAGGACAATGTTCTACTCTCCTGTTTTCACAGAGGCTTTTATGACATAGATTGATAAAAAGCTGTTACCATTTTCTCTTACAGTCTTCAATCCACTCCTTCATGATGGCATGATATGTTTTCAGGTCCACAGAGACATCTTTCTGATCTGGGTCAAGCATGTTGCACAGATCTTCAAGACCACTGTCTTCTGATTCCCGACTTGTTGTATGTCTCAAATAATCAACTATCTTGGAAACTGCTACTTTTCCTGAAATAGACACAGGGATCCACGTTTCAGACTCTGAAGTCTAGTAGGCTGTTCTGGAAAGCTGTGAAAGGACATGCAACTGATGTGCACCAGTGTGTTTTCAATTGCCCCCAAGAGCTGTAGAAAAACAACTGATCCCTGTAGTTCCAATGTGACTTGGAGAGGAGCAGTTACCTAATACAGGAGTGTGCAAGTCCACTTTACTAGTTTTGTGGATTTCAGTTTAATAAAAGCAAACCTGGCACATTTACTATGCTTTTTTTTTTACTATTTACTTTTTTTTTTTTTTTTACTATGCTTTACTTTTAGGTCTCATCAAGTTGGAGAAACCTTGTGACTGTCACTACCTTGCTCTGCTGGATGACTCCTTTCACTACCACATTTTATTTATTTATGTTTGAGATGGAACTCAGAAGAATTCTCTTGCTCCAAAATTTCCCAAGGTTCCCTTTCCTAACAAGAAAAAGCTTACGAAATAAAGTCATTTCTTTTTAAAGTTGGTTGCCAGGAGCATGTTGCATCTCTAATTCCTCTGCACTAAAATACAGCAAAATCAGCTGAGGGGGGAGGGGAGGAGGAGGGAAGACACCACACACAAGAGGCACAGACACCATACAGCCACCTTAGGGAGCTCATCAGACACAGATTAGCATAGCTCAGGAGTTGGAACACACACTAGGCCTTGAAAATTTGTTTAGAGGAGAAAAACTGGAGTAATAAAAAAAAAAAAAGTCATGAGCAAACCTGTATGATCTAAATCACATGCATAGAAGATAGTGGTCAGTAGGTCTTCTTCACAGATCAAGCTCACATCATACATGTTCTCAGCTTTGTACCCCAGTGACTGCTTCCGTCCTATAAAGAAGGTTTGTTATTCTCCATCTTTATTTATTCTTAGGAACTCTCAGGCACCACAGCTTGCAACTGCATTATGTTTGTCATAGCACAAGCACACGTAGAATACCAAAGCTAAAATAACACTTTTTTAAAAAAAATAACTAAAATAATTAAATATTTTAAATACTTTAATGCTTTTTAAATAATTAAAAAAAAAAAAAAAAAAAAAAAGCCAAAAAACTAAACCAAGAAACTAGGTCCTCCCACAACAAAACCAGAGCTTTTGCTGCCACATAACACTAGCAACTTCTCCAAGCTGGAGCCTCATGACTTTGGAACTGGTTTATGCATCTACTTCTACACCTGCATTTTTGACAGCTCTGGCTACTCTTTTGCATCAAGTAAACACATAAACCAGAACATTTTTAGAGGCAAGCTATTTCTCCCCTTTTTCTCTAGATATATTGTAGAAAAATCACCATAGTCAGATTAAGAAAACAATACTTAAAAAACCCAAAACAGCCCATAGAATCCAAACAAAAAAGCTACACTCAAACTCGCATAAATTTTTCTCTCAAAGGCAGACTAAACTAAAATTCAAATCTCTTTTCCACAAAAAAGGAATTAGTAAATCTGAAAAAGTTTTTGATGGTGCTTATTATTTCTTCACTTTTTAAGTTCAGGTTACTATTTTTTAAAGAAAAGTTAAAAAATTACTCAGCTCTTTTTGTAGTCTTACTGGGCTTGAGTGATTCTAAAATATAACAGTAGTAGCTTAAGTAGTAAATAAATGTCATCTGTGTAAGGTGTACATTTGAATGTTTAGGATGTTGGAGGGGTCTTTTTACCAAGGTTTTTACCTCTTTCACTGAAAGATAATCTCTTCGACAAGGGAGATGGGATCATGGCACTTTCTGGATTTTTTTCAGATGTGAAGAAATATAAGTTTGGACTTGACGTAAGGTACTTGTGCTCACAAGGTGCATATTTAGATTTGATACTGGATAAAGCACCCCATTTGCTCTGGGTGTTGGCCTCTCTGGACCTGAAGTAGGCTGGAGAACAGTCCTCCACAGTGCACACTGGTACCCATGAGCTGCTGGATCCCTCTTCACTTTTAATTACTGAATATGTTGCATTTGCAGAACAGAACTCAGTGATATGCCTGATACAAGGTGACAGCAACTGCAAGTCTGCAGAGAAAACACCATCAGCACTGGGGCTGATTAAATGTGGGCCAGTACTACTGCGAATCCTACGAGTTCTTTTCTTCAGTATTTCTTCTAGATTTTTTTTGACATTGCACTGTGGACTGTCAAAATCCTGGGACTGAAATTTTGGTATCTGCAAAGCAGGGTTAGAGACTTGGTCCATCATTTGGATAGACCTGATCTTTCTGCATATACTGTCCACGGGGTTATGATGCCTCTTGTTAGGTCCATGTTTTGAAGACATTATCAGTTGACCTCTTCTGCAGAGTATCTGGAAAGAATAGGGACAAGATGTAAGAGTCAGGATGATCAATGATCAATATACACCTGTACTCTGTGACATTTTTTCCCTTCAGTAGACACTTTGGAGCTTTGATTTCAAGTGATTTGAAAAATCCTTGGTTCCCATACCAGCTGTGACAGAAACCTTGAGTCACAATGGAAACCAGAAGAAACTAGAAGGGATGTGGATTTGGAAAATAAGGGAAGGGAGTTTACTTTTGGGAAAATATTAGGCTGTCTTCCTGGGTTTGCTTTTTGTGGGAACTTGCTCAGAGGAGCTGGGAAAAGCAAGGGCAATCAGTTTCAGCATTTCAGTGAGCCTACAAGAACAAAAAACCCAAACACAGTTGCTTCTTTTACTAATTAGGCACAACTACAGCTGTCACACCAGCACGCAGGGAATTACACTCCCCTTCAGAAGCACTTCAGCTTGATTTGTACTTTTATTATTTATTTTCCCAAGGCAATATTTAAAAAAATATTTCTCAAAATAAGAATGTGTGTATGGCAAATGCATGGAAGGTGCATTTTGCAGGCATAAAGCCATGTTTCAGGTGAGATATCTGTCTCTGGCTTGGGGATTTGCAACCTTCCCTGAGATGAGTTGTCCCACTCTAGGCTTTCCTCACAGTTCCCCACCTCAGCATCTGCTGAAGCCTCAGCACTGAGAACACCACAGAGCAGCCAGTCTGACCCAATGAGTGTGATCAGACTTCAAGAGAGACCTGTGACAGTCAACAGCACCTTCACTGAAACTTGGTCATTGAAAAGAAATGAAAGGGAAGCAAGCAATATTTTCGGAAGATAGCTATGACATTTAGGTCATTGTAAGAGATAATTTTTTACATAATTTTAAGAAACCCAAACAACAACAAATAACATCAGATAAAGCCAACTGAAAATTAAATCACCTTGCTTCTTGCCAGAAGACTATATACAACATTAAAAAACAAAACCCAAAACACATGCAAAACCCAACATTTCCATAGAAGTAAGAACAGAAGCAGTCAAGACTCCAGTGCATGTTACATTATAACCTACATGACCACCACCCACAGTCCTCAGATCCTCCAAGACTGGGTTTTACTTTAAAGCAGCCCCTCAGAATAGTGCTGCTAAAACCCACGCTTATGATAAGGATAGAAGGGGAAGAAAATGAAACAATAGTTTTTTTAAGTAGAGCTCACAGAGGGTGTATGGACATGAGAGGAGCAGAGAGTTACCCACAAGGGCAGAACACCAAACCCCTTGACCCTTGGAGGGATTTCCCCCTGTGTACTACAGATACCAGCTTGCTCCCAGAAGGACATAGACTTCACTGAACCATGTCTTTTTAATCAAACTATGCATAAGGAAATAAATTAAAGCAGCCTCCCCTCTCCAAGAAACTACCTCCCTGCTTTTCTTTCAGGTAGAAAAAAAAAAAAATCAGTAACTTCTTCAAAAAAAAGCAACACGCTTCACTAGCATTTAACACAAGACTTGTCATTTCTATAATATTGCAAAGCAAAAAGGAAAATCCTATTTAAGTATTTAGTAATCCAGATTGAAATAGACATAAATAGCCCGTGTTTTACTTAAACTGGTTTATTTCAAGCTTCCTGCATGCAGCAGCTTGGCTTTATGTCTGCAGAGTCAAGATCTTAAAATTTATTTTTCAACCCTTGGTTTTGTAAGTTGTAGCATTTACTGTAATGAAGGCTTCATTAGACACAAAAATACTTCAAAAAATAGTAAGAAACTCAGAACATTTTTAAAGAATAGACCATTTTTTAATTATTGTGACTGACTGAAGATATTTTCTTTAAAAAAAACAACAAATTGTCAGGAAGTTGAAGCAGTATCCTGTTAGAGATACAGAATGTCTCCTAAAAGAAAAACTTAAAAACATTGCAGTTAGATGTCTGCGTATGCTCTAAGTGCACTAGAACCCCCAAACAAGTACAAATAAACATTTAAAAAATGGTTATTTAAAGTCTTTTTGACCATAATGTGTTTTTAAATATTGCTTATAATACCACATTTAAAAAAAGAAAGAAAAAAAAAAAAAGAAAAAAAACAACAAAACAACAAAAAAACACCACAGTCCAAGGCCTTATACTTACAACAGGATATAGAAAACCACCTTCTATTCCTCTCTGGTAAAGACAGCTCAGGTTGACAAAAACTATTTTAACTGTTCCTCTGAGGAGCACTAAGTAAATGAACTTTGATACCCAAATGAGCTCATCTGCTGGAAAATCAGCTTTACAAGGTGCAGCTGATGATGGCAGCCACTCAACTCTCAGGCTGAGAGGAGCATTGGGATGCAAGGAGGTGCAAATCAGCCATCAGCCTCCAGCCCTTCTAATTGTTTTTTCACATCTCTCCTGCAGCTGGTGAATGACTTGCGTGGAATTTCAAAGCATCCTGAAGCCTCTCTGCTATCCTACCCTTATTTTTAAGACAGTGAGGACAATAATTAGATAGCTCACTGCTGTGTCTAAACTCAGGTACCTGGGATGTTTCTCACTTTGATTAGCACTTCTTCCTTACTTTTCACACCTACTGCAAACTTTCAGGTAGGACCAGATCTCTTCTAGTTTCTCTTCTGACAGCTTGAGCAAAGAAACCAGAAATTGTATGAGTGTCACAGATCTTACCATTTTTTAAAGCAAGGCAAAAGTTGAAATGTCTCAGGCTGATGGTCTCTCAGGGAGTCTGTTACCATCTGACCTGCACCTGGTGCTCTGAGCAAGAAAAAAGTTTTGTTGTTAGAACTGTTAGCCAAGCCCTCTATCCAGTACTAAATTCTCAAACAAGATTTGCATTTTAACACCATGGATCTTAGGTGTGTGCTGTAGAAATAACTAGAAATAGAATAATGTTTCTGAAACTCTAGTGTCTGTCTTGTACATAGTATCTGCACAGCTTATCAGACTTCTCCAAACACTTGGAGAAATGACACCTCCCAGTCTACCACGGGCCAGTTCAGCACTCCTGAAAAAAAAAAGTAAGAAGTGGTCTCACAAGTGCTTTGTGATAAAATCTAAAATGTGTAAGTAAGCTGACATCTCTCTTCCCTGTTTTGTTTTTTTTTAATGGGAAAACTGTTACACAAAAATTAAAACTTGGCACTATCACCCAGCAGCATTATCAAAGACTATAGAGCTGGTGTAATTGGTTCTGATTCGATTAGCACAAGAATGTTTTTGACTACCCAGTCTTTCTTCAGGAGTAAAGCTGATAAGAATACAGAGGTAACATTTCTGAGATCAAACCAATCCAGCTGAGGATCTCTTTTCTCTTTGAGAAAAATCTTTGAGAGATTTATGTGTAAGGGAAGATTTTTAACTTCTTGAACAGAAGACCTCCTGCATTAAGAAAGCATCCTATTTTTTTATCCCTTGATGTATAACTGTGTCCAGTTCTGGGCCCCTCAGTTCAGGAAGGATATCGGGGTCCTGGAGCAGGTCCAAAGGAGGGCAACCAGGCTGGTGAAGGGACTCGAGCACAGATCCTATGAGGAGAGGCTGAGGGAGCTGGGGCTGTTCAGCCTGGAGAAGAGGAGGCTCAGAGGAGACCTCATCACTCTCTACAACTCCCTGAAAGAAGGCTGGAGCCAGGTGGGGGTTGGTCTCTTTTCCCAGGCAACTCTCAGCAAGACAAGAGGGCACGGTCTCAAGTTGTGCCAGGGGAGGTTTAGATTGGACATTAGAAAGAATTTCTTTACTGAGAGGGTGATCAAGCATTGGAATGGGCTGCCCCGGGAAGTGGTGGATTCTCCATCCCTGGAGATATTTAAAAAGAGACTGGATGTGGCACTCAGTGCCATGGTCTGGTAACCACAGTGGTAGTGAATCGAGAGTTCGACTTGATGATCTCTGAGGTCCCTTCCAACCCAGCTGATTCTATGATTCTATGATAAAAGTGGCCTCTACTCAGAGAGGCTCCTCCAGGTGACATCGTTACCTGTGCTGCTGTACAGCTAGCAGAGTAGGCACTGAAAGGTGCAGGAGCAAACACCCCTTATGTATAGACCTTACACCTTACAAATAGACCTTACACCTTACTTACAGTGTAAATGGACAGAGATGGAGAGAAAAGTAGGGACAGAAACAGGGCTTCATTCCCAGGGTCTGAGATATAAACTAGATGCCTGATACACTCCTAAGTGTCTCAGTAACATAGTCTGCCTCCTCCTCACACTTCTTCAGATGACAAATTCAACAGGACTTCGTAAGATGTTAAGTGTTAATGTGCAACAGCTAAGCTGTTAATTACTTGGCTTGAGTACAAGCTCTGGCAGTACAAAACTCACAATAAAATTGCTAATCTAAAAAAAAAAAATAAAATAGCAGGTCCTCTATCACAGATTCATGTAACAACCAAATCAGCTTGTGGGTTTTGCACTATTTTATTTGGCTGTTTTATTTTATTTACTGTTTTATCTACTTTGTTTACTATTTTCTTTTATTTATTTTAAAAAAGAAATATGTGTAACTCGCTGTGACACCAGGATTCAGCAGCAGAAAAATCCCACCATCCCCCATGTGCCTGGTGTGCATTAGGTGGGCCATGTGTCTCATGGCCCACCTTTGCCACACCACACTGCTCATTGCTTGGTGCTTCACTATGGGCTGAGACAGGTGAGCTCTGATAGACCTGGTTGAAATGGTTTCCCACCCACCTTGGGATTATCCAAAATGTCTGTCAGGCCTGATGATTTGGTGCATCAGGTAGGGCTATTTATTCTCCCCTAAAGTGGACTTCTACCTAGAGAACCAAACTTTGTTTTGAACAACAACGGTGTTGTTACAATAATAAAAAAATACTCTTACATCAGTGGGATTCTTGCTATTTACATCATGGGATTAAAATGCAAGCTACTCAAGCAGAAAGTGTAGCTCATGTTCAATATACACGGGAAAATATTGAAGAAAATATTTTCAGAATTCAACTCAAGCAGAGTTCCTAAATTTCTTGGTTTATCTTGACAACCCAAGGTTTCTTTTTTGTCCTTTACCAGCATTTTCTTTTACATAACTTATGTTTTTTGAATATAGCTATGTGTGTTTCTAAATTAATGTATCAACCCCTTCCCATTCCTCATGGAAGGGAAGGAAAACCAGATCAAGAAGCTGCACATCCTATGGACCATGGTGACGGAGGTTGGGCACTTTGTCAAGAGCATGGAGCTGGCTGTTTCAGTGTCTGACACCGGGCTGAGTGCCATGCAGTCTCTCAGTGTAACTTCCCTCTTTTCCTCTCTCCCAGTTCTGTCCACAACCAAATGTTGGCTTTCAGCTGCTCAGTACCTGCTGGGGACTCAGTGGCAGCAGGGGAGGCTGTGTGAGAAACCTGCTGCTCAGCCAAGAGGGGATGACTGCACACGTAATGTTCAGCATAGCTTGTAGCCCACTGGGTAGCTTCTTGACAGAGAAAATATCTTCTTTGCCACATTTGTGGAGGTGGAAGAAAAGGTCAGATGACTCCTTGGCCTTTTTGGTGCTTCTGTCATTACAGAAAGCTATGTTGTTGAGAGATACATCCTGTAGTATCTGCCTGTCTGAAGAGCTGTACAACTTCTGCTAACATTTTTTGTCAATGCCTATGCTTAGATGGTCAGGTCTCTTGTCCAGCTTGCCAATGGAAGACAACTCATTTTTTTAGCTAATCTTTTTCTCCTGGTGTTTGTCCCAGACTTGTTTATCACCTTAAAAGTTTTATCCTATTGTTCACTGAACTTCAGAAGTAATGCCTTTTTCTGTGACATTCAAACCTTTCAATATTTGTGGATTCCTACTCCTACTTGAGACTTTTGAACATCTCTCACCCCCACAAACATATTTTACTTTTACTTATAGTATAGCTTGAATTTACTTCTCTCTCATCAACACACTTCTGAGAACAGTGCCTTGACCTGACTGTAGCACTGAGCACACTGAAATCCTCAACAAAGCTCTTGTACCTCTGCTGTGTGTGGCATTTACACAACCCCTAGCAGCCTGACCTTTCTTCTGCTTGTTCTGTACCTCAAGTAGTTTTTAGCACAGTTCTTCTCAGATAGACAAGAGAAAAGAAGAAAAGCAAATTCAGTAACTATGCAGTAGCACTGGAATCAGACCCACAAAGATTATGGTACTAAATCTGCAACATAAATAGTTAAATATTGGGCCAGCAATGAATGACTTCTGTAGTCTGGGTTACACCTGGGTTTAAAGTTAAGACTATCTCTTCAGTTCAAAGCTGTACCAGGGAATACAGCTTCCCAGAGAAGCTGAAGATGTCCCTACTCATTGCAGGGAACTTGGACTGGATGACATTTAAAGGTCTCTTCCAACCCAAACTATTTAATTATTCTGTAAGTTAGGGCCTATTCTGAAAAATATTATTGAAATCATGTTTGTGTGACATGAAATGGCTGGCATAAAATGTATTGATAGGTTGCAGATCATGTTTGCTCCAACAGGTTTCATAAGGAGAGTACAGAGCTTTGTGTCCAAGTTCCTCCTGGTCTGGGTGGGGTGTATTGGGGGTTAGACCAGATGATCTCTAGAGGCCCCTTCCAGTCCCTAACATTCTTTGAGTCTATGAAAACCTAGAGTTTGCTTGAAAAGATCACAGAAAGACAAAAAACAAGCCCCAAAGGAGACGTTAAGAAACATTACCGTGTTTCTGGGCAGACTCAATTTACCAGTGAGTCCTTAGAGAGGGCTGGCTAATCTATTCTCTGTGTTTCTCAGTGATAAAAGATCCACAGCCTTCCACAGCAATCTATTTCTAGGCACTATGCTACGGTTAGAAAGCTTTCCTTACTATTTAAATACCCTTATTGCAAAATAAACACAAAATTATTTGTTTGCATTTTCCTACTTTGCAGACTCTGCCATATTTCGTAGCCTTTCAAGATGGACTTTGAAGACGTTTAGCATGGATGAACCAGAACTACACTGTGCTTGGGGCTGTTCAGGTGCCAGTCAGAAGTGAGATGCACTTCCAACAAAGATTTAACAAACCAGCAAGAAAGCACAATGGAAATGAGAATAAGCATAAGAGACAAATCCCAGGAGATGATCAGAATGCCGTATTTGCTGACGTACCTACTGACCACCTACGCACAGCAGCTGCACCTTTTACTCAAGAGGAAGCAACGGGTCACTGGTGTCATTACCAGCAGTTTGAAAATAGACAAGCACAATTACTGCAGCCCATATTTTTAGGAAAAGATTTGGGAATGCACAGAGTCATGACGCCAAGCCAGTGACGTGTGTTTGACCCAACTCCACCATATGAGAACTTTTCACCCACCTCAGCACTGAAATTCAATCCCAGACATTGGCTTTTTATCATTTACAGTGTCAGGATAAGCAGTCTATGCCCTTTAGGTTGTCTTTAAGAATAAGAATAGGTTATGTTCTTCCTAATAAGGGATCCTGCTGCTACAGCAAGCCTCAACTTACTTCCCTCACTTAGGGTATTGATTACATGCCAAAGCAACTTCCTCATCTATGTGAATCAGCTGAGAAATGGCAGGACTGATAATGAGTGTTTCGTGTACAGCACATCTTCCTGAAGAGCTGCAGGGTTTTTTTTTGTGTTATGATCCATAACCCAGTTATAGGCTACTTCTTTTTTCAAGCTTACATATGCCCATACATACACATCCACATTTTTTTTTTTTGCGAATGCAAACACTTTAAATACATGCATTTACTTCCCAAAGTATTGCATCCTCTTGCTGTTTGCAAATAAATCATGTCCCATATGACATCTTAGAAGTGGTTGTATTTGTGAGAAGAGTGAGATGACCACCTTCTCATAGGATTGTGACAAGAAAGAGCTGTGAAGGGAGAAGAGTCTTTTAAACTTTAGTAACTACAGTAGAATTGACAAACATGGAGCTTTTGTTCTGCATGCAGATTTCTTAGAGATTTCTAGGGAAGTGCTCTTGAAATGTATGTTTTTTGAAACACCCAAGTAACTTATAATCTCTGGTCATGTAAAAGTAAAGTCATTTAGGGGCCTAAGTCACAAAGACACAGAGAATATAAGGGAAAAATATAAACCTTTTGGAAAAAACCCAAAACATTATGGAAATTCAACTTGGGGTTGTGTTCATTTCACCTGATATTGTCAGGGTAAAGTGCCATCTAAAGTCAATGAAGAGACATGGACATGTCCAGAATGGAATTCTGTCTTTTTATCTTAGTACCCTACATTCTGTGATCAGAGGCTGTTCTTTGAAGTCCTGCTTCCCTCCACTCTGTGGGAGACATTCAGTTCCTAGTCAAAAGCAAATAGTGACACTTTAGGTGCCCTGGGGATCTTCCCTGCCCTTCAGCTGCTTCTCTACAAGAAGTTGGGTCAGCAGGAGTTTCATGTGTGTATGTATCTGCATGGTGTTTATGCACTGTAGCCTGTCTCTTGTTCCTGTTGAAATAAACACCTCACTTTTAGGTATCTTAATGCCATGGAGACATCTGATGGTACAACACTAAACCCATTTAATGTAAAGGGGTGCTGTCAAGGCCCTGTATTTGCTTTTGAGCCAATGATGACCTGATGCTACTACAATAAGCCAGTTCAGGTTTTGATCTGTCCAGTTCAGCTCCCTGCTGCCCTCTGGGCAGCCTCAAACAAGCCCCAGACTCCACAAGGAGCTGAGTGGGACTCCAGCAATACAGCCAGATTTGGGAGAATGAGACTCCAGCAGCACCACTTGAGAGTTCAGACTTTGCAAAGTAGTCACAAGGTAAAAAAAGCTGTGTGGTAACTAACAACATAAATCGTTTTCCATGCCTCCTGTTATCTACTCCTTCTCCCCAGTTCCATCAGAAGGGGCTGAGCAGGTTGTCTTTGTGTTAACTTGTCTCACTGCAGTGGCAGGAGAATCCTCATTCCAGCGACAGGGGAACCAGAGCTTACTTTCAGTGCAGAGCTTATTTTCAGTGCTGAACACATTGAGGTTTTTCAGTCATAAGGGGAACCACAGTGAAGAGAATATACTTTATGTTGAGCAATACCGAAGTTAGAGTGTTGATTTTCACAGACTCTCTTGTATGTTTTGATTCTCTCCTTGTGGTCTGTGCATAAAGAGAGGCTTTGAAGTCACTCCAGAAAGTAATAAGTGAGCAGCTTTCTCTTTTCCAAGTCTCTTCTTGTTAAAAGTCCCCTGGATGCAATGCATAGCCCCCTTCTAGGGCTAAGGGTTAAGTATCACCAAGAAAAGCCCCTGATCTGTCAGAGCAATAAGAAAAAAGCAGGGAAAATGTAAACTTCACAGTGAAGTAGATCCAAGTAGAATCCAAGCTAGGGTGCATCATGGCATGGCTTTTTTAAAATGATAGAGGCATGATAGGAGCTCCCAGGAATCACATGAGCTGCTTGAGGCAAAAACCTGAACTTCCCTCTTATTTCTTGCACCTATACCAAAGTGAGCTGCTAATGACAGTTCTGTATATTCAATAAGCAATTCTGTCTGCCTTGAGCAGAGAGCAGAGCATTATCCCCCCAAAAGCAGGACAGCAATTGCACCTTCACTAACAGTGTTCTTCAGAGCAGTCTCCACTGATAATTCCATCAGGGAAAAGCTCTTCCCAAGCCTTAGCAGTGCCTGTCTGGACATTCCTCCCTCAGATTCCATATACAGGAGCACGCCTTTGGTCACACATGTAGGCTGACCTGTATTTTTATTACACCACAGCCTGGTCCTGTTTGTGAGGCTGTGGCTGGAGATTTTGCAGCTGTGGCCAATCTTGCAACTATCAAATTTCTAGCTCCCCATGTGCTTAGCTCTCCCTCCTGCTCTCAGCTCTCCCTTCTGCTCCCCTTTCCCTTTACACAAAGGAAACAAATGAAGGAGGACAGATAAAAGCCCTGACTAAAGAGCCAGCAAGACTTCAAGTATGATTGGCCTGAGGACCAAATCCAATATACATGGCTGTGGTGGCAACCAGTTAGAAGTAGCTTCTGCAAATGGCTTCTCTGCTTCTTGTTCCCTACTGCTTTTCTATTTGGTGCTCAGCTGCTTGACCTGTTCAAGCCCATGACCTGGGCTTTTACTGCAATGAATCCATGACACAGAAAAGTGTTTCTGACTATTAGGAGTAGGTATTTTTTTGGTTGGTTTGTTAGGTTTTTTGGGAGTGTTGTTTTGTTGTTTGTTGTTTCTTTTTTCTAGCTTTGTGTTTTTAGTTGTGCATAAGAAAACAAGATGCAAGAGATTTTAAGAGACCCCAACAAGAAACTGCATCCTCTGAATGTATGCTAGGAATAACTCAAGCTACTGACACTGGGTGTCACCTTTTTCTTAGGCTGGTATGTTATGACTGGAGAGTAATTTACTAACTTCTCCAGCTCCCACAATGGATAGCAATCTGATGTATCTTGAATTATCCTAGGTGAACACTCATCATCCATATTAATACCTGCTTCTGGCTGTGGTTATTGATCATCTAGCAAGAAGGTGATGAAATGCAAATGCAGAGGGCTCATGCCAATGTATTCAGAAGGTATTCACCTGGCTAATGGGGTGCATCTCCATGCGTATCCATCTTTCAATCATTTCTCTGGCTTCCTGCAAGACTACAGGTTTCCCTCAGGAGTCATCAGACCTTCTGCTTCTCCATCTACAGGGCTGACAAGAGATCCCTTTGGACTCCTCCGCCTTGCTACGGAAGGGGAGGGAACCTTTACTCTGAAGATTTAAAAAGGGACCCCTAAACCTGTAGGAGATCCTGGGACACACCATTGGAAGTAAAGAAGACTGAAGATTTGCCACTGAACTAATTATGAAGGTGAGTGAGATTCTTTGGGTGTGTGGGAAACATTTAGCTTGCAATTTATGCTTTTTCCTATGAGTACAGTATCTAGAAACTGCAGGGGGGGGCTTAATAATTTTAACTTTAAAATAACGTGAGAGGCATATAGACACAATTATATTCTGTGTGCTTGAAGAAGTATATTTAAAAGAAAAATCCAAACACTGATAGCACAACATGCTCTCAAAACCAGGATGCAATAAATCACTGGGAATCATAATGTTTAATGCACTTTGTTGTCCATCACTGTTACCAATGCACAAATAACAAACAACAAGGTCTGTGCAAACATGTGGAGATGCAACCTGTTCACAGAGGATTCATGCTCATTTCATCTGCATGTGCTGCACCCGTGAACAAACTCCAAGAATCAAACAAGCTTCTCTCGTGACATGTCTGTAATCATGACTGGTGCAAACAGGATGCTGAAAACTTTCTTTTCCAGCTGAAGTTGCGATTCACACTCCTGGTTGGTTGGTTGGTTTGGAATGGCAAGTCCCCTACATTAGCTTGTTGTGTACATGCTATCATTCAATGTTTATTAAAATCAAGATAAGACTTTATATCATCTTTCCCCCTTAGTTTCTACCTTTTTCTCATTTCTGGATGATCTAATATCCTTGTAAATAGGAGCACAAAAGGTGCTTGTTTCAATGCCCGTTCTCACCAGTAGGGAACCTTTATAATTAATATGGGTAAGGAGAATAAATTATGTTTAATTTAACATTTGTCTGCCAATCAGATCACTCTGTGTTGAAGCTGAAATAGCCACTGAGCAAGAGGAGGTTTGGAAGCAAGACAGGGAAAAAGGAGGGACTGGAAATACCCTCACATTTAGATGTGAAGTTCAGAGGATCTATAGATCTGAAAGGTTTTTCCTGTACCTTGTGGTTCTTTATTGTGCACAGGGACTGTGTAAGCTGACAGCATCTGCAATGGCACTGCTCTTGGCAGCATCCTTCCTGTCTTTCTCCTGGAGTGCACCTCAGGTAAGCAGCTCACTCAGTCTGGATGTGAAGCATCTGGGAATCTCACAGGTTGGGGCCATTCAGATATTTGTATTAGTTGGCAATGGTATGCAGTCTTGACATGCTTCTTCTTTTTTTGGCATAAAGGCTCATTTCCAAAGGAGGAACTGGACTCCTCAAGCTATTCTCTATTTGAAGGGTGCACGTAAGTCCCAAGATCTTTCTGTTTTGAGGAGGTAACTTTCTCTATTCCTGAATTGTTCCTAATCTGCTTGCCTCCCCACAAACAGTAAATTGCTAAGAATGATGGGGAGGGAGAATTCTGAGGCCTGCAGGGATGTGCTAAGTGTTATTTCTTGTCTCTGAAACAGTGACATTATTGTTATTGTCGTTGTCATTATTATTATTATGTTATTAATAATAAATCGAAGAAAGCAAGTATTAGAAGACAAGCAAAACAAAGCACCAAAAACGTATACAGATTGAAGCTTGATTGTAAAACCTATTGGAAAAGATTGTAAAACCTATTGGATTGTAAAACCTATTTGTCTGAAATAATCTTTAAGGAGGATTAAGACACACTGGATATAGTAATCATTCCTTATTCTCACTCAGGCTTTCTTATAACCTCTCAAGCAATAGGAGACCACACAGTTCCTATAACAAGAATCTTGCATTACAGTTGGTTTTAAGACCACAAGCAACCTCTTCTAAAGAGAACCTGGATGTCAGTGTTATCAATATTGTGGTGCTAAGGTTCTGTAAATGACTTTTGAGTTTTTATTGCTTGTCCAGAATTAAAGAAGCATTAAATATAAAGGCAAAATTTAGAAACAGAGAGGGATTTTGTCCTTCGAAGCAAATCCACAAAATTTAACAGAAATACTCATATTTTCAGAAATTCTCTTCTGAGTAGTTGTTTCAGAATTAAAACTGTCAAGTAGAGCAGATACTAAGAGAACTAGAAAAATAGCTTCCTTGAAATTAAAAAAAAAAAAAACTTCTTGAAGCTCATAATCCTGAGAGAAATGCAGAAGGGAGATGGTACAAATAGTAACACTGCAAAATACGCAGACTTCAAAAAAACTGTAACTAAAAGAAGTTCTAGTGACATTAATAACATTATTTTCTATTAACAACGCAAAGAATTTGGCTTTTTCTGTTGAGTTTAACTCTTCCAACTGAATAATGCACTGTGTTACTTCTATGCCAACCTGTGTATCATTCTTATTGATGCATAAGAACTACTGTGCTTTATTTTTTTAGGGTTTTAATTTTTTTAAAACAAAAAAATATAATATCTCTTTAAAAGACAGTATGTTATAGTCCATCAGAAAGATGAAAGCTCTTGACCATACAGCAGTCAAGAAAAAAGTGAGGAAAATACAGTAAAGTCCCTCCAGCAGTTTACATACAAGAATGGAAGGTGGTAAAATACCAGCTCTATAGAATAAAGCACATCTTGAGTGTTCCAGCTTAGGATGGGCTTTTGCTGACTTGGAAAGACCTCGAGATGGGCTTATGCTTCCCTTTTTAGGTCTGTAGAGGTATTGCTGTAATTTTGTATACTGAAAGACTACATTGGATTTGTAAAGTGGGTATTACAACAGATTTGGGAGGTTGTTTTCACCCTTTCCCACTGCTTTTGTAGAGGGACGTCGATTCATCTCAGAGGAGAGACATGGAAAGGGTCTGTATGACAGAATGCAGTTTGGTAAGTACCTGTGCACAGATGTGTGTAACACATCAGTCAGTTCTCAGATCATGGGAGAAATCTGTGGAAACTGAAAGGGTTTTACTTCCCTAGAAATGCATTCAAGGAAGCAATTAGACTCCCTTGTGTTAGTTGCTTCATTCCGAAAAGTACATGATAAAAACTAAGTTTTCTCTCTTGTGTACCAGTTTGGCTTCATTCACATAAATTACATTCCAGACTCACCTGGCATTTAAGTGGGATTATCATCAGTGCCTTTGATTTTCTTTTTCCAATGGAATATACAAATCAAGTTATTAATTATGCTGGACTGACAAATATCAAAAGTAGATTAGTCCATCCTAGACAATGTTTCCACAGGAAACAGAATATTTTAGCAAAATAATGAACATGTGAAAAAAGAAAATGTTTTTTATCTTCTAAGGGACTTTAAAACAGCCACAATTTTATAAAGATTGTTAGTCTCTCCTGTGTTAGCTACTTCTCAGGCTAGTTTTGTGCAGAGAATATTATAGAAAAAAGAAAACAACAGTATTCTTTTTCTTTGGGTGTCTAGATACAGATGTAAAAAATCAAAGAACAAAATAAATAAATACCAGTAAACACTCACAAACCTATCACCTCTGATTTTATAATTCCAGAAACACGCAGCCAAACCACAAATCCTTCGTCTCTTTCTGAAGCTGCAGCACTGTTCCTTAGTTCCTTATGGAAAACACAAGAAGAAGGTAACTGCCTGTTTTGTATTTTGACTTTTAAGAAGGGGTCTATCAATACTTCTTTACCAATAATTGAGCAATTAAGTAATTATTTAATTTACCTAAAAGGCCTTGTTTGAAATGAGATCTTATTCTACAGAGTGCATTGTATTAGAGCGTAAAATTATGCAGAATAGAACATGAATCAGAAAAACTACAGTAGCTAAACTTTTTTATATTCTTTTAATTTGCTTTTCAGATTTTTATTGGTTCAGATTCAAGGGCATGGCTATTTTCAATTTGATCTTCCAAAACAGACATCTACTGGGGCTCCTTTTTTTCTGCAGAATATTGTTTAGCTGTGAAATGTTCATTTCTCCAATGGCTCTCATGTCTTGATAGAAAGGCTTAAAAGAATCCTAGAAAGCCCCAGCAGAGGAGCTGTAGGGTTCCTGGCTTTTGAGAGCTCTGTCACTGGCACAGTTGACAAGAGGTCCCAGTGATATTTGAAGGCAGAGACCTGAAATATCTTGAAAAATCTCCTAATTCACCCATGTGTTCCTACCCTCCCAGAGATATTGTCTAACCCTCTCATGTCAGTCTCTTCATCATGCTTCCACTTCTCACTTCAGCACCTCAGAACCCACATCTCTCTTCCTCAGCACCCCCAGCAAAACCCAGCTACTGAGTCAGGCTAAAACAACTTGTGTTTCCTCATCTCCTTCACGTACATTGCACCCCATTAGTTGAGGACCCCTATTCTATGTTCCCCAGCTCCCTCACCCTGCTGTACAGTTCACCTTTTCCTCTCTAGAACAGCTTTTCTGCAAAGCCATCATGGTGAACCCCTCATCATCTGATGCATCAGCTCCACAGGCTGAGACCCTAAATCTTCACTACCCACACCCTGTGTCTTTCTACCTTTCCCCTCTCCAGGTACACAGGCTGTATTACAGAAATGGAGCTGGAGACAGGGAGCTTGGAAAAGTAGGATACACCCTGCAGTGCTGTGAAGAGTCTGTGCTCTGCTCTGGCCCCTGAGTGCCAGGGAGGCTCTTGTAACATTTACAAACCCAGGACTTCCCCTCCTTGGTTCAGAGCAGGCAGGAAGAGAAGGTGGCTAGAAACTACCTTTTTTTCTTATTATCCTGGCTGTGAGTTCCTCCTTCAGATTCTTAATTTCTGTCACTGTGATAGGAAGAAAAAGTGCTGTACATTAACTAGGAAATGTGAAGTAAAACTCTAGTAAAATAAGTAGTTTTTTACCTTTCACATAAAAGACAGGTCTTTTATTGTCTAAATGCCTTTGACATCATGAACAGTATGTAACAAATAACTGCCTTGTCATCATGTCAGTATCACCTCTCCTTGGTTACCTAAAGTATGAAGCTTTCCTGAAAAGAAAAGAGTGTGAGAAACACCTGACAAAATGAAGCTGGTGTATGTGTACATATGCTGGAATCATTCCTGTCTTTTCCATGTCCTAATATCTCCTACTGTGTGTCATACAGTGCTAAGCTAACAAAAAACAAAAAAAACCCCAAACCAAACCAACAAACAAAATCAGTGGCATTTTGACTGAGAAAATCAGAATGAAAAAATAGCATAGTGCTTTGGACAGAATATGTGAGTTGTTCTACAGATAAATCAGTGAAAGTGTCATTTGTGTGCTAACAAAAAGAGAAAATCTTCTAAAGCTGATTATCCAAAAATTTCAGTGGTATTTTCCTGCCTGCTGTTCCTGTTCCAAAGGAGACAGAGGACAGTAACAGCCACCTAAGAAGGAGATATCTCTGAGAAAGCTAAGCAGAACTGGCAATTTGTTTATAAAATACTATGTGGAATAAGATTACCATCATTGTAGTTGGGTATAGCAACACAGTCAAGCCTGGGTAAGCCCTGAACTTTGAGAAGATCACCTTCAAGGGATTTTAGAATCCTCTCGGCTGAGAGAAACGTGCAAAGAAAGAACAAATACATTATTTTCTTCTGCTTGAAAAATTTGTGTCTTGTACTAAGATACCTCTCTGGACATGCTTTATATCTTTGCTTCTCAACAAATATAGTATTTCCTGCATTTAAAATGAGATAATGTAAGATTATTTCTGCAGACTCCTGCACCTCTTAATTAAGTCGCGTTACACCAGATGTGTGTCCGATCCATATCTTTTGTGAAAACTTTGGCTGACTGCACTGTCCTTTATCTACACCTTAATTTTCCCCATTGTGTCTTGTCTTACAGTTGAAGAAGAGAACAGTGATCACCGTGGCTACTTGACAGATCATCTATCAAATTGGTGAAATATTTTAAATTTCTGTAACATTTATATAGCATATACTCTGAAATAATTATTTCTGTAAATGGAGTATTTCATCCATCCACACTTAAGTTCCCAAAGGCTGACATATGTGCTCATTGCAACACTTTGAATGCAACTTGATTAGAAGTTACTAGTTCAGATAAGGAAATAATTTGTAAATTTCCTGTCTTCTTTAGACTATTTTGGATGCCCCACCCAAAATTTAAAATATAGAGTACCGTTTCACCTGAAAAGGTTATCAAAACTGCCTTTTTGGATAAGAACTTCATTAAAAACAATTTTTCAGTAGCCTTTGGGAAACATTTTACTGCCTTCCTCCCAGCTGTATATTGAAGCTTTTTTGTTTCTGATAAAGGTAGATACCTTCGCCACTTCACTGCTGGCTCTGTAAGTTGCTGATGGTCAGTGAGATATTAAAACAATCCAGCTATGTTTGACTGCAAAACAGGTGATTGTTTTTTAATTTTTCTGGTCAAATATCAGTCACTACAGAGAATAGGCAACAGCACTTAGGCATCAGTTACTCCCATGCAGAAATGTATACTCTGAAAAATCCTGAGCAAATCCTACCACTTAAAGATAGTATGGGGATAGGTCTTATGGGATCAGGCTATGGTATAGAGCCCCCAGTGCTGCCAGGAGGTGCAGTGCTGGGTACAAATCCAGTGTCACACGTGACAGCAGTCACACAGAATGGTGTTGTTATTGCACTGCTTTGTTGGCCTGGTTTTTGAGTTTCAAAACTGGAATTACACATAAATTAGTTATTTATTATTCCATGCTGATAAGGATATATTTAACACTACTTATGTGGTTTTGTAGTCTTACTGGAAAGCCCTCTGTAGTTCTCATGTAATTAAAGAGCAGCCATGTGATTCTTGTGTCCAAGCAACTATGTTTTATTTTTTTAACCTTCAACCCTAGTTGTGCTCTTCTTTTTCATGCTGCATCCCTCTGATCTTTCTCATGGAGCTTCTAATTAATTTTGTTAGCTCATACTAGATGCAATGTTGTCCCTCCTTGACACAAAGAAATGCAGCTGAAGAAACAGGAATTAATTTCTGTCATGGGACTATAGGCACTTTCAGTAGTTGTTTATAATCCATATAATTTCATGCAGGAACTTAACGGGAATCAAAATATCCTTGTTTGTTCATTTTTAAGCACTAATATTTCTTTCAATAACAATACATGCTGTGTGACAGAATGCACTCACAGTGAACTTTACCTAATGACCAGAATGTTTTCATTAATTTATCTTTGTTTGAAGTATACATTGAATACTTCAGGTGCATTTAGGTTATTTTCCAGCCTATTTTACAGTACGATAATTCAGTGCTTGGAAAAAAAGAAAGCTTATACATCCTTTGGTTTGTTATTTTAATTAAATTCATAAGCCTATAAATGTCCAAGAGATACAAAAATTGTACTAATCACCTTCACAGTTGACTGATTTTTTTAATGTATTCCTGATATAATCTCATTAACTTCAACAACTCTTTAAAGATATCATGAAATACAATAAACATTCTGCCTGGTTAGTGAGCTGTTTCTGAAACCCTAATAATTTCAATCTGGCAGATAATCACTTATGCAACAGAGAGCTGCTGCCAAGCTTGTCAGATGCCAGTAACTGTTGGAAGTGTATGGCATTTAAGCTGAGCAATCTGGCACACTGACTGAATGAAAAGCCAGTCCTTCTAACACTGCAAATTCAGAAGGCAGAAATGTTTTGCTGTAGTTAAACTGCCTGGCTACTGACAGCTACTCCTAGCATTGAAGTCAGAACTAAAATGAGCCTAGGAGCATGAGAGAGGTCACTGTGGCCACTGCAGGACCATTTATGAGAAGAAAGGGCACAGAATTCACATTAATCATATCTCAAAGCTGTGCACGTTGTGTCACTGGGCAGGTGCTCAGAGATGCCACTGTGCTGAAGCAAACACAGCTGAATTTGTGTAAGTTTTTGTCATGTCAGTTCTCTGCTCTTCTAGGAGAACCTGCAGTCTGGATCATCCACCTTACTTATTTTTCCCTGTGCTGTCTTAATGAGACCCTAGCAAAACCTTTCCCCTTTCCACTCTGTGCTTTCTTCCATCATTTAGCAATATTTTACAGTATGTGTGCAGTGATCACATCTTTCAGCACTGCAATGAAGCTGGGGCTGAAATGGTGGTAAACATATATTCATCAGCCTGTGGCTACTAGGCAACAAAGGATGTGCTGGATCACTCTCAGATGATACTAATGCAATTTTGATGACATGGAATTTGGAGTGAAATGCTTTTTTTCAGTACAACAGTGCACTGAAATACAAGCAATAATGTCAGATTTCTTGAATATATAAAGAACATTAGCTTCCAATCATTATGCTCTTTAAATGTTCTGTTGGGACGCTCAGCCATTACATTCTTTGACTCCACAAGGGAATTTTTAATCAAAGTGCTTTGGGGAAGAATATACATTTCTGACCTCAAAAAATGAAGTTGTTCTCTGTTTAGTAACCCGCATGAAGGAAAATACTTGCAGTACTTTACTTGTACCGCTTTCATATGAAGAATAACTACTCATTGTTTAAATTATTTTTAAAATGGCTAAAAATTAATTACTCCTTTTAAATACAATTAAGTTTATTGCCATAAAAACCTGGACCTGTCTTCTGAGACTAGTTATTCGTTCAGGTAACCAAATCAACTCAAGAATTTTAAAACTGGTTTTATGTGGTCAAAATTACAAATTGGCCCCTAAACACTTTTACTCTGTATTGCCTACAGTAAGAACCACATCATCAAACGTTGGTTAAGTATTTGAAATGTAGCTCTCTAATCAAAGTTGGACATCTAGGCTCCTCCTGAGATTGACAGTGGAGGTAAATGCCTCCAAATGTTACATCATCCTACCTGCTGAGGACAAGGTTGAAAAGAATTCCTGGAAATGCCTCTTCTTGAACAACATGAGAAATTCTTGATGCACGACCTTCTAAACTAAAAGATGAATCTCCTTACTGTCTTCATGTCAAGATGCACTTCTGAAGAGCATGTTCAGGCCCTCCCTGCATCTCTAGGAATTTAAATCCTTTAGGAAGCTTTCTGAAAGGCAAATGAAATGTCTGGTTCTTGTTGTGAGGTTCAATTATTCCCCAAATACTTCAAAGTTTCTGGTGCTGTGGGGGCATGTGTTCTTAGAATTCTTGTAACATTATTTCTCATTACTAGTTCTCTCCTGAAAGTGAAATAGACCATGGACTAACAGGGTAGATGGAAGAACTCGAGTTACTCATCTTTTAATGTTGCCACATTGGTCTGTGGCATGTAGGTTTGTCAGCATGGGACAGTATTAGGGAATTTTCATCATTCTCTGTAGTTGTCACATTAATTTCCTCCCAAACTAGTTTGTTAACAAACTTAAAAGTCTAACCCAAGATGTAAACAATGAAAGAGACATACCAGAGGAATCGGAAAATAAACGGTCTGCTGTTTATTGTGGGTCTAAATGACTTCAGAAAGATGATTTCCTTTGTTTCTAAAATTCAAATATCCACTGCATAATACTTCATATTGTTCCACAGGAAGTAAGTTTCACCACTGGATCAAGACACTTCTGTGTGCTGTAAAAAATGTCTTAAACAATGTAAGCTTACAATAAACAGCATAAGGAAAAAGAAAGACCATTTTCTTTTCAGTGTATCTTTTTTAACTCTGTCAAGGTTTCCCCAGTGTAACACTTTTTTCTAAATTTTTTGTTTTGTTTTGTTTAACTCTGCCTTGAAATTCACGTTAGTTTAGAGGGAGGGGGGAACATAAGTAAAGCAGGAATACATTTGGGACACTCACAATGGAGCTATCAGCATAGGCTATGATTAATATAGATGATTATGTAGACAAAGGTATAATCTGCAATTTGAATGAACTCCTGAGGGGATTGTCACATTCTCTAAGTTTATTAAGCTTGAGAAAACCTCTTCTACGTCAAAGGGGCACAGAAGAATATTAATTTAAACTACTTTCAAGGTGAAATAATATTAGGCCTTCCAACAGTGTAGCTCAAGTAACATTTAAGATTCCCCTAATTATATCACACTGTCCTTAACACAAAGCTTGCCAAGCCTACAGGAAAAACTGTTGAATGAATGGAGAGATCCAGCCAGGGTGACAGCAGTAAATTCAGTTCCTGTATTCTCCATGCTGCTTCTTTTTCCCTTCTGGCAATACTCCAAGAGAAAAGGGAGATTTGATATTTTGCCTATCCCTTTCAGCTTCCTCATCCTCATCATATCTTTCATCCTCATTTTCATCTTCACCTTCACTATGATGAGGGCTGGAATGCTGAGAGACAGAAGGTGATGGTGGCACTGATGAAGGCCTGGGGTACCTGAAGCCTTCCGTCTGACAGAGAGAGAAGCAAGCTGATTATTATCACAGTTTTCCTCAGTTGGTTTTATACAGAAATTTAAGGCTATCAACACTTCAAAGGAAACCAATGGTGAGTTGTAAGATACACCTGCTCTGCTCTCCAAAACTAAACTCCCTTGAGCCCATATCCCCTCAGTCCTTCTGTACCAGTAAGTGCTTTATTCTATGCCAGTGATTTTCTTTTTCCTGTGCCATAAACAATATGCTGCCCTTCCATCCAAAATATTACTATCTTTAATGACCCCTAAAACTGTCACAGAAATCCTTCTGTATTCAGTTGACAGAATATGTTTTTTGAAATTCAGAATTCAGTCTCAAGTTTTAAAACAGTTTTCTAATTAAAATGGCAATATTTGCAAAACCAGAACTAAGCAAGGCTTTTGGCCTGAGCCTCCTGTTTCTTTCTTATTTAAAAAATTATTTCCTCTCTACAGGCCTATGGAGGTTTGGTTTCAAATAATAGAGTTCTGGCACTGGATCTAAGCAGCCCCCTTCCCAAACTAATGCTAATACGTACTACACAACACCTGCTTGAAAGTGTGCTTTAAACTCACCCCTTGCAGTTCCAGCCACAGTCTCCTCCTTACATGCCATCTTTAGATGAAGCCCATACTTTGAATTGCTTTCTCTAGAACATCCTTTTTCAGAACCCCCTCTATTTGGTTTGTGCAGAACATCTCCATGGCATTTGTCAGAAGCAAAACTAGAATCTGCCATTCTTCTAAAAGAAATTTTAAGGGCCAGTTCCTCAGCTGCTCTAAAGTGGCACAGTCCCATCCAGGTTACTCTAAATTGCTTGGAGAACTGTTCCTGTATTTCGTTTGATAATCCTAGTGCTTCCATCTGATACCATTATAACTCCTGGCTGGAGCTTGGTTTGTACCTTTTTGAGCTTTTAACTAAAAGTTCTTACATCCCTTCAGTTATAACCCTTTGCTCTTTCTGTCATGTTCCTCCCACCTCCTTCCCTCCTCCCAGTTTGGACATGAACTCTTCTCTCCAAAAGCAGACTTTACCTTTGGTGGAGCACTGGGTTCCATCTCAAATTTATCTGGGAATGTTCTGCTGAGGGCCAGGTGTCTGGCATGCATATAGTACTGCAACATAAAAGAGAGGACTTTACAAGTCAGGAAGTCTTGGGTTGACTTAAGCAGGAAATGAAGGAACATAAAATGATCATCTTCTAAAACATAATGCAGAACCAACAGCTAAAGATGTTTTCAGCTAAGAAGAATCCATCTGATATCTCTGCTTGTAATGAATATATTGCTGTGAAGCAGTGACCCATTTATCTTAGATTCACACTGAAGCAGAGCCTAGAACAGAGCTGTAAAAGGTTCCTGTAAGATGTCTCAAGATGGAAACGAGCATTTGTCTTAGTCAGTGTAGTCCTCGTTGAGCAATAGGCATTCTTTATCCCTCAAGACAGAGATGGCTTTTTTAAGCAGAAAAATGTGCATCTTTAAGTGTGTACATGCATACACATAAACTTTGGACACATCTTGGCACAGGAAGAGTATATAACAGTTACAGAGAAGTAACATCTATGGGTTTACCAAGGCCTGGTATTTAAGATGTCAAAACTATTTTTGGATCCACTGTATTCATAAGTTTCCGTCACATGCAGTGAAAAAATTACTTGTGTCAGGGTCTTATGCTGTGTTAGCAACCATGTATACAGAAAGGTTGTAACACAGGGATCAGAGCAGGACCAAAATAGTTACAAGGTCCAAAATAGTTACAAAACTGAAATATGCATATCCACTTCTTTGCTCCTGTGGACTTGAGAATACTTCTTTTCTACTGTCTTTTTAGTAGGCGGTGTTTTCTATGTCAATTTAAAAGAACTAGTTTGCCTTTAAGGCACAGATGCATTTTAGAAGTGTTGAGGAGCCTCAAGGTCCAGCAGCACTTTAGGAAGAACAGGTAGGATTTTTGAAAGAGCCTTTTGAGTACAAATCCTGCTTAACGTAGGGTTGCCAGTACTTTCAGAAACACAAGTTTTTTACATTGTCTTTACCACAAGGAGTTGAAAGACCTCAGCATGACTGGCTTCTCCTCTAACTTACTCAGTTCAGTCATGTCTCTCCTTACCACTGGAGAATGGAATCATTACACTAAAATGCAAAGGCAGGCTTTGCCTTTAACACCTTCAAGAGGTGCTTTGCAGAACAAGGATGTCTCCTTGCATTGTAGCACGATGCTGAAGACTGCTAATTATATCTGTGTGTCTGGAATCTTTAATACCTCTATTACATAGTTTCACACACCCTGCCTAGGTATCTCCAGTCCAAGAGATCCGAGAGCCTCTCAGTGCGGTTCCTTTGGATGATCCTCTGGCGCCGGGACTGCTGACAGAATCCATAGAGGAACTGAGTCAGCTGGTTGCAGGATTCCTCGGGTGAGCGGAACCTCCTGTCAACTATGTAGATGCCTGAGGGACACAAGAAAGGTGAAGATGAGTGGAAGTGAAAATGGGATCTGACCTCTTACATTTCCACTCTACCACATAGTCTTACATATGCTTGTTTTCATGTTAGAATGCAACTGGAACATTTGTTACTATTCTGATAGCTGCAGAGAAATATGTCCTTTTAAATTTTAAGTTTCTTTACCTTTCAGGCTGAAATTCAGCAAATTATTCAAAACTCAGGGGCCGTGTTGTTGTGTACATATGTCTAAAAGGATTCAAGACTTTCTGGAGAGAGATGCATCATTTTTATCTCACGTAATATTAAAAACATGGACTGCTTAAAAAAAATAATATAGTGCTTTCCAGGTTTGCAGTAGAATTTAGAAGTGTGGATGGTCAGAAACATCCTGTAGGAGAGAGGCTGTGTTTTCTGTAGAAATACAAGTGTTACCATAGAGAGAGCTAACTCACATACATTAGTTGATACACAACTCTGGCAGAGAGAGGGCTGAGGTAAATTTTGCCTCTGTGTAGTCTGTTGAGATAAATACTTTATACTTGCCACCTTCCTTACACCAGGGTGTTAGGGAGAAGAGGGTATTAGACTTCAGCTCTCATAATGGACAAGACAGATGCACAACCACTTTAAATGAAGTGCTCAACTGTTATGTCAACACTCACATCTATGTTATGGAAAAAAAGAGCAAGTGACCTGTTGTCTTGGTCTGTGACCTTTCTGAAGGTCTCAAAGAGATGTCTACCCAGGCAGGCACAGCTCTATTTTGCAACTGGTTCTGCCCCTGTCTCTAGATAGATAAGTGTATATTTGGCACTAGAGAGTAGCTGTCATTGCCTGCTTGTGCAGATGAGCCAAGGTACTTAGAAAGAGGCCCTAGTTTGGGCTCATTTTCAATATTGCTTTGACATACAAGGAGCTGGCTACCCTTGTAATTCCCAGACTCCAGCCATGAACCATTTCTACACCTTTATGAGCAGATTCTTATTTGTAAAAGTGTTGCTTTCATTTTCACAGGTTTACTTTTTAGTGCACATGATATTTACTCTTTGGTTGGTGGGGATAAGTTTCACTGAACTTGAGATCTCTGTACATCCTTCTCAGCCTGTTCAAGAGAAGCAGATTTTCATTGTTTCTTTTGAACTGCTCAGAGAGTTACCTCTGTACCCAGAAGCATTCAAGGGAACTGCAGGGAGTACCCAGAGTAGGTTTGAGGAGTGATGAGTTTGTTCAGCTTAACAAGATACTCAGAACACTGGATATATTCTCCAATGAACTCCATTTTACTATTGAAACCATGAAATTGGGAAGTAACAGCATTGTTACTCTGGTCTTTGCTTTCCTAACTTAGAGGCAGTATTTTGAGATGGTGTCAAAAATTTTACCATAAGCTGCTGGGTCAGCAACATGCTCCTGCATGAAGCAGCCAAATCCAGACAGGTTTGTGGTTACACTGGGAATGCCCATCACTGTACATTCAGCTGCCAAAAGAAAGACAAAAAACATTTCAGGGCAATATGCTCTGAATCCTTTCACATTGAGGGAACAAAGAAATAGAAACAGGCAGACAGAAGGTCCCGTAACACTAGAACTGCTCTAGTAATGCCAAGTGAAAACTATTATGCTTCATTGTAGATTTAGATAAAAAGAAAAAAGGGAAAGGAAAAGCAATTTTGAAGAGAAAATTTCACATTGTTTTTGCAAACATACCTTCGGGTTTCCCAGAAGCAAAACTGAAAGCTTTCTGCAAGTCCAGAGTTGATACAGAGAAACCCAATACATGGTCTGGACTGTTGGGATGCAACTATTTACAAAACTCAATCTCTTAAGTGCAGAAGCATGTAAAACTTTGTATTTTGATATACTTTTTTTTGTAAACTGGTCCCATTAGCAACAAAAAACCCCGAAAAACCCATCATTAACTCAGGACTGCATTTGAAGTCCATGTGGAGATAGTTTTATAAAACTAGAAAATGCATGCATCTTTTGTAGTTATTTCTATCACTGCTGTGAGAAAGGATAACTCTTTTCTCAGGGTTAAACAAGTTCTGCTGATGAACTCAAGCCTAACCTAAGAGAGCATGCAGGTAGGTAAATAACTGAAATGCTGAAAGCCATCTACATGGCCTTCATTAATATGACAATAAAGCTGATGTCTATAAAATAGAGCTATAAATCTGACTTAAAAAATAATTTTAAAAAATCACTTTTTTGTTTCTGGGAGAATTAATTGGGTATCAACAAAAAGAATAACTTTTGCATTAGTAATGGAAAGAGAAATTATCCTTTCAGCTAGTGTAAATCACAGCTTTCCTAAAAACTGCTAAGTCCTAGTTCAACCTTTCCATCCAGGTTTACATTAATGTTCACTTTAAAATCATCCTTTTATTTATTGACTTGTTTACTTTATATTTACTTTACTTATACCTTTAGCTGAGTTTAGAACATGAAGAGAAATTGCTGGAATGCAAGACAGTTGTCTTACTTCAAACTGAGCTTTTTTACTTAGAGAAATAGGTCTGTTGAAGGACTAAATTTGCAAAATTTCCAATTCTTTGGCTCACAACAAACTCTCCTCAGAGAGGCACCCCAACTTTCAAGATACGTATCAAGACTAGAGAAGGTATTTTGGAGGACATAAAAAACCCAGACTCCTAGACTTTGAACTTCACATGTATTCAAGCTCATAGCTTGCACTGATTTCATCAAGTGCCTTTTCTAAATCTGGGAGAATTTTTTTAAGTCAGAAACTACATGCTCTTGTGTAGCTTTAGAAACTTTCATTTAATTCTGAAAGGTTCTCTAAAACTGCATGTATTTGTGGTAAATAGCTTAGATACAGTGTTAGAAAATTCCATCAAACTTAATTGTTATCTTGAATTAAATCCACTGAAGTATGCTGGCTGGTAGAATCAGATTTCTTGAATTCCTCTAAATCTTTTAAAACCCTTGAACCAAATTAAGAATTAAGTTTAAAAAAAAAATTTTTTTTTTTTTAAAGCCACAGGAAATCAAAAGATTACATGTTAGTATGGGAAAGGGTCCAGTGCAGTGACAAATGTGAGTAGTTGTCAGTCAGCAGATGCCATTTTATACCACCTGGCCCCCAATTTTTGCCAGACCTTTGTAAGACCTTTGCAGGAAACAGAGCCAGAAGATTTTTTTTCAGCGCTCCAGAAGAAACTGGCTGCAAAGCTATTTTGCATCAACAAAATGGGAATTCATCTTTTGATACCTGTCAAGTGTACAAATTACCTACCTGGAGTGTAACCCCAGGGTTCATAGTATGATGGAAATACACCAAGGTGGCAGCCTCTAACAAACTCCTCATAGTCCAAGGGCAGCAACGGGCTTGTTGAAGAAAGAAACTCTGGGTGTAGGATCACCTGGGTATTGAAAACTTACATTAGAGGTGAAAGAAAACCATCATCAATATATCAGGTGGAAACAGCACTTCTGGGCTTCACAGCACCCAACTGAAATATAGAAATGCTTACGGTACTCAATGGATCTCCCAAAAACTGAGAGAATTTTGAAACCAGACATATTATAGACCCAGTATCACAACCCTATGCCTAGGCTAACTAAACTTGCTGAAAGAAAAACTTAACTCATGGTGATGCCTCACCTCTGGGACACAAGCTAATTTATCTGCATGAGTCTGCAGGGCTTGGGGGTCACTGCCCCATATTCCAAGTAGAGCAGTGCCTTGAGTGTGCTGTACATGCAGTTGTGGGAGGGAGAGGAGTGAGGGAAGGTCTCAACCTTCTCTGGGCTTTTTCCCCCAACATAAACATAGTGCAGCCATTATTCCATGTCAAGGATACGGTTTTATCCTTTCTCAATAAAATAATCACACTGCTCTCTCATGTAAATCAAGACTTGAATGTATTCAATCAGTAAATAGCCTATAAACTCGTTATGTAAGCCAAATGAATCAAGTAAGATTTTTCAGTGGGATTGCTGAGGCTAATTTTCACATGGCAGTAACATTATTCACAATATTATACATCTCTCAAAATGGCTTCCCATTTGATGTTTACAGAATGATGGTCCATGACATTTAGCTTACTAAGTATTAAGCCTATACATGCAGCAGGTAATTTTCCTGTGGTAATGACAATTTTTTACGAATTTGACATACAACACCAAGTCTACTGAGAAGCAGGAAGGGTTGTCTGCAATGTTGTTTGCTACCTGCTTTCTACTAACAGTTAATTCTGAGGAATTTTTTATTACATTTATATACAGTGCATCCTAGTTTTGTTACATCTAGTATATTATTACCATATTATACACTCAGAGCTCATTGGACACACAAACTTAGCAAAGCTTAAGCCATAAAAAAGAACTAAGAAGCTGAGGAAAACATTTACACAGTTACTAACAGTTTAAAAGCCAAAATGCTGATAACAAGTGAGATGCCATTGTTGGAGATACTACAGATCTGGCTTTAAAAAGAAAGTTTGAAAAAGGAAGAATTTACTATTTTAGGTTTTACTTCAAATAGATAGATGATGAGATATATAGTTATAGTTAACAGAGAGAATGCCAGAGATTTCCAGAACAAAAAAATGTTTTTGTCAGATTTGTGAAAGTGGGAGCTGATAATTTCTGTGGTCTAGCATGGAAAGAAAGTATTCATTTACAGACATTTAGCTTCAACAGTTGGCATAAACGTGAGCTCAGCATGAACAAGAAGTATGTCTGCTCAGATTCAAAGCCCTGGTTACCTTGAACAGCAAAGGCTGAATGTCAGGGTGCTGTTCTCAAAAGAACCAATACTCCAGTAACGTCTGCGCTCAAACTCTGGACCTCAGGCTTTAGGCAAATTAATCTGTTACAGAGTTTTACATCTGAGTTCAAATGACCTGTGGTACCTTCTGGATTTCATGGAATCACAGAATGATTTGGGTTGGAAGGGACCTTAAATATAATCTAGTTATGACTCCCCTAACATAGGCAGGAGGACCTCCCACTAGACCAGGTTGCTCAAAGCCCCATCCAACCAGGCCTTGAACACTTCTCTTGGCAACCTGTTCCAGTGTCTCACCACCCGTGGAGCAAAGAATTTCTTCCTAATGTCTAAACTAAATCTACTCTCTTCCAATTTAAAGCCATTACCACTTGTCTTACTGATACATGATCTTGTAAAAAGTCTCTCCCCAGCTTTGCTCAAGTCTGGATATGTGAATCCCAGTTTTGATGGAAGGGAGTAGTAGTTCCTCATTCAATACAGGAGGAAGCAATGAAAAGAAGTCTGCAACATCAGCAGACTTGAAATTAACTTGGTTAAACAGCAACTGAAGATATCTGTGAAGTGACTAGTTGTTATTCCTGGAAAGGGAGGAAGAGGGAAGAAATATTTTATTAGTATAATACTGCCTATCAAGAATTCGACTGCACTCCCCATGCTAATGATCCAGACTGAGACTGTGTAAAGAAATCCAATTTATATCTGAAATGAAAATGACAGAATGTACCTTTACTCTGTCTGTCCGGTTGTTGAACAGGCCGATGCGTCGGATGGTGTTGAGAATTGGATCATTGCCATCATCAATCATGTTGTGGGTGGTCACTGGAGGCAGGCAGTGTCGCTAAAGAGAGAAAAACTCATCCATAAGCCAGAAAATACTCTTTGCAAAGAGCCCTGTTACCATTTTCTAAGGTTAATGGAAGATAGTGGGAGATTTTGTCATCGATGTAGATAGGATTTTACCCTTTCATTTTAAGATAAGAAAGAGAAGTTATGGTTACATAATGTTGTCTTCTGTATAATTAAGGCCATAAATAAGACTATAAAATCTGTCTTGGAACGTGTTTCATTTACCTCAAATGTATTTGTACTAACTTTTAGAAAGGTTTACCCTTTAATTTTAAATGGTTTTAGTCAATATGTTTTGTCTCCTCAAGAGATTAATTTACATATTTAATAAAAATAGAGGAATAAAGGCTTCAGAAACAATACAAAATTCACAAAGGTACAAAGGAATTTTCATGGGATGCATGTGACTGGAGGAATTTCCATGGATTCCCCAAAAGAATTAGTTTGGGTCATACTCTCATTAAAAACAACCACAGCTGACCTTTAAAAGTTACTGATGAGAAGTATATTTGACTAAAAATGTTCAGTGCATGCATATCACTATATGTTGTACACAGTCCTTGTACACTGTCATGTTTAACATACATATTCAGTGTGTGTGCATATAATACATTGTCTGACCTGAGTTGAAAAGATGGCTCTTTTCATAATGGTTATATCATCTCGGTCAAGAATCTTGTTCAAGTCTGGAATTTCTCCTCTGCAGAGGCAACACAGAGCCTATTTTACCAAATGACTTATTATCATTTATATAAAGACAATGAAGAAATGTCAAACAAATTGCTGATGTCAACATGAATCTTCCCTTTTTTTCATGGCCCTTCTATATTCCATATACTTTGTTCTCCCATACACTTGCTGACCTTCCAATTATCTTTCAAGAAAGCAGAATAATTCTCTTTTTTCCTGTTTTTCAGACACTTTTTTTTTCCCCTGAAGTTCCTGTCATCTCATCTGTGTGCTGGGTCATCCACTTCCAGCTGTCTTTTGAAAGAATATGTCTAAGCAGCTAAGACATATTGCTGTACCTCTGGTGCTCTTCTTCAGCTGAAGTAGTTCATTTTTGACAGTAAGTTTTGTATTAATTGGACATCCCCCTTGTCTCTTCCCCCATGAGGAACAGAGGGTTCCATGCCCTCCTTGTGTGTCCCTCGTATGGGTGTGAAAACTTCTTACACAAAGAGTGGAAGCACAGAAATATCCCAGGTAAGCCAGCTGTGTATGTGGGTCTGCAAGGCAGAGCAAAATAACCTATACACTCACTTTAGCAGGGCATTGTAGAGTTTCTTTCCAAACTTTTCTTTCACAGATTGTGCAGTGTCCCTATGAAAATAAAGAAATATAGGTATAAAACAGGAGAATCCAGGACAAAGAAGAGAAATGATTCCTGCTGTTGGAAATTAAATTCTGCTTTCATGTATACCAATCAAAGAGGGAATTCAGCAGCAGAGGTCTGGTTCCCAAAGCCTTTTTATCCAGCCAGCAGCCATACTGACAGTTTTCAATACGACCTGCATGCAAAGATGAAAGCCAGGAGCAGACCTCACCAGTGATAACTTACAAAATTTTGCTCTGATCATTTCAGCTATGAAAAAGAGGGCATATAATATGACTCTATGTAAAAAAAAAATCTGATTGTTAACATTGGACTCTAGTGAAGACTGAGAATTCTCCGCTTTAACTTGATCCAGTAGAAAGATGTAAGATAAAAAGAGCCAAATAAATAAACACTTTAAAGCAAGCTTCTCCCTTCAATTTCTGCCTTATTTCCTAACTCAGAGACTCTGGAAAACAAGTGTTTGACTAAAAGGTAGCTTACCATAAATTAGCTTGTAAACCAAAAAATTTCCTGGAAAGTTCAGGCCATATTTTAAGCTAATAATAAAGACAGTGGCCAGACAAATGTGACATTTCAGCAAAGAAAGAACTCCAGTGAACAGCTCTTCTAAATGCAAAGAGCCACTTATATTATCCTGTCCCTAGCTGAAATAATTTGAAAGCAGAGATGGAAGTGCTGTTATCAAAATATGAATGCACTCTCCATTTGTGTAAAACACCCACTTCATGGAACTTTTCCTGACTTTCTGATTCCTAAGAATTCTATTTTGGCCCAAAACAAACTTGTTAAGTGAAATCCTAAACTCTACCAAGCTGAGAATCCACATACCTGTTAGTTCCTCTCTCCCAACTCACATAAACATAACAGGAGATGAGTGATGGGTGAGGTGTAAAAGAGCTAAATGTCAAACCAAATGGATCCAAATCCCAGGCATCTAGTCCCCTCATGACTATATTTGTGTGGAAATATGATATATCCACAACTTAACCCAGATGGAACTGACTGCTTTTCAGAAGTAGAAGAAGCAAAGGATTTAATGTACCAGAACAGCCATCATCTATTCCTTTAAAAGTACCAACCTCTTCTTATATTTAATTTCTGTGGTATCTTTAAAATCATCTAATACTAGATGTGATACTGGCATGAGGTGCTTTTATTCAGAAGCTGCAGATTATGACTGTGATGATCCTGCATACAAAGATAGAGCTTTCCAGAGAGCACAGTGGGAAGAAGAGCTGGAAACAGCATTTTTTGCATTATTTGACATCTTTAAGTTTACCTATACTGTTACTATTGTGTCTGCATTACTGAGTACCAGAGAAATAAGCATGTAGCAGAGATACAACAGGAAAAATCTTTGCATATTTGATTTGATTTAATTTAAACTCTCCTAATATTCATATCTTGCTTATTTAGTATACACCTGTTGCATTGTATTCAAACATTATATACTTCATATCAAAGACAAAGCAGATAACAAAAGCACTTGTTGCAAGCATGGTTGTTTCTCACTGTACTCACATTATTTTCCTACAGTTACAAAGTTCTCATTAAAAACTCTGGCTGTGTCACACTCCTTTAGCCATCTACAGTTTAAGCTAGTTGCACTGAACCTCCATACAGAGGGTGACAGTCTGTTTCAGGTGATGATTCATTTCACTCATCTTAGACATTTCCTTAAGTGGTTCAGGCTAAAACATCATTTGGAGTGAATCAACACTCCTCACTGGCACTGAAGACAGTTCTGCTGCATTACTTTTAGGAAGCCAGAGTTGGACTATTAAATCCAGCCTCCACATCTGTGGTCCTTGTTTTCAGAGTGGTTTTCAGAATGTTTCCAGTAAGTTCCAAGAACTTGCTGTGTGATGACTTCACAGGTAATCTAGGGAGTAGATAGGTTTTTCATCTCCGTCTTCTTTTCCAGATATGGGAAAAGCTAAGTTATTTCAGTGAACCTCATTAAGCTATTTTTGTCACTGTTTTTATGCAGGTTTAGTATCCATTAATCGAAGAGCTCATCTTGATTGCTGATACCAAGAAACTGAGCCAGAGATCATCTGCTGGAGGCAGTTAATGAGATAGCAAGAAAAATAGTATCCTTCTCTTACACAGTGCCTTTCATCTACACATCTCTAAGCAATTTAGATTTCTATCATTTTATAAATATAGACCTGGCATCAGAAAGAAGTTAAGCACAGTGAGACACAGGCATGAAAGCAGAACCAGGGTCTTGTGGGTTTTAGTCCCTCACCTTTAAGATCACCTTCCTTATTTCTGCAGAAGAATTTAACTGCTCTAACCACCTGACAAGATGCATATTTCTGTTTCCCTGCTCAGATAATTAACCTGCAAATACATTGAGTGAAATGGCATTTTTCACTTTTTTAAACAAACTTCATCCTTGGTAAACCACCACTGGTTTTATTTATGAATTTGGACCTTAAGTTTTGCCACATCCCTCAGTTCAGAAGTATCTCTTGTGTCTTTTCCTATGCAGGATCACACAGCAGATAAAGTCAGGTGAAGGTTAAATCTGATCCTGCTTTGCTTTTTTTTCAGGAAGCTGTGAAATGAAAACTCTTAAACTGAGAAGGGTTGTGACAGTTCTCCCTTTATAACTGTAGCTGTCACTGCTTATTGTAGGTTATATAGAAAATTACACACAATTGTTATCAACTGTTTTTCTGCTGGATTAGAAAGTACTATTTTCCTATTCCTAGATAAAAGAGGACGTGTATTTAAGTTCTTTTTCCCACTAGTGGCAGAGAAGCTCACTCTGATAAATTAGCAGGTGGTACTTATTTCATGGGAGCTCAGTGAGGTGTCCAGAGGGAGTATTACAAAGAGTCAGAAGACATCCAGAACAAAACCTTTCTGGGACCCTTGACATTGTCACTGCAAAACAAGTACTATTTGCTAACTTGTTACAAAAGCAAATTTACAAAAAATTACCTAGGAAAAAAAAAGTAAATCTTTTCTTTATCATTCCCATCTCTTTCATCTCCACAAATACATTCTGGTTATCCACAACCCTCAATTTTAGCAGAGCAAAAAGAGCATTATTCTTCATTAGAAATTTTTGCATGTCTCAATTAACTGTACAGGGCCCTCAGTGAGAATGGCAATTACCAGAGCTGCTTCCGGACTGCTTGTCCTTTCAGGGTTTCCACATTGAAATTGTTTGTCTTTGCTGGCATGATGAAGAACACAACAACTGTAACATCAGCCTTATGAACCTACATGGACATAAGGTGGAGAGAAAGAAAATTATTCTTACTACAAGGTATCACAGCAAACCACTCCTATCTTATACCTCTCCCTTTAGCTGTATTTTTTTGTCTAGTCAGAGATATAGCTGAGGATAGATACAGATAATTGGAATTGCAGGTGATTTCCATAGTATTTTAAGTTTCATTATACTCTCTATATTATTTATATTTGCAGAAGCATTCTTACCCTCAGCAAAAAGTTTAATCTTGATAAGGCTTCTAGAAACATATCCGCTCCTTTGTTGGAAAACTCGTATCTCCCAGCAATGAAGAAAAATAAGGTGTTCTCAAGGCTGAAATCAAGGTGGCTGAAAGCAAGCAAACAGGCAACCACAAAGTATTTCTCATGGTATAATAAAACAACAGCTTTCTATTCTGGAGGAATTTATTATCCCAAGAAAATAAAGGAAGTGAGGATGTTTTTATGTTCTTTAAATTTTCTTAATCTAAAATCTGGGTAAATGAAAAAAACCAAAAAAACAAAACAAAACAAAATCCAGGACCTTTGGCCTGATCTCACAATGCTTTAAGCAGTTAGAACTGGTGTCTTAAATTCTTTTAGCCTCTGACTGAGAAATCCCAGACAACTATCTGAGTAGGCTGGTAACATTTCATGAAATACTTGTTAGTCTTCCTACTTTGGTTTTTGCTTTCAATAGTGTTGGACAACCACTGCTAATTTTGAAAAGTAAAAGCATACCCATAGAAATGACCTCGAATGAACTCTTGGATCCTAGCCTTGTACATGGAATGCAAATTCTGAAACTCATGCATTGCTGAAAATTTCTTAATGTTCAAGCCATTTGGGGTGACAACATCTGGAAAAGCAGAGAAAAGGTAGAGGTAGACATCTTCAGAGTCAAAGAAACCTTTAAGGAAAGAACCAATGTGTCTTTCAGCTGTCAGGATGTGAATGTTGTCATGTGTCAGTTATTGCTCATGGACAGGGCACAGCAGTGTCAAACACAATGGTCTCCACCATCTTACTCCACCAAGCTATTGCATGTGGCTCTAGATTCTCTATAGCACTGAAGTGGTTTTGTACCATTTTGACCTGGACTCAACACCAGCATAGACTCTGCTGAACACTGAGGTCTCCCCATGCCCTCTTGTCCTGTCAGGACTTAAGTAATGTCTCCATTTAGCCATATGGGGTTTTTTTGCAAGATGCCATTTACCTCTTTATTCTTGATATCACTGTTGCCTGCTTCATCACTATAAACTGAAAGCTCTTGAAAGCAGAAACTGTGCTATACCATGCACTTTCTACTGCATGCAAGAGGGTATGTTCTGTCAAGACTTCTGAGGATTTACCAAAAAAGAAAGAATACAAGAAAACCTTCTAAACAGACCATCTTTCAGTAACTTGTTGGATTTCTCCTAAAAATAACCACAGAATAGTATGCTTTATACTTTTATGGAGTATTTAATGCCCCATATTAAGCATAGAGTAATTAGAATTGTTAATTTTCAGTATCTTTTAAGACAGTTTTAGGATTTAGAGTTATAAAAGGGTAGGTATAGTTTGTTTCAAGCAACCCTGGAATTCAGTCATGCTTCACCCTTCTGGTAGAGCACAGATGTTCAGAGAGTCGCCCTAAATCTAGTTGAAGAAAATGGAAAGAATGCCATTTCCTTTTCTTTGAGTTGGCTTATGAAAGCTGTGCATGGAAATGAAAAGGTAGGCCAGTTCCTCAGCAGATATATTTCACAGTAATTCAGCTGACTTCAGTAGACTTATAGTAAATTATCATACCAGAGATTTTTCAGCTACAAAGTCTTCAAAGAAGGAAGAAGTGCTAATTATTAGAAGATGCACTGGTGCCAATTTCATACTTGTTCCCCTGGCAAATGTTATCAGGTATCTAGTAACCACAGCCATTAACTGTAGCAATTTCAAAAGCTCTGTGCATCATCCAAAGAACCTTCAATAAGATCTAATTCCCCACCAGGCAAACAAAACAGCATCTCCTCTGCTCTCAGTGCACATGGTTAACTGCTCCTCACACATCGGGGTTAATGATGGCAGGACAGTCTCTTGCTTGCCACTGATACAGGGCTTGGACAGTACTTCTACTGTAGTCAAGGATGCCTGACATTCAGGGTTTCCTGTCCCCTTCCCTAAAAAGTAGAAGTCTGTATGTCTAGCATGTGTGTCTAACATCTGACCTAATACAAAATTGTCTCATTTCCAGAGAGACTTAGGGAGACATCATTACAACATCTATGGCTCCTTTGGTTGATTACATATCAAGATGATCTCAAAATAAGTAAAATCGATTCTTCATACACTGCCCAGTATACTTGTTTGACATTTTTTCATACAAATGCCATGCTATTTTTAATTACTTCCTTGAAATGTACTGTCTGCTTTAGCAGTGTATGTATTTCCCTGCCAGGCAAGTAACCTTTCTCTTGTAAAGTGTTTTGAGGCTCCTTAGGTTAAACAGCAGTAGATAGAAATATATCCTCTATTAGCAACAACACGATAACCAAAAATTTTGATGGTTCTGTCCCGAAATACTACATTTGAAACTGAAGACCAGTTTTAGCAATAAATTTTACTTGTTAGGTGTTTGGGATTTAGTTCTTAGTGACAAGAAAGAAGAATCTTGGTGGACCTGACAAAAACACTGATGTTATCTTCTGCTGCCCCAGCACTGATGCTCTGTGTGGCCTCATATGAGTGGGGGGTCAGCAGAGGAGAAACATCCTCTGTTTCTCTTTGTCAATAATGTGTAGTCTCTTCCTTCTTCTGACCTGTTTCTTTTTCAGCATGGGAGAACTGGCTCATGCACTTCTGAGGCTGCAACCACTTCACACTCGTCTCTATAAGGTAAGAATTCTTGACTAAAGGAGTTAAAGCCATTTTTGTTTTTAAATTGTCCCAAGTAGGTCAAATAAATGATTTTAATCCTGCATTTATAGGAAAGAAACTGTAATTTAAGTAACAGTAGCACAGGAAACAGTAGTTTTCTGTTGATAAGTCACTAAGAGTCAGGGTTGATTCATACTTTTTCAATGTTTACTTTTATGTTCTTGATCAAATATATATAGACATGAAGTCTAGATTGAGATGTTGATACCTATGATACCTATTGATATTCTATGTCTGAATTTTGATTCAAAGTCTTCTCTACTGCTAATGAGGAATATGTTTTATATGTTTCATACCAGAATGAAAATATTAGAAATCTCGTATCAGTTTTCAAATAATGGGAATATAAGTTATGATCACTGATCACTGACAGAATCTCATATGGTGTTGTAGAGAACAGATTCAACATTAGAATGTTTCACAAATGAAACAAATTATTGGTCACAAATTATTGGTCAAATAACAGCAGCAAATGAAATCAGCATAATGCAAGCATTCTGCCAGGTTTCAACTGGAAATTGGCCTTTGTTCTGGTGCAAGACTCTCTCTATGGCATCATGTCTACTGAATTTTAAATGGGCCTTTCCAACTAATGGGATTTATAGTTTAAATTATAAACCAAGTTTAAAGTTAATAAGAAGTAGTAGAAACTGTTTTATTTACCACATTTCCTCAGTTATTTTTAATTACAACTTTGTTACAAAGTTTACAAAACTCAAATGAAGAAAAAAAAAAATTTGCCAATTCTGCATAGGTCTTCTAATAGTTTGGCTTTAAAGTGGATTGAGAAAGTGTACAAATTCATTGAGTATTCACATTCAGGCTTAATGATCCCCTGAAGAATTGCTGACCTTTATGAACAGACAGTGTCTATGTTGATTTCATAACTTCAGATAGAAAAAGCAGTACTAGAATAGACTCCTACACAGTTATTTTTGGTTTAATATTAAGATAAACTATTCAATATTCTCATCAGAACCTATTTACCACTTATTACTGTCTTGTAAGATTTGGGGTACCAGTTCCTACTGAATTTCTTTCTAGCTCTGTCAACATGAAATATGATGTACATCAACAATTTTTTTTAAAAATCAAACACTAAATATATTTACTTGGTTTCTTCAAAGTTGCAAGAATAATCTAAAAAAGTCTGTGAATCAAGTCTGTGAATCTCTGCACATGGAATTCTCTTCTGTTCCAACTGACAACTTCAGTTTCAGTCTCCTACAATTTCAAAATATAAACTATGATTTTCAAGAGTATCTGTTGTGGAGAGAAGTCTCATGCCAACTGTAAAAGAGCTTCAAAAGGCTGATTTTCTGAGGTCAAGTGCCTTGCATTTTTTAAAAAACAAGACCTTTCAGAGCTATTCTAGATTAGATGACTGAATACTTAAAATTACTTTCAAGACATGCCTGTCCTGTATAAAATAAAAAGGAAAAATCTTTTAAGTTCACCATCCTATTGACGGTTTGTCAGTAATGAGCTAAAGGATTCAACAGCTTCTCTTTTATCCTGATGCATGAACTCTAATGTGGCTTGAAGCATTGAAGTTAACAGGGATAATGGTCCCAAGCTATAATCTGCAATTCACCTAAAAAAATCTACAAAGAATAAGCAAAGAAAAAAAATCCTCCAAGTCATTTGAGCATTGCTATACTTAAAATAATGAACTAAGATCTGAACACACCTGCTAAATACTCTCAAAATATTTTGTAGTTTTTCCCCCCATGATGCTTACCTGCAGGTGGAGTATTGTGACTTGTCCTTATAAAGCACTGTGCTGTCTTACAGAGAACTTTAATGACACATCAAATTGGGATTGCAACTTCATTCAAATGCCATGCATGGAACATGATAATTTTTTTTTAAAGTTTTGTATTTTAATAGACTGATATAAAGGGGAAAACCAGACAAACTGTTGGGCACACATCTCAACTATTTTTTCAAACTGTACTGGTTGGTCTATTAGAAAACATTATACCTATCTGTAAAAATTTATCATGTTTAGGTCCTAAGACCATGACAGCCACAACCATACTGCAACTCCCAGCTGTGAGAGATACAGGAAAGTGAACTGCATTGACTTAAGTTTGTTTTTTGCCTTTTCATCTCTTCCAATATTAAGAAAAAGAGCATGAGCACTGGAAAACAAAACTCTCCCAACATACTGTTTTGCATATGAAACTTTTCCCTTATTTTCTAAAAGAACACATCACTCACTTCTAGCAAAGCAACAAACCTCATATTTTAAAAAGCTGGTGAAATCTATTACAATGGTTCCAGATTCTCTTTTCATCAGCTGACCTTAATATATTACAATCACTGGAAACCCTGCTATAGAAAAAACTCCTGAAGCTGAGATGTCATTGCAAAGAAAGCCCAGCATTCATGGGCCTAAACAAATGGCCTCTTGAAATTGTACTGAAAGGAGTTATTAAATGATACTGAACTTGACTTCTTCTGAATTACATATGCTAATAGGATGTGTTTTAAGTGACATTACCTGCACTTATCTTTTCAAAAATTGTTTTTTCTCTGTAGTGTGGTCAGATGTGTCCTATGCATGTGTCCTTGCTCTTCATGTTTGTAACACCTGTCACTGTTATTTTTATACAGTCTGAAAAGATGTAGGTACTCAGAAGAAATACAATAAGAACACAACACAGGTCTTACCAGGATTTCTTTTAAGCATATGTTCTGCTTCTATAGCTGTTATCTCTGAGACTGTGGTGAACACATGGGCACAATGTACAGATGCCCGTTCCATACAGTACCGGTGGTAAATCTGCCTCTCTCCTGCTTCCTTGTCAATGTCAAACTGGTGAAAAATAAAACAAAAAAGACACCTGTGTAACAATGCACATCAGACTTATTGCCACAAAGAAGGTCTCTCATGTTAAGCATGATTTCCCCAGGGAACAAAACCCATGTGATTATGCTATTGGTTTGTCTTTCTGTTTCGAACCACTTTATCAACTTCAAAGAGCTTTAGGGAGCAAGAGCAGTCTCAGTTCCTGCATGAAAAACAGCTCTTAAGAAAAATCACACATGTTCTTCAGAGCAGAAATCTTAATTACACATGATAAATAAGGTAGAAAGCTACATTTTGAACAATAACAGAACAAAAAATCATAATGATTGTTCAACTATTCTGTGTACCAAAGATGGGACAAGTCTTTAGCATATTGGGCAAACATGGGAATGGGGTACCACTGCACAGTCAAATCCATACAAGTTTTTTCAAATACACCTGTCTTTGTATTTAAAATATTTTTTTTAATTGCTAGTAAATAAATACCTGGCCAAATTTTATAAAATATTGTTCTTTTTTCTTCTTCTCACTAAGAATGAATTCTTTGTAAAATATACCTAAAAATTAAATTTCAGACATACTCACTAACTGTAGATTCACACCCTTCAAAATTACCCAGAGAATGGTCCATTAAAGGATTGTTCAAAGCACTATAGCTTATTTATTGGGAGCTTTTATTTCTTTGCATGAAAGCACATAACATATTTAACACATACACACACTGTTGCTTATTTCTTCATTGCTATTCATTTTTTCATCTCTGAAAATTTAGTTTGCACTTGTTTGTATGACTTTTGGCATGTTTTTTTCAAAAAGACACAATTCCACGTCTATCAGCAAATATAAATTTTGGAGTTGTCATGTTTCCTCTGCTCTTATTTTGCAGCAGTTTCCTCCACCAGCTTGGAGGTGGTAAAGCAAGATCTTGACCTTTGACTTCACTTATAGAGTGGAGTAAGAAACCTCACTGTGCACCTCTGAACAGGCTGGGTGAGTGGGGGGGGAAAAAAAAAAAAGCAGGCTGACTTCAGAAAATAAGCCTTAAACAAGTTGAAGGGCCAAGTTGAAGGGCAGGTTAAATGGAAAGTAATTGATGAGACAGTGCAGGAGACAAAGTTAGTCCACACAGTACCATACAAAGACAGCTGAGCTTACAGTGACAGTATTAGCTCCAGAATTAGAGGCATAATTGTGCATGGCACTATATTAAGCCAACACATGGTAATGCAGCAGAACACCAGTGAAGCTAATTTGCTCTTCACTCCCAAACCAATGTTTCTGCTCAGCTGTTGGCTCTGCTGTCCAAGTGCCTGCCTGCCTGCCCTGGCCCAGGTACCTCTGAACTATGTTCTGTAGCATTCACTTTCAAAACAAAATATCTGTGAGTTGCATCACGTTCACTTTTGTTTGTTTGCTGTTATCAGCAAAAGGGAACACCAGCAAAGCCAAAACCAAAAGCTGCATCAATAAAGAGAAAGCCAGATTAACTCTTTATGGAATCATTAGGCTGGAAAATACCCTTAAGATCATAAGTCCAACCATTTCTTCCCTCTGACTTTTAAAGATTGATTATTTCAATATCCACTTCTCTGTAAATATTCCACTGCTTCCAGTGAAAATTCCCTCCTACCCTGACTGTTAGAAATAAATTTGAATTTGCTGCAGCACAATTCTGAGGAAAAATTGCAGCTCGTTTTTGTTCTTTCTATGGATGTAACAATGAGCATAATGTTTCATTCATGTCTTAAGTTTTAAGGTGTTACAGGGCACAGTAAGTAATCACTGAACCTCTCAGCATGACAGTCTTGTTAAGACAACTAAAGGAAGATAATGCCAGTTATAGGATATGAGCATTGTGTTTTTCTTGGAAACAGTGAGCAGTCATAGAAGTAAGAAAAAGAAGTAATCCAAAGTAGACATTCCTACTTCAAACTTATGAGAAATTGCAAAGGATTTACAAAAGTACTAGAAGAATTATTTTAGTGGGAAAGGGGGACTCTACTAGCTATGTAAAAACTTCTCTGAAAGACACAAATTATTTGTCATAGTCTGCATACAATCTATAGATACTGATTCTAGACTATTCTTTCATAAAGAAAAAAAAGTATGATGAAAGTTAATGAAAGTAAACTAAGACAAATTCCAACTGGAATTAAAATACAGCATTTTTATGACTGCGTGACATCTTTGCAAAAATAATATAGATAACAAAGATTCTCCTTACCACTTGAACCCTACCCTCAAGAGTGGATAACATTTTTCTTAGTAGTTTGTATCTCTAATAAAAGGTACAGGTTTGATGCATGAATTTTTAGTTGAAGATTTTAGGCAGAAAATGAAACTCTCTCTTTTAGTCTTTAAAAGGAGGGGCACATAGTTCAGAAGGTGATTCTGCAGTGGAATCAGGAACAGTCAGAAATAGGTGTGAAGTCCAAATTCCTTATCTACCAAAAGGTAGAATGGAAAGATCTTCACTTGAGTACAATCTGTACACGGACAGCCATGATCTTAATTATGTAAGTATTACTCTTTTCAAAACCAACTTTACATCAAATTCAACTGCCATTGGTAGTTATCTTGTGCAAACAGAACTTTCATTCTGGTACATCTCTGCCATGCCAAATAAGAATGAAATTTACACTTCCTGCCTTAAGTCAGATTTCCAGTCCCTGCTTTACTAACAAAGTGGATCAGCTTTGCGTAACACCAAGCTCAGTGACAGCCCTGACAGTGCTGTACTAAGTGCAATGAGAGCTTGTGCACCCATAGTGTCAGCATAAAAGCTCTTTACTATTCATTTTCATTGGGATTTTTAGTACCTTTTCCTTTTAGACCTCTTGGGATAGAATTCTTCACCTGTTTGCAAAGTAGGTGCCATTGAGCTTGTTTGGGCTGAATGTAAAATGTTGCTTTGTCTAAATGAAGGTGTTACACATGGGCAGGGAAACCTTATATAAGGAAAAATGCAGTGAAGAATGACACTAGTTTCCTTTTTTTATCCTTACAGAACTTCTTCCATTATGAATCAAGTTCATTTTTTAGTAAGAAGCATCTGAAGCTGAAGTATACAAACTTCTCCATTATACCAGTTTAGGTCCACAAAATCATTTCAGATCATCTCTCAAGTGAAATTCCAGGGTAGATAATTTTCCAAAAAGGCTACTCCTGATACAGCCTATCTATTCATCTATGAACTAGTCTGGATTATCAGTGTCTCAGCCAATTTATGAAAAGTGTTGGTCTATTTAAAACTATAGAGGGGTGAGACAAAAGAAAACAAACCACAAAGCAATGACCAGCCAACCCCAAAATACCCTAAATAAGCCAGTTCACTTAAACAATGGGGTAAACAGTTAAAAATTAATATCCTAGCATCTGGATTAGCTCTGTTGGTTCACTTTATCTTGGCAACAAATATAACCTTATTTGTACCAGTGTAAAAGCAACACTAGATATGGGGATAATGGAAAAAAATGCATCATTAGTTGGACCACTTAGATCTGCAACACTTCTTGAGCATAGTTAAATCTATGATAGTATCTCTGTTGGGAATTAAGCTTATAATATTCCTTGCTTGATACTGAAATTACAAAGGGTTAACTGGAAGAGTTAAGTAAGCAGAAGTAAGAAGCCAGTAACCTGTAGACAGGCTTAGCAGCCTTTTACCCAGGGTTCTTCAGATGCTTTTAAGTGTATAAAATATCACACACAATCAGTTACCATGCAAGTCATCTTCTCTTTTGTTCTTTTTGTTTTCCCTGCCTCTATCCCTTCCTACAGAGTCATAGTGATTGAAATGAATTTAGGAACTAAAACATACACTGATTAACATGGTTATTGCTTCAGGGTTCCTTAGCTCATCTGCTGTTTGTTACATGCTGGTGAGGACACAACAGCATTACTTGTGGTGTTCCCTGTGCTCCTGTGCACACTGTTAGAGTTTAACACCCAGGTTTCCACTGAAGCAGAGGCACCTAAATTTCTCCCAGGACAGATGAAATGAGATAAGACTGCAAGAATGTAAGACTTATACAGCATTGCTGTATGAGATTATAAAAGAAGCAGGATCCTGTCTCTGAGGCAAAGAGTAGATGTCTCATAAGAGGTCAGGAGTCAGACAACATTGCAGATATTACATGCATATAGCACCCTCCTTCCCTTCCAGTCATCTGTGACTCTAATTTGCTAGGTCAACTAGATTTCAGTCCCCCAGGAAATGTCCTCTTGCACCTCACAGGTTGACATATGCCCCCAGCTCACAAAACAAAAAGTTCTGGTAGCCTCCAGTTGAGGCCTTTACATGATTTAGGGAGTCCATAAAAATACACCCATCACAGTGTGATAACCTTTCACTAAGTCATTCTTAACTTTTTCCCAAAAAACTAATAAGCCTCAAGGTCAAGTTTTCATGAGTCCAGTGTTTGTGAGGACTGACAGAAGACCACATCGAGCCTTCCTTTCCAGTTTTACCACCTGACAGGGGCTGGTGACTTCAGTTCTTTGCTCAAAGAAGTGCTAGAGAAAAAACATCAACCACCCTGCACTGCACAGCCCTTTGCCCAATGACTGATATTGATGTTCATTCCAAACAGGTTGGGACTTGGGCCAAAGTCTTCTCTGGTCTAAAGCTACTGACCTCACTGGCTTGCTTCAGAGGACATGTTTGGACTTTGTAAACTTGTGCCAAATGGAACCTACTGTGTTTTGCCAGGAAGGTGAATTAAGTGTATTTTTTTTTTCCTCTGGATTCCACAGTGGAAAACATCATTGTGATCCTTTATCTTTCATAAGAGATCTTTCACCTCATCCTGTATTTTCTGTTCCTTCTTATCTACAGGGGTGTTTTAAGACTGACATGGAAGAGGGCACATGCAGTGGGTGTGCAGAGCAAGCAGGGCTGATGGACAGTGTAGGACAAACTGCAAATGTCCAACAGTGCCAGGACTAACAGGGAACACTATGGGGAGGAACAGCACATGAGTCACACACACCAAGGGCACTGTGAAAGGAAAGAGAGAGAAAAGATTGTGAAGATGTCAGGCAACTATCTTTTATCAGTCATGTCATGTCATGGTTTGCCTGTGGATCCCACTGTTAAATCCTTCAACACTGCAGAAAAGCACTTGGCCACTGAAGGCTGAGTAGAGCTGTCCCTAGCAGGTGTTCCAAGTCAGCTTTTTGCAGCCTTTGTTGGGAACTGGAAAAGGGAATGTGAGGTTTCTGTTAAAGAAGTTGTGAATGCTTGATCTGCTGTGGGCACAATTAGGCCATGCCTTTTCCTTCTGCACTGCAACCATTTGTCTGTGACAGCTGGCACAGCACAACACTACAGCTGCATATTTCACACCCATTTCAGCTCCTCTGCTTAAACCTGGTGGAAATTGTGTTTTCACTATGAAATGCTGATCAAAAGTGAGAAAGTCAAGTCAACTACTACTATGCTTTAAAAGCAGAAAAGCATGCAATAGAAACAGGAAAACCAGTGATTCTGCCTTCAGATGGGAGGGGATGACACATCCAAAAAATATATTGTCCCATTTAAAGATTAAACATTAAGCAGCCAAGAAGAATCTTTTCTAAGTGGATAAAATGTTTGATTGACTTTAATAGTTTACTTTTAGAAGAGAGCAAGAAGAAAAGCCTCTGAGGAGTTACCTACTTGTATTATTTAATTACTGTACTCCAGAACAATCTTTTTGTGTTTCTCAATGGACTTTCAGGTGGTTGACCTTTTTATAGCCAAAGGAGCCCTTATTAGGACACCTGATCTCTCATTAAAATTTAGCTTTGTCAGCAAAAGCTTTAGCACACGATAAGCATGTTAGATAGTAGCATAAAAGCTTGGCATAATTTCCTCTATTAGTACCTTTAAATATCTCCCAACAGAGGGATTAAAGCATTAAGGCATAAAAAACAAGTTTCCTCCCTTAAATATTGTTTACAGCAGTAAGATCATTACTTTTCCTTTTGAGTACACCAACAAGGGTGAGGGCCCAGAGTTAGAATGAAGGGGAAAAATGGCTGCTTTTGAGAAAACCAGACTATTTTGCCAGACTACTTGTAGCTCACCAAGCTAAATAAAATACAAAATTTTTAGAATTTCCTTTAGAAAAGGAAGGCAAGGCTCTGTATTTTTTAGTATTTTAGTATTTTTAACAGCAGTTTGTAAAACAATCAGCATGATTTTATTATTATTATTCTCATTTTAAATGCCTCTTCCCTTTTTATTTTTTTTTTTAACTATAGTTTCCTTACTAAAAAATTCTGAATAAGAATGCAAAGCTGAATGAATAAAGTTACTGATGAAAAGTCCCTACTTTCTCAAGCATTAAACCTGAAGCTACATGGGTTTAGGTCTTTTAATCTAGTTCTGTCCAGAGAAAAATAATTTCAAGTGATGCTCTAGTTAGATTTTGCATATCTATAAGGAGAACACGAGGGAGTAGAAATATCTGGACTCCTGAAACAGCATAACTGGGTTATTCACACTGCTTCATTAACAAAGGTATCTAATATGGGAGGTTAGTTTTCCTAAGTGATAGATGGAGACAGATCTTTCAGATGGTAAGCTGAGGATGTTTGCATTACACTGATCATGAAGAGGCCAGTGGAGTTCCACTGGTGATACAGGGAGCCTTGGACTTGTGTTAGTAACCACATATTGGGCAGAGAAAACACTAGAATGCTGCAACCTACATGCATATGAATAAATGAGGGGACTTAGTCTTTTACTCTTAGCATGGTCAGTACATTCAGTAATTGCCTTTGGTGGAAAATAAAGAAATAAGACAACTATGGTGAAAGACACCTTCTTTGGAGTATAAGGGGAGATATATTCTGCACTTCTGAATATAGTCACTAGCACACTACTTCTTGGGCTTTGTCTTCAGAAGACACTTCTACAGAGTGTCATGTGTTCAACATTCAACTGAAAATTGCCAATATTTTTTTTTTCACTGATTTTAGCCAAAGAAATGCATGCACAGTGAATAAGGCAGTGGTTTTATCCTTTTAACTATCTCTGCCCTTGGCAAGTGCTAGAATTCAAAAATGTCTTGAACTCAGGTTGTCTGTAAGTATATTAGAAATCCCAGACCATGTAAAGTACCTCTGCTGAAGGCAGTGCTAAAGACATCTGGGTTCTTGAAATGTTGGTTTGTGTTGTGCTTTGAGTGGAAAGAGAACAGTGAAAACTAAAACCACTAGATTACAGAAATTCCAAGAAACAGGTGTGGGTCTTTTGAACTTGTAAAATACTTCTTACATTTGCCAGTTACAGATTAAGCCTAGGCTGAAAAACTTGAAAGTAGAAGGATTTATTATAATTTGGAAGAATTAAGAAATAAGATGGGGAAATGAAAAATAAAACATTTATTAGAATTCCAGTGTAATTTTCAGCAAGAGGGCTACTGGCTATTTTTTCTACTTTCTACTTTCATCTACTTTCATTCTTAGGCCTTTCATTAAGAAAAAGTGTCAGATGATTACTACATCTGAACAGGTTTTATATTCACTAGTTACATTGCTAATAGTAACTCCCAAACCATAGCTGTCACCTCAAGCAATGGATGCCTTTTCTGAACATGAAGGCAAAGATTCTCAAGCACGTTTGACTTGCAGTGAAGCCTGGGCCCGTGACTGCCCTTGATTTTGAAAAATATTTTAGACCACTGCAAAGAAGCTTAAGAATCTCAGTTGGCAATCCCTCACTGCTACAATTTTAGTCTAAATATCAGTGGATTGGATTAAGGTACTGATTTGACAGAAAGCTGAATTAGTTCCAGTACTCTGTAGTGCAAATCTGGTAAATTCAAGTTCTCTGAAGGCAGTGCAAGTATTCTAGACCCCCAAGTATTCTAGAGCTCTAACACTTGTCATCTGACACCAAAACAAAGGTGTTCATGCCAAGACACCTCATGGTATTCCAGATACAATTTCTTGTGCTCTGGAACTGACAACCTATCACTTAGATGTGGGTCCATCACAGAAAATATAATATATGGTGTAGCACAGTAAACAGAAAAGGAGCCAGGAGCTGATTAATTGAAAAAAAGAAAAGGAAGGAAGGAATAAAAAAAAATGTTCCTTACCTGGTCAAGGTTGTTGTAAAAATCTATACTGGCTGCACACAGGTATCTCCCAAGTAGAGTTGCATGGGTAGTAAAAATTGTGGCAACAGGCAATTTCTGAGATCGAGACAATATTAAACCCACTCCTGCCTGCCACTCATGGAAGTGGGCAATTATGTTGGGCTTGTTGTCAAACTGAGAGGAAAGCTGAAAATAATTAGAAACAACATATATGAAATACACATTGTCCTGCCCCAGAAACCAACTTGTGCATGACTGCTTCTGTGTGCTCCCTTTCTTTCATATGGCAAAGCAGTACAGCATTTTAAGTGGTTGTGTCTTGGTTCCCATCAGCCCTTATCCCAAGGAGCACATGCTCCTCACTAGTGCTTCAGAGAAATATCCTTTTTAGAGTCTTGGGGAGCTCTGGCAAGAACAGTCACTCTTCTTTCTTGTACATTGCTCTTCTGTTGTTGAAATTCTTGTTTGGCTGAGGAAACCATATGACAGAGATGATTGTGCAGATTAAGATCTCTCTCTCCAAGCAGGCTGTGGTAGACTGACATGTGAAGTCACAGTGCTATCACTAATTCTTTTTGTCTATGTTCCCTGTGCAAGGTAGTATATAATTGCTGAGATATGGCTTGACTGGCTGCAAGGACAGTTTTTGAATGCAATGACTCTGCTATCATAGCAGAGAGAAAAGGAGTTCACACGTGAAGAGCATCCAGTGACAAATAAGGGAATTGAGAAGAAGGAGAGGAGGAAGGTGACAGTAAAGACACAGCAGATTTCCCACTGGGCACTCTCCTCCTTTCTCCCAGAAAAATTTAGCTAAATGACCACTTGAATTCTAAATGCAAATTTGATCACCAGGTATCAACTTTCTTAAATCATAGTTTTCAAACTGGAGAATAAGAACGACATTCCAAAGCTTTTTTGCCCTGATGACAAGATTGAAATTTGAAAATCTCTAGATTTATAAACTGTACCTCTTTTAAAAAGCAGGCTGTTAATGATCCAAAGATCACAGCATCGTTGGCTTCTCGGTCATGAAAAGGGATCCCTATGTTGCTGACCTCCCAAAATTCACCTTTCCACTTGTCCAGATTGCAGGCTGCTGATCCTATATCAAACAGTAAGACATATGGGCTGCCCTCTATCAGCCATCTTCCAAAGAAGACCTGTGGGAAAGAAGCAAGGACAGAAGCAGAAAATTCTAAAGTGAATGCAAAGGTGTTCCAGCCATCAAATTTTAATTTTTTTACAAAAAGTATATAAGATCACAGCTCTACATACAAAGAATTTGTGGTTTTCCTTGCAAAGTACTCTGGATCAGATGCAGAAGTAAAAGGAAACTACAATCACTAGGAACATTTTGTTTCTAAGATTTCCTTTTTAGATTTTCATTGCAACGTTAACATTTTTTCATGAAAAAAGCTTAAGACTCTACTTAGTTGAATAATGAGGTCTTATGTTCTTACTGAAGTACCTATGCCATTTTTATTCTTATTTTATAATTATTATTTTCTTTTGGTCAGATTTATCATCAATCTTTCACCATTTATACTAGATTAGTGGTGACAGATTTTTAGTGTTTGGGACCTGGGTCATAGTATTCTTTTTGTTAGAAAAGACCTTTAAAATCATCAAGTCCAACCACTAACCTAGCACTCTCATGCCACAACTAAACCACATCCCTAAGCATCACATCTATCATGACTTTTCCTCATTCTGCCCAAGCAGTGCAATTGATGCCCTCTGGCAGAGTGGAAGAATAAATTAGAAGATGTAATAATAGCCTAAAAATACTGCTTTCCTGCACTGGTGTTGGTAAATGTCTTTAAGAGCTCCATTGATATAACTTACCTGCCCAGCTAGGGGAGTGGGTTGAACTGCCATAAGGCAATACAACACAGCTGGGCCAACACTGCAGATTGTACAGTGTACAAAAATAATTGTCAAATTATTTTACATTAATTACACAATCAAAAAAATTAAAAAAGCTATAGGAAAAGATGGAGTCAATACAGGAAGGCTAGTGGAGTTTATACCCCATGTAGAAGAACCTCCTATGTCACTGTTGAATCTCTTTTCTTTCATCAAGCCCAGGGGTTGAACCCAGCCCTGACACTTGAACGGACTGAAGAAAGGTGAAGTTTGCAAACAATGAAATGAAAGCTCTTGGACCCATTTGCACAAAAAAAAAAAAAAAAAAAAAAAAAAAGAAATCAAACCAACGAAACAACAAACAAAATGAAACAAAAACCCCAACAACTCAGGGTATAACAAATACAGCTATGTAAAGGACATTCAGCTCCTTACATACTCATTTCAGGCTATCCAGTTTTCTTATTTAGGAAAATGAGGTTAAAGAGCAGGGAGTTTGTGGGAAGCCAGACTTCATCCGAATTTGGAGACAGGCTGTAGCAAGGAACACACCTGACCTGAGAAGTTTGGAAGCATTCCTAGGTCCCCTGGTTTAAAGGGATCCATTGTGATGCATAAGCAAAATCCAGACATAAATGTTAATAGGATAAGCAGAGCTCCTGGAGACCAGGACGTCATTATTAGAGATCACAACTACACTTGACGTACCTGGGACAGATTTACTGCTTTTACTGCTATATATGAATAATCTAGCAGCACAATGAATGTTAGGCTGGCAGAGTTGGCTGACTAAATTTAATATCTTGCTAGAACAGTATGAAGTGTATAGATATAGCATTGCCATTAATCTGCCTCACAGATCTTGAGCTGTTTTCCAAAGGAGTGTTACACAGCCTGCAGAGACATCTTTTTGTAAGCAACAGGGGCAACATGGAAAACTTGCATCAATCACTTATGAAAATCTGATTAGAAATAAGAAATGGCAGAGTAGACCTTCTACTATGAGCTTCAGCCTGAATAATGCAAACATCACACAATGTTACTGTCCAAAGTTACTTTCCCAAGCAGTGGCACGTATACACCCAACAACACACTTTCACAGAATAAGCAATAGGGCATTATATCCTAATAAAAGCAGAACTGCTGTTAAAAGGGAGATAACACATCACCAGTGCTACAGCCAGTGGCAGTCCAAGTTTATTTATTTCTCCATTAAAATGTCCTTCTATTGCTCCTCAGTAATAGAAGCTTGTACAAATGCTTCCTTGCTGCTGCCTCTGACAAAGACTTTCAAGAAAGGTCAGATTCAGCATGTGTTACATTCCATACATTTTTCTGTAATCAATTGCTGTAAAGGCTGCAGCTGCTTGCACCTTAGTAGCTTGCCCATCAACACAGTAGATTCTATTCCTTTCAGCAGATCACCTTTATAGGAAGAAGTTTATTCCTAGTTTATTACTGGAGAAACTGAGTCACAAAGAGGCTATGGGGTCTGACTGAGATCACACAGGAAAAAAAATGTTTAAAAATTGTGTAGGAAACACAGATGAACTCACTCCTTGTACCATGGTTTAACCTCTGTTCCTAGGGGACAGACAGCTAAGTTGCACTGATCTGAGGAAGCAGATTATTCATCAGTTGGGTGTTTTCATCAAGCCCACCTGTGGTTTGTCCCTCTCTGGCTTTCAACCCAGTATAATGCTACAGAAGAAAACCCTTGAGCTAGTGGAATGCTTTTCCTTCTCCAGCACAAGAATGCCAAATGTAATGTAAAGGTTCTGTCAAAGTAAGGCCATATGATACCTACTAAAATCTCACTGTATTTAGAGACTGGATAAAGTCATTAATCCAATTAAGTAGGCTTGCAGATAAACAACTGTTAACACCTGTAATTGGATAAACTGCATTCTTCCTCAAAAATAACCTTTAATGAATCGACTCTGCTGTTCTAATGGTGGATTCTGAGCCTTTCCCTTTGTGACATTGACCAGGACTGCTGTGTCAAGGGGAACTGCAAGAGCATTAACCAAAACTGTAATCTCCTCAGAGTCAGCTTTGTTGCCCTGGGAGGAAATAGCACATCTTATTTACCTGACACCCTTGGCTTTTCATGGTGTCCATTGCCTTCTTAACTGCAGGATTTGGAGGCTCACATACTTCCACCTGAGTCTTCAAATTGTGCTCAAAATAGGGACCAAGCAGAAAATAATTTTCACCCCATTCATCTGCTGTAATTTTGGCTTTTGTCTGGATCACAGTGTAAATGCCTCCCACTGCAAAAGAAGATCACAAAGAACAAAAAGTAGAAAAGGGCCACAAAGCTCTGTAATAAGCTCCAACCCACTGGTGAATCAGATACAACTCCAGTTAAATCACTTCACATGCTCAGATTTTATTTGAAACCCAGACTCTATCCAATAAACAGAAGTTCAGTCTCTTAAATGGGACTAGAGCTTCACCATTCAATCTAGGAGTATGCACTGTGAGCAGATCATGTGTAATTCTTCAATGACAATTTATCACTGCTTACTGCTGGGTGACTGGATATAGCTTCCATCAATTTCCCCTCTAATCTCAAATAGAGCTTTGTATCCTTAACTGTTATATTTATCTAATCTGTGAGTTTTAAAAATTTACATTAGGTGTTTGAAGTCACACCACAAGTGTTCAACCAATGTAATGTTTCATCCTTATTTCCTTTTTTTTTTTTTTTGACTTATAATTTTCACATTGTGAAAATGTGAAATTGTGAGTTTCAAAACCTGGGGTTCATGCTTCCACTCTTCCATGACTGATCTTGAGTCTACTGCATCCCAGCTACAATCTTCTGCTTTTCTAATGCTGCAGATATAATTTTCAAGTATATTTTTTGTGGTATGGAAATACCTGTGGGGAGAACTAAGCTGGTACTTCCAGCTTGTTTCACACAAGCAAACTGAATTAAAGGTGAGGACTGATGGATTTCACTGACTACTGACTATAAAAATGTTTTAAAACCAACATCCTCAAAGCCAAAGGTATGCAGGATTCACCTGGCTGCTCTTCCTCACAGTTTTCCATAGGTGGCCCCATAATCACCCATTGGCAGGGCAGCACAGCAAAACCCCCTTTGCCACAGGACCCGTGGTGCCAGACAGTGGGAATTCTACCACCACAAACTCAGAAGAGCACCAGTGCATGCTTGAATTCAGCAAGTGCAAGAGAAGGTAAGGGAAAAGAAAATCAGGGGTTAGACAGCTACTGGACATCAGAGAGAAATATAGCACAGCTCCAGTGGTTTTAAAGCATAGGAATATAAATGAAGCTCAACAGCTACAAGCAATCAACAAAGGAAGCAACAGGAAGGGAAACAGTGTTCCTACTTAGAAATTTCACCCGCCACTGAATCAGAAATCATCTGGTAATATTCCAGGCAAGAAGGCTGTGCTATGCCTGCAGTGGTGACATCAAGATGACACAAGAAATCAGCACTGCAAGTTGCCAGTGACTGTCAGCAAGTACTCCAGGCTTACATTTTAAAAGGTACTGAGGCACCCAGAGGTGACAATGCACTTCATCCAACTGCACAGGGTACAAATCTTCAGAGGTTACCTGACTGTCCTTAAAAATATGCAGCAAATGACCACCATTTAGAGTAAAGCACCATTTTAAATTAAACTGTCATCTGACAACTGCAGAAAGCCTCCTGCCAAGCCTGGTACCTTGCAGGCCTGAGGAACTGGATGACATAACCATGTTTTTAGTTGAGCTCATAGAAAAGAAATTGTGCACTTAAAATCCTTTTCTTTAGAAAAGTCCTATTGGTTTTGCATGCTTGAAGGGTCCCTAGCCCTACTATTTCTATGTCAAAATGTCTCAGGATTCTAGATATTTTACAAAGAAAAACAAATGCAGTTCCAATCTCTCAGCTTGCTAAGTGGAATTATAACAATAAATTTTTACCCTATCTAGTAAGTCAAGACCCAAGGTGACAAGAATCTTACAGGTGTATGTTCCTCTAAGCTCACAAATCAAGATTTTTAAATTTTAAGTTTAATAATTTTAAAATATCCTTGATAGAGAAAAAAAAAAAATATTATTTTTTTAAAAACTTTTTCTCATTTCCACTAGAAGAAAATAGTTAAAAAGGAAATCAACAATAAATCTTTTCCCCCACTTAATTCCTTTACACTCTCCCTCTGTTCCCAGCAAAAAAACAAGCTGGCATGGGAGAGAGGACTAAAACATTTTGGATAGGATTTTGTTCATTTCAGAGAAGTTTGACTCTTTAGTGACCTCTTTTAAAAAAAAAAGAAGTTGAAAACAAAATCTTTTCTCAGAAAATATTTCACAGAACTATATTTACAAGTTTGACTGTTTTCATATACATAACTTCTTTAGACAAATTTGTAGTAGTGGTAATCTGCATCTCCCCAGCCATTCTCTTCTTTCATCCTTTTAAGTCCTGATGCACTATTTCTTTTGTATATTTAAAATCCAAGTAGCAGTTAGAGCCCTCCTGGATAGCTATCAGAACTATCCAAATAAATAAAAAGTCTCTGAGTTAACAACAGTCTCCCAATACCATACCACTACTGAGGACAACCTTAGGCCAAACTGGAAATTTAATGATGCAACTGGAGATGTTTGCAGACTACAGCTCTTTCTGCTGAAAACATTTACATGGAAAGATTAATTGCCAATGGGTTTTTTTGTTTTTGGGTTTTTTTTTTTCTGACAAAAAAGGGTCTACAACTTCCAGGATAACAAAGGAAACCTGCTGACAAAAATGTCTTCTGGAAGGGCAACTCTTTGAGCATGGAACTGCCATCTCAAAACTGCTTGAGATACTCATTGTTCATTTTACTTGTTCTCCCACCCAGCTGACATTTGCAGAGGGTCAGAGAGAAGGCACAGCAGAAACCAAACAGGAAGAAGAGTTATAGAAAGTGAAGCTATGCAAGCCAGACTTGTATAAGAGGAGACTTTCAGTGATTGGTGCAAGAGCTCCTCCTCACACACCTTTGCTACAGAGAGAGAGAGAAAGAGGATTAAGGTGCTCCTGGGGCTCTTCAGCTTCTTTGCTATGGCCTGACCAGGCCACTCTTGGAAGAACTAAAGATTTCCAGAGGACCATGGCTACCATGGAATCCAATAGAGCAGTGGGACCCCAGGCCCAGGATTAAATCTGACTTCATTGCCACAATTATTGGTTATAGCAACTATCCTGTCACCTCTTCTCCTCAGAATGTATCTCTGATCTATAGAGATGGGACAAAATTGGGCTTGAACTTATTTTTTTCTAATGTTTGGTTGGAATTTTATCACTTGCCTGGTAAATTATCTAGAAACCATTTTTAGAGTAAGGTTGTAAAATGTGCCAGGTGAAAAAAACCCCAGCATCTTCAGAGAGCAGATGTTTTTCATGTCTTTTCACTACATTTGTGGCCAGTATTCCTCAGAAGACAGAAGTTCTCTGAATTCTGTGAAATTCAGGCATTCCAAATTTAGTCTGAAACAATAATGACACTGTGAAATTTATGAAACAGATGTCCACAACACAGAAGCTATTTCTTTGTGCATCACCCTCAATGCACAAGATTTCATTTGAGATTGACTTTATGTATGGCTCCACTCTGGAGATGCACAAGGCTTTGATGCTGTGCTTATGCCAAATTTATGCCAGCACATCCCTACTTTATGAGGTGTGTTAGTTCAGGTGTGTCAGGTTACATGATTCACCTTCTCCCAATAAGCTCTCATCATGGAAGGATGTTTAATGCAGAGGGGGTGAAATGCTGGTCCTACTGACTTCAGTGGATTCAGGATTTAATTTCCAAGAGTCCAGATTTTTACCAGAGAAACTGTATATAGAACTCTTCTCAAAGGTTTGTTTTTAGCAGCCTTCATTTCAGCAGGCATGGAAAAAACATTTAAGACTCATCTACCATTGTCTCTTGAGCCAATCTGTTCACAGCTGAATGCTGATACAAACTGGCTGTTTGCCCAGCCTTTAAAGCATTCTTCTATTTTCTATCCAAAAGCTGCAAGAATTACAGCAGGAGATACTCATCTAAATATTACTGGAATAATTTTAAAGACATCTTTATAGAGCACAGACCAGACTTTGAACATGTTCAGCCCTTCTCATTAATTTATCAGTCAACCCACTAAGCTACAGCTAACTGTAATTGTAACTTAGAAAATTAAGACTTCTCCCCCATACTCAGATTAAATATCTAAATTTTCAATGGGAAAGATGTCCAGGACTGTTGCCATTATTCCTGCAATGGCCTTTGGCTGCTACCTGTTCACAATTTCTACCTGTGAGGCTTTGAACATAAGCTTGTAGCCACTTGGTTTGTGCTCTTGTCCTTAAAGTTTTTATTGGTCTTCATGTTATGGGGGAAAGAAAACCACTCTTCCTTTCCAACATGCACATACAGACAAGCAGACCTGGTTTACTGGAGAACAGTGGCCAGGAGGGGTGGAAAAGAGTGAAAAAAAAGCTAAGCTGCCCCAAGATTACTATCAGATCATGTGTCACTGCAGTTCACTAGTCCTGTGTCTGCCTGCTTTTTTTCCTCTTTCTGCTACAGAAACACACAGTATGGGTCTTGCTCATCAGCCAAGAGTCAAACACAGTGAGGAAAATCTTGCAAAACAAACTACATTTTTCTAATTTCTTTGGAAGGCTACTTTCAATGCAAAATTATTTCAATGTTGTTTTTGATTTAGGTGGCAAGTTCCTTTTAACAAGGAGAGTGGCACCAGCAAACAGATCATTTTATTTCTCATTCTCTCCTTCAGCTACCTTGACTTTCCTTACTCCAGAGTAAAAAAAAAGAGTTGCCAGTCCTTTCCAACAGGAAACTGAATTCATACAACTGACTTGTCCTTCCCTCATGCCTTAGAACCAACTAGAACCATCTCCAGCTCAGGGAAACCCCAGTAAATGCTAGCTCTGCATGGGCAGCCTGACACATGAAGCTTCTCTCACAATACATAATAATAATAATAATTCCTCAGTCTCTGAAGCAGAATATATTTGAGAGGTTCAGAAGACATCTCAGCACCTGTAAAATGCACTATTTACAGGTGTGGGCATAGATAGCCATCTCTGAGCTCTGACAGGGAAGATGACATTCAGCCTTATTGTCACTGTCACAGAGAAATGGAGGAGCCAGTAAGAAGCAGCATGGTTCAACAAGGAAATGAACCTTTAGCCAAGCTCCTAGCATGGCACACAAAGCTAATAGAAAGACAAATGTGCACCAGGCAATATACCCAGCTAAAGCTTATCTTTTCCTCTAGGAATATACATGGCAACATTAAAACTAAAACCACGTTAGCAGTACTAAATCTTTGTGGGGTCAGCCTTAGTCAAATAAATGGTTCTTCTGCTAAAGGAGGCAGGAAAAATACAGTGTAAGCTATTATTTCCTAAGCCTATAGATCTTCTGGGATGTATATCCTTCTGTATTTTGTTAGCTAGTCTCTATCCTAAGTAATACAGGGCCCTAACATTTTCCAAAAACTGTTTTAAAAAGTTAGGTCAACAGGGAGCAATATCTCAACATGTGATTTAGTTATTCAATTACCTGGAAAATACAGAAAAAAACCTGTCAGTATCAAGAATTTCCCAGAAAAAATAAGCTGAAATAGGCTTATTAGAGAGTTTTTGCACAGAAGTATTGCAAGATATCTGTAACCAGTGAGTCCAGATGACTCAGAAATATATAGTTCAGAGATGTAGACAAGAACACCTTAATTTTCTAGATTCCTACTGCCATCTGCTTGCCAGTGCCTTAAGTTACCATGAACACTGCAAAACTAAATGCTGCATGCTCAAAATTCTGATCATAGTAAAGTCCCTCAAAAAGTTTGACTGAAGCTACTGAAAAATAAACCCACAGGGATCTGAAGTGCAAAAGTTACTCTGTACTACCTCTGTGTACTGATAATACTCACTCCCCCTGTGAAAAGGAATGTAAAAGCCTGCAGCTTAAATAACAGAAGCTACCACAAAATATGAATTTCAGTTTCACCTTGGGGCTAAACCCTATCACTGTCTGTTCCTTTCACACACATTTCCCCTTTAGAGTTAAAATCTTAACAGATTATAGATCCTCTCTCCTGACTAATCTATTTATCTGTCAGCAAAGTAAGACAGATGAGGTCAATCATTTACTCATATTAATTCACTTTCATGGCAAAAATAGAGCAGATCACCCCTTGGTGAACAGCACCTAGCATCTGATGAATTAGAAATGGAAGCAGAAAGATTTTTGCATAAAAAGCAGCATGCACTCAGCCTGACAAGCTTCCTGCAGTGAATGGATTTTCTATCTGTACACGTGCACAAAGCATGAAGTCCCTGTCAGGCCCCACCTGTGTTTGCAAAGGCCAGTCAAAAAGGGTTTCAGCTGGTCATTGACCTCTGGTTTTTGATCAGTGGCTTCAATTCAGCTATGCTTATTTCTATCTGTTTCAAATTTGGCCTCTTCTCCACACTGCTCTTGAAGGCTGAGGGAGACTGCTAAACTGCTCCAGGTCCAATGTCTGTTTCATGTGTTTTCATGTAGGGCAGGTAAAATACAAATATTTACAAAGTAACATCTATAAATCTATACATCAGCACATCCAGTAATAACATTTAGATGTTTGTTTAAACAACATAAATGGTGTTGAAACATGTAAAGACACGCAGAGGTCCCTGTTAGAGGCTCATTCCACACAAGCACAGGAAGATGCAGCCCATGCCCAGCACACACAATTACACACAAATGCCACATGCACTCCTTCCAGTACAACAATTTTGCAGCCCACTTTTCCCCAATCTCCCCTTAATGCCCTCCTTAACAAAGCCCTTCACCCCTCCCTCTGCTCCCACAAAACCAGCAAAATTAACTCTAAGAGTGTTGTACAAACCTTTGTTGGTAACTTCCCAAGAAACTTCAAAGAGCAACAAATCCTCCACTGGTAGTTCTTCATCCTCCCACTGAGGAAGCCCATTAAGAGAGGTCATGGATAGTGATCTAGCCAGTGGCATTATCTTCAGCCCTTGAATGCTCACCACTGACCACAGCAGTCAGCAAATGTCCAGTTAATGTGGCAAGTTCTCCGCAGTTCTGGTTAGAGCAGTCTGCTGGCGTTCTGTGCTCCAAGAAGAAAATTATTCAGATAGCTGGGAGCTAATGAGTTTAAACTGTCTGACCACCTGCATTAAATTGGCTCAATGAAATCCTCAGGGCTTGAGAAGCAGCTGCTGGTAAAGGTAAGAATCTAAGACTGACCTGAGAAAGGTCTTGACTGGTTTGGAGCCAGGATTCTTTCTTCTCTTAGAGAAAGATAAAAATTGGGTTTGAGGTCCTTGGCCACAGCTCTCAGTACCTGCCACCTCAGAGACAACTGAAACTCAGCAGTTGTAAATTCAGTACTGCCCTGAGCAAACTCCAAAGGAGGACTCTTAGTTCACCACCTATCTGAGTCCAGCCTCTGAGTCCTCCCCTCAAGCTACACCCTCCCATTTACAGCTGAGGACCTTCTCTAGCTGGTGGCCACTTACCAGCTGGGTTAGTAGACTCATTCTCCATGAATGTCTTAGATTACTTGCCAGGTTAAATGCTGTTACCAATTCTTGATCAGTTCATTGGTCTGGAAGCACTAGCTTACCTCATACCCTTCTTCTACAATTAATGCCATCTGTGTTCCCAGGGCTCTACACAAGCTGTTGGTTTCATTCTGCTCTTGAGCAGCCCCAAGAGCTCTTATAAACAGAACTACAAAGACTCTATCCCTACTTTGGCACGTAGTTTGGATGTTCTTGTAGTTCTGGTCCCTGATTTTCTGCCTGACTTCTCTTTTTCTATGCCAATACTCTTTTCAGGCCTCTGGTCCCATGTCCCCTGCCCAGGGAAACCAGGGAGTCATAAATTGGGGAACATTATGTCCATCTTGCCCCCGCACAGAGCTGGGATGCCACAAACAGTGTACACACACCTGCAGAGATGTTGGTCCTAACTCACAACCTGAGAACCTCAAAGCTCCACAGAGGAGCTGCCTGGTTAGAAGATGCTTATGTGCTTAATGTGTCTGGTTGATAAACCAGTGCTTCTGGGATGGCTGTGTTAGTTGAATCTGATCTCCAGGTAAAATCCAGGGCATCTCTGGTGCTATGGAGGACAACACTGCATCAGCAGTCAGGAACTACATAGTAGCATGGAGGAAAAGGATCTGAGCTCACTGAAGACCCTGGAAGTGTTGAAGGCCAGGTTGGGCAGGGCTTTGAGCAACCTGGTCTAGCGGGAGGCGTCTCTACCCATGCAGGGTAGGGCTGGAACTAGATGATCTTTACGATCCCTTCCAACCCAAACCATTCTGAGTCTGTAACACAACCAAGTCCAAGGCAAGTGGTTTAGAAGACATGCAGCCCATCTGCACAGAAGCCTCTTAGCCATAACACAGCTGAGCCTACCTTAATGGCTAACTATCCCCGAGGAGGGACAGTCACTTGCTCTGTCCCTTACACTTCCCATTATTTTTGGACCTGCTGTGCCTTTTACTACTTGGGAGTAGGTAGGAAGATATATTATTCTACAGGTTAAAAATCGTGTTACCTAAAATAAAGAACAGTAATATTCTAAGTCTCACTTCTTTTCTGAACCATCAGATCTGCCCGAGTCACATTTTTCCCTGTCAGCCCTGAGGACAAGGCTGGCAGCCACCCTTCCCGCAAAGCCCACCTCAGGTGATGAGCGGGGGAGATAAAACAAAGCACCCCGAAAACCCCTCCTACTCACAGCGGGTTTCATCACCCCTGCCTCAACGGGCACATTGCGAAACCGGGCATTTTTTAAAGGAGACGACGCGTCCGACAACCTCACGGGCAACCCCAGCACCAGGCCGGGCCCAAGGCTGCCGCTCCGCCTTTGTGCCGCCAGGGGAGGCCGCCGAGCGCCCGCTGTGCCAGGCTGCTCCTCACCCGCCTCCCCTGGCGCCGTGGCCGGGCGGCCGCTGGGGTGTCTGGGGGGGGTCCCTGCCCTTGTTAGTGGTGTCCGACGCTACGTATGAACTTTTATTTAGCCAAAATGAGGTGGGGAACTCATCTTGATCTGCCTGAGGAACTCATGCCAGCTTGCGCTCATTAGGAGTAACTCTCTCAAGCTGCAGCTTCCCAGAGGGAGACTTGGCGGATGCATGGGCCCTGTTGTCGCTGCTGGGTGGGTGCTGCTCACCCCTGCAGACCTTAGAACCTCATTCAAGGTGCTGAAGTCAAACTGCCGGCACCAAATGCCTCTGTAGGGATCACAGAATCATCTGGGTGGGGAAAGACCTCTGAGATCATCAAGTCCAACCCTTAATCCACTACCACTGCGGGTACCAGACATGGCACTGAGTGCCACGTTCAGTCTCATTTTAAAAACCTCCAGGGACGGAGAATCCACCACCTCCCTAGGCAGCCCATTCCAATGCCTGACCACCCTCTCTGGAAAGATTTTTTTCCTAATATTCAACCTAAACCTCCCCTGGCAGAGCTTAAGTCCATGCCCTCTTGTCTTACTGGTAGCTACTTGGGAGAATAGACCAACCCCCCCCGGCTACACCGTCCTTTCAGGGAGTTGTAGAGAGTGATGAGGTCTCCCCTGAGACCTCCCCTGAGGTCTCCCCCTCTTCTCCAGACTAACAACAGTGATGATAACAAGCAAACCTCTAATACTCATGTCAGATAAACAGTGGCACTGGCTCACTGATGTTTCACTTTCCCTAAGCATCAAAAGCCTAAAAAAATATACAAACACTTCTAGCACAATTAATTGAAGCTGTAATAATAATAATTTTTTAAGGTCCTTATATAGTCTGTGGTTCTCAGGTTCTTGGGTGTCACATTTTTACAGCTTCTGTAGTAAGAGGATACTTGGTTTACTTTTTATATTTGAAAAGACGATGTAACATGTTAAACCTTGGAGAATGAGTTTGAAAGAATCCTTAGATACCACAAGATAATTTCACAAGCACTGGTAAGACCATCATTGGGTGAACCTGGGCAACTCATGTAACTCATCTGTTGCAGGTTGTAGATAATACTCATGGGTCTTTTTAAGTGTTTCTGATCTGATAAAAAGTGCTTCGTAGCCCCATAAATATTAGTCCTCCTTCATATTCTGAGTACAGCTCACTTTATCCAACTTACATTTCTTAAAGTAGCCTTTTTTCACACAGTGGCATCCCAGATTCCTGCTTACTAGTTACTAGTGGGGGAAAAGCATATGAAAGATTTGATCCAACAGCCAGTACAAAACCTTTGATCTCTGAAAATGTTCTTAGTTGCTAGAGGACAAAGACCCTATTCATTACATTTATGGCCTGCCAGGATTAAGTGTGGGAGCTCTGTGATGCACATGGAGGTGTCCATGTCTACTGTCATAAAGGAGGTAATGCCTATAGCTGTGCACTTACAGCAAAATGAGCTCTCTGGGAGAAAAGCTATATTCTGACATTAAAAACAGAAGGGCAGCCACTCACTGTCCTCCATGTGAAGTGCAAGTGGTGAGAGGGACACTTTGCTAACACTAGAATGTGTCATTTTTGTCACAGAGACAGGGAAGGGTTGTGACTATAATTGTATGTTCCTTTTCAGCAAAACATAGGACAATGGCTGAAGTGGGAAGATGGAAAGCTACCCAAAATAGTGTTTTTTAAATTACAGCATTGATTAAAATATTTTCCAGAAATCTGGAAACCTGCAAAACTGGTTGTGAGTCTGGCCTGTCCACATTCCCATGTTGCTTATATCACCAAAGTATACAAATGCCCTTTGGTAATGCATTATTCAGTGTGAGTCAATTCTGCTCAACATAATTTTTTATCCCATCAAAGTTTTTCTCAGCCCAAGGAAGCAAAATAATGTCACTTGCAAGGGTACTGAGCAATAATAAATCTGAGTCTGCAAGGTCTTTGAAGGGATCATACAAATGATCCCATTGCCGGGGGAGGTTTAGGTGGGACATTAGAAAGAATTTCTTTGCTGAGAGGGTGATCAAGCATTGGAATGGGCTGCCCAGGGAAGTGGTGGATTCTCTGTCCCTGGAGATATTTAAAAAGAGACTGGATGTGGCACTCAGTGCCATGGGCTGGTAACTGCAGCGGTAGTGGATCAAGGGTTGGACTTGATGATCTCTGAGGTCCCTTCCAACCCAGCCAATTCTATGATTATATGAAATCATACAAAACGTGTACTAATTATCCCAAATTTCCTACATTTCTCTGGAAGCAGCAATGCCAGGACAATGCTATGCATTCTGCTCTACATAAAGCTCTTTTTGAAACTGTTACCTGCCAGGATATTTTCTTCTCTGCACACTTTGGTCTAACACCCTCTGCTTTGGTATAGCCAAGTTTTCTGCAAACACTAACTCAGCACATCACCCCAGGAAGTGAGTCATGGATATTGTCTTCACGCCACAGTCTCTCCAGAAGAACCACTTCAGACAGTTTTTTCTGATGGAAACTCAACTTCAGCCTCCCCAGCTGCAAATCAGAAAAGTGCATGTTAGAGGAAGAAACGCTCTGAATGTGTGGGAGTTCATAATGACACAAATGTCTAGGTCTGGCTTGTTCTGAATGTAGCTGCGTTTGCAAGCTTTGCCTGCTTAACTGTAAGGAAAAGAGAAAAAAAAAACAAAAAGAAGAAAGACATAGATGTTAAAAATGCTCATAAACACTGAATCCAATTTTACAGGAGGAAACTACGATGGTTTGTAGCAATTACTGATAAAACACACCGCACTTTCGAAATTCAGCAGCAGGTGGCTCTGGTGGTATACACGAGTTCTCCTGCGTCTGTTGCTTTGCTTCGCCAAAAAGCTCCTTTATCTCTCTCACTAAATCCTAGTTTATGACAATCCTTAGCTTTATAAAGCCTGTGGAAACAGAATTACAACACCATTAGCAAAATGAGGGAATCTCTGTCTATAAGAAAAGCCGGTGCCTCAGGCTGAGAAACACAGGGATAGCAGGAAAAGAAGAGCAAAGACAGGAACCTCAGTAAAATCAGCTCTCAGCACTCTGCAGTGTGGGCTGCCAAGGCTAGAGCAACCCTTATGAAGAAACTTAAAAGACCTTCAAGGCTAAACTTTATTTTGTACCCCTAAAAATAATATCCACTCTTTTCTAAAGGGACACATTGCAGACATTTGTTTGCTGAGGATGCTGTTGGCTTAAAAAAAAAGCAGTAGTTTTTTTTTCCCACTTCAGGTTTTTATTCCCGTCTTTCTTTTCCCCTTCTGAACTTCATTGTGGTATTTTCTGTCTTCAGTTACCTAATTTCTAGAGGTGTTCCTTTGATCTCCATGTGATGTAGGTGTCACTTTGACTCCATTGAAAGGCCCCTCCCAAGAAGTATTACAGAAAAAAACCCCTCAGATTTTTACTTAAATGGGAAAAATATCCAGAATTTTAAGGCAGAAAACTTCTATTTTCTGTGGTTTAGTTTTGTGTTATACAACCACAGTAAAATGTCAGCTGCACTTGTTTTTAACCCTTCTAAAGAGAAAGGGTAAAGTCTTAAGCCAGTGTCTAGTAAACCTCATTATCTAATATACCTCTAGCAAATCTAGTAAACCTCATTATAAATCCCAAAGTGGTAAAAAAATTGGAATAATAGAGGAAACTTGCCTAAGTGATGTGTCTAGATTGTTCCTTAGCATCCTCCTCCTTTTCTAAAGGGGCTTTGTGATGCCCACCAGCAGCCCACCAGCTGCCAAGCTGTCATGTAGTCTGAAACCCAGTGGGAGAACTGGATATGATGGACACACTTTCCCTGATATATAATACTTTAGAAATGTAGGAGTGTACAGGTATGGGTAAGATTACTTGAAATATTGAGGGTCTTTACTCTTGAAGCACAGTCAAATTTGTTGTAAAAGTGTCTGGCAAAAACCTCTGGGAGCTTTACATACAGGTCCTAGTAGCTGATAAAAACAGGACACGTCTGTTTGCTACTTCTCTTTCTCTAGTTGAGACATAGCTATAATTTTGCTCCATTCAATATGCAAAGTAAATTGCTTACTTAAGGGAACTCTAGAAAAATCTGTTGATGGGGATGCATACCCCCTTACCAGTTAGTTGATTTTTCAGATATACTGATGGATTGTAAGTGTTTATCAACCTGATCTCACTTTCCTAATCTTGTAGGCTAGAAAATCGTGTATTATTAAGCACTTCAACCTTGGTAGAAGACTTGAGCCTCCAACTCAACTTCAAACCCCTCTTTTCTGGGGCAAATGGTTGTTGAGAAATCCCTGGCTGAGGATACTCCCTAATGGGTACAGACTTCCTTAATTCCAAATCCCAAATGTATCAAGGATAATTGTATATGCCTATATGCCACTTAAAGCCACAGAACAATAGACATCAATTTATATCAGCACTACAAATAATTTTGTATATATATGTTAAAATACTAATAAAAAATATACATTGTATTCATGGGATTTGGGCTGCCATGAAAGGAATAATTTAGTTTTAGAGAGAACACTGCCTGTTCAAAACTATAATTACTGATGAAAAGTTAATAGCAGCTGTGTGGCATGACAAATAGCTAAACAATTTTTTCCTGCCACAGCAGAATACCTATGAAAGTAAAAGAAATTCATGCTTCAAAATAGCATATGATCCCCTAGGAGTGTTGCTGACCACTCTTTTTGCAATGGCTGGCATCTTCAGGCCTGATCATATGGGCCTCAGCTGTTGGGGAATCAGACCCCATCAGCTAAACTGTTCCTTTTTGCTGCCATTTCCATCTTTACTGACTGGGCTCTCCTGAGCCTCTGGATCTGCTGTGCAAAAACCATGAGAAGTGGGGCTGGCTGAGTGGTCAGCTGAGAGTTCCCTGGCATTGTTAGCAGCACACTAGAAAGCTGCTGGAGGACAAAGCTGTGTGCAGGGAAAACAGCTCATTGAGAGCATAGCTCATTTTTCTAGCACATTGGTCATTTAGGGTCATTGCAGAGTTTAGGGAATATTAGGGAGTTGTTCAGAAATGTTCTAGGGCCAGCCCTAATTGCCTGCCTGAATCCAGCAAGTTCAGAGCACTGCAACTATGAAGAGATGGCCTTCACCCCTGCTTTGTGCAAGTCCAAAAAATGCTCCAAATCTCACACGAGTGGATAATTGTTCCTTCCAGTTAGAAGATGGCTCTACAGTGACTCTGAGATGGGCAACAGGGAGAAGAAGCTATGAAACATTTTCAGTTTTGGGGAGTGATGTGACACAATTGACTTTTCTCAGTAACATCTATGTTTAGTCCCAAAATGGCATTGAAAGAGTGGACTCAGTGACACACCCAACAAAAGACTTAAAATAACATTCTGATGTTTATCTAAGTTGCAGGATCCAGCTGAGTGCCCAAGGTACCCTGGCATCCTCTTTTCAAAACCAGATCCAAAAGGATTAACACTAAACTTGCCCTGGAGAGCTGATCCTTGCCTGAAGGCTAACTCCTGTTACCCTCCTGGAGGAAGCAGCAGAAGTCAGAGTGCTCTGCAGAGCTGGGGAAGTCAGCTTCTCAGACCACCTGAAATGGATGTCTCTTGTTTGGTGTGTCATGGAATCCACTCATGCTCTGATGACCAAGTATCCATCTGAGGGACCAGACTGTTAAATGCATAAAAGCTATACTACAAATTATATATACAATTTTCCCGTGTGACTAGAGATTTGGGAATTATCTCATTTTTAGGACCCCTCATGCCAGAGATCACCTAAAGTGATCTCTTCACAAAGGATGGAAAGAAATAGAGTCCACATTCTCTGAGAGCTGTCTCCCTTTCTGTATCTCCAGCCAGGCAGTAGGTGCCAGATACTGAAAAAAGCCCCCTGATTATTTGGGAAATAAATGCACAGGCACAGGCAAACACAATTTCTGAGAAACACTAAGTTTTTCTGTGTGATGTTTGGTATGGCTGTAGCTTGTAAAAGTAAAATACAAGACTAATACACTGTTTTGTTTGTCTTTTCTATTTTACAGTGCCATGGCCACACCTATAATTCGGACACAAAGACTTTCATGGATACACACATGCAAATGTGCTTTGTAGTTGTTTTTCCTGGGGTCAGCACAGTGTTTCTATCATATTCAGCATGGGGATTTGTCAGTGTGTTGGTGTATCTTGTGGTATCTTCTTAACAGCAAGAAAGACTTAAATCCCATTTGCCTAATATCCTGGGAGTTTCTCTTTTTCATAATTATTCTTCCTTTCTGTTACATCGAAGGAGATAGTTTGTTTCTGGGGTTTGTGGTGTTCATTTTTTGGGGTTTTTTTGATAGAAATGCTGAAAAGTTCAGGCTAGGAATGAATTCTTTAGTACATCTCTTACCTTGTGTGACCTTGGAGGAATTGTTACCAGGGTTGGCAGTTCAGGTTCACAGAGCTTATCTGCATCTCCTCAAGGAGCCAGGGCTGCATCATTTTACTTCTCTGACAGCAAACAAAGGTTTCTATGCTTTGAAAGACTATGCTGCAAACTGAAAGGTGGAGTGCTGAAAGAGGCATTTCCATTCATTCAGCTATGTGAGTATAGTGGGGACTTTCAGGAGAGTAAGGACTTAGTAAAAAACAGATTATCCCACCATCAGTATTAAGATTGGAATTTAACATGTTGAAATTTCACCCCATTCAACAAACAACTTCAGCATAAATCCCACCCAGAGGAATATAGGCACTTGATCTAAGGTGATTGTGATCTTGTTTTCTGTCTGAGAACCACTCTACTGGCTTTGAATGCCCTAGAAGCATGTTGAAAGAGGTGTTTGTTTATTTTTCTGACTTTTATCTTTAAAATAAAATAAAATTAAAAAAAAAAAAAACAACAAACAAACAGAAAAAAAAAAACCAAACCAACAACAAACCAAAAAATGCAGCATTCAGAATCGGCACGGTATAAAGGTAATTTAAAAATTCTGTTTCCTTCTATTGTCCAACAATTTTTAATGGGAAAAACAAACTCAGTAAAATGAACAGAAGGAAAACAAATACTCTTCTAGAACGATCTTCAGTCTGAGAACATCAGAGACTAATCTATTGTTATGTATGGGTAGGAAAAGGGGTTTGATTTGATTCTCAGACATGGTAATCATTCCTAATTCCCAGTGATACTGGGAGAGTTCTCCAGTATCTACTACTGGTGGAGACTGCTGAATGAACAGTGTGGAAATCATTGCATTTCTGTCTTCTTGTCTGAAATACAGAATTATCAGCACAGAGAAAACTATCTCAGGCAAAATGTCTTTATTCTTCCCTTTGTGTTTTCATTTAACCCATCTCACAGAGCAAGAATTATTAATACTTCTTTTCAGAAACCAATGCTGGTAGGAACCCACCTTCATGATATTTTTGATAAATATTCTGGATTTTGTTAATCTCATATATTGAATGTGTAAACACATCTAAAAAATGTATATTAAAGAGACTGTAAGGGAGAAAATATTAACTCAAAAATCTTATGCTGCATTGCCACTGCCTGGGCCAGACTTTGCGTTGTTGCTTCTGTTTGCAGGTGAATTATTCATTTCAGACACTGAGCAAATCCAGCTCTCCAGAGTCTGACCTCTCCAATAGACCAATCTAAGTTAATTATTTGCACGACTCCTTTGCTGACGCAAAACAGTAACTAACATAGCAATGGTGTTTTAGGAATGGTTTATAAAATTGTAGCATATCACAATGACTGGTGTGGATTTTAGGAAGACCCTGACTACTGTAATCTCTGAAAAGCTTTAACAGTTTTGACTTAAGGCTGGATTCACAGATGTGCAGTGGAGAAAAACTGTTCATAGAAGAAAGAAAAGCCCCAAATTAGACACTGAGGCTACAGCATTGTGTCATTCTGGACACATTCTTAAGTGTTTTGGGGCTCCTGATCATGCTGACACCAGTGAGAGTTCAGCATCTACATTCCACTGGGAATTTATGGCTTAAGTGTTCTGACCTATATCTGTAAATTGGGGAAAATGGCTTTTTTTTTTTTTTTTTTCCAGCAGAACACTGAAATGAAGTGCATAAACACAATGGTAACAGGAACTCTGTGGGCAATTTAGACACAAGTCTCTTACATGGTTTAGCTAGTATGAAAGTCATTTAAGCATTACTATTGTACCAAAACACACATATAAAATTTTTCCATACCTTTTACACCTTTCTGTTCTTTTTAACAGAATTTCACTCTTCAAACCTGCCTTTTATTCGCTGCCTTGTTTTTATTGACTACTGAAAAAAAGCAGCTGATTTGGCACCACATCTGAGCTCAGAACAAGCCCAGCTCTTGCTTGGGTGCTGGCTGATGACCACTGACAGCACTGTTGTTTTACTAAGCTTGCCCACATTTGCTATGCAGACTGATAACAAAGCAAAGGATGCTACTCATTTCTCTCAGAGTTCTGAGTTATGGATGCACAGGTGGAAAACTCAAGATCTCTGTCCTTCACACACATTTCTTTGCAAATATTTGATACCAAACCAGCAGTAATAGCATATACCTGGCACTAAGCATAACTCAGAGGACTGAGTTCCACTCAGCTGGCACAACCATACCAGTAGTACCCATCCCACCTCTGCTGCCTGTCATTATCTGCCTGTCTCTTGACTGACATTTGCAGAGTAGCAAGACTGGCTTTCTATTCTGCAGACTGTACCTCTACACCCTGCAAATGCAAGGGGATCTAGGTCCTTACAGCAACGAAAATAATATTACTGGTCTTACCTTATGTGAGCAGAGCAAGTTGTCCTCACCACTTTCTGAAGTGTTCTGCTGTGCTGCTCCTTACTGGCTGTCCCACTCTGTCCACCAGCACCACAGTGGTTTCTGTTAGACCATGGGGTGACAGAGGGACCTCTTGACACATAGGACTGTGGTCAAAACCTATATTGTCTTTCATGGGATAAAATGAGAACAAAGTTCATCTATCAATGTACTGTACAAACAAAGCATATAAAAGATAGACATGAGTCTATTATGTTCAGAAAACAACACCACACTTATCTTTTAGAGATAAAATACTATGGCAAAAAGTTATTAAGGAATTTATATGGATGATATAAACTATATTATGGATAGACTCCCAGGTGACAGAAAGTGATAGGCTGGTGTTGCACAAGCATAGATAAGGAAGCTATTCCATAGCCATGTGACTGCAATGAAAGTAAGAGACAAGATTATGTGTCTCCTACTAAAAATAATTGCAATAAAATTACAGTACTTGCATCAGAGCCTCTTTATAAAATCTCAAAATCCACTAGCCTAAGATACTTATTTCTACCTAAAATTTTGAACTAATCTCTCAAAGCAAAGCCACCTCAGTGTTGTTTAAATTTCTTAAATTTTCCTTCATTATCTCATCTCCTCAAAAGTAGATTAGTGCAGGAAGCCTGCTGATTTGCAGAGTACTTATCATGCAAACCAATATTTATTTGTTCCTCATTCCTTCTGTTCCCTGCTTCATACGTATCTGGTCACCCTTTTTTTATAACAGACCCCTTTTTTTGTAGCAGAGGTGAGCATTAGCTCTCTGCTTGCTTAATGTCTAGGCACAGAATTTGTCCTGTTCTTCAATCTATGATCACTAACAAAACACCAGGCTCTTGGGACTCAGCAGGGGTTGCAGGAGCAGCTGCCAGACACTGGGTGACAGTAGCTCCCCAGCTCAGTACTGTTTACCACATTCCAGGGTGTCCCAGCCTTCTTTGGGCCACAGAACAAGGTATGACCCTACCCTTAACTGGGCAAGAAGTGCACACTGATACTATCAGGGACAAGAACCCTTTAGAAATAAAGATTCACTATCAGAAGGGAGAAGAGCCCACTCCGAGTCCTCTGAGACAACTGATGCCTCTTCATACACATCAGTCAAGAATCTCACAAGATGTCCCACAACATTGTTTTTAAATATGTCATTAAGTGAGAGCTACGTAGGAACAAAGCCAGGAAGGAACTGTGTGAGATAACCATCTATATGTGCTCAGGTGGAAATTGCTAATGGATGTGTCCTACAAACAGGAGCAGCTTATGCCATTCACCTCATGACAGCTGATATGAACAGTTCTTAACACATCTATCCAGGTAATCTATCCCAGGAAAGCTTTCCACTAAGATGTGCACAGCAAATTATGAAAGCAGAAGCTGCCACAAAACTAAGCTACTCACTTGTGAAAGTGTTTTAGTCCACTACTGAGGTGGTTTTAATGAAGCTAGGAAAGGCCTTTAAATTGTTCTCAGTCTCAGACCCTTGTATCTGAAACTTGATACAAGATAAGATAGCTTTCCCTACTCTTTGTCCCCTGGACATTCAGGTTGAGCACATCTGTGTGTCAAGCAAGTACTAGCTATTTTCTGGCTAGTATCTCTATAAAACTGAAGTTTTTTATTAATCAGTCATGATTTTTTGTTTTACAGCTCTTCCCCTCCAACCCCCTAGTGTTTAAGGGCCTATGAAACGATCATGCTGAAATTTTAAAGATCAAGTTTGCTGTATACCATAGGACTTCAGTCAAACTTAAAAGAAAACTGGACTTTGGTAATCAAATAGAGAATCGTTTGTTCTGAACATCATAAAAACTAAACACCAATAACAGACAAAAAACTAAGTGTAGGAGAGAGGATCTACAGGACCATTTTTCTAGGCTAATGGCATAAAAAGTGTTGTTGTATTTTTGGCAGGTCACCCAGAGGCAAATCCCCACTCAGTTTCCTCTACCCCTCAGTAAAAAATAGGAATTACTATGTCAGAAACAAGTCTGGGAGTGTACAATACTAAGACAGCATCCAAAGTGAAACTGAACAATGCAGAAAAGGATTCCAGCAAGGTTGTATTGGTGAAATGCCTCCACAGGTTGTTTCTAACCTTTAAAAAGGACATGTGCGTGTGTATCTATGGTTCCATATAGTCTGGCAAGCATTAGAAGAAAATGCTAATGTTAGGAGCCAATTTAAATACTGAAAATAAGTCACTAGGACAACAAAACATGCCTGAAAGTTGCTTTATTTGTTCATAAGGTCTGTGCGTTACAGCAAGCATAAGTTCAGCTACTGTGGACAAAACTCAGTCTGGAAGAGCATTAAATGTTAATCATGGAGATGAATAGTGAGTAGAGCCCACATTTGCACACAACACACTTTTTCTATTGCTGGAATCTAACATTCACAAGTTACAGATCTTTGAGATCTTTCTGAATGTTCCACAATGTATCCGCGCTCTTCTTCAGCTGAGCCACCTCCTCATCCTTCAGCTTTTGGTTGATGACACTTGTCAATCCAGTGGCACTTAGGACAGCAGGAAGGCTCAAGAAGACATCATTCTCAACACCATACATGCCCTGCCACAAACAAGAGATCACTCAGACATGAACCCATCACCCCAGCTCTGCTTTTAGTTTATATATAGCAGAGCTCATCATCGTGCAGCCTGCAGAAAATTCTATTTCCAGTCATAACTGGAAACTAAACTAAGCTAAAAAGTGCAAAGCTGTTTTAGACCACCAAGTGACTGGCAATAGCAATGGTTTATTTCAAAAAGCCCACCTCAAACCTTCATATACATGCAGCATGTAGCTGATAAAATTCCAAGACACAATATTATATAGCAGGTTTTTGTCTGACCACAGAGGGAGCTTTAAGTTTAGCCTGCTCACAGCCCATGCTGCACAGGAGGTTATATACAGCTGGTGCAGACCAGATGCTTCCAGTTAACACCAGGTATAAAAGGACACAGCTCTCTTTCCTGGCACCTTTGCTAAGCAGGGGATCATTAAATTGCAGCTGGGCCTCCATTAAGTTTTCCATTTTTGCATTGCAACTTCCTTCTAACAAGGCTGCATGCCACACATGGCAAACTTTACCCAAGGACAGCACAACATTGGGTAGATCACAGAGAACTTTGTTCCAGCTCCATGAGGCAGGGAGGCAAAGATACCAAAAATATCAAAACATGCAACAGTGAATGTCATTTGAAATTCAAATCAGTACTTTACAAGCTCCCTTTGTTCAGCACCTTACTAATTGAGACTATTTAGCTTTTCCTTAAAAAAAAAGAGCAACAAACTAGCCAGCACTGCTTACCTTTACCAGTGTTGAGACTGAATGAACACGGCACAAGTTCTTCAGCATGGTCTCACAGAGCTCAGCAACACTAAGGCCAATAGCCCAGTTTGTGTATCCCTTAAGTCTGATTACCTCGTAGGCACTAAGGAAACAGATACAGTTGCATTAAGATGACTTCAAAACACTGTTTGAATGCAAAGTCTGAAGTCATTAAAAATGAATGTTTCCCATTTAAAAAAAAAAAAATCTTAAAACTGTGATACACATAAGTTTTAAAATTAAGACATTAAAGTAAAAATTATGTATTTCAGCATTACAGGATATAGTATAAAGCTGCCAGTACCCCATAGGTATACTGAAGAGACTCTATTGTGCTCATAAGATTATCTTAAAAGGTAAATAGCTTCCATCTATGAAGAGTTCTTAAGCAGATCAGACACCCACAACTGAACAAGTTCTCTATCCAAATCAGTGGCAGTCATTCTTGAGTGTGTTTGGAATAGGTAACATTAGAAGTCAGGTGGTTTTTTAACCAACATCTGCATACAATTTGTACCAGCATAGTGATTTAGCCACATGTATAATTACCTCTAGATATAAATTTTCCTAAATCAAAGTTCTCCAAATGAACTCCAATGACCTGCTTACAGAAGATGCTACCTTTTCTTAGTCTTTTACCCTTTAAGAAGCTGCTTGAGAGAGAACAAGTATCAGAGCAGAATGCAGAGGCTGTGATGAGGAAGCAGAGTGCAGCCTGACTATTTTCAGCATCACATGCATCACCTTATTCCTCAAGTCACTGTACCTTTCAACTACTTGCTTGTGGATATCCTTCCAGTTCTCACTGTCTTTGTCAGTTCCCAGGGCAGGATTCAGCTCCTGGAGACTAACACCTGCCACATTAACTCCACTCCAAACAGGCACTGTAACAGAGAGAAGACTTAAGGTTCAACAGCATTTTTCCTGTCTAGGATAACTAGAAACAAAGTAGTAGCCAGAAGTATAACAACAAATTTGAGGAAGATCTTAAGTTTCATTTATCTACAGTTAGAGAACTCCAGGGGTCAAATACAAGACTATTTTAGTAAGGGTATTTCAATAAGTCAATTGCAACTCATGAACCACTTTAGTCCCTTGAAGGTGCAGACAGCTACTTTGGATGTCAAACCTCAAATTCTACCAGAAAATCGCATACCATTTTTTTTTTAATTTTTTTTAATTGCACATCCCCCTTTATATCAGAATCTTACAGGCAGACTCTTTCTCCATTCCTCTGAAATAAGTAGGAAACTTCTGGGTTACTTCAAAAAAAGCTATAACACTGAAGGAAGATGAGCTCCACATAAGCTCAGACAAGCTCTGCTTTCATTACAACCTAGGGTTGGCTTCAGTAAACTGTTGTTCAGACACTGTACTTCGATCAAATGCAACAGGACATTGAAAAGGTGGCTCCCTTAGAAATACACAGCAGTAAAATATAAAGCAGTACCAATCTCCATATATGTTCTGCTGTGTCATTTCAGACTTCAAATATATGAAGTGAATTTAGACAAATAAGCTTTGATTTCACATGGTTTTAAACTATCTTCTCCATGATCTTTATAAGAGAAAAGACAAAAAAAAAAATGGTAACAGATAATTTTGTTAGCCTGAACCTGGATTGACAGCTTTTTCTATTACTTGCATCAAGCTCTGCCATTGATGTAATAAGAACAGCTTTTTCTATTACTTGCATCAAGCTCTGCCATTGATGTAATAAGAACTAATACTGCCTTCAGAGGAGAACTGTACTACAGGGCTGTTATGATACTCCAAAAACTGAGGAATAAATGGAAGCAGTTAAGCTGTAGACTTCAGGACTCAACTTTGGCTAACAAAATTGCTCTTTTCATTTCAGAGTTTAATCATACAGCCACAATCACTTGTTTAATAAGAGTGTAGCTAGGTTTCCCAGGCTTGTCCCAACTCAAATCTTCATTAAAAGTACAGTGAAGTATAACATTTGAGCTCAGCTGCACATGTTCTTTCATAACTTTGTTACACCCCTTGGGCCTCAACCTCTAAACACTATTGCTTATTCTCAGGGAGGTCAGAACTGCTCCTTACCACTGGAATCACCGTGTTCTCCCAAGATCCAGCCATGGCAGCTGCTTGGGTGGAGCCCAAGTCTCTCAGCAATTAGATAGCGGAATCTGGCTGTGTCCAGATTGCAGCCACTGCCAATCACACGGTGCTTTGGCAGCCCACTCAGCTTCCATGTGACATAGGTTAATATATCCACTGAAAAGAAAAACATGCACAGTGAATTAAACCACTCACATACACCAAGAATGCTTCAATTACTTTAGTGCAAGTAGCAGGGCAATAAGGAGGGCAGCTGTTAAAGTTAAAGTATTTTAGGTCTGAGTGCTTGGGGGATTAAAATAAATATGATGACTGCTTGAAATTTAGGATCCATGGAGCTACTATTCAAAGAAGGTCTTTGGAGATTAGTGTCCTACCAGCTAGGGACATGTTTTTTCACAGCTAAACCCCTGGGATATCTGAAATTAGGACTGAACTTACACAGCTAAAAAATTCAAGCAATGTCTTGAATTTAAGTTACCTCCACTTCATCACCACAGTATGAGGAAAAGCAATTTGCAATCAAACGTGGTTCACATTTTCATAGTCTATTTTTAGTTTGTAACTATTTCAGTTTAATTTCTTGAACAAATTTGTGCATTAAGCAGTTTCTACATTTATTACCTCTAGTGTGAGAAGCCAGTTAAGCAACATGCTTTAAGTGTGTGTGTAACTGATAATACAATTTTAGGAAAAGAAATCTAGTTTGGGCCAGACAGGTGGGTATTAAGCAGAGAAAAACTAACCCATAGCTCAAAGCAACAGTAATAAACAGGCTGCAGTTATGACCCCAAAACTCTCAAAAGCCAGCCAGTTTTCAGAAGGGAACATATGTGCATATGGATCAGAAATACATAATCTGCTCTACTCAGACACCAAAAGCATCTCATCTCAGTACAGTTCACACCTTGCTGATACAAACTGCATGCTGACCAGGCATAGCTATCCTACAGTTTCAGCTGGAGCAGTTCCTGTAAATTACAGTAATCTGTAGAGACTACACAGAACCCTCCTATCAAACAAGATACAATTGTTCTGGACAGTCTTGTCTTCCAGGTACCAACACACGCATCCAGGCTTTTTGAGCACAGCTTTTTCATCTCATTGTTTGCCTGCAGTAAGTTTTCCCACTCAGGACAGGCTGCAGACAGTGCTCCGAGTCCAGACAGAACCAGGGAAGTTAAACAGGGAAGGACATGAACATCACACACCAACACACATGCAGTGAGCATCCTTGATGCACCAGCACCCCTGAAGTCCCTTTTAATGGGCTCACAGTTAAACTTCCACTATGCGAGGCTGGTGGACAAAACTCCACCTGTTTTGAGAAAAAGCATGATACACATTGCTTTTTCAGAATTGTTTGTAGTTCTCCTCCTGGAGCTACTCTGCCAGAAAGGTCTATAATTTGATGTCAGCCTTGGTTACACAAGCACAATTTTATCTTTGACTCGGTTCAATTTTTAAGTGTTTAAAATTACCCTAAGTTACTGTACTTATACAGTAAGCCACTTGCTCAGTAGACTACTATTCAGTAGTACTAATTGTAGACCAGCTAATTACTCAACTACCAGCTGAGATTCTACCTTAATATACACTGTTTTGACTCTGCCAAGTTATCCTTAAGTGTCACTTCATTGCCAGGGCTTTGTAGTAATGGCTCCACTCAAATGTTGGATCAAACACAGTCCTACAGAGGCACCCTGCAAAGCCTGTCAGGATGTTTACAGTCAGCTTTAGCCACCCAAGTATTGAAGCTGTCTCAGTTTAATCAGATCCTTGCAAATGAGAATGCAAGTTATAAATCAGTTAGAACCAAGTCTTTTGTAATCTAACTGAACTGTGTAGTACAGTTGGCCTTTCCTTCATCATAGGCTTCAGCATGCAAATTCTTTCCTAAAAATATAGCCAAGTCTCTAGGGCAAGTTCTTCATCCTGAAATATGGCCATATCCAGACACACAAAAAAGTCAATTAATAAACATTTACAAGTAAAATGGACATTTCCCTTAGAGATAAAAATATTAAGCTGCTTAAGCTGAAGCATGTAAAGAACTCAAGTATTACCAGGAGGAATGCCTTTAAAATACAGACACCATGAGAAGCTGTGAATACAGAGCACCAGAAAGTACAATATTTGTATTCTGCTATTAGCAACTACATGGCAGACGTCCCCACAGAGCTATTAACTTCCCATATCCAATTTGTATTTAAGACTGATAAAAACAAAACACTAGTGCTCTGACAGACAATTTTTAAGTGTTCTAGGAAAACATGACCTTACCTGGGTTGGAAACCACCAGGATGGTGCAGTTGGGGCTGTATTTCATGATCTGAGGGATGATGAATTTGAAGACATTCACATTCCTTTGGACCAGGTTGAGGCGACTCTCACCCTCTTGCTGACGAACTCCTGCAGTTACTACCACAATCTTGGAGTTGGCTGTGACAGCATAGTCTATAGAAGAGCATAGAAAAGTACAGAAATGTGTTAAAGGAAAAGGTACAGAAATGTGTTAAAGGAAAAGGTACAGAAATGTGTTAAAGGAAAAGGTACAGAAATGTGTTAAAGGAAAAGGTACAGAAATGTGTTAAAGGAAAAGGTACAGAAATGTGTTAAAGGAAAAGGTACAGAAATGTGTTAAAGGAAAAGGTACAGAAATGTGTTAAAGGAAAAGGTACAGAAATGTGTTAAAGGAAAAGGTACAGAAATGTGTTAAAGGAAAAGGTACAGAAATGTGTTAAAGGAAAAGGTACAGAAATGTGTTAAAGGAAAAGGTACAGAAATGTGTTAAAGGAAAAGGTACAGAAATGTGTTAAAGGAAAAGGTACAGAAATGTGTTAAAGGAAAAGGTACAGAAATGTGTTAAAACAGAGCTGTCACTAATTTCAATAGCATTGTGTTCATACAGATAGTATGGTGGGCTTCCCAACTGTGCATACCTTCAAACCCAAAAGGTATAAGTATTAAATGCAGCACTATCTTTTACATTGTCATAATATATATTAATATGTGGATCTTGAGATTGAGGCCTCGATTGTACTCATTTCCACTATCTAAATAACAATACTATTTCTTCTACAAAGAGACTCTAGAGTTTCATTTAAATAATTTTTGCTTAACAAGGCCAAAACTGTAAAGTGGCCATTAGCAATGTAAGAGAAAGCTTAGATTAAGAGCCACTACCATTGCTATGGTAGTCATCCAAACTCTCCCCACGTAACTTTTGAACAGCAAATCCTTAAGAGTTTTTTAGGATTACACAACTAATTTTCCACAACTAAGTAAATTCAGAGAATATCAGTATTAAAAAAGTAACTGAGGTTCACCTTTGTCTGCTACAATCTTGTGAGTGTGAAGGAACAAGCTCCCATGCTGCAGATCCATCATTTCTCCTTTCAGTTTGTCTTCCAAAACATCAACCAGAGCCAGCTCATCACAAAGACCCTGATAAGAGCAAAATTCAAAGTCAATGAAGCAGTGAAATTGCATTTTAAAGTCACCCTTAAGTTGAGCTGTGTTCTATTTTGAAGTAACAAATCACACATCTGAAAATATTTTTTCTCCAAAGGTAAAGCAGCAGGATAGCACTACCTTAGTGTTTTGATTTGTCTCAGTAACAAAGTCAGAGGCTTCTATAAACACAGGTTCATAAAACTCACGCAGACTTCCCCCAAAAAAAAGATATTTGTGGGGAGTCTGTGTGCACAGCCCTTTGGTAATAAGGCACTTCATGATTTACTTTGGGATAAAAGCTGCATCTAAAATTCGCTCTTATATCATTCCTTCAATCAATTCAAAGTTATTCTCAACCGAAGCCCTGGGTGTTAAACTAAGTGTAAGCAGAATTAAAAAGACATGTGTGTATGTGTGTGATTAAATATAGATTTTTACACACACAGTCTAATAATAGGGGACTTTCAGTCTAGACCTTGAAAACAGCCTTCAAGACTCAGCAGCTTCAAGGGGCCAGGTCTCACTGAAACAGAAAGGATGTGGAATAATGCCAATGACTAATTTCATGAATTTGCATCATTGTTGCCTAGAGAATAATTCAGCTCATTATTACCACACACTGGAATCAAGTCTACACAATCACAAAATGCTGCTTAAGCTACTCTCATTGAACAGAACTGACTCGTGACTGCAGTCATTTCAAAAACAGTATGGCAACATCAGTTACAATTCTAACTCCAAGTAACTAAAAATAACCAACATGGGAATTTTACTGTCATTCAAATGAATAGTAAATACAACACCAGTAAACTGAAATCGGTATTACTACACTATTTAACTTTATAAAATCCAAAGCCATCTAAAACAACTGCATCTAAATATTAAAGTATAGAAAAATTCAGCTAAAAAATGCCGTCGTTTAACAAAAAGTTACTAGGGGAGCCCATCATTTTGCACAACTCACAGCCACTTCTAATTCAGTGACAAGAATCAGATGGGTTTGTTGTAAAAATGGTTTACACTGCAGCAGTATAAGCAATAACAGATAAAAGTCAGCATAACCTTGAATTCCAGCCCTCTGGTTTTGTTTTCTGAAAACTAGCCAAGATATCTCTGGAAACAAAGTCTCCTAAGCAGTAAGGGCTTGACAGAAACAAAGAAACTTATTCTAGGGAACTGCAGTGTATTCAGTTGTTACAATATATATTCATTAAAGAGTAAAAAGCAAACACTCGTATTTCTTACTCCTATCTCATTTTCCACACGGATTGCTACTCTTTTTGCATTCTTTGCCCAGCAGAGCTCTACCACCCGGCGAACTCCAGCTTTGTTTTGGAAGAATAAGGACATTTAAAAGAGAAAGGGAGTCTGGCAGGGGCTTTGGAGCCACTGCTCACCACGTTTTCCCAGCAGCCTGCAAAATAACTATCTAATGAGAGATTTATTGCTGAGCACAGAGGGAGAGGTGAGAGAACAAAGAGAAACTGAATGGGGAGGTCAGCCTTGCATGAAGGGTGTAGGTCACTGCTTGCTTACACAGGCTGCCAGTGATTCATTCCTGTACCAAGCTACCAAACTTCCCATCACTCGGCTAAGAGGAAAGAGGCGGCGCGGAGGATTGCAGCAGCGGGAGCTCCCGCACCGCCCCGTCCTTGAGCCGTACCTTTCCAAGGACGCTGATAGCACAGGCCATCCCAACCTGTCCGACCCCCACGACCGTGATCTTGTTGTTCGGGACTGTGGGTCCCGCGCCAACGGTGGTCATCAGCTTTTCCTTGAGAGTAGCCATGGTGTTCTCCAGGGAGAGAGGAAAAAAAAAAAAAAAAAAAAAAGTCCGAGTCAAAGCAAGCCAGCGGGAAACCGAAACCCAGGCTCCGAACCGAAGCGGTCACCTGGCGCAGCCGGGAATTTCGCCGATGGAAGTGCGAAAGAGCGGCTTATATAAGAAGCAGCAGTGCTCCGGGAAACCGAGCTCCCTCCACCCCGCGGGTTTATCCGCCCACCCGTGCCTCCTTGGCCGCAGGACTCTGGCTCCCATCCCTCCTGGCATTCGCTAGTGCCCTGCGAAAGGCTGGAAGGCCACAGGGACTCCTTTAGCAGCACAATACCCTTGTGTCCGCAGAGCTTCCACAGCCTCCCCAAGCAGAAAGCAGAAATAGCTCCCGCCTTAAGGGCTCCTTGGCACTCACCTCCCCCCAAGGCGCACATCAGGGCTGCGGGGCTGGTAACAGACCCACGAACCAGGCTGAGAGCAATGAGCCCGCAGGGGTTTCCCCGGATCGTTTCCATTCAGCCCCAAGGCTGCCTGCCTACAACCCATCCCGTGTCTCCGACCACCCCTGTCCCCACATCCTTCCGTACAGCTCCCACGCCGCCAGGCTCGGGCCGGCACACGAGGTCACACAGCGGGCTTCTGCTTACAGCCCGGGGCCGAGCCAGGAGCCACCATCCCACCCAGACCCTCAGCCTGGTTCCGGCCACCGGCAGCCCACCCTACCGCCACCCTAGCCCTCCCGTCCCAGGCACCATCCTCCCGCTACGCAGGGATGCTCGGAGCGAGCCGCCCGAAGAAGGGAAGGCTGAGCGAATCCTCCAGCATCCCGGAGAGAGGAACTCCGCTCGCTTCGCTCTCCCCGTACCCACCAGCAATGCTCAGATCGGTGAGAGGCGAGAGAAGCACGACCGCAGCACTCGGGGGCTCGGGCAATGAGGGCTCCGCAGCGGAAGGGGCGGGTCCGGCGGGCCGGCCCGAGCCGCCCCCGCCGCGCCCCCCGGGGCGTTCCCCGGTGCCACTGGGGAGGCGGTGGCCGCCGCGCTCAATCCCCGCTAAGGACCGAGGCTCAAGGGTGGTGCCGCCCCGCCTCCCCCTCTGTCTCCCCCCCCGCCCTTCCCCGCTCACCCCTCCCATAGCCGGGACAAGGGGGCTGGGGGGGTGTGAGTTACTCAGCGTGGCTGCGAGGGGGCTGCAGGGCCGCCCCCCAGGGATGGGAAACGCTGGCTCGACCCTTTTTTTGTGCTGACGGCGGGAGGGCGCGCAGGAGGGTGAAGCGGTGGTGTCAGCAGTCGGGGCGGGCTGAATCGGCGGGGTGGGCTGAGCCGGCAGTCGTGCAGCTTTGGCTGGGCCGGGCCGGGCCGGGCCAGGGAGGCTGCAGTGGGTCAGTGCTGTGACCCCGGGCACTGCTCCACTTGTGGCAGTCATAGAGCCCGGGGCTCCGTCAGAAGCGTCTCCGAGTTTTCCCTTCGCAGTTATCTGACAAGGTGGGGAAGGGGCTACCTCTGTGTCGCGGGGCAGAAGGAAGGTGCAGAGGAATCGCTGCAAGCTAGAAGGTGTACGAAAATTAAGAGTTTTTACGCGGTTTAATTTCGGGGCAAAGTTGCTCTAAGTCGGAGACTTTTTAGGCTCTCTGATTTTTGCCCTGCAGGTGACTTCGGTTGAATATTTTGTGGTTAAACAAATCCCGACCGGAGAATGGATCTCCAGGACTGGAGTCACGCTCAAATGCCCTGGCAAGAAGGAACGTAACGTGATGCAGTGCCACAGCCTCCCCTCCGCCCCCTCCGCCTGCTTCTACAGCTACTGAAGGGCCCATCCATAACACGCTCTCTCGCTCTTTCCCCACATCCCTGGAGAGCATCCCTTCATTCCCCGTGGAATGGGAGCGCAAATAGAGTTTTGTGCCTTGTTAAAGTAATAAGCACATCAGTCACTGTAAGTAACAGTAAAAATCAGATGATCTGACGTGCCTTTTCTCTCACCTATGGAAGAGATGAAATGAAAGTTTGGGCACACCATTTGTCACTGGTGCTAAGCAGAGAAGGAAGGCAATTGTACAGATTCCTGCAGGACCAGCACGTGCTAAATAGGAAAGAAGAGGAATATTTTCTCCTAGTGCTGTCACATTACTTCTTTCTAGTTGTCAATGGAGAAAGCAGAGGCAGAACACTGTGGAAAAATAAGTTTTATTGGGGAGTAAAAGAAAGCTTCAATGTTCTTATCACATGTGATTAACTCACTCACAAGAGGGGAAATAGCCATAGATTCCAGGGTCCTAAATAAGTCACTGGGTTAAATGTGACTAAACAGAGAGCCTATCCCTGCCAAAGACTATGGTTACCTTTTTTTCTGTTGTTGTGGCCAGTTTTAGTGTTTTATTGATTTTTGCCAGGTATTTTGCCTGGTTAGCAGTAACTGGATTGATTCCCTCTGGCTGACCAAGCAGCCATACAAAGGCTGTTGCCGGCAGGAGAGAGGGGGAGAGCATGAGTGGTAAAGAAGGGGTGAAACCTGCTTTTCTGGGCTGCAGTACCAATTAATGCTGGCTTTAAATGACTGTCTAACCATGGCCTACTTTGCATCTTTACATTGTTTGACATTGCAAAAGGTCCCCTGGAGGGAAAAAAATTAGTGAAGCCATCCACGTGACACTTTAGGTGGCATCTTGCTATAAGAAACCTATGGTAGCTGCAGCTGAAATGGGATCTGGAAGGAAGTAATAATTACATAATGAAATATAAGGGTTAGAAAAATCTGTCTAATCAAAAAAGCAACACGCACAGCTGAACTTTAAGAAAAGAAGGGGGAAGGGGGAAAAAAAGGTACAGCAGAGGTTAGGGGAAGGATCAGAGCAAGGTTTTTTCACTCCTGAAGCAAGGGACTGTCCTTGTCCTGCCAGTGCCTGTTGTGAGGAAGGTCCACTGCTGCATTATGTCTTCTTTGGACAGGATCCTTCTCTCATTGATTCAGCAATCAATTATAGTAGCACTGGTAATTAAGTAGAGAGGAAAATGCCAGTTTCCTTTCTGCAAGATCTTAGAGGTCTTAAAGGCAGACTGGATTGCTAACCACATTACAACAGCTCTCTTGGGCCCTCATTTAGATCAGGTTTCATTTTCCTTGCAGTGTTAATCCACAGGATATTCAATCCCCTCCCTGAAACACTTGTGATCTAAATAGGCAAGGCAGGTACAGGATGTGAGAAGAAAGACAATTATTCCCTTCTCCTGCTCTTAGTTATTTACTTATTTATTATTCCAGATGATAGAGGACTGAGGCACAGAGAGGTGAAAAGATCTCCCCGAGGTCACAGGGGAAGTCTCTTGGTGACAGGTCACAGTTCCAAAGTCCAACTCTAGTTTGGCAATGCTGGTGTTTTTGATGAAGCTCAGCTTTACAGAAGAACAAACCCTGGTGTTAAGGGACACGGTCTAAATAAATTAGTCTGCAAACCTGCCTACAGTTACAACACTTTTTGTGTCTACATTTTAATCATATTTAACTTTTGGTTCATATACAAAGTGTGGAAACAGATAGGTCTGATATACTTCACGACCTGCATCTGTCCCATAGTCTTCCCCAAAACACAAAAAGTGGGTAGGATTTCCCCATTGTTTCTTTTTCTACAAACTGCAATTAAACCTGGTTAGAGGTATGACTCGAAAAACTCATATTAATGAAACTGTTTCCCACAGAAAATGTTGATGGTCTGATGATAGCTGTAGTCTTAAGATAGTAAAAACATCATGAAGAATATAACCTAGGAAGGGAAGGAACCCATTATTAGACTGCAGGAACATGGCTTGTGGACCTGGTGGCAGGAGAACATAAGGTAAAAAGTGATCTTCTGTCACTGGGTGAGACCTGGTAGATCAGGTCATCAGACTGCAGGATGGATATGTGCTAAGCATTATTTCACATAGCTGTAACAGAGAAAAAAGAATTAGTTGTCCAGCTTTGTAAAATACATAGAACTGAATTAATCCACTGGAAATCACGAAGTGCTGACACACACAATGCTGTCAGATGCTGAATTAAAATTCTGGTCCACCTATGTTTTCATTCTGTGCTTGTTTATCTGGATTTTCCATTCAAAGGGAAAATACATCACACAATAAAGAAAAATTATCATGGAGTGGCAGTTCTGTAAGCTCCTTTTAGCCCACTTTTATTTGAAGGGATGGTTCCTTACTTTTGGCAATAGGCCCAGTGTCTGTTTAAACTTTGCTTAAAGATTATACAGTGTTATACAGATAACACATTCATAATAGTTAAGTGTTTTACAATGTAATTAATAAAAAAGGCAAATATACATCGCCTGTTTGTGTGCACAAGTTTGCACAGTGATTGTCTGAAGCTGAAGTTCTTGGTGAGAGACAAACTTTTTCCTCTTTAAATTAAAGTTTCCTATTAACTCATCGTTCTAGCCCACATTTTTAATATAGTCTTGATTTATGCTCTAAGATGGGGCACTTGTGCATGTAGGTACCCAATATCTCCAGCTGCTTGCACAAGCATGCAGAAGCTGAACAGGAAAGCATATCTGGAATACATGTATATATCCCATATATACATATGTATATATGTATATATATATATATATATGGCAAGTGAACAAATGAGACTTCTTCCTGCAAACCTGCATTGTGATGGATTGAGGTCTTAGTTTCAGTGTTTGGGACTGTAGTGTAGTAGGAGTGATTTGTGGTCATCTCATTTAATGATTTTTTTTTTATGTCAGAGGAAACAAATGGTTTTAAAAAATTGTAATTACCTCAGAAAAAAACTACCCCATATTAATAGTTCTGGCTCATTAAAGAGTTTAGGAGAAACAAGAGCTGCTAAATAAATAAGAGAGATATGGGGCAATGCAGTACTTATATGATACACACATCTGGCCCTGCCAAAAGACCTGGTTTGGCAAGGTCCCTCTCCCTCTCATGCCCTTAAAGACTCTTCATATCCTTGCACCATGGTTGCCCCTTCTCCCTACTATGCCATTGTAACTGTTGTGATGGCCTCATAGGACCTCTTCCATCACCTTGGTGAAATACAATCTTAAAGAAAAAGAAAAAAGGAAAAAAATATCCTAAACCACTTTTGTCAAACGTCCTTTCTAATTTCATCTTTAAGTTACCAAAGAAATACTTTGAAACTTTTCCTACTCTGCTACAATCCAATTTGTACACCATCCACGGATGAATAGAAGTCTGTCTTCCACAAGGACCATTCAGCTCATGCCTTCCAAATGCAAGCAAAAATACATAGAATTGAAAGTTTGTTTGACATACTGGCAGTGATTTTTAGCAGCAGATTAATTCCCATACACTAAGGCTGATTTCAATTCTCTGAACTGGTTAACTGTACTAAATCTTAGTAGTCCTAAGATTTTATGTATAGATTTTAGTTTATTGTATGTATGAAGAAGTAAGTATAGCTTTTTCAACTTAACACCTCTCCAGACATGAGTACAAGGCCGTATTTGGGCTGAAGAGTTTTTTACATTGGTGAAATCACCCCATTCAATGACCCCGTAACATATTTGCCTGAAGAGTGATGTGTGCCACTGCAATTATCTTGGTACAAAGATTTTTATAATACTGCTTTATAGTACAATGTGTAATATTACAGTACGTTTTTCAGTAGTGCTTTTTTGTTGAAACACATGTAGTTTCTTTAATGACTCCTGAAGTAGTTCCACAGTGCAGAACTTTACCACCTCTTTAGGAGTTGGTTACAGGTGTCCTCATGTGCATGTCATAATCAGAGAAGGTACTATACTACTCAAATCCCCCCTGTCTGGGCGTTGCTTACACTGAATTTTTTCTAAAGAACAAATTAATCTCTCCCACCTTCTTCCACCTAGACATTTGCTTACGTGATCTCACGATTTACCTTGTTAAATATCATCGTAATTCTGAAGACAGACTGAATGCATTATCACAGAAACACACTTTTGCCCATGCTCTCTGGTACAGTAACAGGCTTCCAGCCTCTGCCTTTGAAGCAGATTGCTGGTGTTAAGGGTCAAGGTTGATCGACCACCATCCTTTTTTGGAAAGAGGCTATTGATATCTTAACTAAACTTTGCTATGTTGCACTCTGAACCCATATTGCTCAGCTCTGCAAGCTTTGTGGAAAATACTGTGAACACATCCGAACTTCCAGTGAGCATTATTTAACATACTTCCCAGTACTGAGGAATTTTGGGCTCCATTGCTACAGCCAAGTCCTACGTGAAGACTGGGAAGGAAACACTGAGACCATGGATTTGTCACAGTGGTGGGGATTTGTTGATGGCATCAGGTGATCCAGAGGAGCATCCTAGCCCTAATGGTGTTGGTTCTATGGAAAGGGGGAAGAGAACTGTTGGCAGATGCAGTATTTACCTGAATTCCAGGGAGATTCCTGGAGCATGCTCAGTCACAGCATATTTCACCTGACCAGTACATGAGTGTCCTGAGAGGCAGCAAGTGGCAGCAACACTGCCACAACAGACTTCTCCTTGGAGAAAGCACGGTATGCCAGGTTGAGTTTGTTGAAACATATCCTATATTTTGTATGAAGGAGTTTCCAAAATCTGCAAATAGAAGTTGTTCCCCATAAAGTCATGCATGGTGGCATGCTGAGAATAAGGGTAATGCTGTGAGTCCAGAGTTCCCTTGACTCTGCTAATCTGTTCCTCTCATTAGAGGGTTTTGCCAGGGAAAAAAATCATTGCTGAAAGTGTGGATTGACACAAGTCCCACATGGGGTGAGTATGGTTACATTTTGCACTAGTGCTCTTAGAGGGTGATACACAAAGGGCATCCATCCATGGACACATATTAAATCGTCTCCTTCAAAATATAAAATATCCCAGTTATTCAACAAATCAAGCTTCCACTTTGGTTTGTAATGCTGTAGGCAAAGCAAAATGAGCCATGGGCTTTAGGACAACTGTAAGAATATCTTTGATTTGTATTTAACAGCTGCCCACTTACAATTTTTATGATTCTTTTGAATTATTGCGAGAAACTGTTGTTTCCATTAGCATACATTATTACTATATACTGAAGGAGGAGCTAGTGAAATGCTTTTTGGCTGGAATTTGATAATATGACCTGGAGGATTTCAATGCAAACTCAGTGCTCCAAAGCTCTTAAACCAGCAGAGGTCAGAATATGTTGCTTTCTGACTCCCTGCCTCTATACATTATTTTGGATATTGTTTACCCTTCTCTTCTAACCAAGGAAACAGAGAAACTGTTGCTCAGTTCTGCAGGTCACCCCCAGAGCAAATTTAAGATGGAGCTCATGTTGTCATTGCTCATGCCACCTCCTCCTGACACCTCTCACACACTACAGACACACTGCTGCCTGCATGCAAGGCTGATTCCCAGCTTTGACTTGTACCTGGTCAAGATGCCTGCAGAAGAGAGGACTTGAACCCCTTGTGTCATGATGAGTGAGAAAATGGAGCCTTCTGGGGGGGCTACTCCCAAATGCTTTTCCTTGCTTGGGGAAGGTATTTTAATTCCTCCCGTCACCACAGTCAGCAGGAACTCTGCTCCCAAAGCAGTTTAAGCAAGAGATGCTGGCTTCAGAAGCTGAGCCAGCTGCTGCTCTTTTTGCCCCATACTGGCAACCTGCAGGTCTGCATCACTGTGTGCTTCTCTCTTACCTGTATTGCTGCGATTGCCCTGGCTCCAAAGCAAATTTTCAGAAAGATCATTTCTATCAGTTTGTTTATCCAGCCCCAAGACAGTGACAGCAGTGTGAGAACAGAAGTGGGGGGCACGGGGACTTCTTTAAGCCACTTCCACCATGAAAGTTCTCCATTGACAGAGAAGCCAAGGGTGAAGTTACCCAGAGGATCAGCTCAGCACTTCAGGAATAGCCAAGTCACAAAGCACTGCCCTCCACCCCTGCTCATCCCTAGCACCCCCCAGCTTAGAGGCTTCTCTGATCTCATCCTGAGCCTGTTCAGCTCATTAATTCAGCTGAAGACTATTGCTTTTCTTTCCTTGAAGTAGTTTGCTGTTTGTTAGACAGCTGACTGGGTGCAGTGAAGAGTCCAGAAAATGCCAGAGGCAGTCCAGGAAAGGCCAGGCTGAGCAGGTGCACAGAGAGTCCCTTCCCTTGGTTTTGGCTGAGAAGCAATAAATCTCCCAGACTCTCCTGTACCTTTGGCCTAAATTAAGCTGCTGCTCTGAGCTGCCTTCTAGAGAAGTTTACATTCCCACAAACTATAGAAGAAGCTGGGATTGGGGATTAGCTTCACTTGGCTAAATTTAGTCTATGTGAATAGCTTTTCCAGTATCTGGTGTTGTAATTCCAATGCATCTTATAAAAAAAAAATCATGCACATAACCTATTGTAAATTATCTTGAATGGTATAATCAGCCCAGCCCAGATAAGCCTGAATTTTTTTGCTTCAAGTGTGCCAGAGATTCACTGTGAACATTTAGTTTGAACTCTTGAAGCCTCTGTTTTGCTGTAAATTTATTAGCTGATGTTGAGACATATGCATGTGGGCATCAGGAGATTTGATAGATTCAGAAAGTCACAGACTCCTTATAATTTGTGGATTTGTTTTTTTAGCACTTTATGAAAAGTAGGTAAAAACTTAACCCTGCCTGCATTTTAGTTTTTTTGATCAGGACTTAGAATAGTAATTAAAATGAATGGATTTAAAAGAGTACATGTGAGACACTGGGCTTTTGGCTTACCAAGTGGTTTCTTTTCAAAGTTTAAAAAAAAGGGATGTATTTTGCATGAAAGCCATTCTGAAAACATGTAAAAACTGTATTTTGTGTGACTGTGGAGAGTCTTATCCTAGGTATTTTGAAAATTTAATAGAACAGAAGAAAAAATGTTATGGAACAAGATAATAATAAATTAATTAACATTATGTTATATGTTATCAACCCCCCATTTTTTCCAAATTATCCTTCTACTTACAGATTGGGTCTCTACTGATTTCTATCTTTAGCATCATATTAATTTATTTTTATGTCTGTGAGCTTTAAAGCCCTTAAAACTATGTGTTGTCCTAAACTTATTATTTTTTCTCAGTGCAGCTGAGGCACCTTGTAGTCACTCAGTTGCAGCTGGAATATGTTATGCTGCTTAGTGCATTTCCAATTGTATCTGACTGTTTCATTACACAAATGATTTCACTATTGTTGCAGCTGTTGTGCACACTTATGGATGTGTTTCTTACCTTTCAAATCAAATAAATACATGAAAGTGATTACATTCCACTTTCTCTTAGTTGTTTCATCATTGTACACAACATAATTAAGTTGCCTTGCTGAATGATAAGAAGAATACTAAAAGAACATTTAAATCCCCACATCCTTGATCATAATTTCATATAATGACAAAGTTCAACATATGTTTCTGTTTGTATAAGGTAATTGTTTGCTCTCATGAGTCCTAAATAGCAACCGGATGAGTTGCAGGAGCAGAGATGTTTATCTTGGTCTATTGCTTGTTGCTGTTACTCTTTGCACAAACTCTTTTCTAGTTCCACCAATGCTAAGACTTTCTCACTCCTAAAAGGACTTGGCTGTCCAGTCAGAGTATGAAAGTGTGCCAGGCAGTTGTCTCAGTGCAGTTTATCCTGTTGGGCAAGAGCCTGTTTCTGGGACAGATTATGTCACCTCTGCATTTAAAGTGTGCTGTAGCAACCAACCCACCTTTGGCATCTGGAGTGTGTGTGGGTATGTGCTGGTAGAGAATAGCTGTACTGTAGCATAAGTACATTATTCCATATAGTAAGTGATAGTAGTGCAGTGTAGTATTCTGATAGTCTTCAAACTGATGTTATTGCAGCAGCAGCAGCACTTCTAAAAAGTCTTTATTTTTGGTGTAGTAAATGTCAAAATACGTAGTTGTGACTTCTGAGCAATTTCCGTTTTAATGTACATTTGTGAACTGCAATATTATGTAAATATCAATTATAGGGTGTTAGCTATTAAAGGAATGCATAAAAATACACAGAAAGAGCCCTGCCCTCTTCCACTTTTTTTTTTTTTACTTTTTTTTTCCTCTCCCATGAGAAATGCCCACGGACACAGGGCTTGCACAAACTTTTCTTCCATGGATGGCTGCTCAGCAAAGGAAAGCATATCACTGAAGGATCTGTCTGGCATGATGCTGACCACTTGAATTTGAAATCTGATTGAAATCTGATGTGACAGAGGCTATCCTGGGCTTGCTGGTAATGAACTGTTGACCTAGGGAATGTAACTGGACAAAATACAGACCTTACAGACATTAATGACAGAATATCAGCACCTGACATTTGATCCTGAAGGCAATTTGACTAATCCTAAAATACAGGCTAAGAGGATGAAGTGCCAAAGGGTTGTGTGCCACTTGTTAGGATTGTAATGTGTTCTGGTCGGCTGGTTTAGAAAACTTCTTGACTGGGAAATGTGGGAGAGATGAATCCACACTTTAATGTTGGGATTTTTCTCATCTACCTTGATATAAACAGAGCATAGGCTGATGGCTGTCTGGTCACCTTTCAGGGAGAGGGAAAAGAGAAGTTACTTTGATTCATCTGTTCTAATACAGATGTCTGTTATGGAGAAAAGCACATTGGATCCTAGAACTGCATTTTTCTTTCCCTTCACTACAAAAATAGGCTGAATCATTGAGGGAAAAAGAAAGCAATTATTTTGCAGTCTGATCAGTGGCACAAGAAAACCAGGTAGGGGGATGTAGCAGAGGAAAAGGAGGAGGCAGCAGTCACTGTTTTGGTAGTAGCCCCTCTTAGCTCAGCACTGGGGAAGCTGTGCCTCCAGAACCAGACAGAGGTCATTCATTCCAGCTGAGTGCTGGGCTGCAGGAGACGGCTGGCATCTGCTCCTATTGTGCCCCTGCCAGCTTCAAAGCAGAATTATTTTAGCCGAAGCATCTGCCAAGGTCAAGTGACTGCCTGTGTATTTATAGCAGCAAGGCAGTGCCATTAAGCAGAGTTCAGTGCCCAGCTGAAACTAACACAAGGAAAATGAGCAGGCCTAGGAACACAACCTCCAGCTCACGTTCCTCTGCCATTCATGTGCTGGTTTACAGCGACAATGAATTCTGTCATGATCTCATTAGCAGACAAAAAAAAAAAAAAAAAAAAAAAAAAAAAAAAAAAGAAATCAGATTGGGTTACTGTGGGGTTGGCCACATCCTCAGGGAACTCAAGGCACTTCAGGATGCGAAATGTTACCAGTGCTGTCATCCTAGAATAGCAGAAGAAATAGCAGAAGAGAAAAATCTAAGTGCTTCTGGGTTTGAAGGGCCTCAGAGGTACTGATTCTGGCATTTTTATATTATTTTGACCAGTGTGGTTCTTCATTAATGAAATGTCTTAGGAGGTTGCATTTGGTATTGCAAAAGGTTATATGGGTATTTCTATACATCAAACAGCAAGGTCATAGAAATATCTTTTAAATAGGCAGTTGTGAAGTGTGTCAGAAGCCACTGAGGTTGTCTAATTATGTAACTAATCACATCTGTATCTCTGATGTTTACATTTCTCTGCCCTTACTGACTGGGTATAACCCTCACCTATTTCAGATATCTGGGTCAGGAAATAAAAGGTTCTTTCCTGCTAAGTGAGTTTTGTATAAGCACTTTATTACTGCCACTCCCAATCTGATGACTCTGATCCCTTTCCAAATGGTCTGAAGACTGGAAAACACAGTGTAGATGGCTCAGTTTATACTGATCTATGGTTTCCTTCAGGTGGAAAATTAAGATCAGAGCCATACAGTTGGATGCCTCTCTTGGCATCTCTCTTTGAAGTTCAATGTTCTGGTTTGGGCTCTGCAGGGACCAACTTGTTAGCTAGCCAGCCCAGGCAGTGCCAGGATAATGTTTATTCTCCTGATTGGTATCTTTTGCTCTATGCTCTACTTGGAGCTTCAGGCTGACAGTCAGTGGAGACTCCAACTGGAACAAAAAGCATTATTGCTTTTAAGGAGATTTAAAGGTTTTTGAGGGAACTACCTTTGAGTAGTTGGTGTGGTATCTTATAGTCAGGGATCACACTGATTCAGATTTCCAGGCACAATCATAGCACAAGCAATACTATGTCTTGATGTCTCACGGGCTGTTTCATCTGTCTCTACCCTGCCTGTCTTATCACAGGCCTGTCTTATCTTCACATTTGCAAAGTTATGTTTCAGCTCTGTTTTTGGTGAAATCTACTGTGTCCTGAATTCCATATCAGGGTAATAATTGTGTGCTTTGTATACTCAACTCCAAAATATTTGTAATTATCACCTCATGGCTGATAATTTCTTTGCATTTTTTTTTCTATTATCCAGTTAAACTTCTGACCATGAAGCAGATTTGTCTTTCAGTCAAGGTGTTAGTAATCTATATTATCTCTAATCATACCTGGTGTATAAAGGCTTGAGTGCCCTTTGGTCCAGCCTTCAAGGTCATCACTTTTCAGCCTGAGAAACTTTAGGAAACCTTACCCAGACACTGACTTTAATTTTCCTCTTGGTTCCAAATGTTTTTCTTAGCTTATCTAAGTAGTCTCTGAAAATGTATGGGTGCTTTTAATTGTGCCCAGAATTTTTAGGTGCAGAAGAACACAAATCCATAAGTAAATTGTTTTACAAGCTCTGTGGTCCAAAGGCACAAACTTATAGTTGGAGCTTGAAATCTCTGACTGAGGGAATGCAGCATTTGACAGCAACCATGTAATCCTGCAGCAAATAGACAGCTTCAGATAGGGTTAGCCATCTGGGAGACTGCAGTATCAAGACAAAATAGAAAAGGGGCTGTGAAGGTTGTGTCAAGGCCTCGGAGTTTATAATTTATATGTAATTGGATTTGCTCCCAAATTAGGAAGAAAATAAAACTTCTATCATGAAGCAAAACCTCAGGACCTCTAAAGAACTTACTGCATAATTGGTGCTGTGAGTGACAAACTCTGTTACTATTAATTTCCACTGCCTTTCGTGTTATAGCAAGACAAATAAAATAGAGAAGGGAAGGGTGGTAATCATAGAGGTGGAGAACAGATAAAGCTGAGAGAGCATGCCAGATAATATTAGATCTTACAGGGCTGTTGAATTTACCAGAATGATTAAGCAGGTTACAAACACCACCAACAAAACCATTAACTAAGAGCTTTATGAGAGCAAAATTAGAAAGAGCCACAAAAGAGAAAGAAATGCCACAAATTAACTAAGGAGATCTGTGTGCTGTTCCTGAGTGATAGGAAATGTCTGCTCAGAGTTTGGTGTCATCCTTTCACTTCTCTTGAGACTTACTTTTGGGTCTCCACTTCTTGTAAAGCACATTGAGACTTGCAGAAAACAAGGAGGCTCCTGCACTGAATAGTTTTTTAAGGACTGACATATTGGCTCAGAGCAATGGGTCAATTAGTCCAATATCCTGACACCCTTTGTAGTGAAAAAGGAATGCAAGAAGCATGACAAATACTAAAAGAGATTTTTTTCTGGTATGCCCTCCTATCTCCTAGTAAGTGGTGGTTTAGAGATGGAGTTTGTTGTTTAATCTCTCTTTTGTTGGAATTCATAACAGTGAAGTACTAACAACACCCTGGAAAGGAGTCTCTTGGATCTACACCAGAAGTAGGAGGGGAGAGCTGTTAAATCTTGGGGACACATGGCCACACTTGTTTCAGAAGGAGCTCCAGTACAAAACCCCAGGCTTAAACCAGCCACGTTCAGAGCACTTCAGTTCTGGAGCTTGAGAATGGAAAGCACCAGGGATATTCAATCCAATCTTACTCCTCAGTGGAAAATTTTTCCACTTGCAACTATGTCTGCTTTGTAGTAATTCTACGTTGCAGGTAAAGAGAGTTGTATGAAACATGTTTGCTTCAGCTTTCCATAATCTAGCCCTTCTGGAAGATAAAACCATCTTCCTCAGCTCACATGACCCTTCACAAGGACAAAGGTCCCATTTCTGCAACCTTGTTACCTCAAAGGCTTGTAAACTTCTTTACCTTGGATAGCACCTTGCTCCTTATTTAGTTCCATTTACCTCAATAGGATTGCTTGCAAAGCAGGCAGGACTGGTATGGGATTCATAATCTGCCCTAAACAAGACAGTCCTTTGGCCCCTGCTGTGGAATCTAACAATGTGAAAAGAAAATATTAATGTTGGTAGTGCTTCTATTAGTTCTTCTTAAAATTAATACTAAGAAATTTCTTGAACAGACAAAAAACATTTCATATCTAGTTTTATTTTCTTCTTCAAAGAAGTTACAGTATTGTGTAGACAGGTGTTTGCTTGTTTTCACTGTTAAAATAACTTGTCCCCCAAGCAGAATGTCAGATACTTACAGTTTGCCAGGGGCCATCCATTTAGATACTCTGCCAGCCCCCAGGTGTTTCTAGCAAGGAAATTAAAAAGAAAAAGAAACTGTACAAAGCAGTGCTCCTTCTCTTGAGAGTGTGTATGAACTGAAGCAAGTGAAAGGTTTTCAAAGCAGCATCCCAAGAAGGAGCAAAAAATGATCAACAGTGTTTAGAAGACAGCACTGTCTGCTCAGGTATTCTGTTATAAAAAGAGACAATCCACAAAGATTTGGAATCCATAAATATATAACCCAAATTATTAAGTGCTTACAATTGACATTTATTCTTAATAGGTTGTTCCATGCACAGAGCTCCACAGGAACTTTGCATAGACTCAGTCTTTTGTAACTGAGCCTTCTTCAGGGAAGAATGAGAGTCTAAAACATAAATTAAAGACAGTAGTAGAGGAAAAAAAGATAAATCATGGGATTTAGTCAGGTTTTAGATTTCTCATACACATAAACCACCTCCCAGTTAGACCTGCCAGAGTTGGATTTGTTTCTTCACCTGCATAAAATGCAAGTTAGATAAAAAATCATTATGTATGTTTTAAATTTTCTTCTGGAAATTTCTGTTTCCTTCTTCACATAGATACACACAGATTTTTTTATCTAAAAGCAAACAGTTGGAGAAAGGTTAGGTTAAATTTTTACCAGAAATTTTACCAGAAGCCTTAATTTAGCACACAAAATCTGAAGTGCCTTTGTGTTTCCTCAAAGTCTGTAGTGAGTTTGTTTAGTTCTCTGGTTTGCAAACAAGCACTCTCTGTGCTTGTTGCCTCCAGTTATACTGGAAATAATATTAATCTCCAGCATTTAGGGGGACAGTTGTCACTGCTATACTTAATGGAGTCAACAGAAATCCAGTGCTGAAGCTGTTTGCCCAAAGCCCAGTATCCTCCAGGGAAGAGTAGGGTACCAACCCCTCTGGTCAGCCCTCTGGACAAGAGCTGCAGAGTCACAAAATTCCAGTAGTTTCTTCCTCCTCTCCTAGGGTGCTTGTGTGGTTTTTTCCTGCCCTGTCTCCTAAAAGCTAACACAGCACCAAGCCTGATTGTTTTCACAGGCTCTAATCGTGTGTGTCTACTGCTCTGTTCACTCCTGACAACTACAGGGTAAGCCCTGGGCAATTTCAGTAGCACATGGGAGAGGAGTTGGGTTCTCAAAACCACAAACTTTCTACACACTCAGTGAAAGGAGACAAGGAAAGAATTTTTCCTGCTTTCTTTCTCAGCGGATAGTTGATGACCTTACTTTTTTCACAGATATTAGAGAATCCATATGGTAGAGATACACTGGAAAACAGACTTCATTTCACTTTCTGCAGCCTGTAGCATTGTTTAATGTGCACAGTCATCAGAATAATCTAGAATAAAAGAATCAGCAGATTTTGTCACTTCTGTCCCTGCAGGACAGCAATGGTGCCCTCACAGGAACTGGATAAAGAGTTAGGTGTGGGTCAGCACGCACGCACAGTCAGAAGCGTGCAGTGGAAGCAGAAACTGGGTGGCTGTGAAATACAAAGGAGACTATGGAAAAAAATACCAGTTTGTTAATTAGTCAAAAAAGCACTGCCCACACAGCTTGTTTTCTTTGTCCTTTAGCTGGGGCAGGGCTCCATGGAACAGGACAGGCTGTTGTGTAATGTCAGTGCCGCACAGAAGGGTGGTCGGGGCAGAGGTAAAACCAAGCTTTGAGGACAAGAACCAGGAGGTAAGGCTGATTTGTGAAGATGCATCACCAATTAGTGCACTAACAGCAGTGGCTAGAGGCCAAGTGAGTCTGAAAGAGAAGTACAAGTGCTCTACGAAATAACACCGAAGAGTGGGCCCGAAGAATTGTGCCTCCATTGCTGGCACACGTGCCAGTACAGACCATTGGGTTCCTTTGCTGCTCAATTCAGTGCCCTCTTCAAGGCACCTTCCTCTTTGCTGCTCCCTCTGCCAGCTAACACTCTGTTAACTGAACCAGTGCATCTCTCTTTTAGACTAAACCAAATCATCTTTTGTTTCTGCTTGACAAATCCATTCTCACCTTTTTAATTTTTTTTCCTCTTTTCCTCATCTGCTGGGTAAGACAAACCCACTCAAACACAACCTGACAATGCTAAAACAGCTTCTAAGGCTGGCAAAATAGGGTGAAGCAGCCACCCATGAGTTCTGCAGTAGGGGCCTCTGCATTTATCAGTTTTGTATGCAAAATGTTCTGCCACCACGAAGCAGCACAGCACAGGCAGCTGAAGAGGGATGGCTGAAGGTAAGGGGGAACTTAGGCAGATCCTCACAGCTCGATGTGTTTGGGCCACGCTGCTATCAGTTTGGGTGTATTCCTGTTTGCATCATTCCTACTCTCCTTAAGTTTTGACGGGCTTTTTCTTCCCCCAAGTTTTCAAAACCAGCAGTGACAACAAAACCAGAAAGTATCATGCAGCAGGTAAAGTATGCGGCATCTGCAAGAATACACAAGGAATGATTTTAGGTCGCGCTGCTTCTCAGGACCAACCTAGCATGGGCTACCGGTTACTCTCCTGCTCCCTTAAAAAAACCCAAACAAACAAACAAAAAACCCAACAACAACAACAAAAAAATCAAACAACAAACAACAAAAAAACAACACAAAAACCCGACAAAAACCCCAAAACCAACCAGCCAGAACCCCCCCCCCCCCCCCTCATGACCCTGAGGGCATTTTTGCTCATCCCAAGAAAAAATTCCACTTTGCATTTCAATGAAAGGCGTTCAGTCTCCTTTCCCCGCCCCCAGGCTGTTTCCTGTGCAAACCCTCTGACTTTCGTTTTCTTTTTGAACCAGCTAAATTTGCATTTCGCTAAGCCCTCTCAAGCATCTTCTTTCTCAGCATGGGACAGGGGGCTGTGCTTGGGGACGTGCTGAGGAGCACATCTGGCTCCTGGAGCCATCTAAAGGAGCCAGGACCGAGTCCCTTGAAACGGGACCTCAAGGGCAGCATCAATCAATCTCAGCTTTACTGGGGCTCCCAGTGCCAGAACTGCTTGTCCTGTCCACGCAGGATGTGAAGGTGCATGGTGTGGAGGGAGGCAGGGGGTCACATAGTGGCATAGAGGCTGTGACAGTGGCCTGAGAGAGATAATCCCATGTGGAGAACTAGCACTTGGGAATGCTCTGCACTGGAGGACAGCTCTTGGAGCTTGTTCATGTTTACACCATCTAACCTCAGTTAGAATGTAAGGGGTCCCAGAACATCTGAATTGTCTGATAAGACCTGAGCCTGAATGTGAGGGCCTTCAGCATGAAGATGTGTTCAGCAAGGTGAATTCTGAGCAGCATCCTCCCTTCATGTTTTCACACCCATGTGCCATCTGTCTGTGTAGTGGATAAGCAGCTTTGCTGTACCTCATTCAGCACCTCTAAGATGGATTGGCTTCTAGAAGTAAATTGGAAAAAAAATAGACTCTGCCCTTAGGCAGGGTGAGGTTTAGTGAGGTGAAATCATGCCCATGGCTGCATGTGGCTGGGGGAAATACCTCAGTGAGACAGGGGAGAGAGAACCATGAGAAGTGGCAAAACAGAATATCTCTTAGGTGTGTTAAGCTACACAGTGAGAATGTGTCCAGGCAGGTTATGCAGATGAAATATTTTTGCAGATACAAGGCCTAGTAAGAGTTGAATGGTATTACATATAGACACCTAGGTTACACGAACTGCATCTTCTGCTCATGGGGAGCAGTAGGAGCCCAGAGCTGCCAGTGGGATGACCTTGTCACCCTCTTGTTCTGTTATGGCCACGGACTCAGTGGACTAGGAGAAAAAAGGCACAAGCATTAAAATACTCTGCTCTGAGTTTTTTAATTTGTTTTTTGGTTTCTTTATTGAGAGTGGCACAATTGTCTAAAAATTTTAAAGTTTCAGGGATGGTGTCAAATTTTCCTCTTTTATACTGTTTGTAAACCATATTGTAAATGTTCTCTTTTATGACCCAGCATGGATGAAGATGTGGACTCTCTAGCACTTGGGCTAGGTGATGGGATAAACAATACTTCCTTGTAGTCCAGCAGATGCAAAAAGCACTCAGGAAAATACCTCCAAAACAAATCAACCAGTGCAAAATTTTCCACAGAGGACATTTAAAACAAAAGGATGCAGTTTGATATATAAGGAATCACTAACTGGTCAGTGCAAGGAGCAGGACTCTACTAAATAGTGAGGGATATACTAGGTACTGGAGAATCAGGTAAGTAGCCAGCAAGCAAAGATAAGGCTGCTTGGTCCTTTGGTTGCAGTAACAACTTTCCACAAAATCAGTGTCTTTCCTTGGGATATGAGAACTGCAGTGAACCTGATGGTGGAAATGCTGGAAAATTTGTAAAACCACTTATCTGTAAATCCAAGATGTTAAGTAGTACATATAATTTTTCATTCATCAGTATGAAGTATTTTGCACCCCTGATAGGTGTACAAACCAAATGTAAAAAATACTCTTTGTTCTTTAAGCACTTTTATTATAAAGTTTTTTCCAGACATTTGTATCCCCCCAAAAAAATTCTGTGTTAGGTTTTGCAATTCAAAATTAATTTTGCATTCAAAATTAATTCTTCTTTATCTCAAGGATGAAATAAAAGAGCTCATAGTGTCAGAGTATATTTTAATTTTTGGTTTTTTATTTCTAGACTCAGTTCCTGATCAGAAAGCCAGATGACCAGAAGAGTCAAGTAACTGAGATACAGTCTTTTATCTTTAAGTCATCTCAAATCTGCTTTTCAACAAGAATGGATGGTCTGTGCCCAAGTTACCAAACTAAAGGTCAGTGTTACCCAGTCAAGGGCTTGTTTTGATTTGTGCAACGTACAGGGATGATAAAGAAACTAGCACTGGGAAAGCAGAATAAAGTTTCAGTAGCAAGAGACAGAGTTAATTCCACTACTCAATATTATCACATGATATTTGCTTCACTTAAGTAGTGGTGAGGGTCTAGAAAAATAATTTGAAGGTGATTTCTGAGATCTGCCATAAGGGTGGAGCACTGTATACTGAGATGGCTGTGCTGCACAGGGATGCACAGCTCAGGAAGCTGTAGCTGGCTAACAGCTCCAGTTAAAATATGTTAATAAAAACTTTTACCAAGATTGACATGACAGGGACAATGCTTCAAGAAAAAAAAAGTTCTTCTAGGAATAGGACAAGTGATAGGTTTCAATGCTAATGGCTGTGTCATCTGTGGATTCTCAGGGGTCTAGTACAAGGTGACTTAATCAATTTTTCCATTGCTTGCAGTTTTCAAGGCTTTGCCCTTCTACCCAGTCCCTGTCTCATGAAATTTCTGGGAACCTCATGTCTCTGTCTTCTCTCAGGTTGGTTGGAATGGTTCAGTGGTTCAACATTTACAGAAAGAGGAGGAAGGAGAAGATTAAACCAGGCTGGAGTAGACAGAGTGATCCTCCTTAGATTTTCTTCCCTCAGGTCACAAGCTGAAAAACCTCATTAGCTGGATTAAGACCTGGATATTCCAATTAGCATTTTAGGGTTTATTTTCCAGCTATTTGTTCCTTATACTATGATGCTAGTATTAACACTGACAAAAAAATCCAACCCACAACCCCACTCGTTTTAAGCTGAAGCAACCTGAACTTCTTATTTCATGCCAGCTGTTACATGCCAGCATTGTAGAAAGCTTATTAATAATTTATATTTGTCCCCTAATGGCTTTATCTTTACTCCCTTTGAGTTTGATGTTATTGTGCCAATTCCAGCTAGGTGGTTATGCCTGACAAGTGTAAAAATATAATTAGGAGGATCAACACCATAGCAACCTGGTTTGCATCACAGCTGCAACAGATGATACCTTCCAAGTAACCCACTCAGCATCATTCAGAGACTTCCCCTCCTCTAGGGGAGATGATTTTAGCCACTAGCCTGCTACCAGCACCTGTGTTAGGAGTTGTCAGTGAGAACCTATTTCAGAGGCAAGTGTGGGATAAGATGGGTGGCAAAGTTGTGAGTTCAGAGGTGGCAGTGCTGAGGGAGGTGTAGCTCCAGGATTCCTGTGTGGCCCATCAGTGAGGCATCTCTCCTATCTGTGGGGGGATGACACGTTTGAATGTGTTGAGGCCTTCCCTCAGCTTCTCTTTGCAGTGCCTGAAGGTGTTTGGCTCTTTATAACTCAGTTTAGGTTTGAGAGGCTGGATGAGGCAAGGCTGTGTGCCTGACAGAGCCTGGAGATAATGAATTTAGCATAGTCCTTGCACCCCCTTGGCCCTGAAAACCACCCGAGGGACAGCCTATGTCTGTGATCAGACCCATACGCAGAGCAAAAGGGCCAGAGCCAGCAAACCTCCCAGTACAAACCATCCCACCATCAGCCTTGTGACTCCTGCTTTTAATACAGGAGAAGAAGTATGGGGTTGGGAGTCAGCTGTTGTCCAAATAAGGGGACAGTAAACAAAAAGATATAAGATAAGCCCCAGAGATGGCAATGAATGAAAATTTCTGTCATCAGGTGATGGTTACTGATGGTCTGGTTCTGAGGCTGGAGTATGCTTGTCTACTACCTGGCAGGTGTGTCCCCCTACTCAGTCTCTTGGTTGTTTCCCTGTGACCTTTTGTGTGCTCATGCAGAAGAGCAGGAATCACTCTCTTCTGAGACTGAAGAAGGATTTGACTGTCTAAATCACATTATTCCAGCTGGGCCATTGTTCAGCATTCCTTAGTAGACAATAGAGTTAAAGAAAAAAACAAACAACAAAACAACAACAACAAAAAAACCAATCCACCCCCCTCACACACAAAAAAATCCACTTAATATTCAATAGAAGCCAGACACTTTGGGAAAGAATAATTTTTGGTCACCCCCGGCAGGCAGCAGATTGGTGACCCTGGTCTGAAATCAGAGCTGGGCTGGGAACACCCAGTGTGGGGTTTGAGTGCAAGTTGGAAAAACGCTGGATGTATTGCCCAGACCTTGTCTGCATTTGGCCACAAAGCCTGACTCAGTGCTTTTCAAAACCTTTGTTATACACTCTGCAAGTCATGTCCTTTGATTTCACAGCAGGGCAGGTTTTTCACATCCTAACCTTTCTGATTTGCTTTTCACTTAAAATGTATTTCACAATAATTTTTGTTAGATTTAACACAGTAAGGGCAGGAAGAAAAAAAGGGCAGAGAATCTGGAAAGTATGATTGGTTCTCTTAGTAGGTAAAATATTTTCTCTGTATGCAGACAGAGTTGGCTTTGCTCCATTTAACTACAGCCAAACTTTAAGTTAAGAATCAGGAGCTGCTTGGGCTGAGCAGTGCAAAACCCAGGATGCAAGGCTCTTCCTAGAAGAGGCAGCTTATTTCTCTGGCAGTCCTGCTTGATTACAGATGTTAATAGCAGCTTCTCCTCTTACAGAGATCCTCTCCCAGGAGGGAATTAGGGTTTCCACAGCATGCAAAACAAAGCCAGACTGCTTAATAGTCTTATTGTCCTGCTTGCACTCACCAAAAGGGAAATTCCAGGCTGAGGAAAAAAAAAAACAAACCCCACAGGAATGATTTACATTCTTTAGTTTCTACTACAGCTTTGTTGCCTTGTAGAGCAGTGGCTGAAATTCAGAATTTCAGAAGCTGAAACTACAACAACTCCAGAAGTTATAATCCTGGCATTTAAAAAATGCCCCAAACACTGAAGCAGCTGCAAATGCCCATTCTACTTTGTGGTTTCATGCTTCTACTGGGTGGTTTTGTGCTGTGATAGTGTTCAGAATTCATCAATGTTGGTACAGCAGTGTCTTTGGGAGGATGTCAGAGGATTTCTTTTCTCTCCCTCTGGAATCTGGTATCTGAGCTAAAAAAGGGCAGTACTGTTACTGGGGAACAAAAGGCTGTTCTGGTGGGCAGCAGCAATGCTTGAGCTTTGCAAACTCATACAAGAAATTTAACATTTTCACACCACGATGCACAGCTCAGGCAAGTAACAGGAAAAAACAAAAAAAGCTCCAAGCAAACAGTCAAAAAAGCAGGCATGTTTTTTAAATGGAAATATAAAACTTTCAGAAGAGATGTATGAAGTTTAAAAACCTGTAACTTTTTAGGGTGAAAGTTACTAAGGACCCCTTTGCATTTGCTGTGCAATTATTATATAGTCTTTCATGTCAATAACCTAAATTGTCATTGCATGTGTAATTAGCTGAGTGTAAGTCCTATTTTGTACATAATTGAAATGTGTTTGTTAAATAGGGAAAGAGCCTTGTTTATGCTAACATGCTTCTTTTTTTCTCAGTGAAGAATTAGTTTAACACTTCAATTTCCTATTCATGCATGATAAAGGCTGGAACCACAGATAGTACAAAAAGGAAGTGTAGGAGATAATCGATAGCTCTTACCCTTTACTGATAAAAAGTTACTTTATTACTTCAGGAAAAAATACATGTTAGAGCATGCCATCAAGTGCTTATATTTTTCTGCATGTTTTTAAGCTTTTTGGAGTATTTTTTGACTTTTAGGTTCCAAAATGAAAGATCAAGTTTTGTCTCTTTTTTTTTCTTTTTTTTTTTTTCTTTAGCTTTAATGAAGTCTTGCATTTCTATAGCCTTCATTTAACTCTGTCATCTTTATCCACACTATGTTGCACCTTACACCAAGACCTTGATAAATTACCACTGACATACTATTTTTTGGTTCCTACAGATTTAGGACTAAGTTCCTGGAATTTTTCCATACTAGGCAGACAGTGCAGAATTACCAAGTGCAGATCCTTATCAAAGGAACATGTGAAACATGTGAAACACGTGGGAATAAATGGTAATGGCAGTCCTTGCCTACAGCACAAATATGTCTATTCTGCTTCTTGCAGAAGTTTCTTAGAGATAATTCATGTACACAGTGTGTTGATTCCTGGTGCTTCACATTTCTAATTGTGTCATCACAAATCAGTGGTATACACAAACAATAGCCATGTGTTTTACTCAGCTTGGATGTGTCTTATAAAATCTTCCTGAAAATTCTCGTCACCATAATTATTTGATAGATGATGAAGCTCACTGTGATTACAGACTATACAGAACCTTTGCTTAAAGTGCAGACAATGAAATGTAGACTAAGCTTTTGCTCTGGTGGTTTTAATAGTTGACTTTTGCTGGGTGGGACTAAGAGAAACTTTCTGAGTTGAGACAAATTCCATGAAACTCTGATTAAAGTCCCTTCCCCAGTATAGTAGCTGATTTCTATAAAGCATTATATCACTTTATAAACAGCTTATATGCTATTAGAGAATGATAAACATGTCCCCGTGTTTAACTTAGTATTCCTGGAAGCCTTTGTGAGCTGCAAAACAGCATCACTGCTACCAAACACTTTTGTACCTTAGTTAAAGAAAAAATGTTTAGTTGCTGGCTTCCACCTACAAAGACAGGAGACTTGCACAAAAGGAAATTTCAGTTTAAGGAGTTAGTAAAAAAATTCAGGTTCTGAAGTACAAAAGGAGGCACTAAGGCCAGACTTTAGCAAAATAAGAAAGGAGCAAGTAATTTCAGGAACAGGAATGTGGCCACAGCAGCATAAAAACTTATTTTGAGGCTTTTCCAACCTAGGGATGTGATGCTGCAAGTTCTGTTCAGTGGCAGGGTGGGATGGCCCTGCCTAGAAGTGCTCTTGGCTCCTCAGTCCCTCTGCCAGCCCCTGTCTTCTGCTCCTGAGGAGGAAATCTCCCAGGAATCTGCTTCATCTCTTGCCCCATCAATCCCCTCTCCTGTCTGTCCCCAGTTAATGGGGAGTGGTGGTGCTGCTGCTTCGTGGGACAGCATCCTTAACCCTTCCTTTGCTGTGATGGCAGGCAGAGGCAATGGCATCTGACATGTAACCACACAACATATGAAACTGATGACTTAGTTTAGAAGGAGCAGCAGCAATAAGAAGGGACATTGGTAAGAACTGTGTGAGTGAAGAACCCCAGGAGTGTCCTTTAAATGTCTGGACAATGTTCTCCATTAGTTTTATGGTATGTTTCTAATTTAGGAAGGGGTTTGTGTGTTAATTATGAGATAGAATTTAAATTACACTTCATGCATATGTGAAACAATGTGGATTTTAAAGAAAAGAAAGAGAGTTCTGTCTGGCATAAGCTGTCTGATTCCAGACAAAGCAATTCAATAGTTGGTCATGACTTGTATTAATGCCTGTTAACCCCAGCTCTTTTGTAAAATACTGATGGTGAAGCTTCCTTTCCTGCTTTTTGAAGCAAAAAAGGTATTAGCAAACCAATAGAGAGCACATCAGTGAATGAAGCCTTTACAATTTTACCAGACTGTGCTTTTCTATCAATGCACCAAAGAGAAACATAGCATTTTATTTTATGTCCTCCTGCAAAGATTAAAAGAAAGAGAAACAGGTTGTTTATCCAAACCTCTTGTATCTGCTGGTGGTAGATTATTTTGCCCTTCATAAGCAGATAATTAAAGCACTGCTAAACTGGGGACTATTTAGTACTCTTGGCCACTCAAGAGGTGTGGGAGGCATTTTATTAAGCAAGATACACAAATGCATCCCTCTCACAACCTCCAAGTGGCTTTGCAGGTAAGAGAGGCCTTGGGAAGACATACACTTGCTAATGATTCCCTCATCAAATAAAAATCTATACCAGTCGCATGGCGTTGTTTATTCAGTGGTTGAACATTAGCTAAACTAGAGATAGGAAAGAGTGACTGCATAGACCAGCAAGCCTTGGGCCAAACTCTTGTCCCCTTTGAACCTTCCTTCTCTCTCCAGGCAGCCAAGAAAAAGTCTTCTGACAGTTTCACCTCACCATCACTTTGGCTGACATCAAGGGAAGAAACCATGAGGAGGTTTGTCACCTGGAGCTGCTCATAGGTGGGGGAACTGTTGAGTGCATGTTGGGAGAGGGAAGACTTGATATGTTGAGGGGCCTCTTCTTGCAGAACAAATGTGCACTGTATTTGACAACATATGCTTTAAGAGTTCAAATCCCAGGGTTAGCAGAATGGCATGAGATGAAGATAAATTGTCTTTTGCTTGAACAGGTTAATTTTCCACTGAATTTAAGGGTTATGCCCTACGCTGCCTCTTCCCTCACTCCCAGGATGTTAACAAAGAAAACATCAATTTATTTTTAAATACGTGAAGGATCAATGAAAGGAGAGGACTGTGGCCAAGAAGGCCAATGGCATCCTGGCCTGCATCAGGAACAGCGTGGCCAGAAGGTCCAGGGAAGGGATTCTTCCCCTGTACTCAGCCCTGGTGAGGCCACACCTCGAGTTCTGTGTCCAGTTCTGGGCCCCTCAGTTCAGGAAGGAGATTGAGGTCCTGGAACAGGTCCAAAGGAGGGCAACCAGGCTGGTGAAGGGACTCCAGCACAGATCCTATGGGGAGAGGCTGAGGGAGCTGGGGCTGTTCAGCCTGGAGAAGAGGAGGCTCAGGGGAGACCTCATCACTCTCTACAACTCCCTGAAAGGAGGGTGTAGCGAGGGGAGGGTTGGTCTCTTTTCCCAGGCAACTCTCAGCAAGACAAGAGGGCACGGTCTCAAGTTGTGCCGGGGGAGGTTTAGGTTGGACATAAGAAAGAATTTCTTTACCGAGAATTTCTTTACCGAGAGGGTGATCAAGCATTGGAATGGGCTGCCCAGGGAAGCAGTGGATTCTCCATCCCTGGAGATATTTAAAAAGAGACTGGATGTGGCACTCAGTGCCATGGGCTGGTAACTGCAGCGGTAGTGGATCAAGGGTTGGCCTTGATGATCTCTGAGGTCCCTTCCAACCCAGCCAATTCTATGATTCTATGGTTCTATGACTGAACACTCCAGACCACAGACAAGATTGTTTCTCATATTACTTATTTGTTGGCAGTTATAAACCTTTACATTTAAGGGCTTTCCAATCAGAAGGACACTGCATTCATTAAAGCAATCTTTTCTGCTGCCATTAGCTTTTTTGTTATCCATGAGTTGCTGCCTTTCTGCTACTTTCTGGGCTCATATGAACAGTCTTTGAAGTATCATGGATGACCTTAAAAGAAAAAAAAAAAAGCCCCTGAAAAGTCCTCTTTGCTGTCCTCACATACTTTATGTTCTCCCTTTAATTGGACTGCCACTGTGTTAGCAAGATCTGAGTTACAAATAAAGGAGTCAGAGGGGCTCACTAACAACACACAGCTATTCCCTGTAACCTCAGAGAAAGTTGCACCATCCTTTAGTCTCCTCCTGAGGGAAGGGGAGGAGAGGGGTACTTTTCCTCCCCTCTTGGTTCTGCTTCTTTCATGTACTGCAGATTTAGTGCCACTCGTTGACAATTCAGTTGTGCATTTGTTGTTGCACCTCCTGATCACTCTTGATTTTCACTTCATGATACTCATGCACCACAGATTATGCCAAGTGTTTTGGGCTATATCATGGATGGAGCAGTACTGGAACAGGTTTCCCAGTGAAGCTGTGAATTCCCCCTTCCTGGAAGTGCTCAAGGCCAGGTTGGACAGGACTTTGGGCAAGCTGATCTGGTGGGAGGTGTCCCTGTCCATGTAGGGGGTTCAGAACTCAAGGATCTTTAAGGTCTTTTCTAACCAAACAGTTCTATGATTTTAGGATTCAGAGTCCCTCATGTGCAGGAGCTACACTTCCAGAGCTTCAGGAGAACCACAGCTCTCCAGCAACCCGAGCTCTCCTGATGAGCTGCAGACATGGTATTCAGATTTCAGACTGCTGTGGAGCAGGAGCAGTGGCCAACCAGTTCTCTCTCAGACTGTTACTTCCCATGCCTGAAATGAGTAACAGATGAATCACTCATTTAAAATATCCTTTCTTGCAGGTTTTTTTTCATAATGATTCTGGTCTTAAAAGTATGATCAGTTCCTGCCCAGCCTCTTGTTTCACCTACCTTTAAACTTGTAGTTTCCTGAAAACTTTGTTCTATAATGCCTCCACTTTATATTCCAGTGGTTATTGTCTTTTAATTCTCATAATTTTTGCCCATGTGTGTCCTAATGACACTCATATATAAAGTTACTCAGAATAGTTATGGTGTTGGGACAGAAGAGAGGATTGTTCCTCTTTCTGCCTTTGCTGCTGGCACAGATGGTGACCTTGTCCTTGGCAGCTTGTCTTTTCATTTCCTCCTCCATGATGTGTTGGTCTTGACAGTATAAATCTCAAAGAACTAACCCCAGTGGCCTGTCAAAGCCAGCCCAGCCTGGGCTTTCTGCCAGGGTGCTGTGCCTTTCCTTATCAGTGTTTTGCAAGCAGATTCAGATGTGTCAGCCCTGGGCCTGCTGCTGGCTACTGTGAGGATGCCTTCATCTCCTTCTGAGACCTGCTTGAGGGGGGCAGGTGGAAGCTTGGCCTTTCTGGCTCAGTAAGAACCATTTGGATGGAACGTTAAGAACCATAAAGTAAGTTCTGAAGGAGTTTTAAAAGTTCTCAGCAAAGCATTTTCCTGCTTGAGCTCTTGTCACGAGCTATGAAATCAGCTCCAGGAGAGAAGTGCACCAAGAGTGATTATCAAGCTATCAGCCCAGTGTCTCACCTGTCAGTAGAAGTAAAGTCAGGCAAGGTTTTCTCTCCTTATGTCGTGACCTAACACATCATATATTGCTCTGGCAGGATGTACAAACAGAGCTACATAATTCCAGTGGTGCTACTCAAAATGTGAGAGCAGATGTAGTATAAGACTATCCTGTATTAGCTGAGTTTGTAATATGCAAAGATGACTGAAACATACCACAGCAAGCACCTCTTTACAGGTGTGACTGCAATGACTTAAGCTGAGTGGTATCTCTGACTGAAACAGATTAACTAGGGCTATATGTGAAGGTCACACACTGAGCTGGAGGTGCAGACATGAGAGATACATCTCTTTTGATGATGCTGGCCCCGGGTCATACCATCTGATTTATGATTTGTTCCATAGAAGAACTTCTCAGTCCATTGCCTATGCTCTTAATTGGACATCTCAGTTATAGGGGCACAGACCTGTGTCTTTTTGCCCTCAATAACTACCTGACTTCTAATCTTTGATGTAGCTTGATAATATGCCTACAACAAGGTACTCTTTGATTCTCTTCAGGGAGCAGTAATCACTTTTAGCTCTTCTGAAGTACTTTTCTAGATAAGACTCTCAAGAAGTCTTTTCTTTTTAGCTGTTTTGTGACTCCTGTGGCCTATTTCTATTTAGTTTGTTATGATGAAAGGCTCTATTCTGGTACTCCTAATGGCATTTGAGACAAAAAATGCATGCTTAGCTTTCCTGTTTTGCTGCTATACCATGGATGATGAGACCTGACAGCAGGTATCCGAATAAAACTAGATCAGAGGTCTTCCATCTTTTCCATTATTTTTCCTGTGGCAGAGACTGCATTTAAACTTTTGGTGAACTGATTTTAAGAGCCAAGATCTCATTTATGAACTAAGCTCCTTTCGATGAAAATAAGGGGCATGCTGAACAGGCTGTGATTATTCACTTCTGTGACCAACAAAGGAGCAATTGTGTTTGGAGTGAAATCAAAGACAAGGTGCATAAAGTTTTGTTCTCACAGGACAAGGAGTCCAGGTACTCCAAGAGGCAATGGTGCCACCTCCTGTGATTTTACCCCAAGTTACAGCGTATAAGTAGTAACACATATATGTGTTAAAGTCCACAGCACTTGGTCTTATGTGACTGTATGAGAAAATGATGTAAAGTCTAAAGTGTAAAGTCTAAAGTCTGAGGAAAGCAGATGATCCCACTCTACTTTAAAGAAGCCAAGCCAGAAGGAAAATAGTGTCTCAGCATTTAAAATAAGGAGATAGAGACTTACTGGTTTTTTTTTTTCATCGCAGAATGAGAATGGAGCAAGCCATCCAACTTCATGTTGAGTCACAGTGGTGGAAACAGGTATAATTCCAGTAAGGGAGCTATTGCTTTTGCTATTGCCATTTGCTATTGCCCCAGGTACCTCCAGGCTGGCAGTAGCAACTTGCACCTTGCAGTGTTTCTTTCCCACTTGTCAAGCTGCCTCCTCGTGTGCACATAAAATTTAGGAAAAAGGAAGTGCTTCAGAAGTTTTTTATTGGTCCTCTGGAGCTCTGGTATAAAAGGATTTTCAGTAGTGACTCCAGGTGCTTTCAGTATCTGCTGTTTGTGGAGTGAATTAATCTCTGCCTCGATTCATGGATAAGGTGGGAATTCAGGGGAAATCAGTCACAAAGGAGCAGAGAAGCAGGACCAGAGAAGAAGGAGGAGAGGTGGGCTGCAAGGGCAGTGTGACAAGCCAGATAGCAAGGACCTGGAGTGGGTCCAAATGAGGGCAACTAGGCTGGTGAAGGGACTCAAGCAGAAGAGGAGGCTCAGAGGAGATCTCATCACTCTCTACAACTCCCTGAAAGGAGGGTGTAGCCAGGTGGGGGTTGGTCTCTTTTCCCAGGCAACCCTCAGCAAGACAAGAGGGCACGGTCTCAAGTTGTGCCAGGGGAGGTTTAGGTTGGACATTAGAAAGAATTTCTTTACTGAGAGTGTGATCAGACATTGGAATGGGCTGCCCAGGGAAGTGGTGGATTCTCCATCCCTGGAGATATTTAAAAAGAGACTGGATGTGGCACTCAGTGCCATGGTCTGGTAACTGCGGTGGTAGTGGATCAAGGGTTGGCCTTGATGATCTCAGAGGTCCCTTCCAACCCAGCCAGTTCTATGATTCTATGATCATAGACAGGCAGTGGATGGAGACAAGAGAGTGACGTTTTCAGAAGCCCACCATTTGGCTGCTAGCAGGCTCAGTGTGACAGTGCCTGTGAGTAACAGAATTGACTGCATTAAGCTCAGCCCTGGGGCTGCCTGGAAGACTTTCAGGAAGAGTGAAGTGGATCCTTGAGTGGCAGCAGCCAGGACTGGATGTCAATGGGAGTAACTGGGTGTGCCAAATCCCCCTGGAACTCCCCAGGCTTGCTCAGGAGATCCCTGCATTCATCCAGGGCTCTCAGTGCAAATTTTGCTCTTCATGCAAGAGTTCAGAGCCCTCTCTAAGCTTTGGAGCATGAAGATGCCGAACGGTTTTCCAATGAACTTTTAAGATAAAACACTGGCACGTGTTTTGCTGCAGGCAGTCTAAGATTGCTTTCTTCTTCCTATATCTAGCAAGTGCCCTTATCCAGGGAACCTGTCTTTCTCCCTCTTTTACTATCTCTCTGAAATACTGGAGACACAGCAAGACCCAAATTTCATTCAGAATGACATAACAAAATACATGTGCTCACTGCTTTAAAAATTTTGATAAGTATATAGCTGGCTTTTGTAACAAACCCAAAGCAGAGCTGCAGTTAATATAGATGTTTTCCTGCCAAGGGCATGGGAAGCTTCAATTTAAAACTTTTTCTTAAATACGGTTCATTGCAGAACAGTTCAGACTGACTTTCTAAGTTGCAAGTTTTCATAGTAATTAGCCAATTTATGAAGCAGAACTCTGTTTCTTTGTCTTCTTAACTGGTATGTTCTAACCCACTACAGTCAAACCCTTCTGTAAGGAAACCAACCTACTGAGCAGTGAGTGGCATAATTACCCAAAAAAGAACATTTTTTGAAAAGTTAAGTGTGTATTTCCCCTGTCCACCAGTATATCTATGTGTGTGCATGTGTATTTTAAAGTGTTAAGTGTTTAAACACATACAAGAAATTTAAAGAGCACAGAAAGCAATGCATGTGCAGAAAAGTAGCATGTTTACTCATATCTTTCATGTTCTAGTCTGATGCCAAAACTCATTTTAGTCCTAGTGAATGTTATCATTTTATCATACAAAGAAAGGCTAATTCTGAGCTTCAGTATGGCAGCTTCCAACAGTAAAGGTATGCTGAATTAAATGTTATACTTTTTCAGTCTCTTGGGACTATTAGAATGACATTTCAACAACTGAAGGAGGCTCTGCCTGAGCAAGATGCTCCTTGCAGCTCTGGTTTCTGTCATTAGTCTGACACAGTGCAGTGGGGGCCCAGTTGGCTGGACATTCACAACAAGAGGAGGGGCAGTGAGTTTCTGGCTTTAAGAGTCTTGATGTGGATTTGGGTGGGCTTTGTGCTGACTTTAACATCTTATTTGTGGAGGAGAATAAACAAGAAGGAAACACTAGGTGCTGAGATAAACTGAAGAGCTGATTATGGTGGGTTCGGCTGTTGCAATATGTAGTAATTTTTTAAGAAGATGTTGCTGTTCTCAGGTCACTGTTTTACAGGACAAAAAGACATGTTTTCACTCAAAACCTATGCAAACTTAATTTTGCATCTTCTTCCAAAAATGACCAAACTCAGAGCAAAGGTAAGAAAGCAGAAAAATTGTCTGTGGCTTGTTTTGTTGTTTGTTTTTAATCCTCACAGAAAGTGTCAAGGAAAGGTTGATGATATCAGCTCTTCTGGGACTGTGTAGAAAAGCATCCCCTCTGTACCCTGCTTCTGCCCTAGCATATGCAGTTCTACAGCTCAAGCAGGCAGCCAGTATTCCAGTATTCAGAGGCCACAAGCTGTCTCCTTTTGAGGGAAAAACAAATGACAGAATAAAGTATTTATTTGATACAGTTCAGATAATTTATAGAGACTGTATAGCAAAAGGCCCAGGCACAGGAGAATCTGGGGAAGAACACAGGAGAAGCTTCCATTATTCTGAACCTTTTTTTAAGTCTCCTAGGGGCACCCAGCAAGTGTTTGCCTAGTATTTTTTGCTGCCTCCTGTGCTTTTTCTATTGTTTCTCCTCTGTGGGTCACACCCTGAACAGCAGCCAGGAATTATGCCCCTCAGCTGCAATGTGAGCTGCCCAGCTTACTGAGGAGCATTCGGAGAAACATATTCAGAGTAACAGGGATGCCAGCAAAAGGTTGGAAAAACAGTTAAGATTGCAGGCTGACATAACTTGTACTGTCTGATACTGTGTCCTTGTTTCCTTCTATTTTCCATTTGACCTACACCCATCTGTTGCCTCCAGTCCAAGATAAGAAGCTGCCTGCACCGCTGCTGCCTCTGTTCTGCCTACAGACAGTCCCTGCCCCTGGTGTACCGGGGTCCTGGTCTGCCTAGGTGCTTGTAGGTGCTTTGGGCACACGTGGAAATAAGAGTGGGGATATCCAAGATGTGCTTTGGGCCTGGGTGATCCATCAAAGCAGCCGCTTCTGACATTTTTCAGAGTGGAAGGTTATTATCTCATTCAGGACCCTGCTGCAGCTGATATCACCTTTACAGCTGATAAAACCTCCGTGAGCAAATAGGTGTCAGATTGCCACTCCAAGGGCATGGGCCTCATAGAGATAGCTCCCTGCTCTGAGAGGTAATCAGTGATGATTGGCATGTCATTATACAGAAATTATTGCTTCTAAAGCTCTTGTGTAGATCCTAGCTCCCCTGGTAGTCAGGGGCGACACTGTCCTCCTGGTTTTCAGTCAAGTGCCTTGGAGTGCTTTGCAAACAGATGACTTGTGCCTCACTGCACCCTCTGAGGTATGTAGTAATACCTATTGTCAGATGAACAATGACCAAAAAAAAAAAGAAAAAAAAATTAGCTATGGCTGTTATCTGACAAACCCAGAGTAGGAAAAGTCTGGGTTTCATTGCTGTGCTGAATTTGTTTGGGTTGGGGCTGCTCACCACACTATTGTGGCTCCAAACAGAGGCAGCACAAATGAGCAGCTCTTTCTGAAAGAACTAGGGCTCTCACCTAAAGTCAATCTACCCACTGTAAAAAGACCCCAAAGACCTTGCTCAGCTCTCAGCCTCCAGTGAGCTTTTGAACTGTGCCTGGATGTGATGCTCTTATAGCTGCATGTGGGTGCTGAGACTTCTGTTACTGTTTATTTCTGTAGCAACAAAGCTAGGGTAATTTCCAGCAAACTAGAAAAAGGGAAAAAAATGGTCTTTCTTTTAAACTTTTAGTAGGCATTTAAAAGGCATTTGGACCTGGTCCTTAGGGACATGGTTTAGTAGTTAGATTATGGTGTTGGTCAAAGGTTGGGCTGGATGATCTTGGAGGTCTCTTCAAACCTAAACATTCTATGATTTTAAGATACTTACTAAAAAAAAAGAGATAAGCTGCAGGGTTTTTTTGTCTCAGTCTACTCATTCTGCATTGTTCTGTTTTGTTTGTTTGGGTTATTTTTGAGGGGAAATCCTACAGAAAATAACGTAATATTTCTACACTGTTCAGTCCCTCAGTCCTTCACACAACCAGGTAAAGGTTCCTGTGAACATGAGGCATGGCTCTGCTGGGTCTGAACACCACAGTCACAAATGAACTGGGACATTTCCAGCAAATTAGCTGCTCAGGCCTGAGGAATGCACATGCTTTATAACAATTCAGTCACCCATGTGCAGAAAGAAAATAAAATTCATTACCCACATGGCTGATTGCACAGCATAAATAGCAAAGGGCAAATGTTGTAAAAAAAAAAATGCTGAAGTATATATACCATTGGTATGGTACTTTCAGCATAGAAATGCTTACAAAGTTAGTTAGCTTACAAACAGAAAAAGGACAAAAGCTTTGGATTAATTGCTGATGCAATTAGCTGCATCAGGCAAATACAACATTAAAGGTAAAGCACTGCAGGAGTCAAATGGGGGGAAAAAAAAAGCCCTATGCTTTTCAATTTGATGAGTCTATTTTACTAACAATAAAGATCTTTATCCCTTATGGGTCTTCTGTTAAGCAGTATACAATTGATACATCTGCAAAAAAGTGCTGTGGAGAGGCAGAAAATAGGTAGTAGCAGAATAAGGGGTTTCCAGAAAATGTTTCTAGTTCTATTTTTGTTTGCTTTCCTGTTTTGTTCTCTTTTCTGCTTCTGCAGTTGCGTAAGAGCTCAGAAACAACAAGAAAATGCTCTCTAAACACCTCAGGGAGTCATATAATAAAATGAGGGGAAAGCACAGCAACAATTTAATCCTATATTTTAAACACCCAGCACTAAGCAATCATCTTGTCTTGTGCCCCTTCTCCACCCAGCAACTGTGTAGGCAAAGGAAAAATAAACACCTGCCATCAAAACCAGGTTACTGTCCTGGAGCTAAAAATGACAGAGAAGGAAGAGAAAAGGAGACTCCACCTAAAATGAAACCATTGCCAATCCTCACAAGGGGATAAAAATTTTTGTACAACCCCCCCTTTTTTCCCCTTTCTTTTGAATTACCCAAATAAGGCACAATCCCAGCTTCTATTTTGAAGAGGCAATTCATAGACTCCCTCCCTCTTCAAGGGAAAGGAGAAAACCTAATGAATGCCCAGATGAATTTTATTAAGTGACAAACCAGGGGAGACAACAGAAAACATCCAGCCTTAACAAAATTGCAAGATTTCAAGAACAGCAGACTGCTGAATGACTTCAAACACCAGGAGCTGATCAGACTACCAAGATTAAAAATTAAAAGTACTGCTGGGGTTTTACAGCACCTTCCCTGCTTATAAATCACTTGTTCCATAACTTTACCGAGAACACTCCCCAACCTCCTTTTCCTTAAATTCAAAACCTCTTTTTATAGCAAACCTGTGCATCCTCTGGGATGACTCAGCTGCCTCCAGTTCTGCAAGGCTGCTGCTTAAATTTGGATGTCACAAGATGAAATCCCTTTAAACAAGAAAAATTCCTATAGGGAAGGTGGTTAGAAAAAAGGCAAGGGTATGAGCACTTGACTTGTAAGTGCTTCATATTTGTCTGTGCTATAGTTAGCAAGCAAGATGGGTTTTAAAGAGGCTGGATCTTCAAAATAGGCAGGGGAATAGGCTTGAATATTGTCTGATGGCACAGCTTTCCTTTCTCCCTCATCTCTGTGTATGTCCTTTCCTTTCATATCCTCTCAATTTAACAATTTAACAATTTAACAGATTTGTTTTCTTTCTTCTAAATGAAGTGTTTCCAAGGTGTTTCTGAGTTAGGTGAACAAACAAAATACAGGCAAATAAAAACTCACAGAATTTTTGAACTCAAAGGATGATTGCTGGGTCTGGACATGGTCAGCACGTGGGGTGCTGGTTTTACATATTGTAATGTTTAAAGAGATAAGGATGCAAGGGGAGGTTGGAAAGGACTTGGCATACCTGGCTGGTATTTACTTTTACACTCTAGCAAGTAAAGGGTTATAAGAAATATATGTATTTATTTGTAAGAACGAGTCATTTTATAACTGCATCGGATTATTAAGGAGCTTCCTTGATTGATGTCTTTTTTATACTTCTGAAAGCTTGGACAATGTCTACCTTCCAGTAATGGTTTCAGGAAAATCGGTTTTTGAACTGGAATCTGTGGCTCTATGCCTGGCTGTGCAGACATGTATGTGGGTGTATCAACAACTAAAAAAAGCAACCCCAGGAAGGCTGTTTTTTGGCTTGCTTGTGGAAGAGTCAATATTTTCACTGACTTTTTACTGGTATGTGTATTGAAAAAGTTTGGAAGCTGCAAGGGCTCTGGGCCAATTTGATCTTCCTTTAGTTTTCTCAGGTGGGCCAGGATTTTAGAAAAAAATAATAATTGGAAAGTCAATTCATTTGTGGTAAGGTCTCCTTGGAAAAAAGCCAAAAAAGGAAGAACTAATGGAGATGTACATAGACTGCTGGCAGTCTATGGCTTCGTGTTCTGCTTGTCAGATGTTCAGCTCAAGATTTTTGAAGTACCTTTTACTCCTAGTCAGGCTTCTGAAGTCTGCATGGTGCCAATTAATGTTTTTCCTCTGGTCCCAATTTCTCCCATGGTGCCAATCTGTAAGCACACACAATTCCCATGTGGGATACTTAGGCTGCTGAGGAATTCAGGAATACAGTGAGTCAGGTAAAAGGCAAAGATAAACCAAAAAAAGAGTATTGCACTTACTAGCAAGTTTACATCAACTTTCTCTTTCTTTCTGATAAGCATATTCATAGCTTGGAAGCATTCAACATAACTCCAGAGCAAATAAATGGTTAGTAACCCCTGCATGCTATGGGACGCCTCTTGTATATATTAGTATTGACATTAGAAATACTCTGTGGAGCACCACTTTATGTACAAGGCTTGCAGTGAGTTGTGCTCTCTTTTATTAAATTACCTGAGGAGAAAAAAAAAAAAAAAAGAAAATTTTCAGACATAAGGTCTTCAAGGATTGCTGGGCTAAATGCATGTTTTGCATTCAGCAACTAACAGGCTTAGTTGCCTGGAACACAGGTGGCCATTGTGGTCATGTGAAACAATTCCTAAAAGCAAATATCGAATTTACAGTGGATCATAATAAAATATTCACTTCCACTGCTTTGTATTCATGGTGAGTGGTAGCTGGTGTTACCAGGAGCATTTGTCCTCTTACTTACTCTGCCCGAGGGAACCATGAATAACAAAAGCAATTGAAAAAAAATATCCCAGCAATTCCAGGTTGCCCTGCTACATGCAGCAAGCATTGTTTGTGAATGCCAGTGCTTTAAGAAAGACCAGCCATTCCCCAAACCTTTTTGTGAAAAATAGATCAAAGTGTAGTTTGTATTGGAAGGGCCCTCTGGAGATTCTCTATCCATACCTCCTGCCTAACTCAGGATGACTTTCACATTTAAAGTGGGATGTTCAGGACCACATCCAAGCAACTTCTGAACAGCTCCAAGGACAGAGATTTTACAGCCTCTCTGGTCACCTCCTAGAGCCCGAGTGCCTTCTCACTGTGAAACAGTGGAGGATACAGAGAGATCTCCTCAGAGATGTCTGTAGGCCAAATGAGCCCATCTCCCTCAACTTCTACTCATCCATGCTATGCTCCAGGCCCTTAACCATCTTGGTGTCCCTCCACTGATCTCCAGCCAGTTGGTCAATGCCTTGTAAATCCATTTGTGTCAAACCTGGTAACAGGTCTGGTTACAGCAAGTGCATCAAGCTTTGTAGTCAGGAGAGGATTAGCCTTCCTGCAAATGCTCCAGGTGCTGAGGGTTACAGGTGCTGTAACTTGGTTCCCTGCATTCAGGCAGCCCCACTAAACCCCTTTGGTCACACCAGGGGATTCAAAGGATTCAAAATTATTTTGATTTGTGCCTCTGCTATGTATATTGGATGAAGAAGTTGTGGTTAGATGTGCAGCATTCATGTCCCCATCCAAAGCTGGGGTGGGACCTACAGATGAGTTTTAGGCCAAAGGTAGTTTAGATAGTAATTATCTCAAACTCTTCCTTCATAATGAACAATTTAAAATACCCTACCCTCTAATAATTCCTTCTTTGATCTATATACATTATACTTTTATTCATAATGCATGATTTCCCCTTGATTAATTTGCTGGAAACATTTGACCAATCTTTTTTGGGTTTGGGTTTTTCCCAGCTTTAGTTTAAAATGCTTCTACCTCCATTTCCTAAAAGTGCAAGAGTGTGTTTGGGGGCAGGAGGGAGAGTCAGAGCTGAGCGACTTAAAGCTGTGGCCACTGGGCAGGTAAAGGCTCTCAGTGGGCTGTCAAGGACCTCTTTGGCATTTGGGACATTCATTGGTATCAGGTTCTTCACTTCCTGCACAAAGGGGGATGTCAGATGATTAATCTAGGACTTTCTGGGCTGGTCTGCTGATTTTTGGAGAGTTTTGCTGTACTGTGTAGCAATGCAGCAAGCTGTGAAGATTCTGCAGGCTTAAATGTGCAACCACATTGTATTCCTGAATGAGGTGTTCTGTTTTGCCCTCCTGATTTACAGTGCGAGCAAAATAAGCTGCAGTGTTCATAAAATGTACTTTAAATCAGGCTGAAATAATAGATTTTTTTTTGGTTGGAAAAGACCTTTAAAATCACCAAGTCCAAGTGATAGCTGAGCTCACTGTCAAGTCCATCACTAAAACCTGTCCCTCAGAACTGCATCCACACGTCTTTTAAATACCTCCAGGGATGGTGGCTCCATCCCTTTCTTGGGCAGCCTGTTCCAGTGCCTGAGAGCCCTTTCCTCAGGGAAAAGTGAAGACATTTTTCCTAATGTCCAATCTCAACCTCCCCTGGCACAACTTGAGGCCATTTCCTTTTGTTCTGTACCCTGCTACTAGGGAGAGGAGTCGAACCCCCACCTTGTTTCAACCTCCTTTCAGGTAGCTGTAGAGAGCAATAAGATCCCCCCTCAGTCTCCTTCAAACTAAACAATCCCAGTTTTCTCAGGCTCTCCTCACAGGACTTTTTCTCCAGACCCTTTCAGCACCTTTGTTGCCCTTTTTGGATGCAGTCCAACCCCTCAATGCTTTTCTTATAAGGCCCAAAACTGAACACCATACTTGAGGTGTGGCCTCACCAATGCTGAGCATGGGGGGACAGTCACTTCCCCAGTCCTGCTGGACACAATATCCCACAGGCCAGGATGCCATTGGCCTTGTTGGCCACCTGTGCACACTGCTGGCTCGTGTTCAGCTGGGTGTCAACCAGCACTCCCTGTTCCTTTTCCTCTGGGCAGCTTTCCAGACAATCTTCCCCAAGCCTGTGGCATTACAGAGGTTGTTGTGACCCAAGTACAGGACCTGGGACTTGGCCTTGTTGACTCTCATACAACTGGCCACGGCTCATCGATCCAGCCTGTCCAGGTTCCTCTGTAGGGCCTTCCTACCTTCGGGCAGATCAACACTCCCACCCAACTTGGTGGTGTCTGCAAACTCACTGAGGGTGCACTCAATCCCCTCATCCAGATCATTGATGCAGATCAAAGAGAACTGACCCTGACAGTGAGCCCTGAGGAACACCACTTGTGACTGTCTTCCAGCTGCATTTAACTCCATTCACCACAACTCTTTAGGCCTGGCCATCCAGCCAGGTTTTTACCCAACAAAGCATACACCCGTCCAAGCCACAAACAGCCAGTTTCTCCAGGACAGTGCAGTGGGAAACTGTCAAAGACTTTACTAACAGCCTAGGCAGACAACATCCACAGCATTTCCCCCATCAACAAGGTGACTCACCTTGTTGTAAGAGGAGATGATGTTTATCAAGCAGGACCTGCCTTTCATAAACCCTTGTTGACCAGGCCTGATCACCTGGTTGCTCTGCATGTACCATGTGATGGCACTCAGGATGATCTGCTCCATAGCCTCACCTGGCACCAAGGTCAGACTGAGAATTCCCTGGATCCTCCTTCCAGCCCTTCTTGGAGATGTGTGTCACAACAGATGTAGTTAATCAGTCCTTTTAAATAACGTTCAGTAAAGAAATATTTATGATTAGCCTCCCAACTTAAACATAGTATGCTTTTTAACTCTTAAAGTCATGCAGGAGGAAGTAGTCTGAAAAACTGATGTGATAATGCATGTTTTCATAAAGAATGAATAAAAGCTTTCCAGAATTCACACTGAAATTAAGCATGTCACTTTGGAAATTGCCACTACCCAGTTTTGCTGTTTCATCATATTCACAGGTAGGTCACAGGATTCTCAGATGTTTCTCAGGAACTTTCTTCCTCTGAAGTACATTCATTTCACCTCTTCCAGCTGCTGCATCTTGACACCAGGGAGAAAAAAGTATTCTAGTTTCTGAATTTGTCCATACATAAGCATGCATGTGTATTACTGACATCTACTGACCAAATTAAAAAACACATCAGTATCAGATGGGAATTATGCTTAGCTGTGCATTTTAATGTCAAGAGGAAGAGCTGGTAGCAAAATTTGGATCTTCCTCTTGTTCAGTGACCCATATCCAGATATGTTAGAGCATTTCTACCATTTCTACCATTTCTACGTTGTTAGAGCATTTCTACCATCAAAGTCCACTGCCAGCATCCCTCAGGTGTTGTTGCCTAGTTCACCCTGTTCCTCCCAGGAAACTGAGTCCCAAGAACACATTGGCAAAACCTGCATGAGCAAAACTTCCGTGGGCTAATAAAGGCAGAATAAGTATCTGATCCAGTTTTATACAGATACATGTCTCATTCTTGTGTGTTGGTAAATAAATAGGTTGTGGGAGGACGTTCCATATGCAAGTAGCAAAGTTCTCTCCTAAGTTCCCTGTCAAAGTCAGTAATAGCATAGAATGGGTCAATAAAGCCCACTAGCCCTTTTCTGACTGAAGAGCATACCAAATATTTCAGAAGAGTTAAGAAAATACTTAGTATACTAGTGGGCCTGTAACATGCCTGCCTGGTAATGAGTCTTACCTGTTCCAAAGCACAAATGTTAAAAGCTTCTTTCTCTTGAGGCCTATCGGGAAGTTGCAAAAGTTTCTGTAGGTGTATAATACTTCATTTAATTATCTGCTCAGTAAGGAATTAAACAAGAAATTAGATACTTGTAGAAATGCCTCTTTTTTTTTTTTTTTTTTTTTTTTTTTTTTTTTTTTAATAATTTTGAGTCTACTGCTCGTCACTTCATTACATTACAATAAACAAGTAAAACAAGCACTCAACCCCCCTTTGCTATATCATCTAGTAACTTGAATAGCTTGACTACTCTGATTCCTCTTTCTGTCATCAGTCTGCCAGACCTCTTTCCGTCCATAATGTTTGCTATTCATTTATTGCTCCTGTTACCTTGAAGGCAAGTCCTTGAGTAAAAAAAGTAATACATAAATGAATAAACAAACAACCCCCAAATAACAGTCCTTGTCAAAATCAATGGGCAGATATGCTTATGCCAGGCTCTGCCAAGATGCTTTCCAAAGCCTGAAGACTGCAAGCAATCAAGATCCATCCCTAGGTACACAGTGCAGAAGAACTAAGTCCTGTTTGCTGTGAGTTCTCCCTGTTGCAGGGGCACAGAGCTGTGCAGCAGCTTGTGCTGGTGCCTGAGGCAGAAGCAAGGCATCAGTCTGAAAGGAGTGCTCACAGTAAAAAAGTCTTTGGGCTCTGAGCTTCCTTGAATTGTGTAAGGAAGACTTTCCTCGGTGTAGAGTGAAGAGAATATGTGCCTATATACCTATTTTGAAATTAACAAGCTTAGGTCAAAGAATAAATATTTCATGCTACACTGTCAGACTGCTCCAGCAAAAACCCAATAACTCTCATGGCACTCTGTCTTTGACACCTTTTAATAAATAGAGATAAGCTTGTGAGACAAAAAATGTCCAGAAAGATGAGGAAAACTTTGTGCCATTACAAGGCATTGTATTTTCAAAAATATTTATTTACAGACTTAATCTGTAAAGCAATACAATTTAGTTTGCATTTTATGACTGTCATTGCACAGTGCTTAGATGTTGTGCTTGGACTTTTGTTGGGAAAGAGGGAGCAAGTATTGAGCATCTTGAAAATAGTTTCCAAAGAGGAGGAAGGACACCACAGTATGTGGAAAAATGGTTCCAGGCAGGGATGAAAAACATCAGTAAAGTCCAGATTGATGGTACCACACTTCTGTGGCTATCACAAAATGATCTTAAACTCCAGGCTTGTTCCTCATTTAATTTGCACAATAAAGTTATATAGTTGTGCATATAATTCTGCCAGTGGAGAGGGGGAGCTTCTTACATACTAATGAATAATCCCAACCCCTGACTGAACTGTCTGGTTTGCACAGAAAATCTTCCCCCCCCTTTCAGAGGATTTCAGCCCTGTCTGTGATAACCATGATAATGTGTCCTTGAAGGGTGGCCTCTCGGAGTCCAGGGACGCCCAGGACTTTTCCCCTTCGTTCAGATTATAGTAACTAAGAATAGCTGCTTTTTACTGAGGTGTACGCTGACCTCTGGTGGCGAAAATACCCTCCCAAACCTAGATACGCTTCACTAGTGGTTAGAAACCTAAACTTTTCTTACATGGAGGTGATGGCAGACGAGCAGGTCAGGGAGTAGAGGGCTGGGCAGAAATTCCTGCTCCAAACCCTAAAAAGTGCACCTTTGTTTGTGGAAGGCTGGCCATAAAATGTGAAGAAAAATACGATGTTATGTAGTATTTCCCCTACTAAGCTTTTTCCCCTTGTCCTTCTAGTGATAGGGATGGATTATAATTATGTCACCCTCAATAAAATACAACTCTAGATTTAATTTTTGGAGGTACTGAATTACAAGAGCTCTTGGCCAATGCCCTCATCATCTCTGTAAGTGAATCCTGATTCATTGACTTATTTCCTTCCAAGCACTTGACTTTGAGATATTTTGTGATAAAGGCATGAGAGACAAATCTGTCATCTTTCATTGAGAGCATATGCCCAAATTCCTTGCCATGTGTTTGAAGCTGTGAAAGCTTCTCTTTTAAACACTGTAGACTTAACACCTAGCTGGAGGGGATTTGAGGAACGTGCTGGAAAGCTGAAGAAACCCCATTTCCTACAAACCTGCTCTTTGGCTGCATACTGCATGCTCTTTGCTTGTAACTCCTATTGTGAAGTCCCAGCACATCCCAGCCAAGTGGATGGGCCATGCTGTACTTCCTCTCCAAGAAGTTATGGGGAGTGCTGGAAGGCTGAAGTTGCACCAGGAGAGGTTTAGGCTAGATATTAGGAAATATTTCTTTACTGAGAAAGTAGTCAGGTGTTGGAATGGGCTGCCCAGGGTGGTTGTAGAGTCACCATTGCTGTAGGTATCTAAAATTATGTAGATGAGGCACTTCAGGACATGATTCTAGTGGCCATGATGATATATAAATATAAATACAAATATAAATACAAATATAAATATAAATATAAATATAAATATAAATATAAATATAAATATAAATATAAATATAAATATAAATATAAATATAAATATAAATATAAATATAAATATAAATATAAATATAAATATAAATATAAATATAAATATAAATATAAATATAAATATAAATATAAGCTTGCTTGCCTTTTAAAAAATTATTTATTTGTTTGTTTGCTTCTCTGATGAGGGATGTGGATGGTTGGACATGGTGATCTTAGAGCTCTTTTCCAACCTTACCAATTCTGATTCTGTGATGTTGATCGTGTGAGGCCAGGAGAGTTTATAGGAGAGTAAGGATTGTGGCAGGCTGCCTCCATATGGAGAAAATTATTTATTTCTCTTTACTGGGGTTTAGAAATGAGTTGGCTCTGAGTCTTTGAGACCCCATTCATTTTCACCAAGGGTGTGCTGGCTACTAAAAGCCACCAAAATAACCATGAAGGGATAGACATTGAAGTATATATACATATATATATATATATATATGTGAAAGTTTGTGCATTATTATTTGGCCTCTTAACAGCTTTGACTTTAAATTATTTTAAGAATGCTTTTAGGTAATTCCCTGAGACCTTGTCAGTATCCTGAATCATTAAGGACAAGTTGAAAGCAACGTAAGTGGAAAAATGAGTGAGCCTTTTGTATCCACACCAAAGAGGCACGAATCTGAGTTAAGGTGATGTAAATCATGTGCACATAGCCTTTTTCTGAAGTAGTTTTTAAGCAGTAAAAGTGCTTGCTGCGAGTCTACAAAGACCACCACCAGGTGGTGGTAGCAACACAATTTCTTGGTTGGTTGGTTTTTTTTTATTTTGTGGAGAGTGTTGACGATATCATGTGTTCATGACACCAAATGAACAGTTTATTAGATGATGATGATGATGATGAAGCACCCATCAGTCTTTAGATGTGAAATGGAAACCACAGGCTCATTGTCCAGCAGTAAAAAAGGATGTGGCTCCCCCAGACACAGCTACAAACAGCTCAGCATCAGAAACTGGAGAGAAAGGAGATACTGCTAATTACAGTTACATACTGCTAATGACTATAAGGGGAAGGGGTTCTTTTCCTTGCTTTCTACAGACTTACTTTTAAAATCCTTTCTGTATTTAAAGGTGAGAAGACTTAGATTCATGGTTAATTTCCCATTTTTGCACTAGTACCCACGTTTGTGTTAGCATCCAGGTGTTGCAAGATTCATGCTGCAGTGGTTTCGGAGCTGGTGTAAGATTTAATACCTAAAAGCCCAACCAAAATTCCTTTCTTATTTAAGTGTCTGGGGTGTTTGTTTTTTTTATGCTTGTTTTTTTGATATTTGGTGGTTTTCTTTTTGGTTTGGTTTTTAAAATGACATTAAATACAAGTTATCACAGGGGATAAAATAAGGATCTCTCTTACTGTTTGCTTGAATACTTATTTGTCTGCAACTTTGGGCCATAAGACTGCTGCTAGGCATTCATTCAATTCCAGTGGAAAAAAATTTAAGATAATGAATGTTCATATGTATCCTGACAAATCCCCTGTTCCTTTATTACATAATACCTTTGGTTTTTCAAACAGAAAATTCACCAAATCAAGAAAATGAAAATGTGGTCGTTCAACCAATGTCCAAACATTGTACTACATAAGTGTTTTCTTCACCTTCGCAGCCCAATCCTTGCACAGGCATCACACCAACAACCACAGTGCAATTGGGTTTACATACACAAAAAAAATCATACTGCAATGTTAAATTTGAAGTCTCTCTGTGTCTAAATCAACACATATATCTGCTGGTGTTACCACTTCCCCTAGCACAACTACTTACATATTTATTCCACGTAAGACTTAGTTTGATGTTGTAGCTAAAGGCATATGAATAGAAAGGGAGTTACACTGATATATGCTTAATTGTAATCTATGAATGAAGATTTACTTGAATATTGCTCTTACAAAATGAATCCTGGTTAAAGAACCAGTTCCATGTTCTCCAATCTTTACTATTACAGTTCTTAAATTTATGAAGACTTCCAAGAGTCCTGTGGTAAGACAAGTACATTTCTCCCACAATGTATTAGCTATATTCTATTTTGCAGTATCAGATAAAATTGACAAAAGAGGTAACCTTGTGTTACAAATACAGTTTTAAAAAGCAAGAGGCTTTTTTTACCATTTTGAGATAAATTGTTCAATGCCCTGTGGACTTCATCTTTTTGTGGTCATAGGATAGGTTGCATTAAGATTCATTTATTTTGTTGTCATGAACCATACACGCCTATCCTTGTACACACTTCACTGTGTATACAATGATTGCCTAATAATGTGATTTTTTTCACCATGACTAATCACCAACTAGCCAAATGTTATATGCTAGGAAAATAGCAGTCTTCTCAGATGATCTCTTCTTTCCCTTTTCTTTCCATTTTTTCTCCAGCATGCTTCCAGTGAAACCAAGCTACAGAAAAAAAAAAAAAAAAAAAAAAGCATAAGTCAAGACTGAGTAAGAGACCTGAAGAAACTGAGCTACTGGTCAGAAACTGAGTTGAAGCAGCAAGGAGCCAGGCTCTTATTTTGTGTGCTCAATAGCAAAGCCCAAGCAGCCACCACGCTGTCCAGAGACATGACTAAGAACAGCTGTGCAAATCGGTCACTGCCTTGCACTGAGGCACCAGGATACTCTGTTTAATCCTTCCCATTAGGAAAAAAAAAATCATCCAACCCGAAGAGGTCAAGAAGCTGTAAAAGACGCAAAGTCTCTCCTCTCTGATGCATTCTTTGTGGTCTATTTTTACAAAAATCTCCTTTAGTTCAAACTGTCCTGAGATTAATGGTTCAGAGAGGGTTAGCCAGCCCTCCCGGCCATGGAAAAGTAATCACACCAGTCAGACAGCACAACAAATAGATAAGGTGCTGTGCAAAGTGCTCTTTCGTCTTCTGGCAGCCTGGGCTCCAAGCCTGTCTCAAATGTGCTTGGAGGATTCCACAGGAATTCAGCCGAGTGTAAATATCTGCCACAAAACATCTTCCAATAACGTCAAAGCAAACTCACACAAAGGAAACAAAGCCTTCCTGTAAATACAGCTGAAAAAGCCATTTTATTAGCAAATGGATGTATTGAACGTTGTTTTCCTAGAACATTTACACTACAGTGAGTAACAAACAAGCCAGAGTACACTGAAGATTTATTATTTGCCATTGCATTTGCCAGGTAAATTAGGTTTTATCTCAAGAGATCCAACTCTACAAGCTGACAGGGAATTTGCAGGTTCAATAACCATGGAGGGCCATCCCTCTGCTGCAAGTCTTTGAGAGATAAGAGGATGTGGGGCCAAAACACCTGGGTATGAGTGAGTAGCACAGGACCCCTTAGCATGCCCTGCAGCCCTCTGGGGATGAAGTCGGACTGTGCAGTGAGGCTGGTGCCTGCTTGCTGCTGCTCCTTCTGCTCTGTTCCATTCTTCCTGGAGCTGCTCGGGCTGATAAACTGGGCAGAAAGGTCCCCTTCTCTCCTGCTCTTTTAGAGAAATCACCCTTTGCCTTTGAGCTTATCACGCTGTCAGGTGAAAGCTGCAGAAAGTAATTCATTCAGCTTGAACCACTGTGTGTCATTTTGCCCTGACTCTGACTTGCGTGGAAGTAAAAAGCATAGGTTTAATTACATTTTCTCTGTAGATTTTATTCAAAACCATCAGATCCAGGCTTTAACTCTGAGTAAAAGGTTTTGACCAGATGATCCTTGAGGTCCCTTCCAACCTAACATTCTTTGATAATACGATTCTGTGATTCTATAAGTACCTAATGATGTTGGTAGGCCAGTAGTGAGGGTCTGAAATCTGTCTTGCTTCATGGGTCATTTGAACCTGAACTCAGGATTTTAAAGATAAAAAGAGAGTTTGAATTTTCTGTTAATCATCTGCCACTCAGACTCTTGATGGGAAAGGATACTTATAACTTGCTACATCCTCACTCTTTGTGACTGTCATTTCAGGAACACAGGGTGCAGCATCCTTCCTGGAGACCTCTGTTTCAGACAATCCCTGGCACCTGGATGCTAAGAATCACTAGGAAAAGAAAACAAAAAAAACAGGGAGCATCATGATGTCCGTCAGGTATCTTGAACTCTGTGTACTCTTCTGGTCCTCTCAGCTCAGAAAATACATGGTAGAACTGAAAGGTTCAGAAACACAGCCGGGATGGTCAGTACAGTAAAAGGACAATAGGAAGTAGGACCCTTGAGCCTGGAAAAATGGAGCTCAAAGGAGCATATGACAGATGTTCAGAAGGTGTGTGTTGGCTGGGAAAAAACCTGATTCTTACTGTCTCTTCAATGCAAGACAATGGGCTTCACCTCACACTGTCAGAGGAGGTTCAAAACAAACAGATATGAGAAAGGCTGAGAGATCTGGTTCTGTTCAGCCTAGAGAGGAGAAGGGTCAAGGGGAAAAACTTAATGTATATAAACACCTGAAGGAAGGTTGCAAAAAGGATGGAGCCAGGTTCTTTTCAGTGGTGTCCAGTGACAGGACCAGGGGCAATGTACCCAGACCGAAACACAGGAGGTTCTGTCTGCACATTAGAAAACAATTTTTCACAGTAGGGGTGAGCAAGTTTTAGAATAGGAACACAGGGAGGTTGTGGAGTCTCCACCGCTGGAGATGTTCAAAAGCTTTCTGGACTCAAGCCTGGGAAACTGGCTCTGTGTTGCCCTGCTTGAGCAGTGGGGCTGGACAAGATGACTTCCAGAGGTTCCTTCCAACCTCAGTGTTCTGTGATTATGTGATCCTTCAAAAAATATACTTAAGCTGTCATTTCTTGCTGTAGCATCCGGTGGATGATACTAATGTGTGTATATTTAAAACATGATTTAATAGAGAACAGAAATCTGTGTAGGACTGGGGTTGAAAGGCCACACCTGTGCCTCAGAAGGCCTTTGGACAGCAAAATATGGGTGCTGGTAGGCTTTTCTTGGAGATTGTGCCATTAGGCCTTCCTTGGGGACTGTGCCATTATCCACTCCCTACACACCACCATTTATTAGCCACTCTGGGACATTTTTCTCTGGAAAAGGGCCAGTGTACTACTGCTTAATAAATCAACAGTGTAGGTGTGTCTCCCACCTCAACAAAACCTTTTAATGGCAAGTCCTCAAAACAAGTATCTCTTGTATTAAGCCATTAGGAAGAGACACTACATTTGACCTCCTCTAACCTATGAAGTTAGAGGTACATTTGCTCTGACTGAGTACATATGACCTTTTGTTCTTTCACCCTGTCCTTATGTTTTGTTACTCAAAGCTCCTGGCCACCAAGCTATGCCCGAACTCACAGCAGGAAAGGATAAATAGAAAAGCAGATAAAGGAGACATTGCAAGCCCTTGCCAAATGCTGAAGTCAGTGACGACAAAACCTGAATGGCATCTGACACCACAGTAAAAGGACAAACAATGAGCCACAGAAACAGGGATTGAGTATGTATCAGCAAGGAGCTACAGCTGTAGTGGGATGTGGCTGATCTTGAGCCTGACATAGGAATAAGTCAGAGAATTGTACTGATTGCTCTTAAAAAAAAAACCAAAGCAAACATCAAACCTGAAAAACTAGGCTGATTGAACCAGTGCCACAAAAAACTGATGTAGTGCTAAAGAAAATGGTGAGCTTCAGGAAAACTCAAATCTGTTCCATTTATTAAGGTGTGACCTTAAAAGGCATCATACAAGTAGTTTCTGAGAGAAAAATAGTCAATGATTACATTAAAGTACTCTTCAGTCTGACAAAGCCAGAACAAGGGCTGGTGTTAAAGAAACACAGAGTCAAGTGAGAACTAAAGCCAGGATCCCTGGTGATGACAGTGATTACCCACAGAAGCAAACTCAACAGCTGTGGTCCTCACACATGTGGACTGAAGGTCCCTGCAGGGAGATTTGGCCCGAAGCATTCCCCAGCTTTGTCCCTGCAAGGGACCCTGTACTCATAGGCCTGGGAAAGCAGGATAGAGCCTTAAGCCTTACTATGGTCTGACACATTCTCCTCTTCCTGAGTATATTGTTTCTGTTATTTGAAATTTTTTTTTTTTTTTTTTTTTTTTTTTTTTTGTGTTATCTTAGTCCCAGGTCACTTGGTCTTCCCAAGCATGAAGCTGATTTTTATCCTTTCTTCCACTTTTCTACCCAGATCAAAAAAGAAAAAAAACCTTGAAAATCATATTGCTTTTAACTTCCTGAACTATGTTAAAGAATTTTTGCAAATGAAAACAAAGCTAATGCAACCACTGAGCACACGTGTGTCCCTTTATTCTTTATCCATAGTAATCTTTGAATCCTTCGGCTACCATCAACAACAAAGGGTAGAGGTTTCAAGGATAAGATCTTTTCCTTTTCTTTTTTTTTCCCCTTTCCCTTCCCCTGCCCTTCCCTATCCCTATCCCTATCCCTATCCCTATCCCTACCCCTATCCATGTCCTTTTCAACCCTGTTGTGTTTAACAGGCAAGTCAACTTCGTAACTGCACTTTGCAATGTTATCTTTCTGTTGTTTGGAAATAACTGTGCCTCTATCCATAGAACCATATTTTCTTTTATGTTCTTCCTGTCTCCACTGCTCTTTAAAGAGACCAAATGATAGTGCTAGTGCAGTGTTTCAAAATAAAGTGGAGCTTTTCACACGATATTGGGTATTTCTCGGCCACTTCTTTCCTTTTATTTCTGTTGGAATCAGATTGAGCTCCTGTTACCAAGTGACTCGATACCAGCAACAGTAACCATACCATGAGCAGCCATAAAAAACAAAGAAGATTTGTATTATTCAAGCTTAAGTACTAGGAGTTTATGTAATTCTGAGCCAGATCGTTCCTTTTTTTTACCCATTTTTTAAAGGTTCACCAGTCTAAGACAAATAACTCTCAGACCTGGTTTATAAAACAAGTGATGCAAACAACAAACCACAGAGGTGTTGTATTTAATCCATTTTTGTTAAGGCAAAGTGATTTCTGTAAGGAACATAAAAAGAAACCAAGGTTATTTAATATATGCTTTGATGACATATTGCACAAATACTAATTTATGGCTTGATTACTTTGGCCAGTGGCTTTGGAGTGCAGAGAATCATTTTTGTTCATAGATTTTATACACTGCAAAACCCGTAAAAACCTTGAAGCTTTAATGGTGTAACAGACAAGGAAAGGAGATGTGGCAAGCAGCTGTTACAGAGTTCAAGTGTAAATACCCTGAAATATAACAGGGCTCTGTTGTGGTGTTTCTGTACCTGGATTTAAAAGGTCTGACCATGAGCTTCATGAGCAGGAATTCTGAGACTCAGACCCAAGCATGTAACTGGATCATTTATGGTCAATGGCTACAACTTTAATTAGCTGAAACAAGGACTGTGGGCTGGGGCCTTTTATCTCTTTTTTGTTTCCCTTTTCATTTTCCTTTTCCTTTTAATCTTCATTTTCATCTTTCTTTTCTTTATCTGTCTCTTTTGCCTTCTCCTTTGCATTCTCCTTCTCTGTCTCCTTTGCCTCCTGCTTTTCCTTCTTGATGTAACATTTTTAACCAGATCAGCTCACACTGTTGTCATTTCTGTGCTTTGTGAAATGTTCCCACACACATTTGCCTCACCACCTCCTTGAGGACGTGGAACCAAAAGGAGAAAAACAAGCTTCAGCATCTGACAGGTTACAATCTTTCTTTCTCCCAGTCCTGTTTTCTTGTTAACTGGTTAGCCCACTCCTTGATATGTTTTAAAACTCTCAAGGATCCAGCTGTTGAGATGCATGTTAGCTTAATCAAAAAACAAATAAACAGCAAAGATGTGTGGGAAAGGAACCGACCGTACTGTGAACACAGCAGTGTGCAGGATGAACCTCTTTTTCCTCTAGTTCCTCTTGTGATTCAAAATTGTTTTACCCATGAACCAAAAAGTAACATTTGATCTCAGTTTGACTTCTGAAATAGGTCACTTTCTGGTTGGGGAGCAGATACGCAGAGATGATGCATCTACTTGGAGATCAGCTTCTTGTGGCTAAGGGGAAGCAGATAGGAAAGCATAAATCAAAATAAATATCTGTGTCCCTACTGTGGTTGAAATGTGTTCCCGTGTTATCCAGGGACAGCAGAGGATTTGGAAAGAAAGGTTGCTTTGTGATGGTACTTTTCCCTTCATGGGCTACTCAGAGTCTCACATGGGAAGATGAGGAACAGCTCTGAGCACGGAGTAATTGGGATGAGTCAGTGTTTCTAATTCCACACAGAACAACCTCTGTGAGAATTGGAGTGGTTAGTGTCAAAACAGAGAGCAAGAAACATTGCTGGTTGTTTCAAGGGCACCAAGAGTAAGTAATGCACACAGACAGGCCTTGGGCTCTCATTGCAGTCAAAATTAAAAAACAAGAGTAAAGTAGTTTTATCTCCTGTTCTTCATGTCTGGAAAATGGAATACCTTGTGGAATGCAGCAGAGAGTGAAAAAAGCAGTGTGGAAGAAGTGAAGTCTCTGACTCCAATAATGGGGTGATGGGTGAACTCCAAAAATTGCAAACTGTGACATAACAAGGTCAGCACCAGTGTTTCTAGAAGTAAAACAAAGCAATGAGTCAAAAAACAATGAAAACAAATGAGTAAATGTCAGTATTTTCCTTCTCTAAGGAGAAACACTGACACTTAAACAAACTCTTTAAATACAGAAGGACAAAGACAAGTCCATAGGGCCCAACAGGTTACTCCAACAAGATCTGGTCAATGCCATTGTGAGGCCATCTTTGAAAAGTTCTGGCAATCAGTGGAGGCTCCTGAAGACTGGAAGAAAGCAAATATCACCTCTATCTTCAGGAAGGGCAAGAATGACCTCCTCAGAAAATACTGGCCAGCCAGCCTCACCTTAGTCCCTGGGAAGGCAATAGAGCAACTAATCCTGGAAATAATTTCCAAACATACTAAGGACAAGAAGGTGATTAGGAATAGTCAGCACAGATTTACGAAGTGGAAATCATGCCTGACCAACCTCATGACCTTTTGTGATGAGATGACCAGTTTAGTAGATGAGAAAAGATCAGTATCTTGACCTCAGCAAAGCATTTGATACTGTATCCCATAACACCCACATAGACAAACCAATGAAGTATGGTTTAGGGAGCTGGACAGTGAGGTGAGCCGAAAACTGGCTTTTTATATATATATATATATATTTATATATGATATATATTTGTATGTATATATATATATATGATATGTATTTATATATATGTCATATATATATGATATATATATTTTTATATGTTTTATTTATATATATATATGCATATATATATTTATATTTATATACATGACACAGTGGCGTCACCCTCAGCAGGTCTGCAGACAATTTAGAGCTGGTAGGAGTGGCTGATAGACCAGATAATTGTGCTGCCATTCAGAGGGTCCTCAACAGGCTGGAGAATTGGAAGGAATGGAATCTCATGAAGCTCAACAAAGGGAGATGCAAAGTCCTGCCCTTGGAAAGTGATAACTCCATGCCCCAATTAATTCTGGGGACTGACTGGCTGGGAAGCAGCTCTGTAGAAAAGAAGCTGAGGGTGGTGGTGGAGAAATTGACCAGGAACCAGCAATGTGCCCTGGGCCACAGCATTCTGGGCTGCTTTAGGTAGCTCATTGCCAGCAGGTTGAGGGGGTCACCCTTCTTCTCTCCTCAGCCCTGGTAAGACACAACTTGGGTGCTGGGTTAAGGTCTGTGCTTCTCAGTACAAGAGCTACATGGACACACTAGAGCAAGTTGTGAAGAGACATGAATATAGTCAACAGACTGGAGCATATTTTATATTGGGAAAGGCTGAGAGATTTGGGACTGTTTAGCCTGGAGAAGAGAAGGTTTTGGGGGATCTTATACATGTATATAAATAACCCATAGGAGAGGGTGCATAAGAGGGAGCCAGACCCTTTTCAGTGATGCCCTGTAACTGGATAAAAGGCCATAGGCACAAATTGAAATAGAATAAAATCCTCTTAATCATAAAAAAAAAAACATTTTTAACTTTTTAAAATTTTTTTTTACAGTGAGAGTGACTGAACTCTGTAACAGGTTTCCCAGAGAAGTTGTGGAGCCTGAATCCTTGGAGATATTAAAAACCCAACTGGACACAGTACTGGGCAACCTGCTGTAGTTGACCTTGCTTTAAATGCAGGCTTTAGATGAGTTAATCTGCAGAAATTACTTCCAACCTCAACCTTTCAGTGATTCTGTCTCATATTGTAGGATTTTGTGAGGACCATGATACAATGCAAGTGTGTGATTTTTCATTAACCAGTGAGAAAATTCCAAATAAATTTGAGGGGAAGAAGGATGGCAAAGGAGAGTCAAAGAACTGACAAGAATCTCAATTGTCTACAGAAATGTTTGTGGTTCCTATTTGTGTGACATTTGGTACTCATCAGGGGTGATGTGCTACGAAAGTGCTGATACTAAAGCTGCTAAAAGTGTTGATTTCTTTCTTATATTATAGGAAATAATAAATTATCATGGATCCTGGTTTACTTTCCTTTCCTAAAATCCCAATGAAGATTCAATGATTCAAAGACTGAACATACCATATCCAACAAAGTCCATATTGCAGGTAGCATTTCACTCCAGATGAAAATTCTCCCTTTGGCATTGAAAAGTAGCAGAAATCACTTGATTTCTCATAAGTCAAATGGTTATATATACTTCATGTGTTTTAACCACTCTAAAAAAATCCTAGAAAATTTAAAGCAGAACAAATAGTGAAACAGAACAAATAAGGAAAATGCCTGTGGGATTTTTTTTTCTCTCAGTGTAAACTATACCAAGCTCATAGGAAAAGAAAAAAATATTTCTTCAGTAATTACCCTTGCAATAAATCCTGCCGGAGCTGCAGTAATTAGATGGATATTTTATATCTATCCTACCATGGGAAACAACACTCAAAAATGCCAAACTGCCATGTTTGGTTTGGTTGCTTTTTTTCAGCACAATGATTTCAAATCTTTAGTAGGTGTCCACCTGCTCCAATTTTTGGGGTGCTCATAGTCCTCTGCTCCTCCATTGCCTCACCTGAGGAACAGGGGGGTGGGATGTGTAGATGGGCAGGACAAAAGCCCTGGTCTCAGGTCTATTACTTTCACCCAACATGAAATCCACCAGAGTGCAATCCAGGTAGCTCTGTGTTGCTGGGAATATTGGCACCAGTAGCTCCCAAAAGAATGGGAGCATGTTGGCCTGGGCCCAGTCCTCTGTTAGCATCTGGCTGAGGACATCATTTCCTTCTCTCCTGTGGACAACAGGGGGGATATCTGGGAGGTCGTGTGCTTAGGGAAAAATAGAAAGTGAGGTAAACTGGGAGTAGAGATGCACCCATACTTTTGTACCTGTGTGGATGCTTACCTGGCCTTCTGAAGTCAGGAACAGCTGGAAGCCTCCTGCATCACTGTAAGGGTTTGGAAGAACTTCAGCTCCAGTTATCTGATGGTGTTTGGTACATCACTCCCACATCTATGGTTCTTCCAGCCATGGGACTGCTGTAATGTTTTCATTACAGAACTGGGGAAGGGAAGGTGTTTCACCACCCCAAGTGTTCTATGGCCTCACTCCCATTCATGTGGATTAATAGGGCCTCTCTCCGTCCTTACCAGAAAAAGGAAGGGGCTTTTTTTCTGGTTCTTGCTGCATCAGTGAGTGGCCTGGTACACCTGAACTTGAGAAGGCCATTTTAATGGCTGTAAAAAACCAGCAGTCCATGCTGGCTGTCTCTCAGAAGTCTCTGCTGGAAGGTAAATAGCCAGACCAGCACTGTCTGATAGATGGGGGAGCCAAGACTGCCCAAGGAGCTCGTGTGTGACAAAAAGGTCCTTTTTCCATACAGATAGATGAGGAGATGCTGGTCTGATTGCTCCATGTCATGGTGGAAGAAGAAGCAGCTGAGAAGTGGAGGGAGATGTGAGGCAGAACACAGGTGTACAGTGAACCTGTAGCTGTGCAAACACCACCAACCTGAGTTCACTGCCCTGCATGAGCTGCACAGACACACAAAACCTTGGATTCAGGGCTTCAGGTCAGCCAGGTTGTGATACAGTTTGCATTTGGTCAGGGACAGATTCAGAGGTGGTGTAAGCAGAGATGATCCATGGGCTTAGACAGGCCAACATGCCCAACCTGGAGAACTTGACCCTGCTAAATATAAATAGAATCAGGTCGTGATGTTTTTGTGTAGGTTTTCTAGCTTTCCATCTTAAAATAGGCTACACATTCTGTGCTAAGGAGGGCTGTGATTTAAATGATACAGCTGAAAATAAGTTCTTAAGAGTTTATCTGACAGGGACAGAGACTTTTCTCTATCTGCATCAGAAAGTGGTATGGATTGACTTCAGACAGAGTTCTTCCCTGGCCCTTTGCCAGCACTGCTTGTGTGAATTCCACTACCAAGGAATGCCCTGTGTGTGTGTGTGTGTGTGTGTGTGTATTGACCTGCCTGACAGCCCAGCTGCCAGAGAATCTGTTGTCTGCCTGGTTCTGCACTGCTGCAAATCCAGAATAATTCTGGTAACTTTAGCAGAGTGGCTCAGGAGAGACACATGTAGTTGAGGCCAGTATCTGTTCCACTTAATTAAATAAATAAAGGTTAGTTATTCTGGGAGACCCATTTTCCAGTGTCCTTAACCTTGTCTTTGCTGGTGACCTCCTTATGTATTTATTTATTTATTTTCAAACTGAGATTTTCGTGGCCATTGACAAAAATTTTCCAGCTTTTCTAATACAGAACATCTGTGGTCCCTATGCAGTGTTCTCTATAGGTCATGGGAAAGCTTCATCTTACTAATAAGCTCCATTCCTGTATAAATTCATGCCCAACTGACGGGGCCAAGTGTGTTTATAAATAAATATTGTCTTCTAATGACCGTTTCCATACATCCCAGAGGAATAGAGATTTAGTCCTTCTGAGCTGGCCAGCTGCCTTCTTTGTAACAGTGAGAACAGTACTACCCTGTCTGGTTAATGTTTGATTTATGTGGAAATGAACTCCCCAAGGTGACAGGCCAGTGATACTGAAGAATGCAGTGCTCCCAGCTACCCTTAATAGTTGAGGAAGTTTATTCATCCATCCACCATTTTTCTTTCTGTCAAACCAAATGATGGGTGTGTTTGTTTAATGTCTCTGTCTCTGACTGACTCTGCATCCTCTTCCAAAACAGGGAGAAAAGCACGAGGAAGGCAAATTAGCTTCATCTGACTGCTGTCCCATATCTTGCAGGAAGAGAAATGGCCATAGATGTGGGACACTGCTGAGTTATGGAACAATAGGCTTGCCAGGAAATTCAGAAAACGGGTTGCAAAAATATCTGGTGAACTAATGGTCCTTCTTACTGATGAGTTCAATGAGAAATATGCTGCAATATGCCTTGTCTTCTGAATGAAGTGTGATCTAATAGTTTCTTAACACTGGAGGGTGACTTACTGTCTCAGTGGCTTATTTCTTAGTGCTGTTCTATCAGGAAGAATATATTCCATTTCTTACATGGGTCCTGATCTGCTCTGCACCCTCTTCCACCTAGGTAGTGGTGCAGCAGAGGTTAGGATCTACCTTTTAAAGGCTTTCAAAATAAATCTATTCCAGATTTTAGACGATCAGCATACAGGAATAATGTAGCCTATCTGTTAATCTTCACTGTTTAAATTGTTTCTTTATCTATATATATGCATGTGTTCATGTAGATATGTACAAATAGAGTAAAGAGTGTTTAATCTGATGTTCCACTCTCTAAAAGCTTTGTAGTGTGTGGAAAGCTATGAATGACTGAAGGTTTCCATGGTTTGGTTTCTTGTAAAGCCAGCCTGATAATCAGCCTTGATCACTAATAAAAATTGGTTCCTATTGCTATAATTTCATCCTATTTTATAGTCTGTCAAAATAGTTTGGATGTTTTGGTTGGTGTGATAAACACATTTCCAGCAAGATTTGGCATGAATCAAATGAAAGATGTCATTAAGAGAAAGACAAATGTAAAATATCTATGTCTCAACTTCTGTGATTCCTTTACTTCAGATATTCCAGTGTTTCAGATACTGCAGATATACAAGTATGAAAAGTTTCACAGTGGTGTCTTTCCATGACATTAAAATCTGGGTTAAGTCTTTAGATCTAAAAAAAAAAGCCAAATTTCAAGACACAATTGAATGTGCAAGTGAAGAACATTCTGGATGTGATCAGACATTCCTATCCCAGTGAGAAATAAACCCAGACCTTGTGATCCTGGAGACCTGAATAGTGAAAGACATAATACATAGAATTTAGATCTTATCTCCTCTGTCTTTTCTCAGCCTGTGGCTTTTCAGTAGTATTTTATTTTTAATATTTCTTTCAATTCAATTACATCTCTGATGTAATGATGATCACCACAAAAGAGTGCGAGTTCTGGGTCACCATGAAGCACCATGGTAACATTGGGGGTAACAAAAACTTAGAACTAGACCGAAGAAAGAAAAGTAATTTTCCACAGCTTCACTTTATGATGCAGAGAAAACAATGAATCATCCTCCTTCTTAGCATGTTGGGGTTTAGCATTCAGTAAGAAAAGGTTATAGAAAATTAAGGCATCTATTTTGGGTATCTAGGTATTTCTCCATTTTTGTGAAAAATCCAGTTTTGGCTGGTGGACAAACCACTAGGCAGAACCTCTCTTTTCTGTACCTTGGAGCATGTTCTAGAGGAGAATTCAGCAGGAAACCAATTCCTATGAATGAAGTTATTACAACCTTATCAAGTTTTCCAATTTCTCCCATGTAATATATCAATGTACATTAGAGGGGGATGTGGGCACTGCAGTCTGCTTTTGATATTGATGAGATTTTGCACTGCAATCCTGGCTCTTCTGTTTTAAATGTTATGTAAACTGTGTGATGGCCTTGATTTCTGTCGGTGGGAAAAATCTCCTGAGAAGAAATGTGTCTCTCGCTCCTCTGGGAATGCTCAGTACCCTGGACATTCTTCTTCCTTGACATTTTATTTCTCAAGTGATTATTGGGCCTTTGCTCAGCTGAAAGAAGTAATTTTTCTTTTCCTGACTTCAAGTAATACGTGTAATTATGTAACTGGAAGCTCTTTCCTTTATGCACCAGGGAAACCTGGCTTATGATTGCAGATATACAGCGATCTGTCCTCCCACTGAGCAAGACTGAGCTGGACTGAGCTACTTTGGCTGCATCTTAGAATCATAGAATCACAGAATGGTTTGGGTTGGAAGGGACCTAGAGATCACAGAATCACAGAATCACAAAATCACTCGGGATGGAAAGGACCTCTGAGATCATCAAGTCCAACCCTTAATCCACTGCCACTGTGGTTCCCAGACCATGGCACTGAGTGCCACATCAGTTTTACCCGCCTTGCATTGGTAGAGACACCTCCTGCTAGACCAGGTTTCTCGAAGCCCCATCCAGCCTGGCCTGGAACATTTCCAGTGGTGGGATGTTGACAACCTCATCCTTGGAAGTGTTCAAGGCCAGGCTGGATGGATCGTGGTGGCAGACAGCATGGTGAGCTCAAAAAATCCCTGTTCAGTACTGAGCCATTGTCCAGCACTGCTTTCATACATTCTCCCATTCTCTGGACTCCCATTTTTGAGGTCCAGAGCCAGCAAACTTCAGTGCAAATGAGGGCAGCACCCATGGCATAAGGAGTCAGTGATGATTTGTGCCTGCTGTAACTACACTGGACTTACTACATCACTGAATCAGAAACAAACTCTGCTTTATTTATAAAATGAAAATGTGTATTTGTTATGTCTTCTGGAAATGCAACAGTTAGTATGAATAATGCTTGTAAAATATGTGTGAACTGCATCTGGAAAACCTAAAGTCTTCAAAAAACCACATTGTCCCACTTAGGAGTTATATTAGAAAAATTCAGGTTACGGTCAGTTTATATGACAACTAATCACAAATTTTAGCTAACCCAAACCTCTACTCTCTGATGCTGTTCTGGTATGATCAGAAATGCAGTCACAGCATTTTGAAGGCTCTTTGCAGACTCACAGGAAGGACAGATCTAAGAAATGCATGTAAGTGATACAAATGGTGTATTTACATTTATTTTCACTGTACAGTTTTCACATCTGTCATTTCAAACACTGTCTACCCTGCAGTGTCTGAAGTTCTGTCTCTATCAAAAAGAAGACAATGTTTTTAAAAGTAGTACTGAACCATGGGGTATAAAATAGGTAAAAACAAATCTTGTTCACTTACTTGACCACTTATGTGGTTTTTTTCACTATTAATTGAGGTCCTGTCATGACATAATCTTCCTTTTTTTACCAGAAACCTATGAAACAGAAGTGCATTGCTTCTATATGGAAAGGTCAGATAGAACCTTACTGACAACTTCTTTTCCACTGGAGGTTGCTTTGAAATGTCTAAACAAAGGTGCTTGTGTTTGTTGGTAAGTTTAGGGTTTAATAACTCCCTGGGGCTGGAGGGCACAGACCCACAGTGCCTGAGGAGAGCTGCTTCAGGATGAGGAAAGCTTTCCTGCTGGACAGATTTATGCTCTGGAGACCCTGACACTTTTCACTCTGTGTGTTCTTTCTACCTGAACTCTGGACTCTTAGATATATGTATTTAACTTCAGAGGCTTCCTTGAGAGTTCTCCAAATTTGAAGGGGACTTCAGCAAAGGTACAGAAATTGCTGAACTGTCTAGGGTTTCAGAGGTGCTTAGGTGTTTCTGTCTATCCCAGTGGCCTCTCCAGTGTTTAAATTCTGTTCACATTTATACATTTTGGCAGACAATACTCTATAACTCACGCCTTATTAGTTTCTTATGTGTTAACTTGCCCAGCCCAGCCCAGCAAATGGAATCCAGTACTTGCAGACTTTCCTTCCAGAAATCTTTGATCTGAAATAAAGCACTTTTACTTTACCAAAAAGAATAGTCCATTCAGTAAGAGATATTTTTAAAGCAGTGAACAGCTGACAGTCACTACTGCTTTCCTTAAAAGCCTGCCATCCCTGGACTTCTTCCGTGTATTCCCACACTATCCTGGTTCCCTAGAGGAGCCTGGTTCTCTTCCCTTGGACAACATGTTCCTTCAAGTCTGCTCTAGCAGTTTGGTCTCTGGTATTCCTGGACTTGGCTCTCTACAATACTCCATGTGTGCTGAAGATGTTTGTTTTGTTTTGTTTTGTTTTCTACCTTTTTTGATTTTGCTCTTTCCTTTACCCAGCAGCCCTTTGCTGCCGCCTTTGCTTTATTTTTTTATTTATTGATTTTTTTCATTTTTGAATGGAACATATGTCTCAGCCTACCTAAGACTGATACAAAATTGACACTAGACCAAAAACAGTGAGGGATGAAACTGATAGCATGATCTAACTGATCATACTGATCATACAAGGTTAGATCATACTATAAATGGATCTCAACAATTTTGGGTGAAGTTCTTTTTCTAATCTGTTCCATTTCTCTTCTAGTTTTTCAGAGTCAGTTCCCACAGAAGATTTAATCAGATAGAAAAAGAATGGGGAGAAAACAGTTGCTTCCTTTAGGCTTTCCAGAAGAGAGATGTGGTGACATATCCTGTAGAATTCCCTAGTACTTTGCAATGTTGACAATCTTTGAACTATTTGATAATATAATGTTGCCAGGAAGTGAATTATGGAAAGAAAATGGCAACAATACCTGCATTTGAACAAAAGCCATGAGGTTCCCAAGGGTGATTCAGTAGCTAAATAGTTAGAATGGTTTTCTGGGAGGTTAGATGACTTGGTCTTCTGTTTTTTAATGACTGAGCAGATTACAGATTAATTCCAGTAAATGCCAACTTGTTGACTACTGTAATTTCTTGTCTTCTGTCAAGTCTTCAAGAGCTCCACCATTCTGGAACAGCTGACACCATAAGGACTGGTGGAGTTTTCACTCTCCAGTGTTTGTTACAGATAATGCAGATCATTACTGGTCAGTCAGAGGAGTCAAGAAGCTTTTCTGATTCAGAGAGCGTTCAAGACCCTGATGTGCAATAATTAACTGCTTAGCAAAAGCAGAAGCCGTGGAAAGGGAATCAGGAATCTGCTTTTGCCTTTCACAGGACTTTGAACTGTGCCCTGGCAGCTCCAAGCAAACCTTCCCCAGGGGAAGATGAGGCACGTGTGCTCTGGAGACCAAGGAGATCCGGGGCTGCTCCTGGCTGCTGCAGTAAAGTTCGCATGGCCACGGCGTGTGACCCAGCTGGAAGTGAGTCCCTGCCTGATGTGAGGGGGGAGGCACGTAGCTGTGTGGCTGCTACAGCTTTCCATGCCTGGAAGCACATCTCCTCTGCCATGTGCTCTCCATACAGCATCATCTCTGGCTCTGCGTGCCTGTAGAGCTCCCTGAAGCCCTGAGTGGGTACTGAGAGTCAGAGTCAGCCTTCAAAACCATCTGAAGCCATTTGATAAACCTGCCGTGGCTTTTCTGATAAATATTTTGCCCCTTGAAAGGTCCATTTTTGCCCTCTTTTGTGGCTGCTGCTGCTGGGCAGATGGGTCCCTATGTTCAGCAATTTGAATGAGTTGCACCACCACAGCCTCTTGATGACTTAGTGTGCCAAAGTTCTATGAGCAAGTTTTTCAAAGGGTGGTCTGAAATCTGCCTCTATTAAAAAAAAAAAAATCCTTCCTTTTTCACAGAAGAAGCTCAGGAACAAAACATAAACACACAGGCTTGCAAAGACACATTTTTCCATTACAGTTTATTTCCCCTGTATAATAATCTGACTAGCATTTCTGAAGTACCCATAGGAAATGCCTGAAGATCCTAATGGGGGAAGAAAAAATAAAATAAATAAAATAAAAATAAATTTCTCTTTGCAACTATCCTGCCTCATTTTCTGTCCAGATGGCATACTGGCATGGACCAGCACTTCACCACTGCACACATATGTAAGTCAAGTTGAAAACTAATAAGAGGGAAGTGGTCATTTGAAACGCTCTGAAATACTTGACAGAAATATAAACCAACACATTGTGAGGAGTTACAAACAAAAATCAATCTCAAAACCAGTGCTTCTCCTTTGACATAATGTCACATTAATCACTGTTAGGTTGTCCTAATAAGGAGGAAAATTCCTTCTTCACAGCTTGTTCTCCAGAACAAAACAAATGCATCTTCTGCTGTGTTGGACCTTCCTTAATGTCTGCCAGAGCAGATGGAACTGGTAGCTTTGCTCAGAGGTCAGTGTGGTTTCTTGAGGCCCTGGATAAGAGAGAAGTCCATCACAGTGATGGTCTTTTCCTCGCTAAAGTACATGAGGGGGTCTCTGAGACATGAGGATTCCTGGTATATATATATATATATATATATATATATGTATGTATAAATAATTTGTGTGTGGCTAGAGACTAAGCTTTAAATGGAATCTTTGGCTAGAAAACCTAAATAGCAATAACCTGTAGAATGCCTCCTGTCAAACCTGAAAGTGCAAACAATTACCTTGGTGTGTGTATATATATATATACACATATATAAACACTTATTTATATAAATACCAAGGAAGCTTTTCTCCTTTTATTTAATAATGTATACAAGAAGAACTTAAGTTCAAGGAATTTGCTGATGAATTAATAGACCTGTGCCTGAAGTGCAATAGGAAAGAATGTATTCATATACACAGATGTATTCTGATGGAAAGACACAAGGATTTATCACTAGCTGCTAGCTGTGTGATTTGCAATGAATTTCAAGCACTGTGCAAGGTGTTGCTACTCACTTAAGATGATCTTTCTATTTTGTGGACATTGCTAGCAGCATCTCCACAAGTGAGTGTTCAGATGTTGATATCTGAAATGAGAAAGATAGGGTTGACTCAGTCTCCATCTTTCCATGCTGAATTATTGTGCTTGTACATATCTGTGTATGGTCTCACTTTAAAAACCTCCAATAAAGTTTCTGCTTTTAAGACTGCTCCACTGGCTACTCAGTGCATGGTCAGAAAATCTTAATTTTAGACATCTTAACTTCACATTTCTCTGGTTTTGTGCCTACTGCTTTACTTTAGGAATTGATATGACTGAAGAAGAGTAGCTCTGGACTTTCTCCAGCTCTCCCTGAAAGCATTGTCCAGCATAGTCCTTTGCATTTTAGTTGTAGGATTTCCCATTACTTATAAACATGAAAGGTTTTAAACTACTGTGATGAAAAGTTTCAGGGGTTTGTGCATGATTTGGGTTGCACTGTTTCCCAGTTTAAGTAAACAGGGGTGAAATGGAACTGAATCAAGGAGAAAAAAAAAAAAAAGAGAGAGAGGAAAAAAAAAGGGGGGGAGGAAAAATGGTCATTTTGCCTGGAGCCTGCATTTACAGAAGGGGCACAAAACAGGTCATGTGGCTCCACTGGTGTCAGATGCTTTGTGGCTTCACGTGGTCATCTTATTACTCCTAATTAGTTCTCTGAGTGTCTTATGGGAGACACGTATAGGTTTTCTGTCTTGTCCTGACATTCATAAATAAGGCTGTGACTGAACAAAGCACCTGAGCATTATCTTGAAGTTCTGTGCAAGTTAACCCTGGCCTGCAGACAGTAAAGATTTACAGTGTGAGGTTGGGTCACTGCTATCATGCCCATGCCTCTATGGGAAGGATGGCAATCTCTTACTCCATAATAATTCTTCTTTTCAGGGATTTTCTGGCCTCTGGTGAAACTTTTTTTTTCAAGCTAAAAATAAGCATAATTTTGATATTGGACTTAGCTTTATGCACTCAGTAATGGCTCAGTTCTCCTTCAAAACTGAGCAGAAGCTGAAGTGCTGAGCTGGACCTCAGCGGTAAATGTAGTCTTGCCCAACTATATGTTTTCTTGTAATCATTCCTCAAGACATACCATAATAAATTGGATTGTGAAGGACTTTCTTTTTTTTTAAATCCCTGAAAAAGTACACACCGTAAAACTTGACCTGAGTCACATGGTTTACTACAAACCCTCACAAAAACATGATGCAGCATCATAAGAAATTTAATTGAATTTGAGTCATTGATCAAAATGTAAACTTAATCTTTCCTCATTGCCTTTTACTTTTTATCATTAACCAGAAGATCAGAATTGATATTTGAACAGATTATTGTTCCTGAAGGAAAAATCTCCACATAACTGATAATCAGAGACTTAATATAAACTGAAGGATACTTGTGTCTTTAAAATTAGGTTAAATCAAATATTTCAAGAAGTACATTCAGACCTATATTCCATTTACCAGGTTGATATACAGACAGCATAAAGGGGCTGACTATAAGCAGAGTTTCAGTTCAGAAATCTTATTAGTCCCTTAATTTAACACAAAAGATTTAGAGAATATGGTGAGATTTTGTATGTGGAAAAAACCAGCACATCAGAAACAATTTAATCTAATCAGCCAGGAATAGTATCTGTTTATAACTTAATTTAAAACATCAGCTAAGGCTGAGCATGGAACATTTTTTGTTATTAGATATATTTCTGAAATGCTGGGAGATGCAGAGCTGACCACCCAAGGGGCTAACAATTATCACTTGCTCTTGCTCAGACTCAGCCAAGTTTCTTGTCCTGAGTGTTGCAACCCCCCAATTATTTCTTTATGTCCTGGCCTTCACTGAATCTGAAAACCATGACAGTCTGCAGAAGCAACCTCTTTTTGACAAACCTACCCGGATCAACCAGAATCAAAGACCTAACATAAAAAAATGCACCCTGAAGGATAATGAGTCTGGGCCATGGAAGGATGCAATTAATTTTCATGACTATTGTGGTTGCAAAAATAACACTTGAGGAGAGTAGTGATGTTCCCTGGGTGAGGAAGACACTGAGCCAGGGCCATTTCTCAATTTAATGATCTTCACCTCAGACTTAGACTTCAGACCAGAAAACCCAAGAAATACAATTTCACTTTGACCCACACAGAAGTTGTCTTTCTCATCCTTGCTAAGAAGCCCAAATTTAAAAACTGTAGGAAGCAAAGTAAACTTCTGTAATAAGATACCCTAATTTTTACAAATTATCCTCAGAGACATTTGTCAGTATTTTTTGAAGGATCTCTAATTATCATGATGCATTTGTCAAAATAGATCAACAATTTGGGGGTGCCTAACTTTGTTTTGTTGGGGTTTTTTTTTTTGTTTGTTTGTTTTTCTTTCCCCATATTTTTTTGTTTCCTCAGTTGGAGGCTAATTTAAGACTTCTGAATCAGAAAGAAGCCTTTCTCTTGATCAAAACTCATTAACCCTTCCTATTCATAAATTTAGAGTGCAGAAGGGACTGTTAAATCATCCCATCCAACCAGCAGCACAGGCCATGACGTAGCACAGCTACTCTTGCATCAGGTCTAGAAAAGTGTATAGAGTTTAACATGTATCCTTCAGAAAACTAGGGTCTGTTTGTGGGTAGAAGTAACATCTTTAGTTGGATAAACATTTTTTTTAAGAGTAGAAGAAGAAGAGAAAAAAGAGGCCTAAAACCTTTGTCAAAGGTGGAGAGAGCATTCATCTCATTTTGGTTACCTTTTTAAATTTTTGACAACCTAGCTGTTAAAATTATTTGTAGCAATAACTAAAGTCTGGACAAGGTTTTCCTTGAATATGTGGGTTTTGTCTTTCTTACATTTTAGTAGTTCTTGACCGTCCAAGTGTACTCCCTTCATTGCTAAATGATAACTCATCAGTTGTCTGAAGGGAGTGTCCTCAGCCAGAAACCTACCAAACGCATAGTATTCTTAAATATTTCTTTTTATTCAAGCTCATTGATGATGTGTCCTGACTGTGAGTGCCTCAATCTCAGTGGGTGTTTCTCTTGGACAGCACTGATCTCATCTCTGCAGACTAAATCTCCCAATGCTATCCAATAAGGGAATGTAGGAACATATTTTATATTTACTATGCAGTTATCACATGAGAAATCTTTTTTTTTTTTTTTTATGTACAAGCTCAAAGAATTCTTAAGGGGAAGTAGGAAACATAATTCAGAGAGATAGGGCTGAGAAGCATTATTAATATGCTAGGGGTATTAGAAATTCTTGCATGTCACCATAGATTAGTCTGGATGTGACGTAAGCACATGTATGGAAAATGTATTTTAACATAAACATTTGTGGGGGGGAGAAGTTAACTCTCACCTGGCTATGCAAGCAGCCCAGACTAGCAAATAAAGTTTAGAGAAGTGGGAGCTTACTCTGCCATTTTGTTTTTCACTGTTGTTCATCACACACAGCAAGTGTCCCCATCAGCTTGACATGAAGAATGCTGCCTTCCTCTGAAGAACTCTCTTCAAACCTGGGAAGCCACACAGCTTCCCAGTCTGCTCCTGGGGACGTGTCACCAACCCAGGGGACTGACACCAGGCTCCTTGCTGCCTCCAGCCCTGACCCCTCATCCACAAGCCACAGCATCACTCCCCATAGAGGTCCTGGAGTCAGCCACCACCCAGCTCACCAAGAATCCCCAGCACCATGTTTGGTTATTGCAAGCATCCAGAGATCAGGCTGACACACACTTATAGGATGATATTCTGGGGCTAGAAAGCTCTGTTGCTAGTAGTAATACAGCACAAAATCAGAGCCTAGCAGAGTCAGTTTTTTATATAGATATATTTATATTTATATATAAAAAGCGCTTATCACCATAGTGATAAACATTCTTTGGAACCACTCTGACCATTCTATTCTTTCAACCATTCTATTGATTGCTTTTGCCAAGAAAGGTTGGACTAGATGATCCTTGAGGTGCCTTCTGACTCAGTATTCTGCAATTCTGTGCCTCATGGTGCCTTCCAAACTCCCACCACTCTTTTCAAAACATCCGTCCCTGTGGAGATTATAATTCATCAAAAATAATGAAATCTTTGCTCCTTTCATCATGTAACACTTAATATCATCTTCTCCAGCCAAAGTTCCTTTCTGGTTTTGGACTAACTACTTTTTCAGCTTGCAGCAATAAGCATTGGCTAGTAATAATCACTGGAGAGCTCGGCAACCACTTTCACAAAAAGTCCTCAATCTTACCTTTGTGAAGGAAGAGGGATATACAGAATTACCATAGTTTTTTCAGTCAGCATGAACGGTGCATGCATAACACTTTCTAGATGGGAAAGCAAAAGCACGATTCCTTGCCTGAACTTTATGCAATACAGATAAAGGCACACGCTTTTGTGAAACACATTCAAGATGGTTGTGAGGCAGGCTGAGTCCTGTCCCTCTGACATGGCCCAATGGCCTACAGTAAGAGATGGTGTCAGGTTAAAGGCCTATTGCATGTATGAGGTAGTAACTAAATCTGAATATATTTCTTTCTCTCGTGCTGTGTGATGCCTTTAGTGTCCCAAAAAAATGTTCTTTGGGTGGAGCCAAGCAGTTGTATTCACAAGGGCAAAGTGCTGTGGTGCAAGACACACCCATGGAGCACTAGTGAGGAGGGGAGTGTTTTACAAGGCCACAGTGGTGCCAAGTGTTACAGAGGTGTTCAAAGCACGGCTTGCAGCAGGCTTTAGGAGTGTTTGGTATGCAGAGCAGGATGTATCTGGGGCACTGGAGAGTGCCTCAGAGTGATGCTTCGAATGGGCAGGAGTCTCAGGGGCCTGATAGGAGAACAGTGGCCAATCAAGCAGCTGTGGGGGCAAGATAGGGTGTCCCTGGGCACCCAAAATACACCCAGTTATTGCTCATTGAGTTATAATCCCACTTCCATTAGCTTTTAATGCCTATCCTGATACTATCTTCAGCAGTCTTGTTCCAGCCCAGGCTTGAAGAGCAACCCTGCTGCCTTGCCTGTGGTGCAGACAACCCCAGTAGCCCTGCTCAGCCAGGGTGCACCCTCCAGCAGGCACCCCACATCCCACACCCCACACCCAGCCCTGCCTGGTTTGCAGCTTTCTCCTCCATGCCATGGGTGCTGAAGCCTCCCCCTGGGGCCCGACTCCTTGGGCTCTGAGCAGCCCTCAAGCAGCATTTGCTGGACATCCTGGCCAGGCTTGCATGCAGCTCTGAATCCCCAGGGGCTGGCTTCACTGAGGGGTTGGATGGCATCACTCTGGGTGAGAGGAAAGGAAAAGCCCTTGTGTTTGCAGCCTGCCAGCCCTCTCGCAGGAACCTGGTCCACCTGTCCTGCTCAGGGTGCATCTCTGCCAGGATCCTGCCTCTCTCCCTGGCTCACACCAGATGTTTAAAAAGTGTATGAAGTCCTGAAGGTGACAGCTACAGAATAACCTGCCAACAGGGAAAGTTTCCTCCAAATCCTATTACTCAGAGGTTGGCTTCAACCCTGGAGCAGTAATACCCCTTGTAAGCTCTGTCTGTGTTTGCTCTGTGCCCCCACCATGGCAACTCTAAGCCATTTGGGTGTCCAAAGAGAAGACAAAGGATCTCACTAACATTTTCCATTCAAAATAGAGGAATTCTTTAAGTTAAGACTAGAAAAAAAAAAAAAAATAAAGTGCAGACTCAGATATTATGCCTGTTCTGGAAGGAATTTAGAATCACTCTTGTACTCTAAGGAATATTTTTTTCTCTTCTCAGCAATATCTGTCTGGTAGGCTGCTCAAAGAGCAATAACATTAAATACATGGAATAAACAATGCCAGATAACGCAATTTCAGTTGCATCATGTTACAGGGGGTGGTAGGCACACAAATAAGTGTGAAGGGATGGCAGTCAGATTATGAGTATATATTATTGAATCTAATTTTCTAAATTTTCTATTATCAATGAGAGACAGATGGCTAAAAGCTGGCAAAAACTGCCAGCAGTATTTTGTAGAATTTTAACTGTCATTCTTAACTTGGCACCGAACTTTAAACACAGAAAATTTTAAATTTAAAATAAACCCCCTTGTATCTGATAAAGTTGCCAGGGAGAGTAAATAATTAAACATACTGACTCGTGCTGCCGTCAGCTCATCCCCTCTTGGCAGGCACAATGCTGCAAAGCTGGATCTGAAACCTGTCCTTCCATGAGGATGGCAGCTCCCAGCCCCCAAACTTCCCTGCTGCTCTCTCCATGGCTGGTCAGGCAGCTCACCCTGACTGCTCCTGCTGCCTGCCTCCTCCAGGACTACAAAACTTGCTCAAGAAAGAGGCTTTTTACTAAGGGATTTTCTGCAAGGAGCAGAAAATCATCCAAACATGACACTGATGACACAAGGGTCTGCTTTCTGCATCTGCTCAGAATCCTTGTGTATGACTGAGGTGGCTTAGTGTTATCCCAAAATACCAATATTCATACAATAGCCTTGTGGGAAAGAGAGTACACCAGGTGTAAAGCTGAGAGAGGTAAGAAGGCAAAATAAAGTTTGGAAGGAGGAACGTACTTAAGGAGAAAATGATTAAGCGTATAAGGATTGTGGGGCTGTGTGAGACTATTGAGATAATACAAAATCATTATCAAAAAGACTGGAAAAGGCTGGGATACAAGAAGAACTAAGAGTATAGAAGAATGAATGGAGAATACAAAGGAAAAAAAAAGAAAACAATAGGGAAAAATCTCTTTTTTATTTTGTAGAAAATTTGCTTTTGTACAGCATTTGCCTTAACCATGTATCAAACAAACAAACAGCTTCAAAGAAATTCAAAACCCTGGAAACAGAGGCCAGAGACAAATTGTGTATGATTTGCTCTGACTCTTCTTGGAAACTACAGGTGTTCATTGTTTAGACACACGATGGACAGATTAATATCTCCAGATGTTCACCATTCATGTCCCAGAACATTAATGGGCAGGCCAGGGAATGACTGCTTGTAGCAGAAACTTCAGTTTCCTCTACAGCTTCAGATGAAATATTTTGTTAGTATTTAAGTTCTGGAGAGCACCTGCTCCAAAAGTAGGAAGCTCACACTACAGAGCAATGCCCCTCTATGCCTCTACCCAACACTGCATGAGGCCTGCAAATTGTCCATACAAGTGCTGATGAATTGACTTTCAGAGAGAATGAGAATCCAGCCTTGCTTTTTACTATTTTACCTAATAGGAATAAGTAAATTATTTAAAATTGCAAAAGTATTTAAGTGGTTAAGGGGCTTGGAGTGTCAGTACAGGGTAGTACTCCTCTTGTGCCACAGTTGTAATGAGGCAACTTTTGTAAGAATTCCAAACAGGAATTTGTCTTTAATTATACCTCTTATTCATAGAGGAAAAAAGCATACATGAATTTAGCATTACCAAATGTGATACAGTTAGTTGCCATACCTTTAATTAGTCTTGTAGAAAAACTTTTGATAGCATTTTTGGGAAGGTTTTAGATAACAAATGCCCATTTTAATTTGAAGAGAAAAGCTGCTTATCACAAATTCTGTGTCATAGTCTATAAAAACACAGGTGAGGTGCTGCTGAAAAACAATAATTCACTAGCAGCACCCAAATCCCCCTGAAAATTATTCGGATAGTTTTGAAAATAATATCTTTAATATTACTGGTACATTTCTCACTCATTCCTATTTGGTAATTCCCACTGGCACAAAGTAACCCTCTTCTGAGGCAAACAGAAGCTTGATCCTACAAAAAATACTGTAAGTGAAGGAAGTATACTTGTTGCCTTCAATGTGTGAATCTGTAAGAGAAAACAAAACAGGATTTGGTCTTCCACCAATATGAAGAAGACATCAAAGAAGTGTGTGAGATTTTCAGCTTAAATAATTTCAGTGAAATGGATGCTCAGGTTACAGCCAGGAGGATGTAAGTTTTTCAGATAGAGATATAGCTACATTACAGAGGCCTGCTGTCCTGCAGCAGACTATCTCCCCCTGAGAAGAAGAGCAGTGCCCTGGTAAGAGACTTGTACCATTTTATTGGGTTTTCTGCTGATGCTGTCTGGAGTGGCACTAGTTTTCCTGTGGGATGGTCAGGTCACTTCAGAGGACTTGAATTTGCTCTCAAAATGGTTTTGCCACGAACCAACAGAGAGAAAAAGTCTGGAAAACTGAAGATAAAATACTGGCTCTTCTCCAGTGAAATCACTGAGGAATGATTTCACTGGCCTTTTCACAAGGCCAGGTTGGATGGGGCTTTGAGCAACCTGGTTTAGTGGGAAGTGTCCCAGCCCATGGCAGTAGTGTTGGAACTTGATGACCTTTAAGGTCCCTTCCAACCCAAGCCACTCTGTGATTCTATGAATTTAGCCACTCACTTCAAGAAAAAAAGGAATTCACCCCCAAAAGGTTGATATCCAAAAATCCTGCACAAAATCTGTGGGAGCTCTTGTATACAGCAATTTTGAAAATACCACTCACTTCTGCCTGCAGGTGGGTAACCCAGTTACACTGAAAAAAAAAAAAAATTGTGACAGCCAGCAGAAGATAAGAAAGAGACCCTGGATAGGAAAAATAGCATTAAAAAAATTAGTGTGCCATTGTAACAAATATAAATACACATTATATTACATGAGTGAACTGTGTTTTCTTTAGTGTATGTGCCATTTTTTTACTAATTCATACACCAAGTGCTAAAGTGTTTCCTAATGCCGTTAGGTGGTGCTTTCAGTAAGTAGTAGAATAAATAGTTCTTGCATGGCTCTTTTCTGCATCGTGTTCTCATTTCCTTAAGTAAAATAAAACTTAAACAAAACACCACAGGGGCCTCCACTGGCCTCACACAAGGCTGTGTATCACGTTTCTGAGGCACTCTGGTTACCCTCGGGGGTGATAAACTGCACTTTGGGCACAATGAGGGAGGGGTTGGTTCGGCGCATGGAGTTGCTCCTGCGAATGGAGTTGTTCCTCCTCATGGAGTTGCGTTTCCTCAGGGAATTCTGGTGGGACAGCTCGCTCTTCTGCAGGGTCTGGATGAGAATGGAGGGCTTCTCGTCCAGCTCTCGAGCGCTGCAGCGCGGCGCTGCCACTTTGACGGTGTTGCCGAACTTGGAGTAGTCAACTGCATACACACCTTCTTCTTCGGTGACAATGGGCACAAAGCGGTGACCCCACAGGATCTCCTCAGCTATGTATGAGGTTCTCGCCTGCGTTGTGATCCCAGTTGTTTCTACGACTCCTTCAAGTATCACAATGAGCTCCAGGTCTTGGAGCGCCAGGTCAGCAGCGGAGATATCGTAAAGAGGGCTGCGTTTGTCTATTACGTGGCAAATGATTAAGGGAGCCACAAGGAAAATATTGTTGCTTTCAATGGGGTTATCCACGGGGATGTCTACTTGGTGAATGGGTATGACTTCTCCTTCAGGGGTCGTGGTCTTCCTCACAACCTGGATTCTCACCGAGGCACTAATGATCATGCTCTTCCTCAGGTCTCCCACTCGAAACATGAAGCAAAGTTTGCCATTTCGGACTGCAATGACTGCCTGACGGCTGAAAATCAAGGTCTCAGCCCGCCTATGAGCTTGTGCAGTTTTCATGAATATGCAGCCCAGCATGACAGCGTTGATGATCAGACCCACAATGTTCTGCAGGATCAAGACCGTGATGGCTAAGGGACATTCCTCTGTCATCATCCTACCCCCAAAACCAATGGTCACCTGAACTTCAATGGAGAAGAGGAAAGCTGAGGTGAAAGACCTGGAGAAGATTGACAAAGTTAACTCTAGTAATATCAAACACAAACTGAGAAGCTATTAACACACACTTTATGGAAACAAACTTAAGGACCTACTCATATGGTCCTGGTACATTTAAGCCTGTTGTTAACACCAGCAAAAGCATTGCATGCTTGGTGACTGTTTTTGGATGATTGGTGCAGTATCTGACAGTGACAAGGAAGACTTCAGAGCCTGAGCTCCTAAAAGACTCCCTGTAGCACTGGGTGACCCTGAGAAGCTCACTAGGTCCTAGTTCAGGAACACACACTACCCACTGTGTTAGTCAACAGTGCTGTAACACCTGGGCTTTCCACCTTCTCCATCCCGTAAAGCTCTTGGCAAAGAGTGGTGGTTTGGGCAAAATCCGCTGGCACACCAGACTGTGCAGGGGAAGGAAACAGGAAAAATTGCAGTATTTTACTCGTACTACCTGAGTTGTGACCCCCTTTAGCAGGATTTCCTGGAGGGAAAGGGGACACTTCCAGATTGGTGACACTTCTCAAACCCTTCTTTGCCTTGCAATTGAGCCCAAAAGATGAGGCTGCAGGGAGAGTCTGGTGACCTCCACAGTCCCCTCTGCACATCGTGGTAGGGATGTTCACAGGACTATGACCCAGAGTTTGGGTGTAGCTCACTGCTGTGGCAAAACTAACTGGAAAATTTCAACACAGAAGTGGGTTGTCCATCTCTAATGGGCTATAGTGATGGACATCAGAGGATGCTGTCCACAAACTTTCCAAAATATATTCTTTATAGTAGTCTACAATGTCATATCCCCTGTAGCTATCAGGGTCTTTAATTTCTTTTTATAACCAGATACTTCCTTTAACAAAGTCTCTTATGTCTAAAATCACTACCTTGGGGTTTATCTGGTAGAGTCACTGCATGCTGGGTCTCATATAAACTAATATAATAATCACCCTTTTAAAACATCTGAAGCATCACCATATTCAACATGGCTTTACTTATGGAAAATACAACCTGCCCATTCAGATGGTTCTAAACCATTCACTGGGCTTGATGTGCTTCTCAATTGATCTGCTTTTAAATAATTTTTTTTTTCCTTAACCATATTTTCAGTGAACCTATGTTCATGAGGAGACATTAAAATAGCATAAGCAATATCACCCATAATTTTCTGTAGTCTAAGAAAGTTCATCTTTCATAAAAGCAGCCAGACTCTGCAAAGATGTCTTTGAAAGAACTTTGCCTTTTTTTTTTTTTTTTTCCTTTTCAGTTTTTCTAAACTTTGGCAGATTCTCTTGTACTGAGGCGTTTATTTTTGCATTTCACTGAAGAAATAAGGGACAAAGGAGTTAATTAATAGAATCCATGGAGTGACTTCTGATGTTTATGAATATTTCATGACATAAAGAATGAAGCCTCTGGTTTAAACTTAATTCAGCTCAATTCAATTTAAAGCTCTGTGGGCTTAAAAAAAAAAAAAAGGGTGTTTTGACCATGTGAAGAGGAAGCTAGAAACTCCAGATCACACTTCTCCCTGGTCTTTTGCCTTAGAGCTGTGTAACAGTTTCCCTCTGTGCTCTGCGGATGATGTTTGCTTTCTGGGGCAAAGAGCTGTGAGACATAAAAATTTCCGCAGTACTTAAAAAAATTAAAGTGCTGTGTGAGTTCTAAGTACTGGCTAAAATTTCCAAAACTTTCCAAAACACAGTTTCCCATAAATCTGTAATGGCATCTACTCAAGAAAGCTCTCCAGCAATAGCTGTGTGCTTAACTCAGGAAAGTAGACTAAAAATATTTGCCATAATTTTGGCATTTACAATATTAAATATTGTATCCGACAACTTGCCATTCTTAAAAATGTCAGCAATCACATTGCTATTTCATGACTTTGTCTGAAGCAGTTGTCAGATTTAACAGGATGAAGTATTTCACTATGGGCTTGGACATGGGCACTTGAGCAGCTCTTGGCTGAACCACCCCAGGTACTTGCAAGAAGCAGCAAGGTGTGTTCCTCAAGTGCTAAACCAGAAAGTTGCACTTGATTCATTTGCTCTGCTTTCTCACACCCCTCCAGGCTGTCCTTGCAGCAGAGGTTGGCAGCCAGCCTGGAAGAGCTGCCCCAGCCAGGGCAATGGGAAGGAAGGGGCAGAGCCATGGCCAGGGTCCATCTCATCCCAGCTGCATCAAACCCTTGGCAGCTGGCTCAGGCTCTGTGGGGTAACCCAGGAGCCCCATGGGGAGCCCTGTGGGGTGGGCCAAGCTGAGAGGTCTGCCCAGCCAAGCAGAGGGATGTCTCCCCAGCTGACCCTGAAGAGCCAACGGGGTGTAGCTAATTGTTAATCTGGGTTGGACAAAGCCCACACATTCCAAAAATGCTGTGATGGAGGGGGGAGAGGGGGGTGGGGGGGGGGAGTGTGAAACCCAGCAGGTGCAAGCTGGGTCATGACAGCTCATTTGAAAGGAAACTGCTGTGGCCAGTTATTGGAAAAGAAATAAGGCAGCACCCCCAACTTCCCAATGAAATGGAGGTTATCTTGGAAAAATCCTCATGTCTTGAAACTTGAAAAATCTCCGCTTAGCAAAAAAGTATCAAAACAAAAGGAGAATGGAATATCCACTTCTTCATGAACCAGATATAATAGCCCTTCAAACCTGAGGAGACACCTCGTAATTATGAGCCAGAGAAAGCAGAAAAGAGATGCAGATACTCTGATGTTTCAGCGGGCCCTGCAGCCCCCACTAGTTCCTCACAACACTGCTATGTTATGGCAACTGAATTGTATCAAATCAATATTTTTCTGCTTAAAAAACTAGTGTTAAGAAGAGGTTTTCCTGATGGGATGACGAAATGATCTCATTGCTCACCCCCTCCCCCATCCCGCTCCTTCTAACAAACACTCTTCTGTTCCATGTATGCATGTGTCAGTTTACCACTGCCTTGAGAACTGCTGTGGCTTTGGTGATGGAGAGTGAAATACTTTAACAAGTGACAATTAACCTAGTAGTCCCTTAAGCTCTCACTGTCCAACACATCAAGCTTGCCATGGAAACTGCTCCTCTATCAAACTGCAGGCCTATGGCTTCTTCAGGGTATTTTTGAGCACTGCATTTAGCTGTCGCATGAGAGTCATCTTGAAAGACACCTAGTTTTGCCCTATGTGGTATTTTTCTCATTGCCTAACAGCAATGGCTGGTGCCCTGCCTTTCAGGGCACTGCTCTTGGTGTGGCCACCTTTTGCTGGTATGGCAAGCAGCTTGCACCACGCTGGGGATGCTCCCGCTGCTTTAGACAAGGTTACAATACAGATAACACATACCCACTCTTGTAGCAGGCTCTTATCTCGACAGGCAAGGTATGTTACCCACAGAGTTTGGAGACACATGAAAAGCAGCAGGTCTCCCTCTCTTTCAGATCCTGTAAGGAATCAAAGAAATCTACAGTACAGTATTTTCCAAGCCCGGAAGGCTTGCTGAATTTACGTAAACTAGAGGAAAACTGCACTTTTCAACTGTCTCAACAAAACACAACTGTTCACAAAAGCCAAAAGCTGCATTTTAAGCATCAGCAGGACAGCAGGCAGCTCTGTTCCCCCGCTTTCTTCATCCCACCACCTCTACTTTACCTGACACATGTCACACATGGTGTCCACTTTGAGCTGTTTGTCGCGCTTTCTGTGCTTGGATCCATGTCCCCATGGGCAAAAGCCACCAGCCACCACATCATGGCAAAGAGCAGCCAGCTGCACAGGAAGGACATAGTGAAGATGACCAGCGTGTGACGCCACTTCAGATCCACCAAGGTGGTGAATATGTCTTGCAGGAATCGTCCCTGCTCACGGATGTTCTTGTGTGCCAGGTTGCATGCCCCATTCTTGGCGATGAAGCGGGCTTTGCGTGGCCGATCTCGGATGCGCGGCTTGCGCAGGTTCTCAGCAGCAATGCGTGCCAACACATACTCTTCAGGGATGATACTCTTCCGAGCCAACATCCTCCTGCTACCATAGTCCACACAGCGAGATGCAAAATGGGAGGTGGTCCCTCCAGCACGTCTCCACAGAGCTCAGTCTACCCTGCAAAAAAAGAGAACCTGGTCAGATTCACCACACTTCAGCAAGAAGTCCCAGTTAGGTACCCCTGTACCAGCAACCATTACAGTAAATGTCACTGTGTGACAACTTACTCTACAGCGTCCTCCCACCCTCAGACCTTCATTTTTATATGAGCAATCAGCTTGCAACAGAAATGAACCGTGTTATTTTAACACTCCTTGCAGGAAGGGAGGTTGCAGAACAGTCTTGAAAAGTTGGTGTAAAATAACATCACCTACAACAGGTCGGTTCTTCAGGCTGTTTCTCCAGGAGACAGCTGTGCCCAGGTGAGTACCACAACGCAGAGCACTAAGTTATTCGCATCCTTCAGGAGCGGAATAATCAGACTTCTCTGGTTTGAAACAACCTTAGTCGGCGGAGACACCGTGGAGAGTCATTTCCTACGGCTCTGGCTCCGCAGTGCAGGCAGGAGCCGCGCCGAAAGCCCCTGCCCTGTCCCCCGCAACCATCAGAAGCAGCAGCCGGGCTCGAAGCGCGGGAGGAAGGGCACAGGACTCCGCGGAGCAGGCGCTCGCATTTCCCCTCCGCAACTCTCCTTCCTTCCCGGGATCAGGCGAGGAAACCCTCCCTTTATTCCCAAACTTTGTCCCCAAAAGCGTGACACACCAAACCTACGGCAACCCCAGCTCCCCGCAGCTCCTCGCCGGCTGGCCCGGCCCACGGGGGGAGGGCAGGGGCTGCCTGACCCCCCGCTGCTTCACCAGGACCCCCCCGGCTCTCCCCAGCTCCGCCGCCACTTACCTCAGCGCGGGGGGCGGGAAGCGCCGGGTCTGGCCGGGCCGGGCCGAGCGGGGCGGAGCGGAGCGGGGTTTGGGGCCCGGTCGGGTGGGACCGGCAGCGGCGGGTTGGGTTTAGGTTGAACGGAGCGGGGTGAGGGGGCCGAGCGGGTAGAGCCGGAGAGCCGGGCCGGGGCTGGGCTGAGCAGGGGGCTGCCCGGCGGGGTGGGCGCGGAGGGGCAGCCGCCCGCGTCCTTGCGCGTAGCGGTGGCTGCGGGACACGGCAAGCGGGGTCCGGCAGATGTATCCTGGGGAGAGGAGCCGGTGCTGGGTGCATGTGGCTGTAGGGCTGGCGGCTGGGTAGGCGAAGCCAAGCCAAGCCCCCGCGGCAGCACGCTTGTTGCTTCAGGGTAAGCCAAAGGCTTGTGGCTTTTTAAGTTATCTTACCTCGAATCTCCCTGAGACATCTTGCAGGCAGAAAGAGAAGGATGTGCGTAAGGGTTTGGAGGGCCTAAGCCAGAATCTTGCAGGCTTCGCTGCTGTTGACACACTTAAATGCCTGTTCCTGCAAGAAAAAAAAAATAAATAATAATAATAAAATCCTTTTTATGATTCACAGTTCTTGCTGGGCAAGAGTCAGGCACAGAGTCAGGCCCATTATCATGTTCAGCTGGCACTGCAGGCATTGGCAGATGGATATTTGTATATGGGGTGAGTATAGGAGAAATTACGCACAATGGTGAAAAAAAACCCCGAACAGTGAAATAACAAAAGCTCATTATTTTTCCCACAGGTCGAGATTTACAGTTTTGGCTCATGTGTTTAATGGAAACTTGCATTCTTGGAAATTTATTTTTTTTTTCCCAAAGTCTCAGGGTTTGTAGTAGGAAGAACAAACAGTACATCAACTTTATGAAAAGATCTAAATTTAGATTTTAATGGAAGTAAAGTGCAGAGACTTCATCATGTCAGATTAACTCCCCTGTCCCCAAGGAATGTGTGTGTGTACAGTAGGGAGGATTCTAAAATTTTCTGTTTATCATTCAAGTGAATGAGCTATACAGTATAAAATTTATACAGACCCTAAACCCTTACTTCTCTCAGTAAACTACAAAAGGAAAGAAATGCTTTTCAGGCCTGCTGCAGGTTTTAAGGTTTTAAGTGTATTCAGGCTTGGAAAAATTAAGAAGGTCCATTTGGCAGGCAGTGTAATCCTCTGCTCGAAGATATCCACCCAGTTAAATGTATGCACGTGTTCAGCTTTAAATAGATGAGTGATTTCTGGAAACTTTTCTAGCACTATCCTTTTCTAATGCCAGTTATCTAGCAGTCAGAAACGACACAAACTCTAAGCCCAGTCGTACCAGGCAATTAACTAAACATTTGTGTATGAAATTAATGTTAGGCAAATGACCATATCCTTTTTGGAAAATCAGGCTCTAAACCTTTAGATTCTAACTGGATTCTAATTGTGAATACCTGAAATTACTTGGGTGAGGGTATCTGCAGGATCAGCGTCATAGGTGCCAGCTATTGCACTTTATGGTCTGGGCTTGGACAACTTGGGATGTTACCCTATTTCCAATGGGGTGACAGACACTGGTGTTGTGGGCCTGGCTCATTTGTTTCATGTGGCTTGCAAAAGTGCATCTGACTTGGGTGGAACTACTGGAAATAATAATAGTTATAAATAACAGATACAATACCTATGAAAAAAAGTTCCTTTTCTTTTTCCCTTTTCATACTCTACTCCCCCTTCCTTTTCCTTATCCTCCCCCCTTCTTCCTTCTAGGTGCTATGAAGAATTTATTCATATTAAGGCTAGAAACCAGATTGATGTTCCCCAATGTGGCTGCTAGATGCATCTCAAAAAAAACCCCAAACACCTCCCTACTCCTCCTCCCCCCAAAAAACCAACAAAAACCAAAGCCAAAAAAGAATCTGGGAAATGCATGGAAACCTTTTTCATAAGATACTTAAATTATATTGTTTTGCCTCTGACACAAATTTACTCGTGTCACACACACAGTGGCTGGAACTGTGTGACACAAAGTTAATATGTGGACTGGCTTCTAGTTTGGCAAAATGGATAAAAAAAGAATCAAAATAATTTTTGAAGGCAGGTGGGAGCAAGGAACAAGCTGGTTCAGGTGGAACAGAAACTATTGGCAATGCTGGTACTGTCAGAGACCCCTGTGAGGTCTCAGTCCCATTTGTTCCTCACTAATTTGCTGGATATTTCCTCCCCTTTAATTGGGCACCATGCAGAGGCCAGATTTTTTTGTAGCTGAGATAGGATAAGGTCCCAGCAAACACATGTAGATATTCTTGGCACAACCCCAGCATGAATTAACAGAGGTTATAGTTTCCCCTCATCATTATACGTCAGAAGAGAAGTGCTCACAAAATCCCATCTTTCCATCTCTGCCTGTTCAGTACTTAAAGAGGTTCCTCCCCAGAGGAGAGGGTGCCTTCCTTCTCTCTTACACTTAAGATTAACTTGGAGGAAGCCTGCTGGGCCATGACCACTGGGATTTGAAGATGAGGAGCACCAAAAAGGACTCCTTCTTCCTGGTTTAACATTTTGATATGATTTTGAGCACAGCATCCACTTCCCCATGTATGAATATGCTCTGGAGAGTGACAGCTACTAAAAATGTTCCCCTCTGCTCTTTAAAATACTTGCTTGGCTGCTACATGTACGTTAAGTCTGAGATTTAAGTAATAGCTGGGAAAATCTCCCAAAATGTCTCCTAACATGTTTTTTAAGGAACATAGTGTCTGAGTGCTGTGAGCACAGCCTTTTCAGGCAAAAAAATTATCAGAATTGATGGCAGGTTTGGGTCTAGTTTTGTTACAGCCCATCATTCATCTTGTTTCTTGCTGTTTCATTTTCTCTCCACCCACAAGAGTTTCTCACATTAGGGTAAATATCACCTTACAATTACACCTATCTAAAAAGGGATTAAATAATGTGCTTAAACATGAATCTGAAATTTCCACATTATAGCTGTGTCCAGCCCTTTCAGAAAATCCTGCTTTGTAATAAGTTTTGTTTGAAATTCTAATCTTAGCTTAGAGATAGGATGACTTTGCAGGCATCCAGGGATATCATGCACTCAGCACGAGGCTTCCACAAAGACGCAAAGCTGATAAGCCATATTCGGATAGCATGGATGAACTCTTCCCCAGCTGAACTGGCATCCATCAAACATGAAAGAGCAGAAACTGCAGACTAAGGCTGTCTGTTACCCTGAACCAGCTGCTTTCCCTCTTCTTTTCTTTTTTCCCTGTTTCATGCAAGAGCAGCAGCACAAAAATAGTCTTTATCATCTAAATACATAGAACTAGTGCCCCTCGTCCAATATTAAGTTGCATAGTGAAGTTTGTAGACGTTCTGTGGGTTTGCTGGCAGAAGGATTGTTTCCCATTGGAACTATCTGGTCTGGAAGTGATCCATCAGCCTTGTTTGACAAAATCTGGTACTCTGACTCCTCTGTGCATGTCAGGATACAGGGTGCAGGCCATCAACTCTCTGTAGAGCTAGCAATATGCTGGTGGTTCTGCAAGTCTGTGTTACGATACTTCCAGAGCTAACAAACAGGGTCTGGTTCATTTGTTGTTGGGAGTTTAGTATTCTCTGTCCCCCTGCATGTAGTCACCAGGTAGCAGATCAAATGTTATGCTGTGGCTTATCTCATGCAGTTCAGTGAGCTTATGGGCACTGCTGGCCATGGTGCAGGTGTCCCCTGCCTTTGTTTCTGTTCCCCAGATAACATAAGGAAGAAAGAGAGAGCCACACCATCTTGGCTGAACTGTCTTGACTGGCAGCAGCTACGTCCCCTAGAGTATGTCCTTAGGTCTCCAAACAGGTCTGAGTTTGGTTTGAACAGTGTTAGGCTGACTTCAGACTACCTTTGTTCACAGCTGGCTCCATGGGCTTGGTAGGTAATGATCCAGCCAAAGCTGGGTCCCTGGTGCTGCTTGAAATTCAACATGCACTGCTCTGGCCCCACTGGCACCCATGCTCTCTCTTAAGAAGTTCTTCTGTATTTCAAGGGCTCACCTGGTTCTGCAGAAGGTCATCACATGGGCCATCAGCATGCACCAGTGAGAGAGGGCATGGTGCTAGAGAAGTGGGTTCAGCTCTATCGTGTGAGAGAGCAGGCAAGGCACAACTTGGGCTGGGACTGTGGCCCCTGCACTGTCAACAGTGTGTGGGGAGAGAACCGAAAAGATTATCATAGCCAAAATCTTCTGATTTATGAAATCCATCATCTTTTAGCCTGTTTTCTTAACTCCATCGCTGCTCCAGGGACATGGATGAGCCAAGAAAGAAGTAGTTGAAAGAAATGCCTTGTGCTCCAGGATGTATCTTATACTCACTCTCTGCCATGTAGCCTCATTTCCCTTTAGAGACGACTATATCATATTAAATCCTTGCACAAAACCCAGCAAGATTTCTTGCAGCCCCACACTACTTATTGATCTCCCTATCTTTGTCTTAGTTTTAGCTGTGTGTTTGTTTCTTCCCAAATCTCATCTATAGTGCAAGCTGAAAACAAAAAACTGCCCTTTGCTGAGCCTCAGTGCTACAGAGACTCAGCCTATCACCATGCCTCTGATCAGGAATGCTGGCACTGCTTTTACACATCCATCTTGTAGGTCATAGTATATCTGACCAGCAAAGCTCAATAACCCTCTCATTTCCCAGTAGATATTAGGTCCCACATACTTCAGTTTAGCTGTGCTTTAGCTCAAAGTACAGAAATACTGTACTGTCACTGTACTGTCTGGGACTTACCTAAGTCTGTGCTAGAAGGTGAGATGGAATAGTCACAGTGGAACAGCCTTCTTCTGATACCTGATGCCTTGAGGCATATCTGTCATGCTAAGTGCCTCTTCCTGGAACAGGAGTTTCTTTTAAGGCTCTGGGAAGAGACCAGTTCAGGATTATTTTTTGTGTGTGCCCTGTGCTGTAATTCATGGAAAGGTCATAAATCACTTTTTAAGTAGGCTGAATGTGGTTGGAAAAAATCCCAAGCTGTATTGCTAGTTGGATGGGGTTTTCTTCCTTGTAGGTACTTTTGAGTTCTGTCTTGCTGGCTATTTCCCTGATCTGCTGATCAGGGAAAAACTGGCTGCTGATCCATCTGTCCATGATGATTTCCATTTCTGAGTTTATGGGACAGATCAACCTCTGAATAGGCTGAGTAGGCATGAACTCTTTACCTCCTCTAGCTGGTGGACACTTGAATGCTTCTCTTTCTTCTCTCAATGCTTATGATCCATCATCAGAGGCATCAAATGGTGTAAGTTCACTCACAGGTCAAGCCACAGTGTAGGAGGCCTTCCTATAAGCTCCTAAGCATCTGGACAAAGTGGCTTCCTCCAGCTAGGATCAACTGGTGGAAAGCTTCAATGCTGTTCTTCATATCACTAAGGCACCGGGAAAAAGGTAAATGAGGCTTTGACTCCTTAGCATCTTCCTTTTCTCCAAAGGTCTACCTATGGCAGACTACACTCAAAACAGCAGAGGTCTCCAAATATTTGATTTATTCTCAAGATCAGAAGAGTCTCAGAGCTTCCAATCAAAGCTTTACACAGAGCTTCGTTGGCTGTGCCACTTTCCCTGTTTTATTTAGCAGTGTAGCCTAAAAGTTGGTTTGGGAACAGGTGAAGCTGCCTCAGGTGACAAAGTGTTAGAGGCATAAAATCCCAGGAAACAGGAGAGGGAGTGTATTCCTGCTGCTGAGACAAATGATAGCTACCATTTCTCATATCTTCTTCTAGTGGCATCTGGAGCAACAAAGTCAGGTATTGAGGGTATTGAGGGCTTCTCATTCAATCTTATTCAAACTGTGCTTATTCCTCTTCTGTAGGAGGAGCCAGAAGCCTCAAGAGTAGTGTAATAGAATTTTGGCTCTAGCACATATGATAAAAACACATATAACCATTAAATAAGAACCTCTAATTTTCTGCTTTTTAAAGAATATGCTGCTTTGGGGCATTTGTAACAGTGAGACTAAAGGGTGGTAGTTCTGAATCATGTCATTCACATTAAGCTGCATTAGTTCCTTAGTTACATGGTTAAATATTTTATTGGACATTTAAGTGGTATTTATGGATATAAGCTGGTACAGCCAGAAAACACTGAAGTAACTTAAAAGAAGAGTTAAGAAATGTCATGAGAATAGCTATAAGACACTCTAATGGGCAGTGCTAGCTGGCACAGTTCACTACTTATTTATACCTTTTCTTGGAAGAGTGTATACCCTTGTGTTTATATATAAAATGGACTAACATACATAGATTGGAGTGAATGCCCTGGGCATCTTGCACCAAATAGATTTTAAAAAAAATCTCAGATGTGTGCACATATATATATATATATATGGTTATTCATAGGCTCTTTAGAATGTGTCTTATTATATTTGAGAAGCAGCTCCTGCCAGGAATGTCTGTTATTTTTCCATGCTTAGTGTCTAGCAGCAGACAGACACTATCAATGGTGAATAATTAATATTAGTAATTAGATTATGATTTTTCTATATATCACCCTTCTCTTGAAGGATTACATTTGGAAGCTTCCCAGAAATCCACAGCTTCATACAAGCCAATATTCTAAGCTGTTCTGTCAAAACAGTGTAAGTACATTGCTAATTTGTAAGTCAGAGAACTTCTGCCTCACAACAATTTTTTGATCGTTTGAAAACCTGATAATCTCTCCCCACAGTTCCACACAGAGATCAGTTCTGGTAGAGAAAAAGCAGAGCAGTTAGAAAAAAAAAAAAAAAACAACAACCAAAACATGGAAATGACTGGGATGTTTGCATAGCAATGAAAAATTTGATTTACAGTTTTGTTTTCAGACTCTTCAGTGCTTGCTTAGTTTTGCCTTTGAAAGGATATATTTCCAAAGAAATTTAGGAGCTGTTCACATTCCATCACTGAGATATCAGAGAATTTGCATGACATATTTTTATTTTAAATTAGCCTTCCAAAAGGTACTACGTGAAGATATAAAATAGTAAATGTGCAGAATTAATTTTTGCTTTTAAACATATTTTTGGGAGAATCATTACTCCAGAGAGATTTTAAAAAGAAGCACTGTGGTTGCACTAAATATTTTAGAACTGATTTACTGTCTGTCTCCCACTGGGGATGCTGGACCATAGTGCTCACTCAGTAAACATGCTCTGACTTCTGCCTCTACAGAATGAAAACAAAATAATGAAAATATGGCCCATGCCCACTGCTTTTTTTAAACCAGTAGCTGTTTTCCTCAAATGAAGTATACGTCCCTTTGTGAAAAATGCCTACATAACTTGTGTTTGATATATGTGTGATTTGGTGTAAAAGTGAATTTCCTTAGGCTTCTCATGGCACATTAGCAGATGGCATGTGAATGTATCTGAATCTATTCCTACAGAGAGCACGAAAGCCCAATGCTTTAGGAAGCAACAAGGGCACAACTCATTAACTCAAACAATCTATTATATGAGAAATATTTAACCCTAACCCTAACCAATGGCTGCCTAACTCTAACACTATTCCTGTGTGCATAGTTAAAAAGAAAAGTTTTTAAAAAACCCACGGCCAGGGTTTGCATTCAAAGCTCCTTTGTAAAAGGAAGAACTTAATAGTTCTAGTACATAATATTGTAACACTGAAAGCATGTTTAGTTAAATCTTGGACAAAAAACCCCACACAGTCCCAAAATATGAAGACACTAGAGTAAGTATCCCACTGAAGAGGAGGGCTGTTATGAAAGAAAGCTAGAGAAAGCCAGGACAGGGGAGAGGAGACTGAGTTCAGAGCTGTCAGAGAGGAAACAGAGCAGAGGGTGCAGAGCTAAATCAGGAAGGAGTGGGAGGCCACAGGCAGAATAAGGAGCACTCAGGGATACAAGCATGAGCCTCAAAGAGGGTATAAGATAACAAGATGAAGGAAAAATAGCAGGAAGGCTGTGTCAAGAAAACAAAGGTCTGACCAGCAGAAGTGGAGTGTGACAAGAGTCAAAGAAGCCAAATCTCCAGGCTGATGTTTGCTTTACCATGTATGTCCCACAGCCTAAGGAAACTGTTTCTAAAGGGGATGCTTTTCAACCTTTGCATGAAATTAAGAGAAATTTATTTCAAAGACTTCATCCTTGTTAGTAACAAAACAGCTGTGCAACTGTTGGGAACAGACTCCTCCATTAGATGAAAACACAAAAAAGCAAAGTTCAGCCTAAGCCCTTGGTGAGTATGTAACAGCACATGTACAGTGGCTATAATGCAAGGACATCTGGAGTGTCTTAGCAGCTGGTTTATGTTTGCTTTCTCTCATGGGTTTCATGTACATTGAATGGGATTCATTGCTTTAGGACTAAAACTGTGCTTTTAAACCTTCAAGACAGCTGAGGGACATTCTACAGCAACATCAAACACTTTGATCGTGGTTAATGTAATGCTAGGGCAAATATTCCCCCCACATTTTCATCAGAATGAAAAAAGCATGCTGGTAGTTTTTTCTCAGCCTACAACATAGTTTCTTTCCTATGTGTTTCAATGGCAGTGCCAAGTTCTGTTGCTCTGGAAGGATGGAGGAGCAAAGAAAGGTTTTTTCTTTTTGCTGTCATGGCTCTGAGACATATGTAAGGAGAAAAAATCACTAAATATTTGCCCTCTCAAGTGTTATAAAGCATCTGACACAATCTCAGGCTCAAGGCAGACACTTAATGTAGTGGGAACTGGCATCTCATTTAACTAGTTGGCACCACTTGAAATTAATTAGGATTGCAGCATCATCAAAGATATGCAGATAATCGAAGTTATGTGTACTTCATCTTCATACTGACTTAGCCTGACAGCAATGATGCCAATTAGTTTTTCACTGAAGATAATGGAATTAAATCAAGAATTATTTTGGCCCTTTGGCTATGAAATCTGTGTAACAACATGCACTTCTGCTGTAAACATCTGTTTTATTTTTTAAAATTTTCTTTGTATGACAAAGTTCAATACAGGGAATTAATACAGAAAAGAGCAAAACCTTTTCACAGCAGTAGACAGGGAAATCACAGAAGAACTTCCCTTCATAAAATGTTCATAAAATTATGATTTTTTTTTTTGTTTAATTGTGTCACACAGCTTTTATTTCCAATAGATAAGATGAAAAAAAAAAGATAAACCACAGTATCATTTCTGCACCACTACACTAAATGTAAACCCAATTTTAAGTCCTCCAACTTCTCCAAAACTCATAGCATATTTTTTTGCCAAGTACTGTGCTTTACATTCATTACATGAGAAACAGACTTAAGTGCACTTTGTGTTTTTCCTATATCTTATGACAATAGATGAAGAAGAATCATATTGTGAGGCTGCATACTTGTGAAGCTGATGTCTCAAGCTCTGTCCTTAGAAGTGTCTGTGAAACTCCTTCTGGAGGTTTAGTGCCCATTGGGCAGTTGTCATAGTTCAGAATCTAACTAAATGTGCAGGCAACCTTTTAAAAGCCATATGATGTGTATATATATACACATATATAATATTTCACCTAAATTCTTGAATACAGATGTAATTTGAAAATCATACTTACTTGGACTAGATCCAATTCAGAGATACACCAGAAATGGGTAAAGGAAAAGAAAGGTTGTCCCAGGATAAAAAATAATATGAAGGACTAAATACATACAAAAGAATTAATGGTGGGCTAATTACATGCTGGTTTGAGTAGAATATTTTAGTGGACATGTTTAAAAGATTGGCTAATATCAAGTGTATAAATTCAGATTAATTCTAATACAGACTCTTAGGTTACTGTACAAAATTCCTCTATAAGCCTATCAAAGCATGCATAATTTTATGATGATTTGCATTTTTTGTTGGAGAAAGTCTGCAGAAGAAGTATGAATTTAGGAGCTTACTGCAGGGATAAGCCACCATTGCACTGAAAATAGTACTATGGCAACTATAGTGTGCAAACTACAGGACATTTCTGATGAAATTCCTTTCCCTCACTCACTGCTTCTCCATTACAATTTGAAGAGCAAAGTCTGTGCCTTTGGAATTCAGGAGATTATCCAAAGTGTTATGGGTTTAGATTTGTTTTTGGTTTTGTTGTTGTTTTTTTTCCCCTCTGGAGACACAATGCTTCTGGGGATCTCTTGTTTCCTTGACAAACTGCACGATTCAGTTGCTGGTTCCAGCACAGCATATGCAGTTTGTGTGAGCATTGCATTCTTTTGCCCTCTATAAAAGAAAATAAAGTCACTGAAAAGTCTAAGGAAAAGGCCAAATTCCCAGGAAAGAAAAACTTCTGCCTCCACGTGTGCGTGTGTGTGTGTGTGTGTGAATTTTACAGCTTTTGAATGAAGTGATATTTTTATTGCTTTGAGGCATACATGTGTTGCAATAACTTTTATTAATTTGAAAGATGGAAGTGTGAAGAAAGAGGCTCCAAAAAAAAAAAAAAAAGAAAGAAAAGAAGAAAATATTTGCATTTAATTTGTTTAAAAATAAGCTGTTAAAATGCATCATGCAATTCTTCACATGTCAGCCCGGACAAATGAAGCAAAGATGCCATCTTCTTGAGAAAGCAGGTTCTCAGGTGTGTCATATTCTAAAATGTTCCCTCTCTTCATCACAATGACCAGGTCTGCAGTTAGGATGGTGTGAACCCGATGCTGCCGTGAAGAAAATAAAGCAAAAATTCTCATTATAATTCTCACTGCAGTGAGACCTCATGCAAGGCATACCAAGTTGGTGCAAGGCTATCCTTGTTTACAGTGGAATTTGGAGTAGGTCCTTATACTACATCTTCAATCTGAAGAGATCTCCAATTACTTCACAGCTTCTGGCACCAAGTCTGAAAATATTTATGTATGCACTTCACTTTTGGTCAGTTAATTGCCATTATGGACATCCCAGCTGTTGGAATAAATCCTATGGCATGGCTGAAATGTCTTCTTTAGGAAACATGGGTAAGAAACATCTTGGGTATGCCTGTGCTGTCAGATGGCTTAGCATCCTGCTCCACTCCTTGGTCTCTGTACCTCAACTGTCTGTTCTGCACTTTTGTCTGTCTGTCTATCTTAGGGCATTCCTGAGCTGTCTTCTTCTGCAAATCCATTAGCTTCCTCTGAGATTAAATTTGTTTGGGCTACAGGCAATAGTTTAGCCCTATAGGCAACAGGAATTAAATTATCTGTATGAATGAAGCCAGTCAAGTATAGACAGGACAAACTCTAAAAGTCTCATATTTCACCATACAGGCTGAAGGTCAGGGATTACTTTATGGGGTGGATTCTTTTGACATGATAGATTCCATGTCAGGTGCCTGTCTAAGCTTTAGTTGAATATGATTATCATACATAGTCATGAAATTCAGCAAACCCAGAAACGACCCAATAAACACCTTCTTGCACTGTCATCTCAGGAGTTGTGCAGTAGAAAGGAAGCAGGGTGAAAGGAAACTAAAGAGGTAAAAATAACTACCAAAGAGCCAGAAGTCTTGTGAACAGTGTGGACTGAGAGGGTCTACTTGTGAGTCTTCACCAAAGTGGTGAACAGGCCGTCCTCTTTGAGGAGTAAGTTTGAGGCAGTGTCACATTCAACTAGAAAACCCTCAGAAAGGACTAGGACAATATCAGCATCCAAGATGTGAGACACGCGATGCTGGAAAAGAGAAAAGAAAATTAGGTGTGTGAAGGAAGGATCAGCCATGACTGAAGAGAGGAAAGAACTGAAGCCAGCTCTGTGAGGACAGCTAAATATTGATTTGTGCCATTTTGCTTGAGACACCAGCTTTGGAAAGGCAAAGCAAAAGAAAAGTGAGATTCCAGTCAGAAGGACAAATTTGGATGGCAAGGAAAATTTAAATGGCAGGCAACTGAAGGAGAAGATGCTTATTGCAGCCCAACTTAAGAAACCACATCAACCACCTTTTGAAATCTCAGCTCCTCTAATAAATTCATGCCATGACTGTAGACCGTATGATGCATAGAGTTCAGACACAAATCTCAAATCTAGATTTTGACACAACTTTCAATAAAAGTTTAACCCATGGGTTCAGTTTTGGTTTCTTAGTGAGAGTGACTGCAAATTTTCTTGGAGATGGTGAAGTTCTCTGTATATCCTTCTCGCGATCCAAGTGGTTTAAATTGGCCCATTGCAAGATAGCATTCACTGCAAAATTTCAGGTTGATTGTATGAGTCTTGACTAGTTCTAGTGTCTGGGAATACTCTGACCTTGTGTTTTAGTTTTATTTAGTTATGTTTCTAATTTTATATAGTAATTGTTAACTGGTCAAAGGCAAGATTAACTGCCTGAGGCATGAGGAAAGAGCATCTGCTGGCATTGGTACTCACCGCTATTGTTACAACTGTGCGGTCTGCAAAGGCAGTCATCACAACTTTCTGCAAAATGTTTTCCTATCAAAGGAAAAGGCTTACTTCAGTTACTTCATCCTTTTATGTGTCTTCAAGCACATAAGAGAGGATTATATTCCATACTATCTCTGATCTGCGCACAGGGATTTTCTAAACCATTTCATCTTTTTTTCCACCCACCGTCGGTATCAAACCCCACACCACACCAACAGAACCCGCTGAAAGTAAACACAAGAGGAGAGAAAAAAAAGCTGACAGTTTTCTCTGCTGAAGAGGTCTCATGGCTGACATTTAGGGAAGGTGGTGCTTCCTCTCCTGGTAAATCCATGTATCTATGATGCTGATGGCTATACTCACTGTGGCCATGTCAATAGATGCTGTGGCTTCATCCATGATGAGAATGCTGCTCTTGCGGACAAAGGCTCGGGCCAGACAGAAGAGCTGCCTTTGTCCTACACTGAAGTTCTCACCTCCTTCTGTGACCATTGCATCTGTAACAAAACCAGTTACTTTGTGTGTGGCACCACTGAAATGCTGTATATGCATAGTGTCAGGGCCCAGTGATTTTGAGTGGGCACCATCAAAGCTCCGCTTGTGGACCATTCCAAGCAAAATCCCTGTAAAAACCAATAAGCATAATCCTGACTGAATGCTGTGGAATGGAATGATACCAAGAAAAGTGAGCACAGCCTCATGGGAAAGGAGCAATATATCATTAGGCAAACAGTTGGCACATATAGTTAGCAAATATGGTATGCAGGATAATATCCTTAGTAATATGAAAACACTTAATATGGAAGGAAATATTCAAGTTTCTTTCATGAACCAGATCTGGAATGATAAAAGAAAATGCTTTGTCAGTGTTCTAGACATGAACTACAGCTCTGCTGGCAGAGCCAGCTTCTGCTGAAGAAATAGAGATAAAGCTTCTTTTTAACTTCTCGCTGTCTAGTCCCCCACTATGAAGCTGAGGTACTTCAGGAGTTTTTCTGCAAAGAGTGCAAAACCAGATTACTCTTCAGTTTCTAAGTAAGAATACTCTTTCTAGCATGGAGACAGAATATTCATTAGGTGCCTGTCAGCTCCTACATGATGGTTTAGAGTGACAGATCCCACGTATCTGTTTACATGCATGCATAGTTTCATTGCTGTTATATGTTCCCAGAGACTTGACTTAGACATACCAAGGCCTCCTGGCAATGACTTGACCATGTTCTTCAACTGAGCAATCTCCAGAGCTTCCCAGAGTCTATCATCTGTGCACTTGCATTCTGGATCCAAATTAAAGCTACAAAGAAAATGGCAGCAAGAGTCTCATTACTGCAATTACCGCTCATTCAGGTCTTCTGCAAAAGAACATTTTGGCATTGTGCATGTGACTTTACTTCCCTTAGACAGACTGTGTAGATAAGCTGGGATGAACTAGGACGGTTCCTTCCCTTTTTAATCCTTTCCTGTCCCCCTGTGCCCATTGCAAACACACCCTGCAATGCTGCTTGTCACCCCCTGATGGCATTCACCTACCGGATGGAGCCACTGAATAATATGGGATCCTGGAGAATAATGGAGAGTCGGGAACGGAGCGTATGAAGAGGCAATTTGCTGATGTCTATTCCATCAATCACTATCCTTCCTGTTTAAAACAACACGCAGAAGACATGTGAGGGGACTGCACAAAGCATGTGAGCTGTGGGGAGCACTCAGAAAGATAAAAGCAGATGGTTTGGGCTGGACTCCAGAGGGTGAGGCTGTGTGTCTCTGCAACCTCTCAGCACTGTCACATAAACATGGGGAAGGTAAGAGTACATAGTAATGCCAGCCAGAGGGAACCCAGCTTCTTAGTGACACTGTTGACTTGCTTTCCTTTTTTTTCCCCCCTCACTTTCCCTTAAAGGAAATCCATGGCTTCCATGCTATGTGATTAATGATAGCACCAGAAGGATAATTTATTATGGGACAACCTGAGCTTTGCAGTCAAATATAGTGAGAACAAGAGCTACTTCTGTAACTAGCCACAGCCAGGCCTTTCTCTGTTCCCTTTAATAGCTGTGGAAGATACCTAATTTGAGATGGTGCACAATTTCTTTTGCATGCCTTAATAAATTTTCTCTCATTAATTCACCTTGTCTTCTGATAACCCTCATGAATGTATCTGCAATTCATAAATCAGGATAAAAAACTATCCTTCAAACTCTAGAAGGAATGAGGTAGGTTTTAAACAGAGGCAGATCAGAAAAAAAAACAAAAAACAAACAAAAAAACCCAAAAACAAACAAACAAACAAACAAACAAAAAAAAAAAAAGAAAAAAGAAAGAAAGAAAGAAAAAGAAAGGGAAAAAGAAAAAAAGGTTTTTCTACTGCAAAGCAGTTTCATTTGAGTATTTGGTTGTGAATTAGCCACATACTGGTCTGCTAATGTAAGATTACTGGAAGCAGTCACATAAATCACTCTTAACATAGTAGGTCATTCCCTGAGAACACGTTGCTGCAACAGCTGGGATACTTGGTAAAATAAGAGGATTTTTTATTTTCTAGTCACTACTTCAAGTCAATGAGCATATGGATCTCATCTGAAAATCTGATTTATGTTGTGCTGACTGCTGACATTCAGGCAAGGGAGATGGGGGAAACGTACAAGAGTAAAAGAGGGTGAGAAGGGCAGAAAAATCTTTTCCCTTGAATCCTAAAACAAAAGTCAGGAACTACTGACCCTACTAATTTTCCTGGATGCACAAACTTCCTCCGGGTTGTCGGGAAGGGATGGGTCGGGGCAAACCCAATGAGGGTACAGTAAGGAGTATTTTTATCAGGCTCACTTGTGCAGTTTCCCTGTGGGTTACTTCACTGGGCAGCTGCACTTCTCTCTGGGAAGTATCTAACATTAAGTTCATCAGTTCCATCTCCCAGCAGTGAGAACCTAACCAGGAACTGGCAAATATGTGGGTAGTCAGAGCTGTGCATGTATCCCTTTTCCATCATTTCCAGTTGTTGTGATGCTGCATTTTATAGGTTACTCTGTGTGGGCCTACTCCAATGAGAGACTTGATCCCCAGCTAGCTGGACTACCAATAGTCTTATGTTTTTATTAGATGGCCAGAGGAACCAAGATTTCATCTGTAAGGTGCAAAGTTGAATTTTTTTCAAACTTGGAGAATGCCTAAATCAGGTCATAAGATTTCATCATGAAACAACAGTGGCTGCATAAACTTGAGCAATTCTTTCTCTTCTCAACTGAGGACATGAGAGGGTTATCAGAAGATGAGGTGAACTAATGGAAAAAAAAAATTATTATGGCATGCCATTGGAATAGGGTAATCCTTTTTAGATAGAAGTCAGGGTGTTCAGGGAAAAAAATAAAGAGCAGATGAGGAGGCCTAAGGGAAAACGTAAATTAGAGAGGAGCTCAGAAACCAGGAGAGTAATGAGGGGCAGCCAAGCAAGAGAGAAGAGAAATGAAAAGTAGTTTGAGTGGCTTGGGGTGTGGGGGGGGAAGAAAAGGGAAACACTGAAGAACAAAGAAGCAAGAGTAGGGGAACAAAATGGAACACATACAAATTTTAAAAAATAACAGACATAAGGTACCAAGATGGACAAAATGGATGAAATCCTGGCTCTTTAAAAATGACTCTTTATGTAACTTTTGTTAGAGCCAGGACTCCATGCAGAAGTGGACCAGCATAGAGGCCAAATATAGGTCTAGCAGAGAGAGAAAGATGTGCACAAAGGATAAACAGAGCTTGAGTAGAAAAAACTTAGGCATTCCCACTGGGAAAGTCAGGGATACAGGAGGAATAGACAAACAAAAGGTACAGAAAGAATACTAAAATAGAAGGAAACTTAAAGTTACCATAAACATAATTATTGTTTGCATTATTTATATAGCCAGGAACCCTGGTCATTAATCAGAAACCTGTTACCATAGAAACATAGGCACAGAACAACAACAAAAGCAGTATTAACTGCATTAAATTTACTTATCCTCCCATATCCTACTGAGGTTTCCCTAGCAAACATTTCACACACAATGACGAATTAGAATAAAGGAAATCTTTGAAGCAAAAAAGATGACTTCCCTGTGGGTTTCCATATTCCCAGGACAGTACACACATAAAGGTATTATAAAAGACAGTGTGGATATTGCTACATACCAGTTCATGCCAATTAGCTGGGAGAGTGAAATGCTGCAGGAGTAAAAACATAGCAAAATGTTTCCAGAACCTTAAGGCAGTTTCTAATGTAGTTGTGGGAAACCACAATAAAAAATTAATATCAAGGGAATGGACTGAGGTCTAATTTGTATTGTGTTAATATTTTGTCAGCTATAGTAAGTTAATGCAGTTATTCTTTAGGGAGAAATTTAGAGGCTCCAGAGAGCTTCATATTCTTTCTTCCTATATATATATATCTGTAAAAAGGCATATTGCTTTGTCAGAGCATATGCAAAATGAAATGTATAAAAAAAAAATTAGAAGTCTAATCTGTGCTTAACATTTCCTGGAAGAACCAAGCACTATTCACAATGGGACACTTTGCACTTTGAAGGATCAGGCATAAGAACGCCAGTTCTAACCAAGGATCCTCTGAGGCAGAATATAAACTATCAAAAAGTCTCCTTGCTTCTTCTGAAGAAATAAGAGGGGAGCAGGTCAGGAGTGACAACCTATGCCAGTGAAAACTAACCATCAAATATGTCCACCATTCTGAAGAATGCCAAAGACAAGGATGACTTGCCACTGCCAGTACGACCACAGATCCCAACCTGCAAAAGAAATCATGATGTTACTTAGGGCAGGAAGTTGTAGATCAGACTTGCAGTCACAGAATCACAGAATCATCCAGGTTGGAAAGGACCTCTGAGATTATCAAGTCCAGCCCTTGATCCATGACCGTTGTGGTTACCAGACCATGGCACTGAGTGCCACATTCAGTCTCTTTTTAAAAACCTTCAGGAACAGAGAATCCACCACCTCCCTGAGCAGCCCATTCCAATGCCTGATCACCCTCTCTGTAAAGAATTTTTTCCTAATATCCAATCTAAACCTCCCCTGACAGAGCTGAAGTCCATGCCCTTTTGTCTTACTGGTAGCTGCTTGGGAGAAGAGACCAACCCCCCTGGCTCCAACCTCCTTTCAGGGAGTTGTAGAGAGTGATGAGGTCTCCCCTGAGCCTCCTCTTCTCCAGACTGAACACCCCCAGCTCCCTCAGCCCTTCCTCATAGGACTTCCGCTGGATCCCTTCACAGCCTCCTTGCTCATTGACCCATGCCCAGGGACCACAGAGAGGACTAAATAATTCCTCTGTCACTGCTAATTGTTGTGACTCTCTTCTGCCACCCTAGAAAAGGATAGACACTAAGGAAGGATCTGCTTCAGAGGGAGGATGATAGGCAATTGCTAGACATGATACCTTTTGTCCTGGTTTGATATATGCCTTAACATGCTTAAGAACAGGCTTCAGGTTGTTCTCATACCGGACACACAAATTTTCAATCTTGATTTCCCCTTCTTGGGGCCAGTCTTTTGGGACTTGAGAGGGATCTGAAATAGTTAACAGTAAAACAAACCAAAATTAATGCTATCACAGGATCACCTTTCATGACATTTCTCTTTCCCCTCTCTCCTGCCTGGGCACCTTCCTGAAACCACTTGAGAAATGGAATCCCAGTTCCCTGTTGAAGGAGATCTGGGGACTTCCTGATGGGCATATTAGCACTTAGCTTCCAGATCTTGACACATATGATGAGAGGGCAGATGCTAAAGTGGCTCTTGGCAATGAAACAGGGAAAAGCCAAACAAGCAGACAAGTATGTAGAGTCAGAGCAGTGTTAACATGTTCTTCGGTCAATAACTGGCACGGGAAGGGCAGTCCAAGGAAGGATGGTGTTACTGCTGTACAACATGAGCTGTTGACATTATCACAGTTCATAATTCACCCTGGTTTGCAAATGCACAGGCAAGTTTTGTCTCCACACTGAAGGACTTGGATTTCTGACCTGCAGTCATTTTGGTCTTGCACTTCTAAAATACCAGTAAAAAATTATTTGAAATGTGGAGTACAAACAGCAAAGTGCAGTTCAGGAAAGAGTTGCTGAGAACTTTTTGCCAGTATGCCCCTTCCCTGTAGACCCTATTTACTTGCAACGCATGTGACTTGTAGTGTATTTGTAATTTTTTGTTTTGTTCCACATTTTCATTTTCTGAATAGCTATTTGGATATTTTGTTCATCATATCCATAGCTGTGGCCTGGTACTTTCTGATTGCACTACAGAACCATGCTATGTCTCCCTGGCATTTGGTTGGATTTTTTTTTAATGTTGAGTAAGTAGTATGGGCTACATATCTTATTGCTGCTTTGGCTGTTCTTGTCATTCACATCTATGGGAGCTCCTACATATCAATGAGAACAAGTTTTGGCCAAAGAGGCATATACATTTTGCATGACCAAGTCTACTTTGCTTTCACATTTCCACATTAAAACACAAAAAGATGAGAATGCAATACCCAAGTAGCCATCGTAGTTCTCTGACTCCATGTTCAGAAAGCTATGCACTTTCTTTACTGCACCCATCTGCACCTCGAGATCAGCCAGATTCCTCACCACCCAGTTCAAATAGTTGGTTATCTGCATCACAGAATAAAAACAAAGACAAGGTTCAGCCTTCTGTCTCTTCATTTACCTGTTTGCAAATAAAGGTTGGATAAATTTTTTATAAAGGTTTTTGGCCTGACTCAGAGAAGTGGGTCTCTTATTGATATTGCAACCATTCTAGACTCAGTGCCAACAGCATCAAATATATAATAAGCCAGTCATACTCCTACAGAAACAACTCTTAAATAGTAATTTAGTGCTCAGTATTTTCATCCTTGTTTTTTTGAAGCACAACTATGCAAAGATTGAACCTACAGTCTGAAGATGTGACTGATTAAAGGAATCTCTGGTTCTCAGCATCTAGTAATCAGTATTGATTACTGAAAGGCACCTACTTTAAAAACACAAAGAGGAAAAAGTAGAAGTGGTGTTTGGAAAGGTTTCACTTTCTAATCTTTCAGACTGCAACCAGAGATTAAGAAAGTTTACTATTTCCAAATATATTGAAAAGATTTGATGGGCATTTTGTTCCTGTTGCCTTCTGTGCATATTTAGGCAATTCATTCCTCTCTGGAAAATGTGAAATTTCTTAGCATAGAAACATACGAGAAAAACTGTTTTATCAGCTCAGTGGTATTTCCTTCTTGGATTTTATTCCCATTTGTAATCAAAAGGATTTTATCAATAGTAAAGGTATTACATGTAGAAGATTATAGTTACTAATTTGTTGTCTAATGATACCCGGTAGCTTACTGAAAGTGATCTCTAGTCAGGACTGACTATTTAAGGCTGAAAATTGTAAAGCAATTTGCTAAACATTTCCCAAACATTCCTAAGTCTTTATTTAGGTGGTCATATAAAAAAAGAAAAGCTGATCTTATCAGGTACAGTTGATTGCCAAGTACCTTTGTAAACTGAGACACTTTACAAACCTAAATAAAGGTTTAGAAACTTAACTTAGACAGTGAAAACATATTACACACAAACATTGTCAGAGAAAGATTTTGTCATTTATTTGTGGAGACTGCTGAAACTGCAAAATAAGAACATAATTCTGAATAAATCACCAAGCTCCACTTTTTTCCACTTACTTAATACTGATGCAATAGGCATACAGTAAATAATTTTCACTAAGATTCTGCAGTAACATTTGTTGTCAATTTACAGGGCTTAGTTGCTTGCTTTACCCTTAAGATAGAGTTATTCTAGGAGATAGTGTGAAGTATTTTCTTTGTTATTCAGAGGTTCTTTCAGTGTCTGGCTTTTGAGTCAGGAAGTTAGGGAAATGGATATGTTTGCAGGTAAACACTCAGCATGACTGCTGCTTACAGAATATCAGGCTGCAATCAAAGATCCTGCAGACCTGATAACAGAGCCTGGCATCTGAAAGGCTCTGCCCATTATTTCAACATTTATCACGGTTGTGCAAGGGAGTTGGCAGTGTTTATACCAGGGGAGAGAATAATCTTATGGATTTCTACTGTAAATACAATGTTGGTACAAAAAAATGACTCTCATCAAGGGTAAGATGTCAGCCCTCCCTTAGCTCCCAAAGGAAATGATTAAAAAAACGTGTGTTAAATCATTACACAGGTAGTGATCTATCTCCAGTCCAAGTTTCATCAGTTTTATAATGGGGCAGGAGAGATCAGTTAATCACTTTATGACTACAATCTTTCTTCCTCTGCTATGCCAAACTTCAACACATGGCTAATTTACACTAATGATCTGTTTGCAAATGCAGACTAAATACAAGGAGCCAAGGATGATGCAGACATTTTGGCTCTTCCAGATGTCTTCTAATGAAGCAAGATTACCAGGAATGTTTTCAAAGTGAAGCTGAAGCACTGGGACTGGTTCTCAACTTCTAGCAGATTCTCACAGTGCTGCAACAGCTGCACAAAGGGGATCTAAGGGCACCCTAAAGCAGATGCTGAGAGTGTTCTATTGTAACTATGGGTTCACCAGAATTTACATGCAAAGCCAAATCTCAGCATTAGACCCATTCCCACCCCCCTCACAGAAGTGCCATAAAACAGTTATCTTTTTGCCATAATTTAAAAAATTCTTCCTGCCATTATCATCATACTGATTTTGTCCTGTCTCTCATGGTTAATGCAGTGATATTTCTGCTCTCTATGGTGATTGTACTCTGTGCCCATGATGCACCCTCTGCCTTTTAAAACCTGTTGCACTAAAACACTTCTCCACGACTCAGCTCAAACAGCTCAGTGATAATGATGCAGTTAAAACAGATTGTCCCGTGTCCTACCAAGATCTCACCATCCCTAACCCCATCTCCTATGCTTTCCTACTGCTGCTTCTCATGATGAACCACGTCTACCAACCCCAGAGGTCCCAATCCCCCAGTTCATAAAAATTTTGTGGGCAATATTTGGCATCTGAGTAGTTTCCTTCCAAAAGTAGAATTGTCATGTCTGGTTTCTCAGCAATCATTTTATTTGGTCTTTGGTTAAACATTACCCGGGTTATGACAATCTATGGCATAGCATTTTCAGGCTTTGTGATATTAGGACAGGTTTTGTCATATACAGGCAGAAGCAACACTGTGTTGTGCAAAGCAGAATGCACAGCAGTCCTCTTACGCATTTGTAATTTTCCTGCTCTGCCTGGGAGCACACAGGGCCTGGGAATAGTTGTGTTTTTTTAATTGGCTCACAAAAATTGAAGCAAGTCCAAGTTGCCCTGAACTCTCTAAACTTTGGCTTGAGTCCATTATTTGGAAAACTGGTTTTTTTCAAGATTAAGAAAGCTGGAAGATAATCGTGTATATGTATTTTTTAAAACAGCAGAAAATGAATCTGTTGGCCTGAAAGTTCCAATGCTTTGCCTTGGTACGTACCGTCAGAGCATACAGGAGACCCAGCCCCACAAACCCCGAGTTAGGCCCTTCAGTGATGGAAGTGACAGCTGCAGTCAGAACTATGCAAGCCCCAAGGTAATCCTGGAATGAGAGAAAAGGAGAGAAAGGTGCCAGACAGCATTAAAATTTGTGTCTCTTGGTATCTCAACAGTCGGACTTTGCAATAATCTCCCCAGGGAAGTGGTTGATTCCCCAACACTGATCATTTTTAAGATTCAGCTTGCTGGGACATCACACTGAAACTGTGCTCCTACCTAGAAAGGTTGGACCAGATGATCCTTGAGGTCCCTAGTAGCCTAGCATTCCATAAAAATGCAGGAAAAAAAAATGGTCAGATACAGAGTACATTCTCTTCACTAAGGACTATTTCTATAATGAAATATAGTCCTTAATTCTGGGTTGGTTTTCCTGCAAAAGTCAAGGGTTTTGGTGAAAAACCCTAAAGGAGATTGCTGAGCACAACTGAAACAGGCTGGTATTTTCTGCAAATCCATTTGGGTTAGGGTATTTCATTGTGGCCACTTCAAAAAGAGCAGGTAACAAAAAATGTAAGAAGCACATTAAAAAAAAAAAAAATCCAAAATGTAAGAATGCCATAATACTGACACTAACTTCTAGCACTAAAACAAACCAATTTCACCCTCTCTGCTCTCCTTCAGGTCTTCTCAAACATCAGGTTACCTTCTCAAGAAAGAGAAATATCAGTGACTTTACAAAGTCCACAAAAAATTTTGGTACATTTTCTACAGGTAATGTGCATGTTTTATGGGCACAAGTGGGCAGACTGGTGTACAGTGTCTACATCATGCAATGGGACATTATGCGTGGTGAAGGCATCCCCAAGCCTTTTGTAAACTTACAACCTGCAGTGAAACACCATGTAGGTGTTGGTAGTGTGAACTCTGAAAGCAGTATGGCTTTATAGTTGTGGTGCTGCAAATGAGCTACTAAGCCTTGCTGCAACACTTTTTTTGGAGTGATCCTGTAGATCACAGAAGATCTCAGCTCTGTTGCATGGTGATGACCTGCTTTACAGAAATTTCTTTGTAGGCAGTATTAGAAAGATCTGACTTCTCACAAGCTCTGCAGGATCTTGAACCCATCTTCCTGATGTTCTGAGGTGAATCCACATGGTCTCAAGTAGTTGTCAAGGTGCCTGATTCATGCAGCTGCTGGTATTCTCACTGTCCTGCTGCTCCCTGCATTATATTTTCCTTGGATTACAGGGTTAGCATTTTCCATCCATTTTTTCCTTCCTGTCTGATGATATCCTGCCTGAAATCTTTCCCTCTGAGATTTGAAATGAGGGTCCATCTCTCTGTAAAAAGTATTGCTTGGCAGATGGCAGATTCAAACTTAACATCTACGAGGAAGCAGAAGCACAATGGTCTCGAGTGTCCATCAGCAGTTGGGACAGGACTTCACAGTTGCTCTTAAACCCTACAAAGTTATAAGCAATATTCGTACCAATTTATTAGGCAGACCTAAATAAACTATTCCTTGGTGTGACCACATAATTTCTAATGTTATGATGAAGTGATGCATATTCTTGGATCAAATTCATTCTGCATATAAGCAAGACTAAGACTGTGAGTCATTAGTAGACTGTGCTAAGGTTTATGCCAGATTTGATTGTTGCTCTATCACTTTTCTGCCATTGATTTGGAAGCATGTTCAGTTTGATCTTGGTTGCTGTAGGAAGGTGAGAGCTCCATGCATGAGGGAAAGCTATACCATGGTAAGAAAGGGAGCACAACTTTGTTGCTCTGCCAGCGTAACAGGAAATGAAGGTAAGTATCCATAACTCACTTGAAGTGAGGATTAATCATGCCTGTTACTATTTGTGTCTAGCAGAATCTGGTCACTGCTCTGTTTATTCACTGTTCTTTTAGTGTCAGATGAAGAAGGAAACCTCAGTGATTTTGCTTGCTCCTTCTTGCCTTCCAGATCAGGGAACCTCCCCATATATTGTCCCAGGAAAGTCACCATAAACACCAGGAGCTTGTCTCATTGGCATGGTCTGCATCATGCCCTGTTGTCATTTGTTTTTCAGCCTGAGTCTAGTTCTGCCCTCTTTTATAATATAGAACAGTACTGGAAATTGCACAGTATGGTCTCACTGCTGCAGTAAGGGCACTGCAAATGGGGGCTCTAAATTGCGGCTGTGGGATACAACCTGTTGCTGGAGAGACACCCCAGGACCTGGAAGCTCAGTGGACCCTAAAACAGGATGATGGTGCAGTTCACTAAACTACTTAAATGCCATGGTCTGCTCTGAAAGTGGTTCCTGCTGGGCAGCTCTGCAGATGCTGCACAGTAGTAGAGAAAGCCTGATTTCAAGTTACGGCAATGTTTGTTCTTGCACTCTCTTTGGACACCAGACATCACAACAGCAAAAGATGAGGGAGACTTGTATTTTCTTACTCCTGGCCAAGAAAGCTGAAAAAAACCCTATGGGTTTGACATAAGCAATCCCTGATCTATTTTAAGGAGCAGTGTGTATAATCCCATCCCAAGATTAATTCTCGTTATTATCTTCTCTGCATCAGGCAAAGTCTCTGTTTGCTTCCAAGGTTTCAAAATCATGGCTGGGACTAAACTGAACGTACCGTCCTGACCTCCAGCCATCTGTTGGCAGCTGATAGAAATAAGTAGGCAATGTTGTTCGTGTCTGTTAGTTCCAGCATACGTTGTTTAAATCTGGCTTCGTGCCTGCCAAGAACAAAGTTGTTATATTACGACACATTACACACACATACACAAAAGTTGTTATATTACAACACATTACACACATACACATAAACCATGAAACTCTTCTCTGCCTCCCCCTCCAAACCACAAGTTTTTGCCCTTCTGCCTTTGCCAAACTTTGGATTAAAACTCTTCCCTAAGGACCTGTACCTGCTGCTAGGTGTCTCCTTTATCAGGCAGAGCTACATGTACAACAGGGAGGAATTTGCTCAACAAGCAATTAAGATGGACTAGATTCTGGATCAGAGCCTGTCCACTCAAAGAGACTGCAGTGCCAGTCTGGTGAGGACAGGTTTTATTTCCCAGAGTGTATCCACTTCTATAGGTGTGGACTGTGAGTGCTGCTGCCCTCCCATCCTCTCACTGGTGAGTGCTTCTGTGGCCCATCTCTTCTTCACAAGCCAGTAGGAAGAGCAGGGAGATTGCCTGTCAGGTTCAAATGTAATTTCAGAAGCTACCTGGCCAGCTGCAGGAGTTTTCAACAGGAGTAACATCTCTAAACCTTCAATTAATAGACTGTAGATTGATCAGGAGTTCAATACCTTTCAATAATTCAATAGCTACTGAGCTCAGCTGTTTTCTCAGCCAGTGACACATTGCCTAAGCTACTTGGACAGCTGCAACGAGAGACAGCTACCTGTCCTTTCTGAATTACAAAAATGAGGGAGCAGTTCCAGTTACTTGTTCTGCCTCCTGCATGTAATGCCCATCATGTTTAAAAAACAATGTCAGATGTCAGAGCACCTAAGACTATAGGAACACTTCGGGGAGAAAAGGGAAAATCTCTCTTGGTGTAAGTGTATTAAATTCATGGTGCCTTGCAGTACTTTAGGTGTGACCTGCAGTCAGATGGAAATCATCTCGTTGCATATTCTATTGTATGTTAAATACCCCCATTTGAATAGACCAGCCAAACTTCATTCAGCAGCTTATTGTCTGTTTTATCATGGCGAGCTCTTCCATTTCAAAGTCTCAAGGTCCTGCTGCAAAGCACCTGTAATCCTTCTTCTGCCAAAAACCTCTTTTGTTTTTTTTCTCTTTCCCCAGATACTTAATTTCCCTCTGCACAGCTTGTACTTGACAAGCAACCTCCCCAAAACAACTGGTAACAGTAATGACGTTCAGTGGAGTAAAGATGCACTGAATATTCTGCTCATCTGCCTTTCTGGCAGCAAAACTCCAGTTTTTCTAGTGGAATATCTGACACACTCAATCTGTATCTCTTCATCCAAATCCAGCTCAACTTCTGGGCAGTTTTAGACTTTTATCCCATCAGATGACAAACAGCAAAGGTCACTGAAGTTGCTTTCTGCTCCAACTGTGCTACTTTGTGGTAAGTTATATGAGGGGCTGCTCTATTTTATCCTGGAACACACTGAACTCAAATGGCAGAGAATGACTAACAGGACTATTAGCAAACACAACCTTGTGTAAAATGCTGGAGTATTTTGCTGTAAACTGCAAAAAATGCTGGAGCTTTCAGGTTTGATGGACAGTGGAGCTCAGGCATGGAAATGAAATGGCTTTGATTAGCACCCAAGATCCCATAAAATGCAAGTGCTAATTATGATGCCTACTCCTTTCCTAGTCCTGGCTTTTGCTGTCTGCCATCCAAACCCATATCAGCACTTTGTAAGGTAAAAAAGAGATGAACAAACCCCTCAAGTGCCAAGCTGCTTCATCTTTCTCAGGGGATGACGTGATGAAAGGCCACTCTGAATCTCTCAAGAAGCACTCAGCATACATCAGCATCAGGCCTTAATTATGATTTACTGTTCCAATACATCATTATGATTGATAAAGGTTGTTAAAACAATCTTGTTGACCACTGGCTCACAGCTCTTAAACACAGCAATATTTTTGCTTGTCTTGCCACAGTTGTTACAGCCTATGTCCTAAGGCCAGCTTGAAGTGATGAAGTAGTCTTAAGCTGCTGGTCAGATACATGTGCAAATAGCAGTGAAGTTTAGTCCACACTGGTTTGAAATTCTATAGTGCACAGAATGAGTGCAAGTTACTCTTCCTGGGGGACAACAGAAAACTCTGAACAGTCATTCCAGCAATAGTGTACTGAATACACAAGGTGAATTTGGCCTATATTTTATATAATAAGTAGAAAAACAATGCACGGAAAGTTGGAAAAATTATCTGAATCTTCTGGAATTTACTTGTTGATTTTGACTGACAAAGCCAGGCTTTACAGTATTAAGATCAAGTTCTGTTCTGCCATGGTTTTCTTTGAAAGTACTTCTAGTTGCACACTGTCTTTCAGCTGGAGTGTACTGCACTGGTGTTTCCCTGACTGAGGAGGGGGTCACATACAGAAATTCAGGATTCAGAGGCACTCAGACATCACAGATTATAGGATATAGAAAAGGGTCTGAAGCAGTGATGACTGGCAAAAGAGAGCTTTGCTGTTCAAGGAAGACAGGGTTAAACTAAGCACCTTAAAAGATTAAAAAGTGCATCAAAAAACCTTCCAGTTTAAATTCAGTGGAAAGCCAATACAGTTAAATTAGTGTGTTATTGAAAATATGCACAAGCATTTAGGGGCCTGGCAAAGCAACAGGAGAGCAAAAATTTCTTCCCTATTTTGAGACACCTTAGTTAAAGTCTACCAAACCCAACAATTTGCCTTCAGACATGATCCAACAAACTGCCTGGGCCAGAGCAGAACTCAAGCCTCTCTCAACTCATTTGTTTTACAGACCTGAATGCTCTGATGGTGGTAAGGCCTTCAGCTGTCTCAGAGAAGTGACAGAGTAAAGGTAACTGGGTGCTGTCGTCAAGTTCCTGGAGATCCCTGGGAGTATGAAAAAGAGCAAGCAGCCATTACAACTTAAACACCTCTGTCAGTAGAAATTTTACTGTATAACAGACAGCAACAGACACTTTATGTATTACATGTATTCTTTTCAGGACCACACAAGACAGTATTTCTATAGATAGAAAGACACTGACTGACATGGGAATATCACATTTCTCTTTTGCCACAGGAGCCTTTGAATCATCTCCCAGAGGCTTCCCCAGGTCTAGCTTCTGGTCCCAGGTAAGCTTTCTTTTTATCCCACAGCCATAATGACATTATTACATCTCTCTCTGCTCTCAGTTTTAGCCAGATCCTAATTATCTTTTATTCTCAAACATTATTATACATTAATATAATTAACTTAGATATCATTGTTTCACACAGGTCTTGAAAAATAACGTAAACTCATTCTGTCCGTGCTATCTCTATTTCAATGAATATGATAGTGTTAACACTACAAATAGAAAGGCTTCTATAGTCTGTTATACCTCCCTGTCAGTTTTTACTGTGTTTCATACCTGATACAAGAGCCACAAATAACATGCTATAAAGCTGGAAATCAACTGCTCCTTAATTTAAGTCTAAAAAGTTCCACTCCCCTGGAACAGGGACATTTTCCAAACCACAAATACATCTTTCTGTAACACTCTGCCATTAGCCTAGCAGCCAGTTGTATAAACAGAAGAGAAGCCAGATCACTGGATATTTGAACTCTTTATTAAAATCTTACTATATTTGTACACTGTATTAGGCCTGGAGAAATAACTGCTCTGTGATAATGAACGTTACAGTACACAAAACTGCATTTGTTGCTTATGCTTTGATGATAAATATGCTCTCTTTCAAATTTATGATGGAAAATACACAGAAGTTTTTGGAGATGTAATGGAAAATGACAACAAAGAGTCAAAGTGCTGCAAGAAACACCATAAATATTTGAATTTCTAAAAATTAGTGAAGCTTATATGCCTGGAAAGTACTGCATGTAAGTAAGTTATAAATGCCAGTTGAAGATATTCCTTCATCTGACATTTCACAAGATTATTTTTCCTAGAAATATAATGTATATATTAATTCCTACTGTGAATTTAAAGAACATAAGTCAACTCTGGATGCTTCACAGGCAATTGAAAAGCATTTCATTTAAACAGATTTAAAATAAAAATAATAAATAATAATAATATCTTACTGATACAGATTTTCCCAGGAAACTAAAAGGGAATAAAATGAATGAGGAAGTCATGAACTTGAAAAAGATGGGTGATTGCAGAGCCAGTGGGTGTGTGCTGACCTACAGGGGTGATTAACCTCTCACTGGCTTGCAAGCATGGCTGTTGGTACAAGAGGTAGGAAAACTGGGCTGGGAGACAGATGGAGACTTTAGTCTCCCATTTAAAATCACAGCAAGGAACTGTCATATTTGCCTGGAGTTTAATGTCTCAGATCTTGCCTAGTCCTGTGCCTTTTAAGTAAAAAGTTGTGCTCTTTACAAAATCTATGTGTAGCACAAGAGGGTGACACTCAGAAGACTGTAATGGATTTAAGAATGAAAACCAGGTCTCCTGATTTTTTAGTTACCTTGAGACCAGGTGTACTGCTATGCACGGTATTAGTTTGGAAACCTGGTGGAGAAAGAACAAGGTTTCTGAAAGATCTCAGAGAGTTTATGCAAATTATTTCAGAACGAAACATTTTTATTTTGTGCATTCTGATTACAGAGTTTTATTATTAATAAATCTCCTTGGAAATTCTAAGAAAAGCTGATGAAAACCAAGCTAAATTATTGCTATGTTGCTCTGTGCCCCTGCTGCTCCATTGATAAGGGAAATTACCAAGAGAAATTACTGACACAATTCTTTCTCAGGCTACCTAAGTAACAGTATTGTCCATGATGCCAACTGTACTGGAATGCTCAGCTGAAAATCACTGTGTCTCTTAATTGTATGATCCCAAACAGCATCTGATGCTTTACTATGTGCATACTGAAAAGACAGGGCCAGAAGTGACTGTTGCTAATGATGGTAGATTATTTTGGCCTCTCTGAAGGACAGCAGACACCCTGTGGGTGTTCCTAAGTACCAGAAAATGGAGTAAATCCAGCCAGGCATGACTGAATTTAAGAATAAAAGTGAATGGCTTGATCAAGTTATTTTACTAAATTATATAATGGCTTTAGCATAATGACTCTAAGATATCATGGCACTCTTTTTTGCCAAAACAGTTTACTCAAGATAGCCAGCAAACCATTCTGAATATAAAAAGTTGCTGTACAGTGGGAATTAATTTCTGTGGTTTTTTCCTGATATGAAGACAAACCCATGACTGATGTTAATCCAGGGTGTTATTTCCCATTCTCTACTAACCCTCCAAAGATCAAAGAGGAGCTTTGACCAGATGAGAGCTGGCTCAGATGTTTAACAATCTTCATGCTCATCTGACTCTGTAGCCAACAGTGTACCAAAGTGATGGAACTAGTGTTACTGATTCAAATACCCCATTTGTAGTCAGGTCAACTGGAAACCTTCTCCAATGGATGTCCCTGGCTCAAAGCTTAGGATCAAAAGCAGAGCACTATGGCCATTTTCCCGTTACACTAGTCCTATAATTTCACATGCCATCACAATTGTTACCTACATATTTTTTAAAAGAAATTTTCAGGACACTTTTTAAATACCTACTTGGAAGCAACTCTGAAGTATTTCTGGATGAAATAAAATGCTATCCCGAGGGGCACGAGGGCAACAAGGAACCATGGAGTGGCATAGGAGATCATTCCAATGGCTGACAGGCAGAGCAAGGTGGACCGAGTGAGAGACTCCAGGGTGGGAGGAATGTGCTAGAGCAAAGCAAAGAGCAACCATAAGGCAAAAGTCTCTGGTAGCACCACGATATGTTATTTCCTGTGTAGGGACATGGAAGAGGAGTAATACCACTGTGCAGTCATTGATGCTCTCCTTGTATCAGGAGCCTTTCTGTTTCCACAAGTCTACTACCCAAATGTGTGGAGGATAAAAAATGAATCAGTAAGTTTTTTTTCTAAAGGTCAGTGTTTCAAAGGTAATAGGGAAATAGAAGCCATTTCCATCTCTTTATATACCAGGCAAGAAAGAAAAAAATGTTTTTTGATATTTCAAATGTATAGAGAAACAGTATGTACTTTCTCTGAGCCTCTTGATTTTCCTTCTATGTTCCCACCACATAAACATTTTAATTCACAGCCATAGTGAAAACATCCCTTCCTCTCCCTGAATACTCTGAATTCACATTTGCTACAGCCAGGATCAGAACATCTATTTGTCATGTGTACTCCCATTTACTTAAAGTGATAATATTCTACTGTGCTTTCTGTTTTGAGCCCCAAATCTGGTGTTTTACCAATTCAGATCTTCCAATAGAAGCAACTGGTCTGCACATGAAGACACTAAGAGCCACTATACCCCACCACATTTATTTTAATGGTTACCTGACCTCATTGCTACACCTATGTGTGCTCTTTCTATTTTGAATTTGTCTGTTATCACTCCCAGAGACTGTTTTTGCTATATTTTTTTTTTGTTTGTTTTTACTGAATATTTTAATACATCATCTAGATCAGTAGCTAAGTCAAAATTTACAAAACCAAGATGCAGCAAAAAAGAATCCATTGATACACCTACCTGATCAATGATATTTGTATCAGCAGAGAACCGATTTAGAATTAGCCCCAGTGGAGTCATATCAAAAAACCTGTTGAAAAATTAAAAACAAAAAGGTATCTGAAAAGGATTTCCAATTTTGGATGAAAATCCTGGTCAGGCAGAACATAGAGCTGTGTCCAGACATTTTCTAAAATGAAGCAGTAAATATGAATGACATAACACACCATTAATATCTTTATCCTGACTCTAAATGCTTCTCTTGACATCCCCTTCCTCCCCCAAACTTTTAAGTCTCCTCAGCCATCTTGCCCCCTCTTCTTTCATCCATACTCCTTCAAGATTTAAGATCCCTTCCAAGGATTACAGCCTGTCCCTGACTGCTACTCGGCCCCCTCAATAGTACTGGGGACCAGGACTCCAGGACTTGTTTTATAAAAGAACCATATTATAAAAGCACCATATTCATTATGCAGGCATCCTTTTGGCCATCCTGCTGCCTGTGGTAGACTGTGGCTATTGTGCACAGAACCTGTCCCTGGCCACCAGAAGAAACTTGCTGTCCACATACCCATTGCTCAGGGTTGGAACTGAGTGCCCTGGAGCTAAAATTGCACTTAAATCTTTCCTTGACACCTCAAACCTTGAGAGTTGGGCCAGCTATCTCACACATTTCAGCCAGATAAAACGGGGGGCAAAATGTCACATGTTCTGAGATAGGATTTTCCTGCTCATTTCATGAGTTATTTTGTTATATTTATTATTCACTTTTTGAGGCCTAGAAGAAAACAGGGCAATTACAAGAGCTTTTCACAGGAGTTTCCTCCCAGTTACAAAACCAGGACAGATTTTTGCCACATGGATTTTCAGGAGGAATGTTATTTTTATCTGTACCTTATTGGTCCAAGTATTATCTTGTTGAGGAGATTATGGTGTAAGTTCTTGGCTGCTGTGAGGCCCATCCACTCCACAGTCAGAGATGTGATGAGACAAAGAACAATCCCTGCTCCAGAGAGGATGCTGAAGACAGCTACATGATGAGTCTAATAAAATGACAAATACCTCAATCCTAGAAATAAACACATATTTCTCTTTTCTACTAGGAAGTTCCCAAGGTATCTGGTACCAGTCAGCTAGCATGTCACATCACTTTTATTACATAATTATATTAATATAATCTTTGGGAAATAAAAGAACTATGATGGAACTGCAAATCATTAAGTTCACATAATTAGAAGATCTTGCAGTTCTAAGATCCCTCAGCCTACTGAGGGGGACACATCAGGACTTTGAAGTGATAGTACTTAAAACTGTGAAGTTAAGGCTTATTGGACAAATACAAAATTTTGCAAATTGTTAGCCAAGATCTTAGAAAACCAAAGTAGAACCTCTCAAAAACTGAGGCATTTGAGAGATTTTGGAAAGTTCCACTTTAATATGTTCAAGCTCCACTAAAATTCACAGAGCAAATCCTAAACTAATCTTCCAGAGCTATAACATATTTAAGCCTTCTAAAAGTTTATGAAGTGGATTCCAGGGAAATATTTGTATATGAGTCAAATTTACAGCTGTAAGCAGATTTTATTTAAGTAGCACATTTGAAGACTTTTCTTTTATTGGCAGGACATTACTGGAGAGTCAGTTCTTAGGAAATGCGGTCATTGACTGGTGTTAAAAAATCCAGAGGGAAAAACAAATTATGAGATTCCTTCCTGTAAAAAGTCAATAATTTTTTCTAACCTCAATCATGCTTCTGCTTCATTTTTCATGTTTGAAAAAGATTGAAAAAATTTGTATTTTCTTGTGTTTTATCATAAACAACTCATCCATCCTATATAATAATTAATCTTACAATGTCTATGTCTTTCCAATCTAGCTGGCTTCTAGATGAACAACAAGCTTCAAGACATGGCCCACCTTCTCTGTGCTCTTATCATCATCAATGCTCTTGACTTCATTTGTATTGTTCATGGAGGTCCATGTAGCAAGTGAGTAATCTATGGCCACTATAACTGAGTGTTTCAACAACTTTGAGAAGATCATCAGAAAGAGCAAGAAAAATCCTCCAGAGGTGAGGTATCTCCAGCAGGTTTTCCATGGCATCTTTGTTCTGAGCCTCAAGACAGTTGACATATTATCATCTTCATCTTCTTCCTCTTCTTCCTCTGTGACTCAGATATTTGATCAAGTTAGTTTGGATTCAGTAGTAAGAATTATACTTGCCTTTACTGCATTTGGTTGACTTGGTTGAATTTTAATTTTAGCAGCAAAACAAAATTTGTTATTTATAACCAGGAAATATTTCAGTTATATTTTCATAAGATTTCCCCTGTGCTCTTTGAGCAATGCTGTCAATTTTTGACTAATTACAGGTTTTGGTGCTGAGTACCTACAGCAGAGACCAAGCCTTTCCCAGCCTGTTTTATTGCTTTTATTATACAGTCAGCAGAGCACCCCAAGTCACATGGAAGATTTTAGAAAACTCTCCCAAACTTTCCATCCAGATGCTCTGTCATCTGTTGCATGAAAGAACTCAATTTTTACTTTATTGCTGAGTATTAAAGTTTTAGCTACATAAAAGAGCACAGAATCAGGTTGGAGTATTGGACTTTCCCCTGTTATTACCCATTGTCACCCACATCTTCATCCTTTGTTGCCAAGAACTGCAGCTGTTCAAGTAGAAGGGCAACGATTCATGGTAACAGAATAAATTAACTGAATTGATAAAACACACCTTCATCTTCATCTTCCAGTTGTGATTTGGATTCTCTGGGGTACATAGCCCTTCTAAGAGTTTTTCTCTCAAGTGTAGCCTGGTCAGCTTCCATATCCTGCAGTAAGAAAACATTTATTAATTTGAGAGCTTAGCTGCCTGCTATTGTGGTAGCTACAACAGTAACCTCAAGGAGATTATTCATATGATTTCAATCACAGAGTGCAAAAGCACAGTATTTTAGGACCTATCTTACAAAAAATACCGCCTTGTCTACTTTCTTCCCTCTCTCTTTCTTCTCTTCTTTCGTTCTATCTCTTCTAGAATGATAAAAACTTCAAAAATATTCTTCAGAATATCCTAAATGCTCATGGTAATAATAGAATAAAAGAATGAGAGATATTTTAGGGTCTCTTAGTCTGCTCCTTGCCCCAGCAAAGGATCAGTTAGGCACCACATTTCAAAAGGATGTTTGTCCAATGTGTCCTTACAAACCCACCCATGACAGATACACCACATGCTTCCTAGACAACCTGTTCCATTCCTCATATTTCATGTTTTTTTCCCCTAATGTCTAGTTTAAAACTTGCTTTGTGATATGGCCATTTCTTTTAGAAATTAACTGAAAAGAATGTTTCTTTTCAGAAAGGTCATCCTTGCCCAAATTATTTTGGGCAATTTTTAAATTATTATTTTACCTTTAATAAATAATAAATAAATAAATAACTATAAATAATAAATAAAATGTATTACTATTTTACCTTTTCCAATTCTTGATCTTGGCGATTCATCAAAGTTTTCCAGTGTTCATATAGCTCAATGTCATTGTTCTGGATATCCTTTAGTGTCCCTTCTCTAAGCACCATGCCATCCTTCATTGCTATGATCTAGAGAAAGCATCCAATAGGTCTACTCAGCAACATAGGTACCATAACCACTGACCTGGATCCTAGTAGACATCTATCAGTATTGGTGAGATCACCATAATACAAATCGCTGTACCAATTTTATTTATTATTTTGTTAATAACTTCTTAAGTAATCATAGATACTGAAATTTCATGAGCCGTACTTACCTGTACTTGTAAAAAGCATTGACAACACATAATAAGTAATAGACATGTTTTTAATTAAGGCATAGTTCTCCAGTGGCTTTCAAGAAAAAACTCGACACAAATAAGGTCAAAATTAAGTATTTACTTCTGATATAAAAATTATACTTATGTAAAAGGTCAGTTAGCCACATGACATACGGAGCTGGCTCCATTACAGAGAACAGTGATTTTATAGAATCATACAATGACAAGGGTTGGAAGGGACCTCAGAGATCACCTGGTTCCCTGCATGGGCAGAGACACCTCCCACTAGATCAGGTTGCTCAAAGCCCCATCCACCCTGGCCTTGAACACTTCCAGGGAGGGGTCAGCCACAACTTCCTTGGACAACCTGTTCCAGTGTCTCACCATCCTCACAGGAAAGAATTTTCTTGTAATGTCTAACCTAAATCTCTGCTCTTCAAGCTCTTTGTTTCCTCTTGTCCTCTTACTACACAACCTAGTAAAAAACCTTACCCCAGCTTTCTTCTAGGCACCCTTCAGATATTGGAAAGTTGTTTTAAGTTCACTTCAGAGCCTCCTGTTCTCCATCTCATCATGTTATGATGCTAATTTCAAGTGCATGTTCATCATTAACAAATCTACATCATGGTATCTCTTACCCAGTCAGCATGTGGTAGGTATTGCAACTTATGTGTCACCAGAACAAGAGTCCTCTTGTCTTCCTGCAAAAACTTCAAAATACCTTCCTGCATTAAATGATCACTTAAGTGAATGTCCAGTGCAGAGAATGGGTCATCCTGTGATCAATTTAAATTTAAAAATATTAGAACAGGATAGAAAAATTAGTTTTATTTCTTTCAAGATCTTTTTTAAAATAGAAAACATCTGCCGTTACTAATACTTCATATCTCTCTCATGACTAAGACCTATTCAGAGGGCTGAACTACAAAACAGGGAGCTAGAACCCATTGGCCTTCAGTTCATAGCAATTTTTTGTGTCTAGATGTATGCAGTGCTGATGTGACACTGACAATGTGCAATAACCACGATCAAGAAGACCAGAACAGGAATTTTGCACCTAAACTTGAAAATGCCAGGATCCAGACCCAAGCTTGGGCCTGATTTTGATGAGCAACTGTTACAGGAAAGATAAAGCAGAGTTAGAAACTTTTCTACCAGAGTTAGAGAGGGAAAGTTTCTCCAAATCTACAGCTCTCCATAGGCTTGTGCTGACCCCTCACTCTGTTCATTGCTCGTAAGTGTTTGCATTATGGTGTTTTTCCTTGTCAGGAAAAAAGCCCGGCTGATTTCAGTGGGTCTCTGTTGTTAGTAAGTCCCCATTGAGAACAGGCACAAGTTAGACAATTTGTTCTACTCCTCTATTGTTCATCTCTGTAGAAAATCCCATCTTCATCAGTCTCCCAGTATGTTTTGATGGTGCATCTGGTGGATGTTTACTATAATTTGGATTTGGAGTTGAATGCAAGTCCCAATAGTTTTCTAAATCAACCATAAACTTTTCTAAAACTAAATAGAAGGAATGACACATTTATTACTAGCTTTCCATGTGAAAAAGAAAAATCTTACCAAGAAGACAATGTTGGTGTTCTGATAGAGTGCTCGAGCTACACAGATTCTCTGTCGTTGGCCGCCACTTAAATTAATCCCCTAATGAATATAATGGATCAGAAATATGCATCTTTGAGTAAACATTATGATAGAACTTGGGATATGTGATTTTTTACTTTTATAAAGAGTTCCAGTAAAAATAAAAAGCTTTCTTAAAATGATAATCCTGTTGATAAACAAGCATAATCCTCATATAATATAAGAAAAATTATTATTCAGCAACTAATCATGGGTAAATGTAAATTACAAAGCTTCTCTAAACACAGCAGGCTTTTTAGACTGAAAAATGCAACCAATACTAGCATCAAATTCTGTGAGCAAAATAGAGGAAACTTTGGTTTAAAAATTCCATTTGAGTAATAGTTGAAGAAGGAAAAATATTTTCAACTGTTTTTTGTACCAACTCCTGGTGAATTACAATAATGTACCAGGTTGGCAGCCCAACACAGACTAGCTCTGGAATCTAGTGACTCACTAGAGTGACATCAGAGAGTGCCTTCTTAATATATAAGCTTAGCAGATATAAAAGCATTCATATTATTTACCCTTTCTCCAATTTCTGTCTGATCACCAAATGGTAGTAAGTCAATGTCAGGCTGCAGAGAGCACGCATCTGTAACAGCTTTGTACCTGTAAAAACAACATGGGCAATGCAATTATTTAACCAGCCACTTACTTTGCTAACATAAAAACCTCCAGCTCAAATTCACTGCTAAGTTATTCTGGCACTACAATGGTTGGATGACTGCAAAAGTAAGTAGGGCAAAAGGATTATTTGGCAACTAATCATTGTAAACTAAGGATTGTAAAAAAAAACATATTTATTAGAAATCTTTATTGGCAAGCCTACTTTTTAGAGAGTCAACTACATAAATTATTGAGAAAAATTCCTTCCCATCATGGATTTATTTGGCTGGACTCTGTAGTATTTGAAGCCATTTTTCGATGATTATTATTCTTCCCCATTTAAGTGCCTCTTCTTTTACTTCAGTGTGATATTACAGGACAAGGACCCTTACTGTCCTTCTGGTCTTGCCAGAATCAGGAAACTACTTGCAAAAACTTGAAATCTGTTATGAGATTTCTAGGTCTGTGGGGTTAGCAGATTATCTATCACAAATGATCTGCTAATAATCGGCTGGGATCTGGCTATTTGAGTGGTGTAATTCACCCTTTGATATGAGTGAAGTTAGGCTGATGGATGCAGTACCTGAAGAATCTGGTCCTTGAAATTCTAGATATTCATCTGGATTTTGAGATATTTGGCCATTGCTAAGTTTTAGCAAGTGGAAATGGAGGAAGACATCTTAACAAAGCATACACTGAGAGGATGGGATGTATTTTTAATAACTTAGAGTGCTGCCTTTGAAAACATCAGCAATTTGGTTTCCTTAAGTCACTTTTTCTACTCCTTTTCTTCGCTGACCTTTTAAAAGGACACAAGAAGCCAGTGCTAGATAGGTACAACAGAAACTGGGCACCTCAGCTTTCACACTACCTTCTGTACTCTGAAGGAAGAATTAAGGTTATTTCCATGGGGCACTCTATCTCCATACATGCAGTGTTTTTAGGGAAGTGGCTGCTCCAGTAACTTAATCACAGCAGGATAAGCACATCAACTCAGTGGAAACGTGCCTGGTATCCCTGCTTCCAGAATCCTCTGGCAGCTTCCTGCAGCCTCCATTAAGCAAAACAAAAACGTGTCAATTGTCTCCAAAGATGGGATTCATCTCACCTAAAAAACAGATGTGTGGCTTCTGCTGTATTCCACGGAGAGCCACTTCCACTGTGTGATTTCTCACAAACACCTTAGATGTGCATTCTGCTAAGAGGGGAGCCTTGGAAGACTGATTTAAACCAGCAGCTTTCCTTTGAAATGGCTAAAGCCAGGTTAGCTAAATCCACCCCAGGCTTAATGTACAGTGACATTTTTTCAGAATGCACAAACTTCCTCCAGAAGAAGCCAAAAGAAGGCTCTTTAAAAGAAGCTGCCAGGTGTTTTTCCTATGTGTTTCATATTTACCTCTGTTTATTAAATGGACTCCCAAAGATAATGTTCTCCTCCACGGTTGCATTCAGCAGCCATGGCTTTTGAGCTGCATAAGCCACTGAGTATCTGCTTCTGCTGTAAACAGAGAAAGAGCATTAGAAAAAAGGAAAGCACCCACATTATGAATTGTCTGAGCATTTTTTTTTTTTAAAGTCAATTGTATGAATCTGCATTCATAAAAATACAGGGAAACACACAGGTAAAGCAACTGTTATAAAAGTGAAGAATTTTTAATTAGATGCTTTTGTTAGAACAGAACCCACTCTCTCCCCTGATGGCAAAATATACACTCTACGTTGTATTCTATTCTGCTATAAATGGCTGGCACCTACCACAATTTATTAACTGCAATTTCAATCTGCAGACAAATTATAAATAAACAAAATTATTGAATTCTCACCAGAGTAGTTATTTGGTGTTTTTAAGTAATGTCACAACAGTTAGTGAAAAGGCACTGTTCAAATGGCATCAGGAAACTTGTCTTGCTGCTTTCTGAAGTTTTATATTATTTTACATGACCGTGCATGCGAAATACTTTTTTCTCAGTGGATGCTTTTTTCCTTAAAGTCTGTTGGAAAATCGGTGGACTGAGATGGCATTGGAAGAGAGACAGTTCCATACAGATTGGGAAGCAATCACTACAATGAAATGTAATCACCTAATGAAATGTGTACAACAGTGGTGTGAATGTTCTTTACTTCTGACAGTTTTGTCTATGCATGGCAAAAAAGGTCATGTAATTTCAGACATTTTTCTGAGATGTGTGAGGAAGGAGGTGTGAAGTTGCACTAGTTCATGGACCCACTTATCTTCCTTCTCAGTCTCTTTGATGGTATTGCTTCAGACCAGCCATTTGATATAGCTTTGTATATAAGTCTCTAGGATTTATTACTGAGAGAGAAAGTGGTAGCTCATGAGAAACAGCTGGTTAGAAGCAGTCAGCAGTATCCCCAAAATTGTATGTGTTTTAGCAGTTTTATATGCACTAGTATGAAATATGTCTTCAGGACTATTAAGTAGGAAATCAGGGTGTGTCTCCCATCCACAGCTACATGTACCACTACTTCTCTATCATTCCAGATGTGTTTTCAATTTAGCTTGTCATTCTTTTAAACTTGCTGGCCCTTTCACTGAAGCCAGGGGTGGACCCACTGCTTGACTTCAGCAGGAGCACAGCAAGTCCTGGGCACACTCTGTGCCCTGCTCCATCACACAGCCAGCAAGCTGGGTGACAAGCAACATGAGACCCAATGCTGATCAGAAGACATGCAGACACATGGGAGCACACAAGTAATGGTGCCTTGTGTCTAGAGACCCTGTCTTGCAAGAGTTTAGCACACCAAACTCCCAGTGATGTCAAACAGGAGCACCAAATATCTTTCAGAGACTGAGGTAGTGGTACAATAGCTGGAGAAGATTGGGATCCACTGGATTTAACACAGTCTGTAAGTTAATCCTATGGTAAATGATTATTGATATGGTAAGAAAACACAGAGATGGCTGAAGAGTACAAAGATGAAGCTCTGAGTAAATTCCAAAGAAGTTAATGAGTATGTTATGATACACTAAAAACAGAAATAATACCTTCTGGATGCTTCAAAAGAAGGCTCAGTTTCATTTACACTGTAAGTTATGGTAAATTGCATTTAGTAAGTGGGAAATACAGAGAGTAACATTTTGTGCAAGTTTTATATACAGGGAAACTGGAGTTAAGTACATATTTCAAGAACTCAAAATCAAATTGGGTTGGGTTTTTTTGTTCTTACCGGGAAAATAAACAATGTCTAATTAAAAGTATATAAATTTTCATATCTGTAGTGCATAGAGGCTAAACAGGAATGTTTTGTTATTAGAAAACATATTAAAAATGGAAAGTGCATTGTACAACCTATTAAAAACAAAATTAATATTTCTGGGGCATATAAAAGCTTGAGAATCAACAAGTTAGCTTCTCCACACGGTCCCAGCAATCACCTGCAAAAGTTGGTAACTACTCACATGTCAGATTTCTCCTGGAGCAAAGCAAAGTCTTGCAGATATGATTTTGCAAGGTATAAACACACCTTTGAATCAGAACAGATTTGGATCCTCTTTGTAGCAGTCAGGCTGTATCAAGCCATGCATAACACTACAACCTGTGGGTTTTTCTTGTCAGTTTTAAGGATTATATCCATGAAATACATTTTGAAGAACATGCAATAGCAGTAATAACATGAATGATTTTGTAGCTCTGTTTGATAATTGACATATTAATGGTGTCAAGGGCATGGAAAAGCAGCCAAAGTAGTTCTGGACCAGCAATGGTGCTTGCATCCAGGCATGGCAACACACCACTGCACAATGCAAAACCTAAAAGAGTAAGTTTATGTCAGGTAAATGGAAGCAGGCATTAGAAGGGACTAGAAAAATGGTATTAATGTGTTATTTGCTTGACTGAAAAAGCCAAAACCAAACAAAAAATCATCTCCTCCCAAGACTATGAACCCTCCAGATGAAATGGTTTAATGCTGAGGCAGAAATGTACATTTGCCTGCTGGGATACCTCTAACTGCAGCTGCACTTATAAGCAGAGGACCCAAGTCTGGCAAAGGGCATAAAGCTTCTAAGAGCAGAGCCCTTGCAATGCCAGACTTTGTGACAAATGCCAGAACTGCCATGTGTTGTTTTCTGGGCTGTTCATCTGCTGGGTTCATCAGCTCTCTAAGTATTTCAATAATATAAATGCCTCCTAAAGTGCACAATTAGTGTGTTTCCTTTGTGCACCTATCACCAGAGAAGATGAATAACCCCGCTGGTTATCTCTGAAGAGTCAGAGAGCCATAAATTGAGGCTCAAAACGGATATTGCTTCACCAGAGCTGGGCCTTTATTCAGCAGAAGTTTCCAGTCTTCTCTACAGTGGAAAAAACTCACAAAAAAGCAAAAAATAGAGTCTAACAAGAGATTCAAAAGAGGTCAGGGATTAGGTCAAGACAATCAAAAAGAAGCAAACGTAAATTTCCTCTATTAAAAAAACCCAAACTTTTATCAGCAGACCATTGCAGTGGCAGAGAAAAGGATAATGCTTTCACGTGAGCATTTGGGAGTATTCTCTGAAGTCCCATTTAAGGACAATTGGGAACAGGACTTGCAAGATTCCTTGCAAGTCCATACCAGATTTAATATGCTTGCCATTATAATCAAATCGATTATCCAAATGAGGAAGGACTAATTTTAGGATCTCAATTTCTTAAAATCTTCTTCCTTAGTGAGAAATTTCATTCCAAGCTTAGCTTGACAAATACACTTGAATTCTTCCAAATTCTGAATGAGATTTCTTTGAGAATCCGTGTTCATTAATAATCTCATGCATAAACACATGTAAGACCTTTGCTGAGCTGAGGCCACCACAAACAAAGGGATCACGTGTTTTGTCTTGTACATAATTACCTGACTGAATCTGAAAGAGTGATGCAATTACAGAGCATGGGAGTGGGCTGAAATGGAAGCTCCTGAGATTTATAAGAGAGTATTTTATTTGCCTGCTGGGATTATTAACCTTGGCTTTAATTTCTTTATTTATCGAAGTGGGGCTATTTATACTAATCTTTATTCTGTATTGTAAACTATACAAATTCCCCAAAATGGGGCACGTGGATTTCAAGTCTGAAATGGTAGAAAAGAACAAGCTGACTAGATTGATTAGATATTTTTGAAAGATTTTTAATACATAAGCAGATCTGTCAGAAATTTATTTAAATCAAAGTTTTAAGGAAACGAGAAAAAAAATGACCACGGTAAAGTTTGGACAACTTCCAGGATAACTCTGAATCTAAAATAGACTAATGCATCTCTAACCAGGCCCAGATTTCCTCACCTACAAAATGAAAATGGATAAAAAAGGGATAAGAAATCTCTAGGATATTACTGTAACAGCTGAATCAACAACTTCCTCTGCTAATATAGGCAAGAGATCTGAGGCGAGACAAGGACCGAGCACCTACACAATGTCTATCCAGCAGTGTGGAGGAATTTGTTCCCATCCATCCCTGCAACCAGCCATAGCAGGACTGCAGCACTAGCAGGGATGCTGACTTTGGCCACTGGCATTTATCTGGCTGCCCATGTATCCATCTCTGGATAGTGCCCTACCATGTTTCCTGTGAGCTGCTGAAGTTACAACCATCACGTAAGCAGCTGTACTTGGTACTCCTTCTGAGGAGAAAACTCACTATTCCTATTTTTTCTTGAAGCTTTCAGAGCCTGAGGGCAGAAGAAGGCTGTTTGGGAGGATCTATTTTATAATTCCTGTGTCTCCCATGCTTTTCACTTATTACCCAACAACCTGTTTGCACAGAAGTTTGTTCTCAATGTATGGAAAACGTGTATCAAGGGAAAGGCCTCCGCGTGGCCACTCTTCTTTGCTTGGCAGTTTGAGAAGATGGTTCTGACTCTTTGATTTGGTGCAGGTGGGGGAACACATATCTCTGAGTATTGCCCACATCTGTCCCCATATAGACTTAATAACTCAGATTTGAACCATGGTCATCTGAATCACTGCATCCAGCTCACCTCCTGCTTTGGTGTTTATGAAGCCTCTCTAGCTGATTGCTCACTGGAAAAAAAACAAAAAGCAACCCATCTCCTTCTCTAATGTTTGCAATGTGCCTGACACGTCCTGTGTAAGTGAGAAGAACTGAGATCTGCCCATAAGATTTTTCCCTGCCCAAATCTCTTACAGAAAGCTACACTAACATGATTTTTTTCCCTACAATCCCAAATTGGCAAGAGCTGTGGCAACAGGATACAGAGCTCTCACTGCAGATGACCACAACAGCACCAGGGGATTCAGCTACAAAAGGCTTTTGCAATGATGCCTTGCAGGATTAGCCCTTCACAAGAGGGGCTGAAATCAGACCTATCTTTACTATTACTGTCTTGCTATCCCTGAATTTGTTGGAGATTTCACCTAGCTTGCTTCTGGATCAGTAGCTGCGTTAGTCATGCATGTGGAATCACAAGGAAAGGGATTTAAGAGAATAAATGGGACCTTCATTCTGAATCCATTTAGTTAAATACCTGAAGTATCCTTCTGTATTCATCTGTCTGTCAGGCATTCTGAAATTATCAGCAAAACATAACTATGTTTGCATCAGCTTGATCACAGTATGAAGTTACAGTTTGCAATTAAAAGAAGTCACTCAGTAATGCCCGAGATGCTTGCTGAAAACAGAGTTAAAAACCTCTTTGGTTATATACGGACTGCTGATCAACTGCCTGTATGTTCTTAATACCTCTTGAACAAGGTGAAACTTAAATAGTATTTCATAATCTTTCTCTAGTATCTTCCTAAATTTTCTCTTTTCATCTAATCTTCCTAAAATTCCATATCATTCCCTAGGACAAATACGATTTTTTTTCAAATATACCTTTGAAAACAGCTGTGCAAATAATTATAAGGTGTAGTCAACTCCTTGTATTTTCTTTAAGTACTCAGAAAAACAAAAAAAAAAAAGCAGCCTGATTGTGAAGTCAAAATCTTCATTACATGTCTCAGAGAAACTAACTGTGGTGAGTCCCATATTATTCTTCCTTCAAAGCTTTAACTCATACATAATGAAGCTAAAGTTAGTCTTCCCTTGGCTCCAACTCTACCTTCTACTCCAGTGAGATCATACATTTAGAATAGCAGACAGTGAAATATGGCTGTGGAACAAAAAATGCCATACATACTAGTGCAGGAAAAGCAAAAATATCCAGCCTGCAACATTGCTGTAAGAAAAAGATGACAAAGAAGGCTACTAGTCAAGGAATGGGGCAGGAAAATACTGGTCTCTGTGACAAAATTAATCCTTTTTTCTAAAAAAAACTGATTTAGGAGTTTGGCTTGGTAGTTTTAAGGAAACAGAACTGCTCTTTAAAATAAAAGAACAAGTCTTGAGTTTGCAGCACATCCCTTCCACAGCCTCGACCCTGTCTAAGCTGGAAGAATGGTCACTGTCCTGCTTCATTTTTGTAGGAAATTCTCATTCACTGAGAGAATTCATGTGGAACCCAAGGCCTGACCCCACCAACAGCTCCCTCTTCAGCAGCAGCTTCTTCAGAGCCTGTGGTCCTTAGGTATTTGGTATCCTGAAGCTTCTTTCTGAGTGTATTACTGTGCAGGGTAACCCTGGCTTCCACAAGGGAGGCTTGTGCAGATACTACGGAAGGGGAAAAGTATTACTCATGTGTTATTACTCCGTTTTTTTTCTTCCAGCAGCAACGGGTGGGAAAGAGAGCCTTTTCTGTGCAGTGGTACCCACTACTGAAGAAGCTCCAGCCTGTCATGCTTTCCCAGGTGAGTACAGGAGCAGCCTGACAATGCTGACTTAATAATCTAGGGAAGAATTCAAACTGGAATGCTGTTTTGCCTTGTACATGTTAATGATCTCACCCCTTCCCTTCTTCATCAAGAATTTCATTATTCACACCACTTAAGTGGCAAGTATTACCTGAAATGCTACTAGACTAAAAACACCTTTGATGAAACACAACAAAAGTAAAATTGCACCTTTCTGTTCTTACCAAAAGGGGATTTGGAGACAGCCGGGTAATGGGTTTCATTTGCTGTAAAACTTCAATCATAGTGAATACCATAAATCCAGATCCTACTCCCATCACTGAAGACTGCAAGAGTAGTATCTGCTTTCTGTTCAGGTCATTTGATAGGGCTAATATATTAGATAATATACTAATATATTATGTATTAATCACCAGACTAGCCTCTTTCCTGAGGCAGTGTGATCTGAACAATGAACAGAACAGCTATGAAAACCCTTCATAAGTTTGCAGGTGATGCCCCCCAGAGAGGATCTGAGTGATGATAATGCAGTTCTGAGTCATAATGTCAACAGTTCTCAGACTAAACTCACCCCTTTTTAAATTAACACAGCAATAGTTATCTGAAACTTACTTGCTCCAGTGAACCTTTCCCTCCAGTGTCTGCATCTCTCCCAATATAGCAAGGAGAAGTGATGACTTGCCACAGCCAACTTGACCCACAATCATTGTCATCTGACCTATCATAATAATAACAATAACAACAAAAAATTAAAAAAAAAATAAAATAGACCAGTTCTACTCAAGTCCACAAGACCCAACTAGATCCAGTTTTAAGCAACTTGAAATATGGTTAAATATTTGTTAAAGCTACTTGGTTAAATTTTTTAGCATCTACTGTATAAATGGGCAATATTGCATGTAAATATCTATGGAAATATACAGTAATGGACAGTTCAAGTATACACTAGTTTCTAAAGGAATGAGCTTATTGATTTGACACATATTGTTATTCATTGTATGTGAGTGTGTTACTGTTGTGGAATGTTAGAGAGGCTTGGAGAATGTTGGAGAATATTCCCGAATATTCTCGAAGAGATGGGAGGTGCGACCCCTTTGCTATGCCCAACCCCATGTTTGGGAGGCCAATTAGATCGGCCCATACTCCGGTGCTACCTGCACCAGGGATTCGCTGTGCTACAGGTAAACACACTGGGTGTCCAATAAAAAGTTATGTTGGTGGCTGGGGTGTGGTCACGGAAGCACTATATAAGCGAAAGTTGCTGCGCAATAAACCATATTGGTTGCACGCATTTTCTTTCCCGCTCCCGCATGTTACCTTACTGAATTTTTTAAGGATCAAATGATATAAAGTTGGGAGTATTGCTTAGCCACAGTCCCATGAAAATTCAGTCCAATCTCATGAAATAATAATACCATTACTCTTATCTCCTTTGCTGTACTCTTCCTTCCCTCACCACCTCTTTCCTATCTTCAGTCCTACTCTGTAGTGGCCATGGGGCTTCCCAGATCTTCCCATAAACAAAATGAACTCATTAACTAAGGTCGCTGGTGTATTTGCCAGGTAAACTTCTTGCCAGCTGGGAAGTTAAGGGTCTCATTCCTTCCAAAGGAGGAAAACTTTTAGACTGGCTCATCCATCTTGTAAACCCTTGGCCTTAGACTGTAAACTCCTTGGAATGAAGACTTTATGCTGGTGTTTGTGGCACTGGTCCTGAACAAAGAAGTGTTCACCCATGTATAGGACACCAATGCTACAGTGACACAAATGACACAGGCTTCAGGAGTACCTTGGGGTTACTTAATACCTAATGTGATTTCCAAGATGTTTCAACCAAATATAATAAGCTATTCTAAAATTAAGCACTAGGTGTGACAGAAAAGACAAGAGAGGAAAGGAAATGTCTCTTAATAGAAATTTTTATATGTCTATTAAGAAAATAATTTCTTTTTTTCAACAAGATTTTCATATGTGTTGTTATTATTGACTTTGTTCTTGCTGTTAAAAACCCATGAAAACTATATAGATATATAAAACCATGTAATTTTTGTGTTTATTCATAGTACTTCAGGTTAATGATACAGCTTTATGACTAATACATTTTACGACCTTGTTTACATCTTAACCTTCACTTTTTAATATAAAATCTAAATATGTGTTTTTGTGCTTTTCACAACATCAAGAAAGTGAAATAGTTGCAATTTTATATTACATTTTTAATTTTTAAGGTATGCCATTTATCCTACCTGTTGGGATTCTAATGTTTATGTTGGACAATGTAGCTAAACCACTTCCCCATGAAAAGTATCCATTGGTCACCTACAAAACAGTTGCCATGTCAGTTACGTAAATACACAAGGAGAATAAATAGAATGTTGAATTTGGATTTAAAATATATTACTGAAATAAATTCATTATTAATAGGCATGGTATATTCACATACAAGAAAAAGCAAGTTAGTCTAGCAAAGACTGCCAAACTCAGAAAATTTTGTGAGTAAGAAATTTTATCTACCCAAATATATATACTGGATGAAATATAATAAAGGGATGATCTTGTGTTGAACTCTATCAAATGCTTCAATTCTGTCAAGCTGAAGATTAAAGACAAAGAATAATAATGACAAGATCTTACAGCTGGCCATCTAAATAATATACCTTATGAAGGAGGAATCAACCTTCCTGTTGTGATGTAGGACCTCTTCTGAGGATACATCAGAATGGATGTGTCCAAATGGATTCCCAAAGCACAAATTGAATATTCACAAGGTTTATGCTAGACCTGAGAAAAATATTCCCCTGTGTACACCAGCCCATTGGTACTTGGAAGTTGCCGGGGCCATGAAACATTCTCTGCACAGAGCACAATGAAATATGGGAGGGAAATTTGGCCAGCATGATTTGAAATAATGTTGCAATAAATATCAAAAGCTTGGTTCACTTGGGGAAAGAGAAGTGCCTGAAGGGAAAGTCTAAAAAATCAATATTGATTTCTGCATATCATAGTATTTAGGTTTTGTTCCTTTGGACTCATGATGCCCCTATTTCCCAAGAAGACAAAGAATCAGTATAAAGATCGGGGCCGTAACAAATTCTCACTTTATGTTTGGCTGAAGTGCTAACTTATTTAAGGGCTTGTTCTTCAGTGGGCAATTTGACTTGGAAAGAACAGCAACAACTGGACACTATGGGATACTGGAGGACTTGGTCCTCATAAAAAATGAGAATGTTTTCAAAACACCTTGATTGCGACATCATCAATCTCCACGGGACGTGTTTGCTTCCTTGTTGACTGTTCATAGCTTTCAAGCTGATACCTCAAGGGTTGCCTCCTGTTGATGGCCTTGGTGTGCTACATAGGGAAATGAAGAAAGGAGAAAAGTTTGAATTCTCAAGAAGAGAGCATTTGGTTCCTTATAAAACAGACAATCCGTTCCCTTTCTAACCACCATTCTAGGTCTCAAGAAGAAACCACTTCTTTTCAATATGTGTGAAAATGAAGGCAGACTCCTGTGATGCACATACTGTAAAGTTTCAAACACCCTTAACTGAAGCACATAGAATATCTTTCTGATTTTGGTTGCCCATGCATAAAAATACTTCCAAATTTCAGCTCTGTCATCCTCCTCAAACCACAAGGTAAGGCTGCCCTACCTGAGGCAGCTCTAAACAAAGCTGTGTCAGCAATAGTGCAATGACAGGCAGAGTTACCAGTTTGCTTCTTGGAAGCAGAATAGCTGCAGGAGCAAGAAGCAAATCAAATTACCTTGTGCAGAATAACTCACTGGGTTATCCTCACCAGAGACTGTTGAGTTCATTCAGAGGTACCTGTGGTATTTGTGAGCAGCACTGTACTGAGCTGAACTGGCATAATCTTAGTGATTCCTTTCAGCTGGGCTCTCTATAGTGAATTATTTAACAGATATTATCTTTATTTTTCCCTCTCCCCATCCTCTAGACTTTGTTTCTCTGCGGGCCTGGGCAAGAGAAACAAAATAAAATTGTGAAATAATTTCACTTTTGTTTCCTTGATTACTCTTGTTAAGCTAGAAAAACAAGGAAAATGTTGATTCATGTTGAGAAACTAATTTAATTCTGCTCAAAATAATGCTTGTTTTGTAGTAATTCTTTCTTTCTGTTGCCATCTTTAAGTTTCAGTCATGTTTCCAATGATATAATTAGTTTAAAACAGTAGAAACATCTATCATTAGAAAAACATCAAAACGAAATAATTTTTTCCCCCATAATCTCCCTTTTGTTTTTTTTTCTACCCACAAACTTTACTCAAATTCACTCTACGTAGCACTCCAGAAACAGCATTTTTTATTTAATTCCTATTTCACAAAGTTTGGTGTTGATTTTTCCCATCTCCAGTTCTGAGTTTCCCAGAGTGTGAATCAGTCCTACCTAAAGATACCCAAAATACAATGGGCAGTAATGGCAATATACAGCACAAACACCAGAAGCACAGGTAATGCAACCAGATCATTTATGAAAATGGAAAAGGCTGAATCTGAACCCTTATGGAAATGATTTGGTGTGTTATGGGATTTTTACTACTCCTGGCACTTCAGCAATGCTGAAATGTGTTTGAGTATCTTTGATGTCATGGAAACACTGAGATCCTGACACAGAAAAGGAAAAAGTAGTCAATGCTAGAAGTGGTCAGGCTAGAAGTTAAAACTCTGGAGCCCGATCAGCTAGCCCACTGGCCTTGTACATGGCTATATGGCCTTTCTGCTTTGAAATCCATGTCATAAAATAAAACTTACAATTCCTGTGTGCTTCTTACAGGATTCATAAGCTACAGAGCTGTCCCCATTTCTCCAGCTGTCATCTCCAATCTCATCACTCAGGAGAAACTCATTCAGCTTCTGAACACTTGAAAGAAAACAGGACAGTGAGTTAAACAGACCCAGGTTTCCATGAGCACATTTCCATTTTTGTTCAGTCCAGCCAGCAGGACGTATCAGTAATGGTCCAAAAGAAGTTCATGGGATTATTTCAGTTTCCTACTGGACTATCTGCCACCCTGATGTCAAGGAAAAAATATTAATATGGAAGATCTTTATGTGGAAGGACAGATGAAAATAATTAAACATCACAAACTGGTAGCTGTGAATGAAGAGGAGGTCAAGTTATTTGAGTGCCACTAGAGCTCTTGTGGGACTTGATCTTGGCAGGCTTATCTCTTCCATGCCTTTCTCATGCCTACACACAGTCAGGATGCAAAAATGAGTAATTCACCCACCTGCACTCTCTGAAAATGCCAAATGCACTATCTGCATCCTGAACACAGCTTTTGCATACTTTGCATGCAAACTGGGCTGATTACTGCACAAATCAGCACAGCCCTGGCCGACTTTGGAGAAAGACAGCGAGAGCTCTTTGCCTGCTTCTCAAAGCTGGACCCTGGAAATACTGTGCACAGGTTTAATTCACTCTTCATCACAGAAAGATTTGATCCTCTTTCTGCCCCACTTTTCAGAGCTCCATAAGCACCTGGATCTTGTTCTGAGGAAGGGATGAACAAAACAACCCACTGGTCATGGCGAAGCTACATTGCAGTAACTAAATCAGGATGCATTGAGCCAGAGATTGAGAAAGTAGGACATATGACTTCAGCTCAGTGATATGAACATTAATCTGCAAATGGGAGAGTAGTCCTGTTTCCATGTCTGAGCATTTCATATGAAAACATCAATATGTGTTCAAGCCACAGAGATATTGGTTATCAGGAGAGCACTGCTATTGTCATTATTTACTCCTGCCAATATACATGTTCCTATTTCCTCTTTTGAAAGGAAAATATACACGTCTAACTCCCACATCAGAATTTCAGTCTTAGATAAGTGCATCAAGCAAGAATTTATCTTCTTGTAGAAGATAAGAGACTTCATTCTTACCATCTGCCTAAGAAGACATCAACCATGACTTTTCATTGAGACCCCACCTGGAGCACTGTGTTCAGTTCTGGGGGCCTCAACGTAAGAGGGACATGGGCCTTTTGGGATGAGCCCAGAGGAGCGCCATGAAGATGCTTATATAGGGCTGAAGCACCTCTCTTATGAAGACAGGTTGAGAGAGTTAAGGTTGTTCAGCCTGGAGAAAAGAAGGCTCCTGTAAGACCTTAGAGTGGCTTTCTACTACCTGAACAGAACCCATAAGGAAGCTGGGGAGGGACTTTTTGCACTTAATGGTAGGACAAGGGTAATGGTCTTAAGCTGAAATAGGGTAGATTTAGGTTAGATATTATGAAGAAATTGTTTACTGTGAGGGTGGTGAACAGGTTGCCCGTGCACATTGTCGGTGCCCTGCCCTTGGCAGTGTTCAAGGCGAGGCTCGATGGAGCTTTGAGCAACCTTGTCTAGTGGGGGGTGTCCCTGACCATGCAGGGGGGTTGAAACTAGATGACCTTTAAGGTCCTTTCCAATCCAAACCATTCTATGATTCTTTGATTTGAATGAGGAGAGGTATCCTCAAAATATTTCATGGTTCTAGGACTACCCTTTGCAATAAAACGGAGATTGGCACCAAAGTATAAGGACTTAATCATAACACAAATGAGTGCATATCCAAATACATGTGCTTGATTGATGATAGAGCCATGAAGTGGCCAAGCATGCATTCTTTATTCTTCACTTGGGTTCATGATGTTCATGGGAGAAAGATGTTAGGAAATAAGTTTGCCAAAGGGTAAAGTTTGCTTTGGCAAATATCATCTTTAAATAATGTCCCAAGGGGTGGCCAGCACTGCTAAGGAAAATGTACACACCATTTTGATATTAGGCCTAGGCTAAACATAGTGCAGAGCTGCAGAAGCTGGGATGATTTATAAGGGACGCTTGAGATTTTCCTCTAATCAGAAATAATTTTCAACCTAGAGAAAATCTCTCATGTCCCTGCTGCTGCTTTGATAAAAATAAACCCTATTTACTTATTTTTATTTTTTTTTAAGTGAGTGTGGTACTGATGCAGCTGTGGAGCCTGAAGCCCCCTTCACTGCTATTTGTTATTATCATTACCCACCAAAAAGAGGCAGTGGAAGCAGCAATGGAATACCTTGCCAATGTGCCTCAGTCTTGGCAAGAAGGAACTATGTTTCTGGGTGAGAAGGAAGTCTTCACATCAGGCCAGTGCTTGGCATCTGACACATTACTGCCACTCAGCTGTCAGTTTGTGTCTCTTGGGACATCTTGGCAGTGTTTATGTCTACATTACTGCCCCACAACCATGACTCTTCCCATATAGACCACTGATGCAAGAGCCAAAAGTCTAAAATCTAACACAACCAATCAACTCCATTACGATTAAGCATTGAAGCATGAAGGAAGTTGTTTTGCTGGACTATTTGCAGAAACAAATGCCTGGGTCTCATAAGTTTCTGATGAAGTAACACACTTTATGAGTTCCTTTTCATTTTTTTCTCTTTAAATCTTTTCCACTTTGTGCCAATTTCCTCACTGGCCTGCCATGCAAATCCCTAATCCTCACAGACATCTCCCACATGTCTGGTTTGCTATGCTTCCTCTCCTGAGCCTCTTCAGTGTCATTCAAGAGAAGGACATTCCCTCCATAGGAGAAGTCCTTTCAGTCTCAATTTCCCTTAAGTACGTTGTCCTTTAGTGTCCAACATTCCAGCATCCACTTTACTAAGAGAGTCCATGCCAGTCCTAAACCATGTGAGGCAGGACATGCTAGGCAGCTTCAGCCCAGTCTCTCATTTCCTTCTGTATTTACAAGAGTCCAGAAAAGTACTAGGTAAGAGCAATGGTGGTGGCCCCAGTGTGAGAAGAGAAGCATGTCCCAAGAAAGACCAGTCAAGCTCTGAATCTGGACTTCCCAACTTAGTGAAATTATAAAAAGAATGGAATGTTTCTTTCTATCATGCAGTAAAAAGAAATGGTTATTTTGATTTCTCTCATATTTGTGAACCTCTGAATCCTACTTTTTAACCCTCTTCCACATAAGCATGTAGAGACAACCTTTTCCTCCAGAACCTTCCCTTTTTTATTACTGAATGTAGGTGTTAAAGAGACAGAAAAAATAGAAAGGCCACTTACCTTATGATAGCCTTGACTGCAAAACGAACAACAGTGGAGAGCAGGAACAGTGGTGTGACCAGGATGTGAAATAAGGACAGTGATGCAAAAGCCTGGGCAGGTTGCAGTGGCTTGTCATTGGTATATGTGTAAGTCACAAATGTCTGTCACATCAGGAAAAGAGCATGTCAGGATAAGGACTCTTGAAAGAAGATGCAAAAGGGCAGCAAGCAAAATATTTCGCTCAACTAAGGCCGAGAACTCTATACCTCAGGCTACTGGGAATCCCAGTAAACTCAAGAGAAAGCATCTTCTATTAAAGTGAAAAATATTTTTAAAACTTGCCAGTAATTAAAAGACATTTATACATTTTAAAAAGAAAGCAAAGTCTTTGTAAATGAAAGCATTTTTTGTCAACTCTGGGAATGGGCACTTCCAGTATCATCCTATCCTACAATTAACAGGGGCACATTAACTTATCTGCTAGTTTTATGAACAAAATGTCCTACAGTAACAATAGGGTCCTTTCTTTCTTCTCCTCTCTTTTTCCTCTCCATTTTTATACAGAAAAGTGAAAAAAACATATCTTACTGCAAGAACAGCTGCTATTGGTATGGCGGCATTCATAAAAACTGTGAAAGAGAAATAAAATATATTGGGGTTCGGATTATATGAAATAAGAAAAAAAAGTTTTACAATTAGTTGCATCATGGCACTAAAAGAATTCAGTTATTTCCAATTCAAATAATTAAAACTCCCAAAGGAAAATTGCTCTGCAGGAAGAAATTTCCTTCCATAACAGAGAGAGATCTTAAACACACTAGCAAATAAGCCAAGAAATTCTCTCATTTGTATACTTTAGTGAACCGGGAAAAATAGTTTTATGTGCAGTTATTGTGCAAGACAATTAAGACATTACCCTCTGAGCTCTTCTACATTACAGAAAATACAAGTTCTTTCAGACACTAATAAATCTTTGCTGTACTCAGAGCTGATAGCATTATCTGGAGTCTCCTTACTATAAAGCAACTCATAACTGTCATGTCACAATGAAGGTGACAGAAATCTTACTATAAAAAACCCAACAAGATACACTCTATAATTTCAAGTTTCTGTGTTATATAGTTGACTTTTTAAATTGTATTTTAAACACATTACACCCAAAAGAAAAAGTGTCTCAGGCACAGCTGTATTTCACTTTAGTTGAAGTCAGAAGTAATGTTGACATGAAGAACAGAATCCATTTGTGAATGCTAAAAACATAGTTACTTACTGGAAAGAGACGTATGAAGTGCAAAGGTTTTGAGACTGGTGAGTTCCTTTATTCTTGTTTCTTCCACACTAGTACAAAATATGTGTTCCCAGGCATACAGCTTTAATAACTTAATGCCTTTTAGTATCTCATTTGTTTTCTTTAACCTCTCAGTAGAATAGTCCTTCATGTCAAAAGAAAGCAAGGGTAAAAAAACTGAAAATGGTTTGTATTTTTAATGAGAATGCTTTTTTCCCCTAACTTGTGTTGTGTAATTAATTACAGATATATAATTCTGTTTATGATTTTGTACAGGCTTTCAGGTGCCATACTGAGTAAAATAATATAAAATTCCATGTTCTCTGGAGATATTAAAATGCTTACAACCAGGAGGGGAAATTAAGCTATACTCCTCTGAAAAGACAACTAAATCAAAACATCTAAGTCCTTGAAATAGAATGTGAAACTTGGTTAATTACTAGGTCAGTTACTGTCCAGCTCAACTGTGGACAGAAGACTGTGTGTAATTGCTGATACAATATTAATTCTGGGATTCACAGAGATCAGTCATGAAAATGAGATGTTTATTGATATATTTAGGTAATTGCCTCTCTTCAGAAAGTAATAACTGTAAGTTTCGGTAAAATCATAACCCTACAAATATTTTAAGTCAGAGGAACCTAGAAAGGAGCAAAACCCAATATTCATACTATTTCTGAAATGATGTAGAGATAAATCCTCTGTTAGCGTACATTGGCACAACTCAACAGGACTGAAGTGTGCTGGAGATTAGACCTATGTTTATTTAATTTGCTTCTTGAATATTATAGTAACAAGGATCTTTAAATATTTGACAACTCAAACATCAAAGGTTGATTTTCAAAGTTCAAGGATCACAAGAATAAAGTTAAAAATTAGGCAAAGCAGCAGAAAACATTTCTAATTGCTGAACTCAATTAGGCAATAAAATAAACTTACTGAAGAACAGAAGAGAGATATTAGTCCAGCCAATGGCAGCTTATTTTTAGAGAATACCAAAGCCTGGGGGGAGAGCATAAAATCTAACTATTTCGGAGGGGGACTGTGCACATTCTTTAATGCTGTCCTTCTATCAGTCATTTGTACTGTTTGCTGCCATCCAATCCAATGCAACATCTGAATGTAGGAATTCCCTTTCATGGAACTGAATTCAGATGGAACTATTCCAGTTGGACATACTGCAGAGACAGCTGGTAAAGGCCCACGTACCTTTTTTTTAGATTCTTGACTGAAAATTGTTAGGAAGGAAAAGATACCGAGCCACAGAAAAGCAGAAAGGGAGGAACAATGGAATTAGGGGATGGCTTGCCCAAAGCTCTGCAACCTCTGTTCAATAACAGCAAGAAGAGAATCCAGAACCACTCACTCCCTTTGCTCATTTCTGGATCAAAAATGTCATTGAAATAATTTACTTACAAGTGTGCTCTTCTGAGCCTCAGCCAACTTTGTAGCTATGAAGTACTGTATTGGAGCTAACAGGACAATGACAGCAGCACCAACTAAGGCACTCACTCCCAGTAAATTATAGAGCAGGATCACACCCATTATTATCTATGAAGAAAAAAGCAACGAATTAAAATTAGATCTCAATATGCAAGAATTATAGCAAGAAATAAATATTTGTTCTTCTAATAAACAGTTAAATGGTTCATAGGAATCAGCTGAGCCTGTACTTCAGAAGGTCACGCTTGGAAACTGTGGGAAATGAACTCAGAAGCTTTTATTTTTGACATTAACTGCATAGTTTGTGTTACTGCCTGGTAGTCCTAATTCCAGATGGGGCTTCCACAGAACTAAAGGAGCATTAGCATGATGGTGCTTGTCCCAAGGCATTTTACAGAATCCCTGGCCTCAAGTCATGTTTACATGAGGGCTCCTTACATCACTCTGGAAGAATATGAAGGTCTTGGGATTGTCATGAAGTTGCATTCTGTTGTAGTGGTCCTCTTGCAGCTCCTGACAGAGGCACCTAAGCATGAAGCAGATGTGCTGGGAGTGACACAAACATGAGCTTGTGCATCACCACCATGTAGCTCTGTAGGAGCTACCTTAGCCCTACAAAGTCTGGGAACACTTTCCCCCAAAGTTTTACCTGCATGATTCTCCTTCCTGAGTTAAGACAAGCACTCATAGATAAGTATTTTTATTAAAAGCTTCACTTTATGGTACAGAGATGTTTTTAGTGATAACAGGTCTTATGGAATCTAAATCCCTGCTTTGTACTCTTGTTACCTCTTAAGTCAGTTCTGTCTTTTAATCTGTCTTCTTATCATACAATATCAGAAAGAAGAATTGGTGGAGTTGAACATTTTGAAAGCATTATTTAGCTTTTCAGGCTTCTGTAATGTATAGCATTATACCTAGATGCCATTGTCTTAGCAGAATAATACAGTTACAGGTAGTAATTTGTACTCAGCACAAACTGAGGCCCTTACTGGGGGCCTGATCCTTCAGTGACTTTTTCTCTTTATCGCAGGCTATCATAGGTGGATACACAATCTATTTTCTAAGATTCATCCCAGTCTTCCTCAGGGTATGGATATATTGGCTCACACTGGAAGGATCTACATTCAGTGTTTGCCACAAGCTGTTCTGCGTGAGGAGGGAACAGCCTTGACATTGATAGTTTGTTTCCTGGGACATCTCTTGAAGTTCATCTCTTGAAGCTCATCTCCTCTGAATAAGGCAAGACAGGACAATCCTACCACCTTTTCCAGAGTGGTGTGGTTATAGTTCAGCTCATAGTTACTAAGGTTAACTTTCCTTTGTTTTAAAAAAAAAACCCATTAATTAAATTTATCAGGCAGAAGGGCATATTGCAACACAATCATTGTCATTAAGATCAACTGCATAATAATTTGAGAATAATTTTTTTTGAGAATACTGTTGAGAATAATTTTTTGAGAATATTGTTGGAGCACAGGTGTAATGCAATGGCTTTGCTTAAGAGCTTAAGAGCAGAAGAAGCCCTGTTTAGCCTTGGCCAGAGATGCTCCCTCACCAGGTGCACTCAGCAGGTGCAAATTCATGGGTGATGCTCTGATCATTCCCAGCCAAAGCTATGCTCAAGCTACCCTTGTCTTCCTTGTCTCATGACAGCCTGAAGGTGGACTACAGAAACCAGCAAAATCACCAGAAGTTTCCTCAAACCAGCCTTTTATAGTCGTGGTGAGGATGGCCATTACACTTATGCAGTGGCTGGTACATACACTTTATTAAAGAGACAAATGAGTTGTGAATTTAGGCTACATACAATTATTTACTAGCCACAGGAATCAGACCACTTGTTCATTTAATGACATTCAAAACATTAACAGCCACACTTACAAATAAAAGTGGATTCCAAACAGTGACTTAAACTCTGTACTATTTACAACTTCAGTTATCCTGCAAACATTTTTGTCTTTTTCTCCATAAATTATTCTATGACTCTGTAAATGCTACCCAATCCTAAAACAGATACATAAACCTAGTATTTAATTCCATTAGTGGTAGCATTGCTGACAATTACATAGACTACTGAAATAGTTCCAGGAATTTCATCAAAATAGATCTTCTATAAGAGGGGCTTTTATCCCTTTTTAAACTTGTTTCATGTCAGCACCAGCATCATAGCTAAGGACTGTGCCAATTCCACGCTAACCTAGAATTTTGGAGGTGGCACAGGAGTCCAAGCTTCACAGAAAATCAGCTTAGGTCATTAAGTCATTTAGCACTTCTGATTTCTTTCAGGCTAATAATTTTTACCTTTCACTCCTACAGATTTGCCTACAGATCTTTCACAGCCTTGCAAAGAACCAGATGTTTACAGTAGCTAAACTTGTTTAGATGAAAGCTCTTCTGAGCATTTCATGCAGTGAACTGACAGTGATGCCATCAGTCACTGAACAGGATTCAACTGCTTTTTGCTTCTGCCACAGAACACAGTTGCAAGTGGATACTGCAAATGCAACACTTGGTGCTGGTCAGACCCCTGTGCTGCTGCCATGTGGCAGAAATAAAAGTGAGGACCTGTGTCAGTAGTGGAAGAAATACAAGCAAGGAAAGGATGATAGCTGGCTAGGTTGATTTCTAAAGTCAGAGACCATACCCATGACATGGAAATCCTGCTAAAAAAATCCTCTCTCTTGACTGCCCCCTGACACAGCCTCCCAGCCCATGGAGGCAATGATGAGCCACATATCTGCTTTTTAGTCCTCCTGGCAAATGTGTGTGAAATCTGGGTTGCTGTCTAGGTTTTGTAGTGGTCTCACAGACATACACTCTTCTCAGCCAGGTTGGAGGAGCTCTGAAAGTAAGACCTTTATTTTGATGCTCTACCTGAACAGGCATTGCCCACAGATTGGGGCACAGGAACAAGAACCACATTAACTGGTTTGTTTCTATGGCAACCAAGTTATTGATTTGTCCCAGTGTCATCTCTCCCATGGACAAGTTGGATGTAGAAAGCCTCAGCATCTTGTCATATATCATTGCCTGTGAAAAAGGAAGAAAATAGAAGATATGAAAATGATAAAATTATAAGAGCAGCAGCAAGATGTTCCAAACTGCCCTATCAGTCTGCCTAAGACAGCCCTTTTCCCAGTCCCTCACCTGAGACAGAGAGACGGAAACAGACTTAGAGAAAGCACAAGAGAGAGAACTGACTTTCAAAAGCTCCCATTCCTTTTAAAAATTTTGTTGCCTAACACAGAGCCAAAATAGAATACAGTGACAAGAAAACATCAAAATTTAGGAGACTACGCCGAAGATCTTTTTTAAAGAAACATTTGGTGAGCCTGCTTTTCTGTGACACTGTCTGTCAAAGAGATCCTATCTTTCTGATATGATAGTTGAACTTACGCTATAAAGTTTTTGATCAGGGTGGGTATGAATTCCTTTGGGTTTCTCTCCCTTACCTGGCCATCTATTTCCGTAACATTTGTAGGCTCAGGATCTAAAATTAATAAGGGCATATTGTGAGCCTAGTTCACAGTTATGACCAGGCATCAAACACTGCAGCTTCAAGGAAGTCCTTAAAAGAATTTGAGCCCTTTGCCCTGTTTTATCCACATGGAAGGCAGATCCTGTAGAATTAACCATAAATGGCTACGGATCATGGCAAATTACATCAGGTACTTATGGTCCTAAGAGTCCCATTTTGGCAAGCAAGAGTCACAAAAGGACAAGGAAATACTCAGGTACTCTTTCTTCATCAAGTGTGTACTATCTGTCATGGGAGAAGGCAGGAAATGTTAGGAACAGCTGCATCAGTCACAGTCCATGCACAAACCAGAAGCTTCCACGCTGAGAGGATATTCCTATGGTTAGTTACCCCCGGAAAAAAACCTGTTCCAGTTTCTGTTTTGCAGACAGTGCTAGTTCTGTCTGGATAGTTTGGTCTGAGAAGTTCGCTACTACAACCCACCCATATTCTGAGCTGGACCTGCTGTCTCCAGTGGATAAACACAACTTTCACAGCAAGTTAATGGCTGCTGGTTTTAGATACACAGTTTTGGAGATGAATAATTCCTGTTCCATCCCATGCGGTTCATTGAAAAAGAGCATATTCAGAATCACCACTCCTGATACATATTAAGCATAGTTTGTCCAAAGAGACTGCAGATTACTCTGTTCACAGCCAGCAGAAGTAATCTCATGAGCAAACAAACAAAGAAGATGAAGAGACAAAACTACCAAGGCTAAGTGCCGGGTCCTGCACTTTGGCCACAACAACCCCATGGGGAGCTCCAGGCTGGGCACAGAGTGGTTGGAGAGCAGCCAGACAGAGAGGGACCTGGGAGTCTGGATTGACAGGAAGCTGAACATGAGCCAGCAGTGTGCCCAGGTAGCCAAGAAGGCCAATGGCATCCTGGCCTGTATCAGATACAGTGTGGCCAGCAGGTCCAGGGAAGGGATTCTGCCCCTGTACTCAGAGCTGGTGAGGCCACACCTCGAGTCCTGTGTCCAGTTCTGGGTCCCTCAGTTCAGGAAGGAGATTGAGGTCCTGGAGCAGGTCCAAAGGAGGGCAACCAGGCTGGTGAAGGGACTCCAGCACAGATCCTATGAGGAGAGGCTGAGGGAGCTGGGGCTGTTCAGCCTGAAGAAGAGGAGGCTCAGGGGAGACCTCATCACTCTCTACAGCTCCCTGAAAGGAAGGTGTAGCCAGGTGGGGGTTGGTCTCTTTTCCCAGGCAACCCTCAGCAAGACAAGAGGGCACGGTCTCAAGTTGTGCCAGGGGAGGTTTAGGTTGGACATTAGAAAGAATTTCTTTACCGAGAGGGTGATCAGACATTGGAAAGGGCTGCCCTGGGAAGTGGTGGATTCTCCATCCCTGGAGATATTTAAAAAGAGACTGGATGTGGCACTCAGTGCCATGGTCTGGTAACTGCAGCGAGAGTGGATCAAGGGTTGGACTTGATGATCTCTGAGGTCCCTTCCAACCAACAATTCTATGCCAAGAGCCAATTCTATGATTCTAAGTTCAACTCATACACTGCTTATCTTCATATTCCTAACGTCACCTGCAAAAATATATCCATATATGCATAGTGTTAAATTTTTACATGTTAGGACAATGGTTTTAGTTTTTAGCAAAAGGAATTGCTGCAATCAGTTTAGCAGTGTCATTGATAATACATTTTCCAGTTTTCTGTATAAAAAGACAGTGCATCTCTTCTCTAAAACAACTGTGTCTTCAGAAAAAGAGCAAGCCAAATTAAAGCATGAAGCTGGAGATATTACTAGGGAATTTCTTGGCAGATCATGGAAACATTTTTGCTCACCAGTAAAGCACCTCGTAGGTTGATGCCAGTTTCTGTAGTCACATAGTAGGATGCCTGCAGGAATGTCCTCTGCAAGATAAGGGCCAGGAAGAGAAGAACTGCCAAAACGTAAACATTCCTGAGGAATTCCTCTGAGGAAAGATATGAATTTGATGGGTCCTTCACCTGAAAAGAAATGAAAAAATGGAGAAAGTGGCATAGGTGGGATTGTGTATTCTTGAGATAATGGAAACAAGGAAATTCAGTCACTGCATTAGAATAAAAAATATTGATGGTATTATGGGAAAGCTATGGCAATCAGATTTCTCACTGTCCTAAGTATCAAAATTATTTGGATACAAATTAAATACTCTGCTCATGTTTCAAAGACTTAGGCTCTTAACTTCTGGCAGTTCTAAAATTAATTGTTTTTAGCAGAAAAGGGACCATGAGCCCACCACATCTGTCTTTAGTTTCTCCATCAAATTATGATGACTTGTAGCACAGAAATGCCATTCAGTAGAAAAGAAAGGTTCATTCCACCTGCCCCACAAAGATGTTGCAAGACAATGCTTTTTATTATATGGCATTAGCTACTTATGTTGCATCTTTATATTATGGAAACAATTCCTTCGATAAATATAGTCTATAATAATAGAATTTATATAGATCTATATTTATATAGATCTATAAATAATAGATTTATAAATCTATTATTTATATATAATAATAGAATTTTGAATAAAGTAATATATATATGCCAGTATGCCCCACAAAATGAGCTTTGAAGCTTTAAATGCCTCAACAGGGGAAATTTTTTAATTGAAATAAATGTATTTGTTTTCATTTCCCAGTTTTTATGTTCACTGTGCTGCTCTGTATCAGGCAGAAAAGGAAACAAATGTACCAAAATACTGCAAGGAAGGCTGTTCCTTTGGTATTTCTGACCCAGCTGGAAGCAGGATGTACTGAAATCCTTACCAAAAATAAAAATAAAAAAAGAAAAAAAAAGAAAGGAGGAAACTTTCATCAAAAGTAGTCCTTCATCAGTCTACTGTCACCTGCCATGAGACTGCAAGCAGGAGAGGGATGCTCTGGACCTCACTGCAGTGACCCCAGACTCTCCACACCACATACCCCTCCCTCTACCACAGGCAGCTGGCACCCAAAAGGTGGGTATAAGCACCTAAAGGTGTCTTCAGAAGGTCCAGTGTCTATAATGCAACTAAATCCCACTGAAAACAGGGCTAAGTCACTCAACCATCCCAAGAGTCTTTGAAACAAGGGTTGCCTAAGTGCATGATTGGTCAGATAAAGAGAGTTGGAAACTTTTTGAAGTTCTGCTGCATCTAACTTCCCTATGTTTACATTGTGGGGATATCAATAATAAATTAATATTTGTAGAGACCTTTATCAATGCACATAGATAGAGATCTCAGGAATTTTGGAGGAATATACATAAAATTCAATTAATTCACATTAATTGAAATTAGGGAGAATTTAAAGGGGAAAAACATAGCAAGAACAAGTTAGAGAAAGTTCATCAAAATCCATAAATCAAAAGAAAATGTATTCTGAAATGCATCCAAGTGAAATAGTGACTGTCACCAAGCCAGGCTCTGGGAGTGGTTTCAAGTTCTCCAGTGATTTTAATCTCCCCTTTAGCCAGTGTTGATCAAAACTTTAATAAAAAACAAAGTAAACACCGAGGACTACAAAAGATAAAAGAAGAAGGCAAGGTACAGATTCCTAAATTTGAGATCCAGAAATTTTGATTTTCAAGTTAAAATACCTGTTCAACATAAAATAAAAAAAAAAAATTAAAAAAATAACTAAAAAAGCACCATTTTTAAGGCAAAATACACATTTTCTCTTTTAACTCTCTCGATCAAATCTAATAGGTGGAAGTTAAAGGATAATAAAGAACTTAAGCTGCAGTTAAAGTATCATTCCTTAGTGCAATGTGTAAATTAGAATCTAAAGCAAACTTCAGGCCACCAGTCAAGCAAATAAATGTCAGGTGTAAACATCCGAGAAGATGTTTGGGCAGTTAAATGCTTTATCTGTAAGGGAAAATATTATTCCATTACAAATCTACCTGCTCATTCAAATACAAAGACTGAATAAAGTGTATGGAGATGTTTCTGTATAAGAAAACAGGCACAGGAAAATTTCTTCATCATGTCTTCCCTGCTGCCAGCTGGGAAAATAATTTCACCAGTCTCTTTTCATGAGTTACTTACTAATTTCTATCACACTATCTTATGATAGAAAATGTTCTTTGTCAGGGGCATGCTCCGTGCTTAGAGGGGTGTTTGGAAGCTCAAAAAGTGAAGTTCACCAAGACGTTCTTGGTGAAACTTGAAATGAACTGTGAACTAGCATATTTTGTGCATCTCTAGAATCAAGAATACCACGGAATATAGTGGATGCTTTCCAACATCTCACATATACCAATGCATTTCATCACAGCAACAAGCAGCATAATCGGTCACAAACAGGGAGAGACTTTGGCTACCCAGTGGAAAACAGATTTCAGAGGGCTCAGACCTGCTGATGAGCTGCAAACAAATGGACAGTAATTAAGCAAAATTCCCAGACTCATCTTTACTGGATGCATGACTCAGGGAGCACCAGTGATATCCTGCCTGAAATGAGGAGGAACAGCTGAGCAGGAGAAAAGCTGTTCCTTCCCCCCAGAACTGCAGGGATGACTCCACCAAGAGGCAGGCAGCTGGGCAACCTGTGTTGCATTCATACCAAAGACTTCCACTACTCAGGTTTGAAACTTGATTGCCTCCAATCAAAAAATACTCACTTTCCTGGAACAAATCAATGAAATAATAAAAATGATGATCATAGCCATATAAATACATCCAGCGTGAGTTATTAAATACACGAGTCTAGAACTAACACCAAACAACGTCTTACAATCCATGCTGTCAGGTTACCTTTTCTGTTGTATTTGTATTATTGGTTGTATTCTGGAAGCCCTGGACAATGCCAGAAATGCATAATGGCCCAGCAAACCCCAGCAAGTCAGCCAGGTAACGAAAAGTGCTGCTGAGAAGAATTGGTCGTCCAAAAGCACTGTACATGGCCAACCAGATGGAGGGACTCCGATTGGGCTGGTCTGCTACCTTTTTCTGGAAAACAGAGAAACAGGTATCAATGCACCAAGAAGAGACCTCCCTGGCTGTATATGGTAATTTCTGTTTCGTTCCCATCTGGCTGATCAGCTGGTTCCTGAAGTGTGTTTTGGAGTAGGTGAGGTAGCAAACATGCTGTAGATAGCAACAGATTATAGACATTCTTATAGCAAATTCAAATTCTGCCTCTTCTTCGTAACCATGGCTCCTCACCTCTAAATCCTACCACTTTTCTGAACCTGTGAGCACAGGAATGCAAATCCAGATTAATCATACTGGCACGTAGCCATTGCTCTTCATCACATGTGTGGTCAGGAAAATGTCTGACCTTTCGAGCCCTTGCTCAGAGGGGTAATCTTGATTTTCACAGTAATTGTGAAACTACTTGATCCAGTTGAACACCTTCTGATGTGAGAAAGGAATTGAAGGAAAAAATTTAATTTAATTTAGTTTAATTTAACTTATCTGGATTCTTTTTTAGCTCTTGGATGCCTTCCAGTAAGTTACCCTTCAGCCAGTCATTAATTACTTTGCTTAAAGAGGTGACAGTAACAGGTTATGTTGGGAGGTGAGATTAGATCAACTATGGTCCTTTCTAGACTTCAGTTCTGTGAACCTATGCACTATCACAACTTTTCCCCTAAACCACCAGCCACCAGATATCTCTGTATCTAGTCAGAGAAGTTCTGGTATTTCTGAGCTCCTTGCACTCTAAAGAAGAAAGAGCATCACTGAACAGACCCGTGGTCTGTGTACTGCTTTCCCTCTGCTTCAGGCAGCAGCTTTTGACACTTTAAAAGACCATCTGTCATTTTTCAAGTTGCACAGATGCCTACAACTTGTAACCTAAGCCAAGCCCTCTTGAGTGTTCACAGAGACATTTTAAGTATAGCCCAGTAATAACAACCTCCTCCCCCAGCAAATTTACCAAAGAAAAACAAGCATGCCTGTACCCTGCCTGGCTGCTTCATGTATTTTTTTCCTCTTTTCTCAGTTTTAACTTTTATGACACTTAAACAGTGGGATAGAAAATGTGCATAGTGCCAAAAATGTACAAGTGTACAGAAGGTCCAGATAGTTGCTTTACTGGCTTTTAGAAATTAGGCCAGCTGATCATACCCAATGCCTAGAAGCTTATCACACAGAAATAAGCAGCATGGGGACAAAATGAGAGCTCACATTTCAGAAAGTGGTAAGAATGAAACTGCTTCTTCTAATGAGAGAAATAGTACAAGAGACTCATGTGAGTTTCCTGGACAAAAGGTTCTGAATTTGTTGCCTAATGGGTTTTGAGCTAGGCTGCTACAGAGGCTACTGCTCTCCTCCTCAAATAAACCATCTGTACTTCAACAGGTTTGTAGGACCTAAGCTAACTTATTAAAAGTGTATCCTGATGTCATTTGGGAAAAAAGGCATGTATTATCCTGGGCATTCAATTAATGGTAAAGTTGGTAAATGGCAATTGTAAATAGTTAATAGCTAGTTCTTTAATAAGATTTTACTACTTCAATAGCCATTTTCACTACTACTGCAACTTACGTAGATTTTGTGTCATCACAAAATGAAATCTATTTGCTTTCCACTGGGAAAATACTAATCAAATTAAATTATCTTATCATCTCTGTTCTTTTAATGAGAACTTCAAATTAGCTGAAGTATTTAGTGGGAAGTGTTTCTAGTGGGGAGAAAGAAGAGTGGATTTTTCTTCTAATCTGAAACTTTTTTTCTAGAATGCTTCTTAAGGTCCAGTGTTATGGGGTTGCAGTAAAGTGTGTTCTATGTGCCAACCCTATGCTTTATTTAGGTGTTGAAGGATGATATGCCAGTCACCACTCATAGCTCTCTAACAACCAGTGACAGGTTTCAGTAAATTCAGAATTTAAAGTTTGGCCAGTGTCATAAGAATTAAATAAAAAACTCTGTCTGGGCTTTCTGCATCAGGAATATGTTATTACCATGATGATTATTTTCTGCAGTTTCTCAGTCCCTTTAAGTCTCTGTGACCTGACAAGTCACTTGAAGCCAAGAGCTTCTCCTGCTGGGCACTGGAAGCTGGGAGGACATACCTTCTTTTTCAAAGGTGAGAAAAAGGATCTTAAAAAATATTGTTAAAAATTTTCCTGTTTACATTTGCAAGGATTATTTTTGTTGGCATGGTTGGTAGCGTTTGTTGCTGTGTGAATTACCTGGCTGGACCACTGCTCTCACTTGTGGCACTTGCCTACATCTCACACATTTTTGTCAACTACCTCCCCCTTAAATCACTGTAATTTTCTCTCCCTTGGTCACTCAACAGTTGTAATAAGGAGAGAGAGAGATCCACCTCTGAGGGACACCTCACTCAAAATGGAAGTTTCTCTCTTCCACTAGAGCTGTAGCTGACAGCATCTCTCTGATGCTGAAGGGCAACACTGTCCCTGTGATTTCTAGCTATCTAAAGACCTTTTTTTACTGCTCTTTTTTTTTCCATAACTGGTAAGATCCATGGTGGCACATGAATAGCAGGGATAGGAAATTCTCCTGGTCTTTGACTTTAACAATTCCATTTTCCATTACAACATCCCAAAAGTAAAACTTCTTACTGACTGTCAAAGCAAATTACATGGGATTTTAGTTGATGAGGTAAACAAAATGTAGCATCAATGTTATGAACCTATTTTGGGATTTATGATGCATGATGCCTTAGTATGTGGCCTGGAGCATCTAGGCCACTTGTAAATGAAAACAAAACATAGCCAAGCAACATCAGCAACAAGATTGAATTTCTGGGTTAAGGATTATGTGACAAGTTCTATGCACACATAGTGCTTTGGTCCAAAGTACTTTGGCTGTTAGAGTTTCCTTGGATGACATTAAGGACATTTTTATCTTCTTAATCTTATTAAAGAATTCTTTAGCCAAAATGTCCATTGGTACAAAAGGAACTGTGAACATGTGTTAAAGAGAACATATGAATCATGGGTTGTGGGTCTAAGCCTATGTGTATGATGTGCATCACTGCTTATTCTGCAAAAGGAACCCTCCTGATATGCAAAAAATGCTGTAAGATAAGGTATTTCTGTTTCTACAAAAGACTCTCCAGAAAAGCAAGAAAATGCTGCATGTCCATCTTTTAGAATATTTACTGCTGGCAGAAACTAATTAGATAAGGAAAGCCAATTGCAATTTGGGGTTTTTTGGCAACAGTTTGTTTAGGAAAGTACTCAAACTGCATGTTTTAGTAAGGTCAGTCGTCAAAAGAGCTTGTTTTACCTTAAGTTTTATATTCTAACTGAAATAACATATCCCACATTTTTTTCTTTATATGCTGTATTAAGTTATGTTGCCCAAGCCAAACTGCCTACAAAACCAGTAACAAATGACCCATACCCTATTGTAAGAGTTGAAATGTCTTTTGCAGTGGCAGCTACCAGAGCAGTAGCTAATTAGAATGTTGATCACATGATGATTTAGCTTTTTATCGTGTTGGTTTGTATTACTTAATATTATAATAAAATAATTGATAACTAGCTCTAAAATTCTATTAAAAAACCATGTAGCATGAAAGTGATATTAAAATTCAATTACTTGATACTTTGAAAAAATTACTTATAACTAATTAATTCTGAGAAGTAAATGTATTCATAATACTAAGAGCTGCCTGATGAAAATTTGAAAATGTAATAAAAGAATAATGAATTCAGATTTGTCCCTTAGAAGTGTTTGCTTAGGTCTTGTGTGCCAGTGGGCAAAACTTCACATGGCAGGAGCCATGTGAATCGTCTCTAAACAGTCAAATATGGATTTCAGGAGTTGTCTCTGACATCAAAGAAGAGAAGAAAAAGTTCCACCCAGTGCTCACAGCCTTCATGAGTACTCAAGTAGCAGTATGCTATTTTAGCAGAATTCAGCAGTCATGAAAAGCTCAGAACCCTTAGTTTACACTCCTGTGTGCTTGGACACAGGTTTTGGAAAAGAGTGAATTTGAGAAAACTTCAAATTTAACCTGACTCATTTCCCTCATGCTATTATTTGGTGAAGATTCTCAACTGTTTTCAATTTTCATTGCACATGGAAGGAAGGGGTAGCAAGACTATGTCATGTAAGCTATTCCAAAGGCATTTTTCAATAGAGAATGTTCATGGTCATGTTCAGCAGCTTTCATCAAGATAAGAAGGGTTTGATAAGGAAAAGGAACAGCTTGCTTTCTGCAGGGCCAGGGGGCACAGCTGAGATCAGACACAGGCAGGGGTAACTCCACTTAATCCAGAGGAGCTTTGGGTGCTCCCCTCCCCATCTGAGGAAGATTACTGTAAAATACACCCTGGCAGCCGAAGACAGTGACATATCATCTCTTCCAGATTGCAGACCACACTTCAGCCTGAAGAATTTTCCGAATTTTGTCACTGTTTTTTGACCAACCACTCACAAACCAATGCATTTCTCCAGAGGAGCGAACTGCAGGGAGTTCTACTGCCTGGATGTTTGAGTTGGATTTAGTCCTTTGGTATACTTTCACTTTATCTGTGAAACATCAGTTTATTTTAGGGTTACAGTCAAGTTTTTGAATTTTACCACAAATATGCTATATGTGGTAACACACAGATAATGCCTGTCATTAAGACTCAGATCCTTAGGGGCATGTAAGTGCCTAAGACTCTTTGGTCTTTTGAATAAGATTTAGGCACCAAGTGCTTATATAAGGAGCTGGCCTAAAGGATGCACTTCTCCTATGCTGTAAAAAGCTCAGTCCAATGGCTCAATAGTTTTCTGATTTAAAGCAGAAGGGTCTTGGGCTTTAGTACTGTAAGCATAGACTACAGAATGAAAGAGAAGCAATCTGAGTTTACATGAAGTGGAAATGACTGTACTGGTGATGGTTTCATTTCAGAGGGCAGAGAAAGGAGTCTGCCACTCCATCAGTTGTTGAGAGGAGAATGCTGCTCATCCTGGTTTCCCTTCACTTTGCAGTTCTAAACCATGCACTGCTTGGAAACTTGATTATCAGGTGTGAGCAGGAAAGAGATTTAGATGCTTTTGTCCTACATGCTACATTTTCCAAAGCAGTCTGTATTCTCTCTCTCTATGCTTGAGGATTGAGGATTGATATGTATGTACAAATCAAAGAGGCAGGCTCTCAAATCCTTTTTCCTCCTTTCTGCAAAACAAAATATGGGTTTTTGTTTTGTTTTTTGTTTTTTTGTTTGTTTGTTTTTTTGTTTTTGTTTTTTTTTCTGGGCTCAGGTGCGGGGCAGAAATCACAAGCTGTAAGCACAAATGAAATGCCAGTTTTTGTCTAAATGCATCCAGAAGTTTCTCTGGGAACTCATTCCCTACCCAGTAAGTTTGCCCAGACATGATTTCTGTACTTCTTCATCTGGCTGGGATGAAGTTAATTTTTCTAGTAGCTTCCTGTATGGTGCTGTGTTTTGGATTGGTGACTAAAAGTTGTTGATGTGACACCGGTATTTTGGCTGCTTGTGACATGTTTTTTTGGCTATTTCTCTTTCTGGAGAAAAAAGTGAGATGAGTATTTCCAGCTGCAGCAACGGACAGAATGTCTACTATTTTAAGATGCTGTCATAAGAAGTTAAAATTTAAACACAGCTTTCACTTTTAAAATGAAATCTAGCAAGTGATCATTCCATTATGGTTTGAGTTCCCAGTTGCTCTCAATCTGGCAACTCCACCCTGCTGTAAATTCACTTAAAGCCAAACAATAGACATTGGATTGTAACATTCTGAGCCAAGTTTCACCTTGGAACAAACAGTCCTGAGTTAAAAATTCCTTAAATTAGGATTTCATAGAAGCACAAAAAACTTTTGTACACCATAGTATCTAAGGCCAAACCATGATATGAACATCTTTAGTTACCTTTTGTTCCTCATAAGCTTCTTTGAGACGAACATAATTTGTCAGTGCTCTCATTGCAATTGGAAGTTTTCCAATTGTCTTCAGGTCCACAGGTTTCTTGTGAGCAGATATAATGAGAGTATTCATCCACCAGTAAGTTGCCTTTGAGAGCAAATTGACAAATGGCTGAAGAAACCTCACCCCCAGGTCCTGTAGATCCTCTGGTGGCTTTACTTTCTGAGGGTTCATGAAAAATACATACCTCTGGGGAGGAGAAAACAGAAAGCATGTGTTCAGGAATTATCTTGTTAACAGCAGTTTTTATTAAAAAGTACATATAATACGACTACAGTGTCAATTTTAAATGTAAAGGTAATTATACGTTCAGTTTAAATATAAATTTGCATGTAAATAGGAGAATTGCCATTTGGACAGCATCACTCGCAAAAAAATCTGCAATATGGGATGTTGACACAGCTCTGTAGCCTACCAGTACCACCAAACTCTACCTGAACAATAAAAGAGGATTTTTGGCATATAATTAAATTTTAAATTATCACAGGTAAGAACATATACTGATTTATACATTCACTACATACACAGTTTATTTGCATTAACATAGCATTTACTGAGTCGGTTACATACACAAACACACACACACACACCCTTACGTACTATACAAATATGTATGAACTCTCTATACATACACAGGCACACATCACACACATACTATGCCCAGGGGACACACCAAGGACATTAATTTCAAAGACAAGCCTGGTACCTTTGATTTCTATGGAATTAACCAGACATCTACATCTAAACTAAACTTAGGCCTGAACTTGACACGAGCCAGAGTTACTGGGACTAAAAACCCATCTTCACCCTCAAGATACTACTGATGTATTTTCAGATCCTGACAAAGAAGCCACATACCCTAACTCGAATGACATTGATCTCCACAGCCATCAGCAGCCCATAGAGAATGACCATAATTCCAGTGATGCAGAAGCGGAGCTGAGAAAAAGGCACACCATCCTGGCAGTATCTGACAAGCTTGATTGTTTTGGTGACAAAGGCCATGACCCAGTAAAGAAAGAGAGCTGTAAAACAGGTGCACATGCATAATTAAAAAAATTAATAAAAATAATAAAAAAAAAATTAGCTCTATCAGTGCTGCAGGAGCTCTAGCTCTGTCAAACAGACACATTCCATGGTTTAAATCCTCTATGCGACCAGCCTGCAGTCTGGCACAGTGGGATGTTATCTCAAGTCAAGAACCCAGGTTAGAGAGATTTGCTCCACACTTTCTTTTCCCAGGCAATATTTTCTTTCCTAGGCCAACACCTTTCCAGAATGGTGGCCCTTCACACAATTACAGAAGTCTATTTAAAATAATCTGAAGGGGAACTTCGCTATCAAAATCAAGAAAAAGTCACTTAGCTTAACAAATATTATATTGCATCTTTGAAAAAGCAGAATACATTGCAGGTAAGCTCATTCTGAACAAGAGTTCACATAATGGAATTTTATCCTTCACCCTGTGTTGTTTCTGTCAGTAGCAATTGCAGTTTGTTGAGTTACAGGTAATTTGGACCATATGCTTCTATGAAACATAATCCTGCAATGTCTGCCCAAATTCTTCCTACCAGCTCCTGGCTGAGTCAGATATTAAGAATACCAGGTAGCAGTTTCTCAAAGGTAAACCTTCTTGCCCTCACCTTTGACAAAAGTGAGGGGTGGCATTCTTCATTGGACTGGGTAATTTCAGAATCAACTGAAATGGATGCTGAGAAACAACAGCCACCTGCACAGGATGTATTCTGATCAGGTCACTATTAAAAGTGACTCTTTAAAATATCCCTTTTGAATGAAGACACGTCGGTCTTTTTTCTCTTTTGCCTCAAAATAATGAGGTATTAAAATGCCTAAAAGCTCATGCTATAAATACAATAAGCATACTAAGCTTTTCCTTTTGTGATAGTTTTTAGAAGTAGCTTTTAGTGTGTACCTTAAAAAAGGTACAATATCTCCTACAATCATCCTAGTTCATAAAATCATATCATAGAATGTCTTGGAAGGCACCTTAAAGACCATCCAATGCCCCTGCTAGACCGGGTTGCTTAAAGCCCCATCCAATCTGGCCTTGAACACTTCCAGGGCTGCCAAAGAAAGGAGAATTATTCCTTTCTCTTTTAATATCCTCATGCATTTCACCACGCTCTTCAATCTAAACAAGCTGATCTGGCTAAACTACTGTCTTTTCTAAGGGTACATAAATATTAGACTTAGGCTTACCCAACAGTAACTTTGGAAAGTTAGAGGTTTCAATGTTATGGTAGTAGACTATGGATACAGTGGCAGCCACAAATCCCATTATAGCTGGTAGAAAGAGGTGCAGATGGCGAGATTTCATTTGTCTGAAAATAAAGAAGGTACAAATTAGTGAATTTGGTGTCTTTTCCACCAGAGTTATATACCTAGGTGTTCTGATTATCTAAGAGAGACAAATATGACTTGCCTAGAGACAAAAAGATTTTTTCCCATGTGAATGCTTTAATATCTGCCAATAGTTTCTACCCATTATAGCTTGAAAGGAGAATAACAATGTTCTAAGAACAATTGTTTCACCTTCATCCCATTAAAATACCGACAGTTCATGAAATGATGCCAAATTTTTTGGAGTAAAACTCCTTATGCCTTACTAGCCAGCCCATTATACATTATCTACTGATAATTAATGAGTGCAATTAGCTTGGCTCTCCAAAAAACACTGCCACTTACGTATCGGAAACTATTCCCTCTGCTATTTCACACACGTGTACAAACAGGAGGGTGAATGTCAGGATCCACCTCAGGTTGTGCCCAGGGAAGTGCAGCCAGGTATTGTGGTGAATCTGGACTTTGGAGCTTTGGCTTCCCCAGCCTGGGAAATGAGAGTGGTGAAAGATGAAGTTTATCATACAGGCAGTGAGTGATCCATCAGTTCTAATCCTTAGGTCACACTTAGTAATATGCAAACAACATATAAAATCTCTACATGGTTATGGATGCTGTTGTTACTAATGAGACAAACCAGGAGGGGTTTTATTGTTTTATTTCATTTTTATTTCCTCTTTGCCAATACATCTGCACAAACACAGTTCATCATCAACTTTCTGGTTTGGAGTCAGTCAACACCGTGGAATCCAGCTGGCTTTTAAAGCTCTGTTCAATAACTATTTGTCCTGATAACCAAGGTATAAAATAGAAAACCAAATATTATATACACACATATATAACACACAATTTAAACTATTATGTTTTTTCCCAATATTGTTAGAAGATAGAGAGAATTTTCAGTGCTGCAATACTGTTTCAAAATTAATTGGCTAATTCTTCAGTTATAACTTGTTCCTTATTCAACTTGTTTAGTTATTAAATTAATCTTCAGTCACTGAATCTTGTTATACTTTTGATTGCTAGATTTTAAGTTTACTCTCCCATGGTTTCCTGTAGCCTATTATTCAATGACTTCAGAGTCTTTCTGCATAATAAAAGTCCTTCAATCTCTACTTTGAATTCTTCCTCACATAAGCAAGGTATTACCATGATTATAAACAACAGCTCTGAAAAAGTTTACTGTACGAATTTCATGACTGAAAACAACTAGGATAAAGAGACAACTACAGAGAAAATCACTAGAGTACTAATTTAGATGTTTGGGGTTTTTTTACAAGAATATATGTTATTGACACTCCACTATCTCAGTTCTTCAAGAGACATTTATTATGTCGTTTTCATTCCTGTGGAAAAATATTTTTCCCTGTGCTCTACTTCTGTTTAGAAATGTTGGTAAATGGAGGAATTATTCTCTTGCCCTACACTTCTCCTAGCCTTTAATCCAAACACCACAGTTTAAGTATTCTCTGAAATTCACATGACTTGAAGGGAATTCAGACCCACAGTCCGAACTCTCCTAGTATCTGATAGAAGATCAGGTTGCAAGTTGCCAGTTTCAAATCTGAAAAAAACTCATCCAGAGAGAAATTTCAGAGCATTTGGATCTAATTTCTCTGGTTCTCATCCATCTTTTCATGCTGCTTAGCTCAAGTTTATATCTAAAATTCCCAACATTTCAGGTGGGTTGGCTTTGGATCCTCTGGGTCAAGCCATTCTGTCCCTTCTTTTTTAAAATTAATTAATACATAGCATCCAATGTTTTGCACCACAGGCTTAAGCACATATAGACATGACTGAGTAAAAATACATGGTCAAGTGCATGTAGGATTGCACAGCTCCATGGAGTAACTCACCAATGAACAGGATTGGGAAGGTGATAAAGAGCAAGAAGACATGGGGAACCAAGTTGAGGGCATCCACAAAGCAGACATTTCTTAGGACACCAGCACTGATGTTGTAGGCTGAAGCATTGTCGTTACCACAAAATGCGAGCCTCATGGCTTCCAGAAGGTCCAACAACTACAAAAAAAGAGACAGGTTGAAGAATAGCTGACTACCAAGGCTACTAGCATTCCATTTAGCTAAACACAAGATAAATAAAATAGATGCAGAAGGAGCACAATGAACAACCCATGTGGAATAATTTAGTTGTATTTTGAAAATGCATTTGGGCATCATCGAGAGTAAGCACATTAGAACGAAGGCTGTGTTTATATTGCATATTCATGAAATGTCTTCTAGTGTTCATTTTATGCACAAATGTTATGCTACAAGTTCTCTATGAGAATATGAATAACAAGAAAGTTTGAAAAAAATAATTTCCTTTTACATAAGAAAAGTCAAATTCACACAAACTGACTTCTCTGTGTTGCTGCTTCTCCCATAAGTAAACATTTTCCGTACAACCTCTGCTCACTTGACTTGTGTGCATTCTCAGTACGAGCTCTGAACCTTTGATATTTGTGATTTGGTAACTTTGTATGCACTGGTATTTTTGCTGCTTCATTGTCCCATAGAATGACAATGATCACATGTGTTAATCATTACATATAACTGCCAAAAACTCCTGATGAAAGTAGATGGTATTGAAGCTGTCATAGGCAGCACATCAGCATTCATACTTGATTCTGCAAATCCTTATGCACGTGCTTAGCTTTATCCAAACAGCCCTCTGGTTTCCACGATCCCTTATGAGATTATCTGTGTACACCAAGATGCATTCGTGCTTGCAGAGTGGGCTAAAGTATGACCCAGAGTTATGGTCAAATTCTGGCTTTTGTCAACCTCTGCATTGTTTATTTATTCATTCTTCTTTATGGAGAGATGAAATGAGATTGCCAACAAAATGTTTCTTTGATGATTTCTTTTCCTGAGACTTATACATAGCAATATAGTGCTGGAGAATAGGTTGTACAAACTCATTTGCTCACATATTTTTTCACAAATTTTACGTATTAATATGAAATTAGTATCTTTAATTCAACAAAGTATATGCATACTTTGCTGAATGCATCTTTCTGCAACAACATTGGCATTAATGAGTTTTGCAGAATCAGAATAGTATAGACATGCAAAAAAATGCATAAACATGGTTTTAAAAGTAGTTGAATGGGGAGAAAAAGGCTTTCCTTCTTTTCTCAAACAGTTCAGGTTAGTTCTTTGAGCCTAGCTGTTTAAACAATGTAAGCATAACAAGGTAAGCATAAACTGAGTACTTGAGTAAGTACTGCCTTAGAGAGAACAGAAACACATGTATCTTCAAAAGAATATAGAATTCAAAGAGGCACTTCCAACCTCTGCTAAACCTCCTTTTTGCTTTTAACTAACATGCTGAATCTGAAAAGCATAATCCATATTGAAATACACCACTGAAATGTGGAAAGGAATTTAATCGAAAAGAATGTGATAAAAGCAGTTTCTTTTCCAAACACATCAGCAATTTATTGTCTGAGATTTGCCAGAAGTTAAGCATAAATCAGTGTCATATGGTGGACCACATCCTGCAAAAAGGCATGCATGTACTTACTGTGGTGCACAAGCTGATGGGGGACCCACTCAGTCTTCAGAAGAAAGCAATTTGATGGAGAGTTTGGGCCATTTTCTATAATGAATAGTGATATTACCACTATCATTTTATCGTCTTATTTTTATATGAAAATATATTCATAAATGCATATGACTAGTAGCACAAAACATTTTGTTAAGATGAATTCCGTCTGAATAGACAGAGGAGTTATTATCAAAACAAATATGGAACTTAAAAAAGAAACCAACTACAGAGAGATTCTATGCTTTTAATTTGTAAAACTTGACATGTTTCCTTTAAGTGAAACATAATGGTAAATGGTAATGCTAATCTCTTGAAAATCAGAAGCATTGTTGCCTCATTTTTATCAAAGGTCAGAAGTCCAAGGCAGTTCTGCTGGGAATTTTCCTCCCTTTCCCACAAATAGGACTCTTTTCTGAGACGACTTAAGATGCTATTGCAGTCTAGTGGTTGGACTGGTATCTGGTATCTAAAGGCAGGAAGATCTTGGGTTCAAACGAGCTCTGAATCATTGACATTCAGTGTAGCTTTTGGCTTGTAGTCAAAAATAAATTGGGAGAAAGGATTAAAACCATGTCCAAGAGAAGCTAAGGAAACTGTTGAGGTTTTTTTGTGTTTTTCTGGAAGGGAAATGGAATACAGTCAGTAGATGTTCCTGTGGAAGGACTATTAACTGCATGGAGAGTGCTATCTGCTAGCTAGGACCTACCAACAGTTTGTAGGGGTTTCATATCACACCTCAAACAATAGTCCCTAAAAGCTCTCCAGAAAGATGTATCTTTCAAGATCACATCTGCATCTTGACAGAATCTGTGCTGTGCCTGGTTTTGTGATGCAGTATGTCCTGTAACACCAACTGTCCTCTGCATCTTGGTATGCTTGAAGAAAATAAATACTGATGTATAGAGACAGTGCCTGTCATACTGATGATAATTTTCAACAGCAGCTGTAAGCAGTCTATTCACAATATTTTTGTTACTAGTCCATTAAAAAAAAAAAAAAAAAAAAAAAAAAAAAAGTTACATTGTTATTTTTTCTCTTCTAATGGAAAAGAATACCAGAGAGCATAGGCTGGTTAGTTTAATGTAAAAATAATCCAAACATAATATAAGAAAGATTGCATTGCAAATGAAATAGGGTAGTTGACAATAAATTCCAAAGTTTTTGCACCATAAAACACTTAATATTGATCAACACATCTGGTGACCCTGTTCATTAAACCTTCACTGGCTTAAAATCTATCAAATTAGATAGATTTGATTAGTGAGGCTAGACTGCCCAAATGAAGCTTAAAACACACCCCAGGTACAACTTCCCTTTTCAGCAGACCCCACTTCAAGACACACACCAAGTGCTGTATGGCACTGACAGGGAATAGAAACGATAACAATGGAGAAACATTAATAATCCAGTGACCCTTCCTTCCTCCCTTCCTTTCCTTCTTCCATCCATTGGTCCTTCTCCACTGTGCTAGAAATGAGTTATGACTGGAAGTGGAGGAGGGCTCCTGTTCTGCATCTGTTGACGTGTGCCAGCTTCCATAGACACTTTCTGGTGTTTACATGGACAGGCTGCTAGAAGTTCTCTGTATCTTCAAGAGTGGCTTCTGAAAATACACACCAGTGCATCAGAGCTCTACAAACTGATTTTATCTCCAGTGTGCCTCACAAGGAGCAAGAAATGTCTCCATCATTCCCTTCCCATCCATTTCTGGTGAAGAAGGCAGACCTGATATAGTCCCCACATTTGATCTATTTGACTCAAACCACTAGACCTTGCTCTGTATTTTGGAAAATTCACATATACAGTGCTCTGAAAATGCACTGATGCACAGGCCTATTACCCAGGCACAAAGCAGGTCATGTAGTTTCTACTTCTTTGCAGATATAAGGGAAATACACTGGATGACACGTATAGGAGGATGCTCTGCTTTTACAGTCAATGAGAACGAGACTCCCATTTGGTTCAGACCTGCAATTAGCCATTACTTTCTGCTGCATCAGGGCATGCCTCTAGAAAGCTCATTTTCTCTAATTAATTAGCTGTGTCCTTTTCCAAAGAAGGGCAGAAAGACGAGCCCCTAAGGCACAAGAAAAAGTCCTTGATCTCTGGACAGCCTGGGGCAGCCCAATGCTTGCACATTAACAGAGGTTAACAGAGGTTGGGCCATAGCAGAATTCCAGATGCAACCACTCATCCAAGGAAACTGTAACTTTCAGTCTTCCTCAAAGGAAAATCTGGTAACACAATGGCAAAGTTTCTCATGCCTACACTCAGATCCCGTGCTTGAAAAGTTCATTGGAGCTACAGATGCACAGCACACATTCTTAGGGCTACAAACAGTGCAAGTAGCATGTTCAAAAGCTTCAGAGTAATTTGAGAGTCTAAATTACATTTTTAAACAGTATTTCAGTATGAGGAGTTAAAGAGATATTTAATAATACTAAGAAAATTTAACAGTTTTTAGAAGGCCTACGCTTTACTGACTTCTAATGAGTCCCAGTTTTGAAAATTTTCACTCAAAAAACTGAGCCTGGAAATTAAGACAGTCTGGAAGATCTTGACTGCAGATGACCAATGAAAGACAGAGCAAAAAGGAACTATTCCCTCTTCTTCTCTGCAACCATAAGACTTCATGTCATGAAAATGGGAAAAGGAAGAACAACAAATATAGAAAAAACCATGAAGAATTGTAGCTGTGCTTACTGTTGCAACTCATCAAAAAGTGCAGCTGGGTGTAGAAAGGAATATGGAACATTTTTATCACTCTACCAAATTTGGAATGGTTAATAATTACTTAAATAATAATAACATATAATAATAATTAAAATACTAATAATTAAACTATTCTTCCCTTGGCTTTAACTCTTCTAGCAAGCTAATATCGGACCTCAGTCAGTATTAAATATGTAGAGAAGCAAATAGAGGCATCTTGCTTAGATGGGGAAGTGCTGTTGGTTTCCCTCAGCACTGAGCATTGTGCAAGTACATAATTAAATACACGAAGACTTTTGATGTTTTTCCCTAGCACCAGCTACTGACCATTGCCCAAGACAGAATGCTGACCACACCAAACATCAATCTAACCCCTAATGACTGACTAACTAAATAATGAACTAACTGCCACACTGAAGATTGGTGAATTAGCTCTAAGTAAATGAAGAGCTGACTCAAGGTTTCCCACAGTGTAGTCAAAGCTGATCTTCTCCTTATCAGCTGTAAGGTGAGAGACTTTTTAGGCCACAGTTGAGTATGCAAACAGAGATCGAAGAGGAAAAACAGGGTTGCAGAGCTAAAGAGAATTCTGTTGTTAAGTGATGGAAGGGATAAAAGCAGTAATTGGCACAACCCAGAAGGTTATCACATTCCCCATCAGCAGTTCCCTTCTCCACCTGCCTAGACCCCTTCCAGCAGCAGCACAAATCTGGGCTTGCTAGAACTGTTCATTAGTGAATTCAGCAGCAAAGCCAAATGGTTTTATCATACCCAGCAGTCTGCTGCTCTAGGCAGCTGCCTGCTTTGCTTTAGGTCACACAGCCTAGTGGAGAGCCACACAAATAGTTCAGTTGTAGAATTAATGGTCTTATAAGACCTGGGTGCCCTTTCCCAAAAGAAGAAGCCCCAAAGCTTGAGAATGATGCTAAGTTGCTGCAGCTGCCATGCTTCTGTTGCAAAGTTAACTCACACAGGCCTAGATCAGGGATCCATGGGGCATAACAGAAATGCCCACCAATTTCTTAGGAAATCTATGTATCCTAAAGGAAGGGATAGCCACTGGATAGCACAGAGGCCTCTTCCCATATGGACTGCCAAGACCTTTTCTCTAAGCAGATGTTCAGGTTGGAAACTTTGGAGCTCAAGCCTTCTTTACAAGCAGATGGCTTTGTCTAGCAAACAGCAATGTCTTCAAAAGATGGAAGCAGTCTGACTGCCATATTAAAAGAATAAAATGCCCAAGCAAACATGAATATCCAGGAGAGAACAGATGAAAGGCTAATAAATTGTTTTGAAATTTATTGGTCATCTGATGTTATTGACCAATATTTCTCACAAGTTAGTAGCAGTCTTTCAGAATAACTCTTGAGATCATTGAATACTCATTTAAGATGGCAACCTTATTCATATCCATTACAAAAAAAAAAAAATGTCTTTTCCAGAGATAAGTTCCCTTTATGTTGAATAAAGTAGGCTACCAAGTGATGCTGGGCTGACTACATGAAAGTAAGTACATCATAATATGTTTGCTTCCCTGCTAATCACATCAGGGATGTTATACTTTATAGTAGTGTTTCCAAACGTGCCAAGTTTAACCTAGCATTTCAGCCAGGGGAAACACAGTGATGTGCTAAAGATCTTCCAAGGACAAGGACGTGCTACCTGAGGGTACCAGCTACATTCACCAAGCCAAATAAGGGTGACAAACACCAGTTAAATTTCTGTTTTACCTCTTAGAAACTGGAAGGCCTTTGTCCTTCAAAGTTATTGATAGCTTCAGTTGTTACAAACTCGAACTAGTAGGAAATTTTCAGAGTTTTTTTTTCTTTCTCCCTTTGAAAATGGCATTTGCTGAGCAGGCAACTACAAGCAAGAAGCAAAACTTCACAGACAAGGGGAATAGAAAGAACAACCAGCAGAATGGACCCCTCATGGTGCCATGGGAATTTTCAGCTCTCCTTTGCACTATTTGGGAATCTGATTCCCTATTGTCTTACCATAGTAAGCACATGAACTATCTGAACAGCAGTTCAGCCTGTAATGAAATAATTAAAAAGCCCTATGTCCTTTAAGTAGTTTAATTCTCATGCTAACCTCCCCTTCACTGGCAAGAGGAAACTTTCTAGTATTGGGCTAAGGTGTACAGACATTGTCATAATATAATAAACTGAAATCAGTACAAAAAATATTCAAGAATAAGTATTCATTGTGAGTAAGAAAAGGGTTTGAGGAAGAAAAAAAAAAATAAGACAAAGTTGGAAACATGAATATGGTGTTCCATTGAACATAAACACCTACAGATCTCATTTTAACAAGCGTAAGTGGGGATTTTCAGGGCACCAAGCCAGTTCCTGAGATAAATTTTCTCAGGTAAGTGATTGTAAAGACGACCATGGAAAAGAACAGATTTTTTAAATTTCCATTAAAATTATAACATCTTCAGCAAGTGCAATACTTCAGGAACTCTAGTTAAAGACATTTTAACTACCTTAGGGTCTTTTAAAGCAGGCTTAAAAATCTTCATAGTCAAGAAACTCATCTTACCTGGATTATTACTCTGTTCAGCATGCTCTGCAAGATACTTATAACTATAGTGAAAAGAATAAAAATACACTCCTCAGGTGGACCTTGCTTGAGGGAAATAAGAATATTTTGGAAAACATTTTTTTTCAGTAATTCTGCTGCCTGTATTTAACAAAAGAACCCCAACAATAGCTGCACTTCCTAATTAAAACATATCAGCTTACAGAGGATACTTGGGTATCAGTTGAAATTTGATTTTTTCTTTGTTTTTGTCTTATATATAATGTGCATTATATGCCCATATATGCATGTATATCATCAGGTGTAGGCATACAGATGCAGGATGGAGAAAGTATTTTAAAAAGCAGTAAAATACTATTATCTTAGTTTTCTTATCTTGTGTATAATTAACTAATGAAAAAAATCAAGATTTTTTTTTCTTTCCTTCTGAATGTCACAGACACAATTTTAGCGAAGGTCAAATTATGAATTATAGGGTTGGATAAGCACAACGGAAGGCCTAACTCTGAGTTTTGCCACACATTTTAGGTTAGTGTTCTCAATCTTTTTCCTTCCGAGGTATAAACCTACTAGTTTGTTCATCTTACCTTCCTAAAAGCACTGGACCGAACAAAATCTCTGTAATCTGTAGTCTGTGCATAACTTGCAAAGGGTTCTAGTAAGGTAATGACAAAAAAGTGCTTGCCCTTTAAAATTCCTTATTCAAAATGATCCTCAAAATACCATTTTCCTTTTTATTCCTCTTTTAGCTGTGACCACCTATTCTAGATAGACCCTGCTTTCTTCCTAAGCATTGTCTCAGTTACCTTAAGGCCTTAAGGTGATGAATTACCCCAGATACTTGTCAGCATTCTCACCACTACCTGCCAGATAGCAGCAGCCTGATCCAAACGTTACCGAAATCAATGTAAAGAATCTCATTGACTTCAGCAGCTTCTTGGCTCAGGCTCCAAACTCAAGAGAAAAATCACAACAGCAGTGGTGCTAAACAGGTTACTGGCACCGAGAAGCATTTCACACAAACATCTGCAGTGGTCTCACACACAATTCTAATGCATTGCTTTCTTTTTTTCTTTTCTGGTAAGCTCCTTAACACAACATCAGCATGCTACACACTGCCTGCTGTAAAACCTTCGGACTTCGCATGCCAAGAGAGAGGACAGTTTAAAAAAAGAAACCCAGCCCTGTGAACAGCAGCAAAGAAAACATCAGCAGGAGGGGACGGTAAAGGCTGAGAGTGCCTGCGAATGAAAAAGGAAAAGGAAAAAGAGATTGGAGTTGTAATCCCAGGAAAGAGCGAGGAGCAGCCCTGTCCCACAGATATAAAGGGAAGGAGGAGGAGGTGGTTAGTGGGAGATAATGGGGGAGGGTCATCCCGTGCCCCGCTTGGTTGCTGAGTGTTAGATCAAACCCTGTAGCTTACCTTTGTAAACTCAAAACCAAAAATACCAACCCAAACTGTCACTCGGTTGTGCTATGTGATCAATATCATCCCAATGGCAGGATTTTTCTTCACTTAGCGAAGCTGCTCCAAGCCCTGGAGTGGATTATTTTTAGGCTGGTGATGGGAAGATCAGCTGCTGCCTCCTATCGAGTTTCCAAAGTGCACAAACTCTTCTTCTCTTTCTCATACGCTGAAGGGGGCAGGAAACTGGGAAGAGACAGGAAAGCAAAAAGCACCAATTTTTTGCCTGCTGAAGCTACAGTCCCCTGGGATTTCATCTGCTTGCTTTTATTTTCATTTTCTCCTCACTGCAGTAGTGAGATTCCGAGAGGCTGCATTGCAGCACACCAACTATTTAATCAGCAGGTTTTTCTGAAGTAATAGATTTAGACAAGGTAGTCCAAATTTGTCGGTTTTGGGGGGCTTCAGCTTTTGAATTCTTCTGAATTAATCTTGGATAATTTTAATTTGGCAATATAATTTTGCAGCTCTTCTGTCATCCTGAGCAGAAGAGAAAAGAGAAATCTACTCAGCTATTTTGCTTTACCCAAGATCCCTTCAGACTCCTCAGCTTAAAATACAAACCAAATCCCACTTTTTGATCACATGGAAGAGAGGAACTTTTCTTTGCTCTTTTCTTTTGACTTTTTAAAAATCTTGAAATAAAATTTAAAACTAATTTGGTGCTCAGACCAGGAATATGGTTTCCAATACAATAGACCTTATTTACAAGAGATCATTTTTTTTTTTTTTGTCTGCAAAATACACTGTAAATGCTTATGTAGGGAGAAAAGAGTTCAGAGAAAGCCTACATGCAGTTGGTTGATTCATTTCCTCATTTTTTTTTTTCAGTGCCATTGAACCAAGATTTACCACCATTCATCTTTTCCATCATGATAGTTTTACTTGAAGCCACAAAGAGCAAAGATCTGGGACTTGGTGTATCACAGGTAGCACAGGGTGGGTTTGAGAAGAGCTGCTCAACCACAAGGTAGCAAAGCTGGAGGCCCTGGAGATAGAATTTGCTTAGGTCTTGCAGAATCCAGGGATTTCATGTAGCTCATAAGAGAGTAGATGGTTTCCACTGAATTTCAGCCAAAGATGTTTTAATGCCACAAGAAGGGTTACAGTGAGCTCTGAGCTGAGAATGTAGTTGGATGGTTGAGACTAAACAACAGCAGGACTCATCAAAATCTTGGCAAGCCTAGCTTGGTCCTTGTTCTCTGATGTTTCTTACCTTTCTCAGACATTGGAATGGGCTGCCCAGGGAAGTGGTGGATTCTGCACCCCTGGAGATATTTAAAAAGAGACTGGATGTGGCACTCAGTGCCATGGTCTGGTAACTGCAGCGGTAGTGGATCAAGGGTTGGACTTGATGATCTCTGAGGTCCCTTCCAACCCAGCCAATTCTATGATTCTATGATTCTTACAACTGTAGGCCTACAAAAGTGGAAACCTGAGATCTAGAGAATATTAGCACTTTTTGTTGTCTCCAGTGACTTCAAATATCAACACAGCATTGCAATGAGAAACTGAGTCCTAAACAGTCCTCCACAGCACAAGAAATCTTTTACTTGCAAGTTTGGGGTTTTTTTTGCTTTTTTTCCCTTCCCTTTCATGTATAAAAGTTCAGTGCACTAGAAAAAAGATTGTGGATTGAAAGCTTTTGAGTTCTGAGTATCTGGGTTTTACTAAAGAAGATAAAAATTAAGATCTTTAATGCATCTAATAATGCTCTAAAATAAAATTGTCAATTTCCTTTATCCAAACATGAGAATTTGGTTCATTGTCACTCAGGTTTGCCACTCTTCAGGAAACAAAAAATAATAAAAAAAAAGAAGGCAAGGTGAATGTGGAAGCAAACAGCATGTTTCATTTTGCAGTTCCTATATGAATTCTTTTCGTTCCTCTACATGACAGGATAGCATGTTTTGAAAGGCATTTCTAGAAGGATTGAGGAAAATGAAAAGCTGTGATCTGAAATGATTTTTTGCAGATGGGCTTTTCCATTTGTGGGCAGGGGGGATGCTGGGGTGCGGGGGGCTGGGGAGGAGGTAGTACAAACGAAAAAAAAAAAAAAAACTTCAAAAAAATCCGAAACAACACCAAAAAAAAAACAAAAAAAAAACCCAAAACCAAAACCAAAAAAACTGATAGGAATTCGGAATGTTTCAGGGTATGTAAGTGAATGGAAAACACCACAGGCCGATTCCCAGGTATCCTCACGTACAATATTTCTTCAGATCTCCCACGTCAGCCTCCAGAAGACCAAGCGCTCAGCTACCGACACCTCCCGAATCCGAAGCTGCTTGGGGTACACGCCGAGGTGCCGGCAGTGGTGCCGAACCCCCCCGGACACCGGCACCGAGGCTGCGGAGGCGGCAGCTCGGGGGCGATGCTCTGCGGATGCAGATTCCATCCTCCCCCCGCCATCTCCCGTCCCCCGCCGCCCCCCTCGGTCCCTCCCCCCTTTCCCGGCGGGCACTGACAGCCCAGCGCTGCCTCTCCCCAAGGTCCAGGAGGGGTGGAAGGAATTGGGGCATCCCTCGGGAAAGGGATAGGGGGGGTTCCCGCTGCCCCCCTCTTGCCCCTGGGGATGGGGGAGCGGGAGTGACCGCGGCGGGAGGGCAGCTTAAAGCTGCTTTACCTGATGGCTTGGGTGGGGGGGGGGAGAGCGGAGAAAAACGTCAACAAATTCTAAGCGGATCTTAAGGAAACCGCTGAGTTTTGTCTCCCGCCACCGAAAGGTGGGTGAAATCCACGGCCTGTCTGGCGAATGGTTTCCGTGCTGCCGTGGGCTTCCATGGGCTTGCTGGCTAAATCCGATGGTGGATGAATAGCAGGATTGGAAGAAGGTTTTAGTAACTTAGCACTCACCGATGTGAGGGAAATGACCCTCCAGCCGCTGCTGCTGCGGGTATGGATCCATGTGCCATAGCTCCCAGCTGAGCACCCTCCACTGGAGGTGTCCTGGTTAATTAAGACTAACCAGGAAAGAAGGGTGTCTGTCACCCAACAAGCTGTTCAGGTCTCATCTGACAACAGCTCTCTTTGCCATTTTCTGTCTTGTGGGCCAGCCCGTAGGTCTCCCTCTATGTGTTGTGCTTCAGGGTACACCGACACCATCAGTGGAGTCACTGGACCACAAGGAGCTGCCACTCAGTAGCCAAACTGGGGTGGCTGCATGGAGGTTCTCAGTCTCTCCCATTTCTGAAGAAAAAAGCTGAAGTCACCACCATTTCACCCAGGTGTGCAGGTTATTTTGTTTGAGTTGTTGACATTGAAGTAGCTGTTTTGGAGAAAACCTCTCATGGATATTGTGCAAGTGAGGATAAATAATTACAAACCTACCTGTGTGATTTATACCAGGACTTCATGCTAATACGGCAAGATAAACAAATGTTTGGGGCAGATTATATAAGTTGTGGTCCATCAGGCTTTTATTTTACATCTAAATTTGTCACTGTCAGAATCATCATAGTGCAAAATAGTATAAAAAGTATGAGATTGACACATCTTCAACACCAATTTTGTTTGTGCTTACAGCCCTATTTAAAAAGAAAAGTTTGCTATATTTGATTTTATTACACTTAGCTCATTTTATCTAAAAAAAAAATAAATGTCTCTACCATGAAAATTAATGAAGTAACAAAGATTCCATTTTCTCTTTTAATTTTTTTAGTGTAATGGAAAATGCAGCTGGTCTCCGAATAACTTCTCAGTCCCTTTTAAATATTTATGGTGGCTATGCTTGGAGGGGGGGAAGCAGTAGTAGGGCTGCTAAGTATTATTTGAAATACTTCCCACAGCTTTTTTGAAGATTATTATTCCTGGTTTCTATGGGGAAAACTGTTGTGGAAAATATATACAGCAAAAGTTCAGCAGAGCAACCTAAGTAAAGAGCTCTATATGGAGAACTGCAAATCCCAGGCCTCAGAGTTCCTCACTATAAAAGGTGTATAAAGCCACAAGACTGGAGCAGGGATTTGCAAACCTTATGATCTTTGATGGACAACTGAGAGTAACTGGTGGAGTCCAAGGCTCCAAACACAACACTATGATTTGTCTTAGTAGCTCTTAATCTTGGCTGAACCTGCATGCAAAGTTACATCTTGGATGTTTATACACAATACAACTTTTCAGATCTTCAATTTTATTTGCTCTGTTTGATAGTTTTTTGGTTTTAGCTTTTTTGTTGTTGGGGTTTTTTTTTGTTGTTTTTTTTTTTATCTGTCACATTGGCAACAAAATACACACGATTTGGATTTCATTCTTTTTTTTTTTTTCATCCTTCAAAAATAAAAAAAACTGAGAGGTGGTCTTTTAATACTGAGGGCTTTTTCATTCTGTCAAGATTTCCGCATCCTCTTAGTGTAGAGAAGCTTAATTCTAACTATCCTAAAAGCTAGACTTTTTCATGCTATATTTTAAATTATACCAGACACTTAGACCCACTTGTATTATAAATAACAATGATATTGTGGATTTTGTGTGTGTGTCTGTGTGTGTGGAGCTAGAAGAAAGGGTTGTATTTTTTCTTTTTTAATCTGTGCTTTACTGAATTTCTGTACTCTTGGCTGACACTGGACAGTTCAGTCTATTTTTTTATGCTGCTTAGAAAATATTCACTTATTTCTAAACCAGCAAACCTATCAGATAGACCTTATCCTCTCTGTTAACAAGACAGGACTAAACTAGGGACAAGTTTATTTTTTCCCATTGAACTCAACAAGGCACATACATTAATTAGTACCATTTACAAATTTTGGCTTTTTGATATATAGTACTCAGAAAAAAAGAGACCATGTAGGTGTCCAATTTCAGTGGGAATGCCCGAAAGGGGAGCTAGGTACTGAACACAGAAATCACCTCACTCAGGATTACGTGACAGATATTTGGTTGCTTATATCGGTGCCGGTTGCCCGGGCTCCCTATATAGAACTTGCAGAGAAAAATACATTTTCAGACTATAGTTCTTTCTATCCTAAAACAGGTATATAAGATAGTGGAAACTTGTTCCCCCCTGAATAGGACTATTTCACCCTGTGGAGAAGGAGATAGTTTATTGTTAGAGGGTTATAGCCTAATAGTTATGAGGTGAAGTCATTCTCACACAGGTGGAGTTAGGGAAGCAGACTCCTGCTGCTGTGCATGCTGTGCTACATGTGGAAATTAATCTAAAACACTGGAGCATTTTTTAAAATTTTACCCTCTATCCTTTTCTTTTTCTTTGAAGTATGGAAATAAGTTTTCAGCCTGAGATAGTTTTCCATGTATCTACTTTGTATTATTGTGTACAGCAAGAGAGTATGATAGAAAGGCAGTAAGCATGACAAGTACCTTTTAGACACCATCCCCACCATTTTTATTAGACATGGTAGAAACCACAGAGTCCTCTTCTCACATCTCTGACTGTCTCTGGTTGTAATTCCAGAAGTTGTCATATTTGACCTTATGTTCTATTCTGTAATAATTGTATGGCATAAGACGAATCATCAACATGGTAAGAAATCTCTTTCATAGGAAAAGATGAAATTCATTCACTTTTCTAAATTCATGATATATATAAACCCTGAAATCTAGCATCTGCTGTATACAAAATACACCATTTTTGGTTTGTTTTTTGCACCATATGTAATACATTCTTCAAAAAGCCACTACCATAAGAGGATGCATTCCATCCTTAAGAAGATGCACATCTTCTTCTTCAGGCAAGATAAGCCATGCAGTTGCCTTGCTTATCAAAAAAACATCCAACCATAAAGGGTCACACATCTGCCTTTTATCTAAAACCTCCTACTCCAGGTCTCTAAGGCTGCATATTTCAAAGCTGGACACTTTTTAATAAAGTCTGTGTTCAGGTTCTCAGGAACGCAAAAAAAAAAACCCAAAAACCAACCAAACAACAACAACAACAAAAAAAACCCAAAAAACGTTTTATTAAAATCCATTTTCAGAAAAAAGGCAAAACCCAAATATATTTAAAATCATTGTGGTCATGCTTTATATTGTATTTCAGTTAATAATATGTCATCTGGGTAATTTACTGCTGCAGTACAGACACAGTAATTGAGACCTTGATATGCACTGTCCAGTGCTTTGTGTTATTAACTACACCTTTATTTAGTGGGTACTGAATGGTAATGTCCTGGTTTTCTGATAGTTAGAGGGTTATCTTCTCTTCTTGCTGCTGTCATTTGCAGCCCTCACTGTAAATCAGGGAATGATAAGTTTAAAGTTCTACAGCACACAGAACTTTATTACATCCCATGGTTACCTGAATTAAAATCCAGAATAAAAAATAGTCAGAAGGATTAAGATTAACTTAAAATAACTATACTCTTTACACTAAAACATGTCAGTGGCACAGCAGTGGAAAGTCTTAGCAGGAAACACAAAAGCCCATTAATGAAAAAAACCCAACAACTTCTTATATTATCCAGCACACTTCAGAATATGTAATAATATTATATATTATATATTATTATATACTATATAATCAGCACACTTCAGAAGCATTTCAGACATAATGGTGGAGCCCTACTCCCCCAAAACACCTTCTGAAGCCCATTGATAGGAGATACCTAAGGTACTTTTGTAATAGTTTGTCATGAGCCTGTGACAGCAGTCTGATAGCGTGGTTCACATAAGTAAAGAAAAAGTGAGATAAATCATCACAACACAGAATTGTTCATTTCCAAGACAGCAACAAGATAATACTATATGGTACAAAATGTCAGAAAATAAAACAGTGTTTGTGCTGAAAACAGCAGTTCCTGTAGAACAGTAGTTAAAAAATACCAGTCTAAAGTGTATAATTCTTCAAGGCAGACTCTTGGCAGACCATAAGATTTACTAATATAACTTCAGGGAGATTTACATCATATTTGCTGTTATAAAGCAAATGGCCTGAGAATTGTGAAACAGAATTAAACAGACTTTCATCAGTGTTCATTCTCTGTTTTACATCTTATCCCTGTATCAGTCACGGGCTTGATAGGGAGCACATCTCATTTCAAGTGGACCAACTTTGCATATGAAATGCCAGCACACTGAGGCAATCTGGACAGCATCAAACCAATACAATCAGGACTGCTCTAGCCAAATTTTCATTTTCTGAATTGGTATGTAAATTGACATGATCCAGCATTCAGCTATTTTGATTAACTAATTTATCCCTCCTCCCAGTTATCTCCAGAATAGGGAGATGAAGCTAATGTATGTGCATGAGTGTGTTAAGTAACATGTTGCTTGCCACTCCATCTGTGGCATCTGTAGATGCAGCATCATCCAGCAGATGTTTCGAAGCAAAGGGTGTTTTTTAACTAAAGTGAGACAAATTCTGTGATCCAGTTTGTAGCAACTAACTGCTAGGTGTGGCTTAGGGATGTCTGGGAGCAGTTGAATGCAATCAGTTTGAAATATAAGGCAACAATCCCTAGTGATTATATGGATAGGAATTACATGACTTGTTATGTCTGAATAGATGAAATTATCTCTTCAGAAGGTCAAACTCCCATTTCCCTCTTCAGAAAATCCTAAATGGAAACATGATTCATGAAATTGGAATGTAGTATGTCCCATACACATTTCATACATTGTGTTGTGTCCTGAGAAGCTGATGTGTATATGAGCTCTTTTATTTAGACTAAAAAACTCTTCAAACTCACACTTCATCTGGTGCTCTGGAAATATTCTGGTTTTGGAAAAAGTAGTATGGTATTCTGATTTATGTTGTTCCACAGAACAGAGAAAGAACCTAGGATAAAAAGTGAGTGGAAGAGAAAGGAGAGATGCTTTAGAGGATTTCTCCAGGGACATTTATGTCTTTGAGGAAAAATGCTGTTACACATCCTTTCTACCTCCCTTGAGCTGACCCTCTTGTAAGCCAAGGTTATTTCACTTGAACTCAGATTCATATGATGCTTAATCCTTAATACTTAGCCCAGGTAATTAGTGCTTAATTAAGCTGGTTCAGTACCAGCTTACAAGGAAACCCATGATTAGCAAAGTTGGTTAGAAATTTGCTTTAAGAATATTATTTCCTATTAAAAAAATTTTGAAATATTTTTGTAATATTTTTACTTTTTTCTTATTAAAAAAAGCCTGGTTTTTTCTTATTTTCATCTTATTTTATCTTATTTTTATTTTTTTTAATCTTATTTTTATCTTGTTATCTTTTTATCTCTGTTATTTCTTCTCTCCTTTTAGTAGCAAAGCACAGAGGAAGATGTTGGGAAACCTTTTTTTCTGGCATTTTGAGAGTCCTTAGTTATCTCATGTTTTTGAGATGAGAAAGATATGAAATCTTGCAAAGTCTTATGCATGGAGAATTTATCTTCCTGATTCCTATGACCTTTGTTTCAGCATTTTCAAGATGTTAACTTTAGGTATTTTAGGTATTTTGAAAATCTTAACCTTCTTAAGAACCAGCACTAACACTGTTAGATACATTCAAGAGATGCAGATTCCTGATACCACTGAGGGTAATATTTTCTGAGGAAATTTACAGAGCTAAAAATAGTGAGATACATGAACTGAAGTAAAAGAAGATTCCAAAGGTATGGGATGATGTAGTTACTTAATATACTAACACGTTTTATTATGTCTGGGGTAACAAAATAAAATGGGATCTGGATAAATAAAATTAACTGGAATACTATTTTATGATAGATAATTCTCCCACTACATTTACCACAGTTTCTGGACACACACTGAACAGTAGAAAACAATATTCTTGTTCAGGAAGCTTTCTCTCCTGTAAATACACATTTCAGCTCTCACTATGAAAATTTACAAAACTCGTAACAACGAGCAGAATAGTTCCCTATCAAAACTTTCTATGTATCAGGTATCACCAATAAATGTGTTCAATACAGAATCCATCATATTATGCAGATATTTACAACACTCCCTTGAAATCCTTTTGAAGCAAGTACTGAGGTTGCTGAAGTCTCAGAAGCTAAAACATTGTGTTCACTCAATAAATAAAATACAAATGCATTAACAATCTTAGATTTATACACTTTATCTTGCAGAGACAGAAAGTAATGAAGTCTCCCGAGGAAGACAAGTTTGCCCACTGCTATAATTTTAAAATATCATCCTTTTCATACATAGTTTGAAGCATTCAACACTGGTACTGAAACAAAGTATGGCAGTAGTTGGGCATCTTCCATCTGCATATGGAAAGATGTGTGAAGACACCAGTGTAGACAAAATGTTCTTGGTTTGAGCTAACAGAGTTTAACTTGGCTGGGGAAAATGGGAAGGCAGAGAGAAAGAAAATTTGCCTGCAATGATATTTACAGGAGTAATTTAGGCTGAAGACAAAAATGTTTGACAGAACAGTTGGATGCTTGTGGTCAGCATGGCCATGGTTAGCACCAGGAGGAGTTCTGGCTTCAGAACAATATCCACTTGCAGCTGTCTCTGCACTTTCTACCTGAGCATAAGTAATCCAGATGAAGAAAAACACTTATTTCCATGACAAAGATGTATTTTCAGGACCTTTTCACTGTTAGTAATGGAGATGTAATGCATTTCACACACTATAATAGGGAAGAGATTTAATTGGCATGATTCACTGGACAGGTCCTTGCAAGTGCTCTGTTGTCAATAGTTTCTAATGTTTTCCAGGAGTCTTTTCCTTAGAGACAAAGCACAGGAGTGTTGTCTAATGTCTGACTTCCCAGGAAAGCTTGTTCTTCCACTTGAACAGGGATCTTTGTTTCAAATCACGTAGAACAAACAACTGTGAGTCTCTGAAACTGTTTTAAGACATGACATATAACACATGCCATATGGCCTAAATAGTTGAAAGCAGACCACTGTGTTGTACTGAAGTGCAGAACATTTAGAAGACCAGCTCTGGACCATGCTTGGATTGTGGTTTGTAATCACAGAATTACAGGAATATGATTTGAGGTCACGTGGTAGAGCAGACTGAGGTTTTAGTCCCACATTACTAAAACTTCCTGAACTGGTTTCGGAGATTTTATTGAAAAATGACCAAAACTTGCAAAAGAAAGAGTAAAGGTATCATAAGACAGAAGACAATAAGATAACTAGATAATGTCTGTCTGTATAAAGTAGAGGTTTTTACATCCAACTCTTTTCCAAAACAAAGAAATGAAGGAGTTGGGTATGGGAGCCACCTAGTGCTCTTTTAATCACCTCTTGGCCGTAAAATCCACCTCAGCTACCTGTTTCCCCTTGGGAGGCTCTGCAATCAAAATTGCATGATTGAGTTTGATCACTACCAATCAGAGTTAAATCAATCAAAATTGCATGACCAAAGCCATTAAAAAAAAAACAATTCTATAAAATTATTTTATATTACAGATATTTCAAACCTTCTATGCCTTCATTAACATAGTAATTCTTTACTTCAAAATCAGCGTAGTAGTACTGTCAGGGAGGGTTAATGAAAAATAAAAATTTATCACAAATTTTCTATGGCTGTCTGTCTCTACAAATACATATTCAATTACTTGCTTTCTCAGTAGGAATCACAAGTGAAGCGTGGCTCTGAAATGGCCACTTGCTATCTCATTAGTTAGAGTGTGAGAATCATCTTCCAAAACTTTCCATTGCAGTGAAGAAGGAAGATCGTACGTGCAGACCTGAGCCCTGTCATACTCTCAGCAGCTGAGCTGAGCCAAGTGACCCTATGGAAATGGGACAGAAAATATCTCTGGGTCTGAGAAGACATTTAGCTAAACATGGGGGCACAAGAGCAACAAGAACTTTCTGACTCTACGGGCTGTTGCGCAAGCAGCGGGGAGTGGGAAGTAGATTTCCTAGCAGTGTGAATTGCAAAGGTGGTACAGGAGACCCTGCTCTCTGCCTGATCTTTTGTACAGTCTCCTGTGACTCACGTTCTCATAGAGAAATTATTAAGAGGAATATTTATCTGACCTCGCAAAATTATGTCCGGCTGTGCTTTCTGTCTGGGGCTTGTTCCGTGGGTCATCAGCCAGAGATGAGATTGGAAATAGGAACGGGTCCAAACAACAACTGTACTCATTTCCCATCCAGCTTGAGTCCTAGACAGAGGGAGGGTGTTTACACTGAAAGGAAGATGAGCAACAGGCGGGTGAAAGGGATTCATTTCACTTAAAGGGAAACTACCATCTGCTCTATACCTGCGAGTCTTGCCCGGTGAGGAATAGGACTTCCAATTCAACATAACTGTAGAAGAAGCAAGAAATACAGGAAACTGCAAGCATTAATTGCACAGTGGCATCTGCAGAAGCTGTTCCACATGCAATAATCATACATAACTGTCTGGAAATCTGTCTGCAGAAAAAATACGTGGTGATTTCACTGAGTTCTTTATGGATGCATTTCAACATCATGGTTGGACTAAGAAGGGTAATTTAAGCAGAGGTCTTATCACACCTCTGATGATGATTTTTTCAGTTTTTTGTTACTTGCTTCTGTACCACATGATGTTAATGCTGCTATGATAATGGCACTAGACAGCTCTGTTCCCACCAGCTGCCAAAATGGCATGCAAATACTACTTTGGGTTGCTAATTCTGAGTTACTTGCAGTTATACCAGGCTATGTTACAGAATCAGTTTCAGAAGAAATAGTGGATTATTATCAGTATGAATCTATGATTTAATCTACTGCTTTAGATTGAGGAAAATATTAATTGCTTTAGTCTAGATACAAATAAAGCAAGCTCTATTCTGATTAGGCCACAACTTTGAATTGTGGACTTCTACTTTACAACATGCAAACCCTTGCACTTGGGGGACCAAAACCAGTAGCAGCAACCAGGGATGTTCAGTGTCAGGCAAAAAGGATATACCCATTCCTGTGCTTCATGTGAAAGAATTTTTTAATGTGTAAAATAAACGTGCATTTTATAAATGTTTTTGACATGTATTGTGGGCAGACAGAAGAAGTATATTGAGGATGTTTATGAACTTAGACAGATAAACTGTTTAATGACTCAGTGCATAGATAAAATGAGTGAGCTAGCTGTGAAAGCTGTAGAGATTTGAGTGCTATGAACACAATCTGAACAGAAACATATGTGTGTGAAAGCAGCAGATGAGACTGCAGAACAGGGGGTGAAAGAATAGCTTGTACTGATAATGAAGAGCACCGTTCCCTTGATGCTTCCCAGAACCTTGTTCTCAGCCGTAAAATTGAGTAATGTAATGTTTAGGTCAAGCCCAAAAAGCCTGTACTGGAGCCCACGAGGCCCTCAAGATGACTTGTTAGCTGCCTCCTCACAACAAGAGGATGGCAACAAGTCTGCAGCATATGACATACACCATTTCTTCATCCCTTGGCCTGCTGGAAAAACAGATACCTCAAACAAACAAGAAAAAAAGTGCAAAACCAGCAATTTTGCTTAAGATTTATGGAGGACAAAGCAGAAGCCTGAAACAAAGGACTGCCCCATAACAAACATTGATTCCTAAAGTGTATAAAAGATGTCAAAAAAACAAGTTCGTTGTTGTCAATAAGGAACTCTAGAGAAATGAAGAATGAGACCGAGAATGTTTTTGCTACCTGTGTTGCACACAAATGACCCTTAGCAGGGAGACATCTGTAGGTGCTTGTAACTGGGACTGGGATTGTGAGTGAATGATGTATTTGAGGGAATGCTAGTGCATAATATCAGCTCACACAGAGATTTGTAAATAGATAAAATGCTCTCTTCCTCTAACATCTAATGCTAGGTTTTGTTATGATGAATTTTTATTTTTTTAAAAATTATATTTCCATGTCTCTCGATTCCTTCGACTCTTTTATCTCCTCTCTATTATAAGCTTCCCTGAGACTTGGGAATGACAGTGTGTTTGGGGATCTTCTGGGCTTTTTTGTTATCTTGTCTTCCTTGCAAGTTATAATTTTAATAAAATAAAAAGGGAGATGGGAGGGACTTAAGAGATCGTTTAGGTCACCCAGTGGTACCTAGAACACATCCTAACACTGTGTCAGTGTCAGCTGCCATCAAGGGAGATGTCACATCCTGCCTAAGCATCACTGGGATAATCACCCTTCCAGTTACTGTTTCTAACAGCTGGGTTGAGTATCCTGTGATGTTACTGAAGCTTTTAATTTTTTGTCCTAAGCACACTAACATGACAATGATTTTTTTTTCTGTTTTTCTTGCAGCAATCTTTTACTTGTATGATGATTACCATCAGGTCCCCTCTCAGTTTCTCTTCTTTTTGCTCAATTTCCCTCGACATTTCATCACCGTTTCAGCCTAAGAAGGAAAATCAGGAAAGATTTTTGATCCTTTGCTTTACCAGCTTGCAACAACTATCTTATATTTTTGGGGTTTAGCCAGCCTTTCATAGGCTAGGTGAAGGAGAGAAGCTGTAAGAACAATAGGCTAGAAAAAAATCACTTAGACATGAGTGTGATGGAGAGTTAGTCCAAAAAAATTCACACAATGCTGAACACTGAAATTTCCTGACACTGTACTACATACAGGTTGGTAATAGACTGCACAGGCTGCCCAGGGAGGTTGTGGCTGCCCCCTCCCTGGAAGTGTTGAAGGCCAGGATGGATGGGGCTTTGAGCAACCTGATCTAGGGGGATGTGCCCCTGTCCATGGCAGGAGGGTTGGATGTAGATGATCTTTAGGGCCCCTACCAACCATTCTATGAATAAAAACAGTGAAAAGGCACCAACTACAGGAAGAAAATAACATTCATGTCCTAAGTCCCTTAAAGTAGAAGAGAACTTCTGAGGAAGGCTTTACAGCAGATGATAACTAAGGCACACTGCAGAAGAAAATGTAACAAACAACAGTCGAGATAACAAAGATCTTTGCAAGTCTGATCTAAGGAAAAATGCCTGCTTGCTGGCTAAAAGCTTAGCCTTGTCCTTATAATCAGGACACACTAACCTAGCATCTAAAAAAATGGAGTACTGTGGGATGACTAGCACTGCTAAAACTCATTCTCCAGCTGCTGATGAGTCCCTTTGTGAGGGCAATTAGAAAAGCAAAGTGCCTTTAGCTGCTCTCTAAAGGTACCTTCTGAAGGATATGTGAATGATAAACTTAGTAACAGAAAGAACTGGAGGTACTCAGGCTTCAGTTTATTGCCTCATTTAGATGCCTGGGTTTCGGTAAGGTGGATCTTAGTCATGGTATCAAAAATGGAAATGTCTGCAACATTGGCTTGATTTACAAAGTTGTTTGGATTCTTTTACAGTAAACTTTAAATATAAATCAGTGTTCTTATTATAAGAATTAATAAGTATTTTATAGGCGGACAGGTAATGTCAACACCATTTGTCAAATACTGTAATAGTCTTGGTAATAACAATAAAGACTTCACTTCAGCAGTTTGAAATTACTCTTAGACATATTTCAGTTCTCTCTGATTTTTTTCATGTACATGAGATCACCAAAAGCATTACAATCCATCCAGCAGGCATTGAATGAAACACTGCATTTCACTACAACACAGCATAGTAGTTTGTTTGATTTCACTTCTACAGAAAGCTCAAGTAATTCACCAGGTCAAGCGTAAGGCCTCAGTAATCAGATTCCTTCCTGCCTGATTTTAAATCTCAGACCCTTGAACGCTTCCTTGGGCTTTTTTGTAAACATATGTTAAACTTTATTCACCTAATTCTCATGTTTGTCAGACTGTATTGGCCCAAGAATGCATGAAGCTTCCAGTAATAGGAATAGGTTTGCTAGAGTTTTGCAGGCCCATTCCTTGTTTCCTTTATACTGGTTTGACTCTGGCACAACTTCATGGATTTCACTGGAGCTATCCAGGGTTCAGGGTGAGGAAAGGAGACCTGGAGTCTGAATCTTCCTGTTGAGGTCTCCACTACATGTTTCCACTGAGTCTTTCCTATCTGTTTCTGTAGTAGTCACTAAGTTAGATATGTCCTAGAAAAAGACCCTGCAACTGGACCCACCTGCACTATTACTTATGGAACCCTACTAAAATAAGCTGAGTTGCCCAACATGAACAAAAAAATAAATATCCTACCCATGGTTAGGTCAACAGCAGTTTTACCATTGTTTTTTAAGTCATTTGGCTCCATCCAGTACACCACAAGGTTCTGTATATGAAGTTTTAGTCTGAGCTTCAGAGAATCACTAGTACATTCTTTTCCTGTCTTACAGCCTACAACGAGTGTTTAGACCAATATGAATGTGAAAGAAAAAGGGCTGAGGGGATCTCCAGAGTGGCAATTTTGAAAGCAGAGCCCAGCCACTATTACTAGTGGGGTTTCTTGTTCAGTCATGCCTGGTGCACATTAATACAGTTACACAGTGCATAAAGAGCCTTTCCCTAATAGTCTAAAGTTTCACAATGTGCTCCCTGTTAGTAGATGATAGTCCTTGAACAATGATCATAGTAGCACTTCAGCACAGTCCTTCTAAAAGCCTCCAGTTTTGTCCATTTGCTCTTACACACAGACTTGAATGAATGGACTTCTTTCTGGAGAAAAACTACAACGTGGCACTTTATAGCAACTGAACAGTGGCCAGAAAGAAAATTCACAGATTTTATCATCCCCAGTTGCGCCATATGGCATGGAACATATTTTTAAAATAGATTTATTCCCAGTACTTTTACCAATATACCAGTATTTCCTTGAAATGAACCGGTTTGGCTCTATTTGTAAGGGGACAATTGGCCATGATAGCACTAGGGGCAGGCAGACTGCACAGTCACAAGACCTCGACCACGGTATGTGGTGTGGGAATGTGTGCTGTACTAGCTAGCTGTGATGAGAGAGCTGAAACCTTTTCCTCCACACTGGGAAACCTATGCCTGCAGGCCACTTCGAGGTTACATAAAACAGGGCACATGTTCCAAAGAAGCGGGAAGCATTATATTCTTTGTTTTGTTCTCCACTGCTCTATTATTAGAATAGCAAATGTTCTTATCTCACTGAGTGCTGTTACCCACGCAGTCCCTTCAGGAGCAAGATGTCAGGACAGACAGGGAAGAAATGAGTCAGAATGTATTTAGGTGAGTAACATGTACCCAGACTAGCTGAGGGATGAATTTTATCCTTGGATAGTGGAAATCTCAGAGCTAGATATAGAGTTATTGAGACTAGAAAGCATAAAGTGCCCCCTACATTAAAAATGGGGGGAAAGGAAGAGCATGAGAACTATCTGCTATGGCTCCTTTAGCAAGAAGTGTGACACAGTAACAGTTTGCCTGCTTTGAGACTCAGTTCAGAAGGGCACGTTTCACCTAAACTAAAATATTGATATAGACACGTTTGAGCCATTAGTTGAACTCTTAATTCTGAGGAAAAAATGCTGGAATAAATAACCAACAAGTGTGGTTAAGCACATAAAAGAAATCAAAGCAAAGAATAGGTGTCAATAGGAACTTAACTAGAACAAGTCAAACCACTACAATTTCAACACACAAAACCAGCCCTGTGGCTAGAGAAAGAGGTTTAGATACCATGTATCTTAAGCTTAGTAAAAGTCTTGACAATGTCTCACATAAATAAAGAATGTAGTTTACATGAAAATAGTTTAAAGTGGGGAAGATCTGGTTGCTGTAGAAATAAACACATGGTACTGCATTTGGGCAGACAGAGCCACGGGCAAAGATAGAGGTTGGAAGTATCTGACTACAAAAAAGCTCTTGCAGAAACAAATTTTCGGTCATAGGAAACCACTGGCTAAATTATGTCAATAGTGTGTTAGAAAAGCTAAAATATACAGAGCTGTAAAAATATGAATACAGTTTTCAAGGTATGTGAAATAGTAACCCTTCTGCTTTGCTTACTTGCAATATTCTGTTTGAGTACTACATTATAATTACTATAAATTACTTTATAATCTGATCTTCTAGGTCCTTTCCAGCCATGATGTTTCTATGTTTCTGTAAGCAGTCTAGAGGAGAATAATGGTGATGATCAGAAGATCTGAATGAGGAGAAAAACTGAACTAATGGGCATGATCCTAGAAAGGAAAAGTTGAAGAGTTGAGATGATATTATCTTCAAATATGCACATGCCCGCTGAAGAAAGATAAGAAATAATCTGTTCTCTGGATCTGTTTTGGAAAAGACAGGATTTAATGGACTTCTGTTGCAGATAAGCAGATTCAGTAAAGATTAGGGAAGGCTAGGGATATGAATCTCTAGACTGCCTGGACAGGTTATGCAGTCAGTATTACTGACAGTCATTAGGACTGGTTTAGCTACATGTCTAAGGAGAAGGGCAAAGGTGTTTAAGGTATTTGCTTGTGGATCACTTCAGCCCTATGAGTGAAAGATTTGCTTTTGATGTGAAAAGAGAGAAAAAAATTAAACAGGCTTCAATTATGCAGACTTGTAAAAAAATTCTTACTAAATAAACTCCATCTAGAAGCTTTAGTATGTGTCCCAGATCTTCTACTGTAACTTCTTTTAGTTGTAAATGGAACTTAATACAGACTCAGCTGAGTCTGAGATATTCCTGGACTATGAGGAAGCACTGAACTGAATTGCATAGTTGAAATATTGCTATTGATAAATCATTCAATTTTCACAATGTTATAAACCAAAATGTAAGTATTTTTAATGCACTGGTGCTTAACAGGTAGGTATTTTTAATATTGAAGCTGAAAGATATTTAATACAGCACACAATTTCTCATTCTTCAGTTGTTAAAACCTTGTATATTTTCTTTGTAATATCATACGGTTTGTAGGTGCCATCGCTGGCTACTTTGAAGCAATTTCTGAGGAACTACACAAAAATCACACAATTCAGCCAGTCCATAAAGTTGACCTCAAAAGGCCTTGTATTTTTCTTCCCAACAAAAATGACCTTTGTTTGTAGCAGAAGTGAAGCCTGAAGCTGTTGTTTCTTCAGAAATTCAGCAGGCATTTGATATTCCTCCTTGTTACAGCTGTCTAAAAGGGTTGGTAGGTCGGATCCAGCAACCTAGGTGTGCCAGGTTAGAAAGTTAGCACTGGCAACACTTTTCTTTAGACTCTTTTGGAGATTCCTGCCTCTAGAGCAGAGTTGGTAGCTCTCAGCAACACCACTGAAAGACCGTGCAGTGAAGTCAGTCTTGTTCAGGCACTTATTTTGTTGAACTGGGTTTGTTGGGGACACAGCATTATTTTTCTTAAAAGCCTCACTACATCTGAGGTATACATCTGAGTATACCTGAGAGCGTTTCCTTTGGCAGTGGAAGATGAGGTCCTCCGCAACACATCACTAATAAACTAAGGACTTCAGGGGGCGGCATGTGATACATTTCCATTACGGACGGAGACCTCTCATCTCCAGGAGCGAGTCCATAAATGCTGCTCAGCGGCCTCTACTGCCCATTCTCCAAATTACACCAAAACCTAAATTCCTGTGCAGCCTCAGAGGGGTAGTGCGTTACTTTATTCATCACGTTTCTACAGCTAAATCGGACTTAATTTACCAGCTGGATTTAACACCGGGTTTTTTTTACGCTATAAAGCACTTTTTAGAAGGTGGAGAAGCGACCCGAGGAGCTGCGGGAGTGCTTCCCGTCTCTAGGAAGGTTGCGATGTGACCACTCTGCCCTCTGCCGGGATTCCCGAGGCGGGAAGGGCGAGACGCAAAAAGATGACACTGAAATCTGAAGATTTATCCTAGTGGAAAAATCGGTCGCGTGATGCGTGGGCCACTCGTGCTCGTTTTCCAGCTGCGAGGGCTTCCCGCTAGCAGAGATAATGCCCTCAAAACCTCGTCCTGTGTGGCGATAGGAAATGCAACCACATAGCATTTAGGGAGGGTTGGTTGTTGTTGTGGGGTTTCTTGTTTAACGTGCATAAAGTACTAAACAGAGGCACCCGGACACACCCGTGGCGCTAGGGACCCCTCCGTCCCGCCTGAAAAGCGTTTTCCTAAGGAGACACGGATCACACCCCTACCCCCAACCTCCCGGGATAGGGAGAGGATACGTCCTCTCTTCATAGACAAAAGAGAGGGCGCCTCACCCGGCCCCCCAAAACCTTGGTGTGCCAAAAGCGGGATCCCTACCCCTGGGCACCCCCTGCTTCTCTAGACCTCCCTTCTCCGCCACTCCACCTCCCCTCCTATCCCCACGCCCCCTTCCCCGCACGCAGGCGCAGCATGGCGGACGCCCCTCCCGGAGGGTCGGACTACATTTCCCAGCAACCACCTGGGGCAGCAAGGGGGCTGGGCTCCTGGCGGGGCGCGGCGGGCTGGAAGGGGAGCCGGGGAGGTGCGGGACACGGGGCAGTACAACGCAGCGGTGCGGGATGGAGGCGGGTGCGGGAGACTCTGGCGCCCACCTGGCCGCGCTGGTGCTGGCGCGGGGCGGCAGCAAGGGGATCCCGCTGAAGAACATCAAGCTGCTGGCGGGGGTGCCGCTCATCGGCTGGGTGCTGCGCGCCGCCAGCGACGCCGGCGTCTTCCAAAGGTGCGCATGCGCCCCGGTTCCGTTTCGCCTCCCCCCTAACCCCCATCCGGACCCTCGGTTTCCTTCTGACAAGCCCCGCAACCGGGGCCTGGGGCATCGCGGGTTCCAGGCCAGGACATGGGGTTGCTGAGGGGCCCCGATGGTGGGGGGGATGAGGAGCCACAGCGGGGTCCCGGGGCAGCCCTCTTTGGCGCCGGGTTCCCGGCTGAGCTGCTGGTGGCAGGGTTGGGGTTGTTTAGCCTGGAGAAGAGAAGATTCTGAGGAGACTTTGTAGCAACCTTGCAGTGCCTGGAGGAGGCCTGCAGGAAAGCTGGGGAGGGACTTTTTGCAAGGGCAAGTAGCGATAGTACAAGGGTAGATTTATGTTAGGTGGAAATTCTTTGCTGTGAGCAGGATGAGACACTGGAACAGGTTGCCCAGAGAAGTCGTGGATGTTCCATCCCTGGAAGTGTTCAGGGCCAGGTTGGATGTGGCTTTGAGCAACCTGGTCCAATGGGAGGCTGGAACGAGTTGATCTTTAAGGTTCCTTCCAACACAAAGCGTTCTATGGTTCTGGTGAGATGCTGGTCTCCCCCAGGGCATCTGTAACCTCCCTGGAGCTGCTGCTTCAGGTTCCTCAACGACGAAGGTTCATAGTAGGGGATCCTCACTGAAGACGAGGAGGTACTGAGGAGGTACTGGTAATGTAGCACCAAGTTTAGGATCCGGCAGGGTGGGGTGTGGCACAGGACGAGCAGGCTGCACACCACTGTGAATTCTGCTGTCCCTTCCTGGTGAGGGTCAGCTCTGAGGGAAACAGTCTTTTACCATACAGTAACTTGAAGTTACAGTTGTTCTGATTTGTGCTTGGGAGGCACTGTTTTACAAAGTTTGCCATTAAGCACTGGCATTTTTATTTGATGCATGAATGAAACTTCCAGACCATGGCTAATCTCCCCTGCGTCACTGACTCACAGGATAACTTTGATGAGTGGTCATCTGGTCTCACCAGCTGCATAAAGCTGGGTTGGTTTGAGTTGCTCATGACTGCATGCAGCAAAACTTGGGTGTCTCCATGGATGGAGACCCACAGTCTTTCTGGGTACCAGTCCCAGGGACTGGTAGCCCTTGTGGTGAAAATTTGTTTTGCGATATCTGAGCATCCCTTCTGTTTTGTGTGCGTGTCCTGTTACTGCAGGAAAAGTACCTACCAGCTACTTGAAGATGGCAGTAAAATCACACACTTGCCTTCTCTTCATAAGACTGAGTCAAGACGGGCTCTTTCTACCTCTCCTGATTTGCATGTGCTTCCAGGCCCAAGCTATTGTGCTGGCTCCCTGATGGGCTTGCTCCAGTTTGTCTTTCTTGTATCAGGCAGCCCACAGCTGGACACAGCATGCCAGAGGCAGTCTCATAAATGTTGAGTGTAAGGAAATAGTCATGTACCTATGTGACACAGAACAGAAGCTCAAGTTTGTGGCAAAGTGCACAAAGAAGCTTTGGTAGCAATATTTAAAGCTAGATAAAGCAAGTACGTTGTTGGTGTTGAGAATATGGACATTAGAAGTTTCTCTGCCAGGGCAAAAGTGAGAATTTTCTACACAAATATTGGTTAACTTAATTTAAATGATTGCAGTTTTAGGATGTACATGGGAGGAGGTAGTATAGTTGCAGGTTCTGAATGCAAGCCTGCTGCATGGTGTTCAGAGCAGGGATCTAATGTAGTCAAGTGTAGTCCAGATAGAATGAGAGCTGGAAGTAAACACAAGTCTTCTGTATCTCACAGCTGCTGTATCATTATCTGTTCTGGAGTATCCTTTTTACTGTAGAAAAGTAGAGGAAGAATCACTGACTTGGCTTTATTTTTAATGAAGAAGCAGTCAAAAACGGTTTCTGGTCTAAGACTAACAATAATTATTTGATGCAGGTGAATTCATATTGCTTAATGATTGTGGTGGATACTGTGGTTTGAGCCACTTCCTTGTTCTTTGTTCAACACCTGAATTAGTGCAACAGGAAGCCAGTTAGGGTTACGTAGCCTGACTCTGAGGCATAACAGGTGCATTAGTTGGAAGTGTGCAAGGTTTTCCTGTCCCCTTTGAAACCTGTGCTGACAGGGTACCTGTTACCCAACAAAACTCTGTGTATATTAAGCAGGTATGTATACTAACCAAGCTCAAGCAGTTTATAGAAAATTCCTCTTCTGTGTTTGCTCATCTGGGTGTGACTTGACATTGCTCTCGCTATCATACGTATTTTTATTCTGATGATCTCATGATGTCTTTGGATGGGAAAACTTAAAGTACCACTTGCAGTTGAGAATGCCAGTATTGCTGAGAGAAGAGGGGCTATTTTTCATAGTTGTTTTTATATCTCACACACTTTTTTGTCAAAATTATGGCAGCAGTGGCCTCACAGTGCCCAGCCAGTGTTAATCAGCACGTAATACTGTGGCTTGGCCCTTCCTTTTGTAAATGTTTGTTATCCCTGAGCAATCACAATCTTGCTTTACAAGTACTGAAGTTTTTTTTCTGTGAGAAAACATGTGATTATAACTTGAATAGCTCTTTCTCTAGGATTGAGTGGAGCAGAATAAGCTGATCTGCTGCCTATGTGGCAGTTTTACTTATTGTCAGCCTTGGTTCTGAATTTTCAAATGATTTTGAATGCCTCATTCAGCCTGTGCACAATTTAGTAATTTGCTAGCATGCCTAAAAAATTGTGGTGTGCTGACACTGGATTTTTTTTTTTTTTTTATAACCCCTCTAAATTTTATGTTGCTTAAGCTTCCTACTAATGCAGATCAAGCATCCTATAGTGTTAAACTGAAATGCAGCCCAGGCTTGAGTTTTGACAGTCTAATGAATATATATATTTTATCCCTATTGTTCAAAGTTCCTTGTTGGACTGACTAATTCAAATATAAGAATTCCTTTCATTGCAAGGTGTAGTATGTACATATTGTTCAGGTTAGATTATTATGGCAGACAAGTCAACAATGCTGGGATTTGTTCTTTGTATTTATTTCTGTCACTGTCTGCCAACAGTATATGGGTTTCTACAGACCATGATGAAATTGAGAAGGTTGCAAAGCAGTTTGGCGCTCAAGTTCATCGCAGAAGCCCTGAAGTATCTCAAGACTCCTCAACTTCTCTAGAAGCTATCAGAGAGTTTCTTAATCATCATCATGGTAAATCAGTAATGAAATATGCTGAGCTTTTATGCTGCAGCCCCAGAGAGATGATGCACTCAGTATTTAGCTTTAGAAGTAAGCCCACTTAATATATAGAAAAAAGAAAGTAAAGCTTTTAGTAAATAAAAGCTATAAAGATTCTTTTCTTGGTGGCATACACTCAGGTCACACTTTGCAGTTATGTGTATTAAAAATATTAATTGTTTCATAAGTATTTGTTTGTTTTTCTTTAGAGGTTGATATTGTAGGAAACATTCAAGCAACATCTCCATGTTTACATCCCAGTGACCTTATAAAAGTGGCAGATCTGATCCAGAAGGAGGGGTTTGATTCCGTGTTCTCTGTTGTGAGACGGCATCAATTTAGATGGAGCGAGGTAAAAAAAGGAGGTAATATTGGACTGTTTCTGGTTACAGTTATACTTAATTTTTTTTTCAAATGGTTTATTGTCACATCCATGGTATTTACATTAGGAAGTGATACCAGAGGCAGTGGCTGAGTTCTTGGGATGAGAGATGGCTTAGAAATTCCTTTTAATTAGTGTCCTTGATATTACTGATCATTGCTCAGCTTTTCTGTAATTGGTTTGTAGAAGTGATATGGTATTGAAAATAAAAAAATCTTAAAATTAAGCTTAAAATATAGCTCCCCAAAACTTAACATCTTAATTTCTGCTTGGCAGGCATTCGTGTGCATGTAGACATGACACTGAGGTGCTGTCTAACCTAGGAAAGTGTTTGTTTGTATGTGCAGTAGATAATACGTGAGAAATAACACAAGATAAAGTTTTAGTGAAAATGGCGTGTCCGCCTCTTAGTCTGGAAGTTTGGGGTTTGTTTCAGCCTGCTAATTTGGCAGTGGTTTATGTCAAATTGCAAATTGCCTTTGAGTCATGAGGGCTCAACTCATGGTAATTAGCTCACACGGAAGAATATGATTCTTCATCCCCCAGAAGATGTGCCTCCAAGCTACAGTTGCCAAGATGACTAAAACCCAAACTCTTTACTTACAAATTGTACCTTGTATCTGTAGAAGTACCTTTAGTCCTTGTACAAAGAACTCTTCCACACATTTATCTTGTTGTTTCTGTCATCAAAGCAGAAATGTTTGCTTCTTGTTTTCCAGATGGTTAGTGCAGATACTGACACATAGTTATTTTTATTTTTCAATAATGAATTTGTTACTCAGACAGTACAATTATTCTGCTGAGGTTAAAAAAATTGTCCAAAGCATTTTATGCGTTTACTATGCATCATGCTGTATAAGAATATGCAAAATAAATAAAGCTTAATGTTAAAGATGGAAAAAAGCCATAGGTCTTTGTTTAGAATAAGTAGGCAACATTTTGGTTTTCCTCATAAGAGGAGAAATAAGGTAGCATTTGTAAAGCATAAGAGGAATATAAATATTGTGGATGTTAAATATTGTGGATGTTCTGTGGGGTTCTGTGGATTGCACTTCAGGCAACAAAGAGAAAATCCATTTCATATCTTAAAGTATTGGAATGGACATCTGTGCAAGATTAAGTCTCATTTGGATGCACCATGTGGCTTTGCCACCTAGTCTCTATTAGTAGATTATTAAAAGAAAAAAGCTTTGAGGCCTACCTAAAAGAGCAAATAATTCTTCAGTATAAAATGATATCTAAAGTCTTTTAATGTGGTGAGAGATAAAGGAGCAAGGAACAGATTGTGCAGACTTGAATGTCCTAAGGGTAAAAGCAAATGGTCCTTCAGAAGTGTGGTGTTTCAGGTGACAGTGATTCTCAGGAGCATTGTACACTTTTCTGTTTGTTTTGTTTTGTTTCCATATGGCTTCAAAGTACTGATTATGTTAAAAGAATTTTATATCTTTTCCTGTCTATTTCTGTCATTCCTTATGCATCAAGGTTTATAATGTTGATGCACCCTGAATGAGAAAGGTGTCTCTTTGACTGAAAAGGTTTACTTCATTGAGCACAAAGCTCAAGTATATTTATGAAATGTAAGCTATATACTAAATATATGCTAATATGCTAATAATACTAATATTAATATTGGTATTAATGAATACTAATATTAATACTAATATTGATAATACTAATATACTAATATATACTAATATACTAAATATATACTATATACTAATATATACTAAAGCCTCAGAATGTTTTGGGTGTCTCAGAATGGTTACTAGATCATGAAACCTGGTGAATTTTAGCTGCTTTATGCATGTGAATTTGGGTGGTGTAAGGACAGAAGTCTCTGGTCCCTGAATCAGTTTCTGCCACATGCACTACTGGTGTTGATAATGATATGGGATTATGTTTCTTCATAGATACTTCTTTATTTGCTTGATTAAATCACTTATAAAAAGTTAATGTGTATCCTTAAATAGAATGTATTTGGAGTGAGTGCCAAGATATTTTCCCAGACATGAGTTTTTCTCATAGGCTCTTTTTTCACCTTCTAGATTTCAGGTTGGGCCTCTCGGCTCTCAGTTCATTCAGGGTATTCCTGGTTCTAGGTGTAGGTAACTGAATGGTTGGTTGTGTGGTTACTGTCACAGAGTTAAATCCCTTCCTTTCATGTACTAGGAAGTCGAGGATGGAAAGAGTACAGTTTTTCTTTCACCATGGCAAGGGCAATCTAGAGCAATGTGTCCCCCACTCCTTTTAGAAATCAGTTCTAGAGATTATGATTTCTCAGTTTGCTTTTTTTGTTTGTTTGGGGTTTTTTTAAGTTGGAATGAACGATTTTTTTTTTTTTTCTGTAAGAAATGCAGGACAGTCCTCTACTTTGTTATCCATAGTTCTAAGAAAGAACAAGCAGTTAGTTCAGTGATTTTCTACAAAGATAAGCAATGAGAGTCGGTGATGAAAGAAATTGGTGACTGAACTGTGTTCTTAATTTTTCAACAGAAAGGTATTTAAGGAAAGTTAAGTGACTCAGAACAAGAATTCTGAAAAACTTATTTTGGCATCTTTCTCTGTTAACAGAAAACAAAATGACAGAGCCCCAAAACCTAAATCCAGCAAAACGGTACCGGAGGCAAGATTGGCCTGGGGAGCTGTATGAAAATGGCTCATTTTATTTTGCCAGGAGACATTTGATTGAGAAAGGCTATTTGCAGGTTAGTGCCTCTTTTTTTTTTTTTTTTTTTTTTTCTCCATGCTCTTTAGGACAATGCATCTTTTACTTTTGTAATAGAGGGTTCTGAATTCAATAATGTATTTCTATTTGTGATGTAGTCAGTATAAAGTAATAGCACTTTCACCTCAAGACGTTTGCTTATTATGTGTAACTTAACAGGGCTAGCTGTAGCTAGGGCAGTTCCAGTAAAAGCAACCCCCACATCAGACAAATTTATCCAAATAATATTGAGCAGTATGTAGCTATAAGCCTAAAACAATACAATACTGAGTTTCACATCAGTTTGCCTGGATGTAAGTGCCAATCTTATAATGCATTTTAGTGTTACTGAGGGTGGTAAACTGACCTTCGTGCAGTGTCACAGGCTTCTCATATCATTTATAAACTTGCATTCTTGAATATTTAGTCTTATGCCAATTTTGTACTGTAACTTCAACAGTCGTTTTCCCTTTTATGATGTTTATGTATCAGTATAGTAATGTATTTACTACAATGCATTTACAAATGTATTTGCTTCAGTTTTCATTTTGTTTGTCTGCAAGTATAGGCTCTTAGTCTTCTCATGCAAGACAAATTCTCCATCTTGCAGATTATTTCCAGTATTTGTCAGCAGAACTGAAAAAACCCTCAGGGTAGATATTTTTTATTTCTGATGGAAATACCTTCCTACGTACATCAAGAATACCAGGTTTTTACCACTTTTCTAGGTCCCTCACTAATGTGGAGATGCTAGCTAAGGTTGAATGGACCCATGCAGTGCCAGCTAGTGCTGTCTTCTTAGCATTGATCTGCATAGTTGTGTTGAACTGTACATTTGATGAAGGTTGGGCTATTAATGCTATGAGGGCTGATCAGGGCTTTTAGTTTATTTAATTACATTGAGGTGTGACAGATATTGTTCCATTTGAAATGAAGCCTTTGCATAGATAGCAAACAAAAAAATAAGCATACTCTCAGTAAGTTAATGCCAAAGGTATTACTATTTTAGTGAATTAAAAGACCCAATGAAATCTATGTGATGAAATTACTACAATGCCTGTAGAAGGTGTTTCAAATGCTTGGTTCTCTGTCAGCAGCAAAACATCACTAATGATGGTTCACTTATATTTAAGGTACTGTGACCACTGTGGAATCAGATACTTGGCCATTAGTTCCATTACATGGTATTAAATTGTACAGGTTTGTATTTGTGTTAACCCAAGCAGAAAGTTTTAATGTATTCTGTTTTATTTAGGGTGGTAAAATGGCCTACTATGAAATGCGTGCAGAGCACAGTGTGGACATTGATATTGACATTGATTGGCCTATTGCAGAGCAGAGAGTATTGAGGTAAAAGCACTTTTTATTCCTTTATTTCTTTGGTATCACTTATTGTTACCAAGCATGATTGTGTGAATTCATAATAAATGTAATAAAAGCAATCCAGATCAATGATATTTGGACAACTGTATTTCTGTCCTTCATTTTTTCCTGTACCTGAACTAATCTGAATTACCTTTACTCTGTTAGTTCAGGCTTTTTTAGAAGTTCAGCTTGGGGAAAAGTGTAAGCAATTTCTTAGCATAATTAAAGGGGGACAGTACTTAAAGGAGGGCTACAAAGAAGATGGAGACTCCCTGTTTGCAAGGACTCACATGGACAAGACAAGGGGCAATGGGCACAAGTTGCTCCTGGAGAGATTCAGATTGAACATGAAGATTTCTCACTATGAGGACAGTCAGACATTGGAATGGTCTCCTGGGGAAAGTGAGAGATTCCCCGACTTTGGAAAGTTTTAAGTCTCAGCTTGGCAGGGTGCTGAGGCGTCTCACATAAACAATAATATGAGAAGGGTTGGATCAGATGATCCTTGAGGTCCCTACCAGCCTGACATTCTATGATTTTCTTATTCTGGGATTTCTAATATCTGCCCTTCCCAGTTGAGTTGCCCTGGGGTCCCATGGTCTGGATATTTACTGATGCACGTGACTAAGACCATTCCTGTAGAAAACACAAGCTGATTACATCTTGCCATCTGCCTTTTCTTTGCTGCTGCTCTGCACCCCTCTAAGGAAAGAAATAATGGCTGGGAAGGGAAGATGTTTTCTGTGCCTTTTTCATCGATTACTCCAATTTGGTTTTGTCCTAGATAGATTCCAGAGAGCTTAATTGCTCATACTATTTTTTTTAAAGGGATAGCATGTCTTTTGGATCATTCTGTTTTTTCCTTTGAAGAGGGAGAATATAATTGAAGAGTGGTGATAAGAAGTGATATAAAAAATTTCAAAGCTGATTGTGGTCTCAGAACATCACAATTGTATTTGAAATATTTTGTTTTGGAGTGTGCAAAAACTTCTGTCCTAAAAAAAAATAACTTCTTTGTCTAGCTTTGGATATTTTGGCAAAGAACCACTAAAAGAAGTGAAGCTTTTGGTTTGCAATGTTGATGGGTGCCTGACAAATGGTCGCATTTATGTGACAGAAGATCAGAAGGAAATGGTCTCCTACGATTATAGAGATGTTGTTGGTATAGATCTACTGAAGAAAAGAGGAATACAGGTAAGTGTTGTTCTTGAGTGTGAGGGTCTTGATCATGTCTGATGTAAGCTAAACATTAAAAGATTATAATACTGCAGCATATATGTTGAAGTTTCTTCAGAGTACTTGGGATCAAGCAGCATAATATATTGTTTCAGGATTGGAACAAATGTTCTTGGATCCCTCAGAAGAAAATAGAAGTGTTTTGAGTCTTATTCACAGTAGCTATAGCATCTCTCTTTTTGTCCTTGAAGAGTATGGGAATAAATTTTTATCATGGGTTCTTTTTTGTTTGGTTAGTTTGGTTTGTTTTTTCTAGCACCAATCATGTTGTTCTGTGTAGTCTAGACACTGATTAATTAGAAGTCAGCTTAACCAAGTGCGGATGTGCTGTTACCTCTTGGCTATAGAAGAGGAAGAAATACCCAGGAAAATTAATTGGTTCATCCTAGATTATCCATGATTGTTCAAAGAGGGGAAATGAAACCCCTAAAGTTTTTGTTGGCATAGTGGTTTTAATAATAAATTGTGTGCTTTGAAGTCCTAAGAATTCAGTGTAAATGAAAAACTGAAACAACACAGATTGTAGCATGGCTCCTTCCATTATTATTATTGTTGTTGTTGTTGTTGTTATTACTGCTAATAACTTCTGCTGATCTGAATATTTTCTTGCATGGAGTAGATGATTTTTCACAATTCTGTTTCATTTCTCTGAGATAAAAGGGGGACAAAACTTGTAATCATTGTTTTGTTTCCTGTGGGAGCCGATTTCTCTACTACCTGCAACTTGGAATTTTTCATTTCAAACCTCCTGGTGTTTGTGCTGCAGTTTATGCATTTCTAGTGTATGTTGCTGAAATACTCTTGCTTTGTGCACCAGTCCTGTTCATTCTGTACTTAAAATCAGTGCTAAATATTTGTTAGTATTTAAAAGCAATTTGGGAAGATAAGCATGTCCATATCTTGGACAGAAAACTAGAAGGGGTTGTGTGTGAGATTATTTTCTAAAAATCCTACTTCAGTAATCTGGTTTTAGCCTACCTTGTACATCCTTTCTGAAATTTAAAATGAACTTTCAGAGATAAATGTGCTGTTCCACTTCAGTCTGTTTAGTGTTCTGTTGATGCTCTGAAATCTTACTATAATATTATGTTACTAGGTACAGAAGTCTCATAAAATATTTGATAATATTCTACTTCTGCAAATATTCAGAAATCTTCTTGGGAATTATCTTATTCTCTACTGTGGCTGAATTAGATGATATTGCATTGGATAGTCAGCATGCCACTGTACTGGAATATCCAGCAATTTTTTAGTTTTTATTTTTCTATGTTACGTTTTAAAAGACATGTATATTTCTTTTTTTCTTAAGCACAGGGCAGACTACAGAATGGAGCTAATCACTTCTGCTCTTAGTGATAGTTTTGATTAAAGAAATCAGTTATTCAATGCTTTGCTAATACCTGAATGAGCTTCTGTGTGCACAACTTCTACTGTTGTTTTTTTTAATCAATTTACATGTCTTATTGCTTTGTGTGTAGAGTTTACTCTATCTTGACTTTATTTTGATAGGTTCGACTCATCTCTGAAAGAGATTGTTCAAAAACACTGTCAGCCATGAAGCTTGGATGTTTAGCAAAAGTTAGTGCAACAAATAAGTTGAAAGTCCTGGAGGACTGGCAAAAAGACATGGGTTTGAGCAGGAAAGAAGTTGCTTACTTAGGTCAGTTCTTTTTCTTGGTAGTAAAGTTTCATATAGTGTACACATATACAAACTTCATAGTGCTGCTTCAAAACACTTCACTCTTTTTTAATGGACTAAACTTAATGGGACTGAGAAGCAAATTAGAGCACACAATCACCAAAAGCAGATACGTATTTTAAGGCTCCTATTAGGGTACAATCTAAATATTAAAGGCATTGATGAATCAGTGTCTTACTGTTTTTATAATGAGATTTAGGAAAGCTTTTTATATTACAGAAGCATACAGTTACAGCTTAGAATTTTAAACTGATTCTAGTTCAGTTGAGATGGATATTGTATAGATTATATTCACAGAATCATTTTGGTTGGAAAAGACCTTTAAGATCATCACATCCAACCAGCATTGCCTAATCCACTACAAACCATGTTCCTAAGCTCCACATCTACACATCTCTTAAATACATCCAGGGATGGTGACTCAGTCACTTCCCTAGCAGCCTTTTCCAGTGCCTGACAACATTTTCAGTGAAGAATTTTTTTCCTAGTGCCCAACCTAAATCTCCCATGGTGCAATCTAAGGTGATTCCTTCTTGTTCTATTGCTTGTTACCTGGGAGAAGAGGCTGACCTCTATCTCACCACGACCTCCTTCTCAGGTAGCTGGAGAGTGATAATGTCTTCCCTCAGCCTCCTTATGAAATGAAAACAAGAAATAGGCAGAGTTTGTACTGAAAACCATATGATTCTGTACAAAACTGCATTTCAATAACAGCTTAAAATGAGTCATCCCGCAAATGCTTATTTAGATGCTTAAATAATTTTACTACTCTTAAAAGTACCATTCTCTTGCCTGCAGATTGTGTAAAGTGTGATCAGCACTTACACATATTGGTAAGATTTTCCAAGAACTGACTCAGCTGTGCCATGTGCTGGTGAGCTGCTGAGATGAAAATTGTGGCAAGAATACAAGTTTAAACAAATAGATTAATGAACACACAGAAAAATACTGAGTTTTCTCAGTTTTTCCTCTCTGTGATCGTTTGCCTTGTCTGTCATCTTTCTCAATAGGAAATGAAGAGTCTGATGTGGAGTGCCTGAAGAAAGCTGGCATGAGTGGTGTGCCTGCTGATGCTTGTGCCCTTGCTCAGAAGGCTGCTGGCTACATCTGTAAAAGCAGTGGTGGCTGTGGAGCTGTCCGGGAGTTTGCAGAACATATATTCTTGTTGTTAGAAAAAGTGAACTCTGCAAGAAAGCAAATGGAAGAAGTGAGTGCAGCAGGAAAGGAAGCATGAGGGAAATGAGAACAGTGGGAGGGGAAATAAGGAACTAATGACAGAACAGTGACACAGCAGGTCAATCCTGCTTCTTCATCTCTTCCTCTCTCAGTAAGTCTGTATCCCAAAAGAAGGCTTATCTTTCAAGTTCCACATTGCAGTAGAGTTAAAAAGATGTTGCCCTGTATTTTAAGGTCCCTCTTTAAGTGCTGATACTCATGATTGTATGCTGATAATCATGATCATACTCATGATTATTTTAAAAGCCATTTTAAGTGCAATGGAAGGAATGCTACAAAAGGTAGCGTCCTGTAAGTATCTTAATCATTACACCTGTCATGATGTGTCTTTATTTCATAATCTAAATATATTCAGGGATCGGTGATTTTGCATGACTTGAGGATTTCATTTCAGACTTTAAAAACAAAATGTAATTGGTTTTAATTTTGTTTACATTTCTATATAGATGCCAATATGATGTTGTAGTTGTCTGCGGGCTCTTTACAGGATTTGTCCCTAGTAAGGGTGATTTTAGCATATGCTGTAGAGGTTAGGTGTAAAATTACTACCAAACTTCTTTCTATATTTTTAAAAGACAGCTCAGTTACTGCAAAACAAGTTAATATTAGTTAAGAAATGCACTTAAGCATGTGTTCAATTTTAAGATCATAAATAATTTAATGGCATTTGGGACTGTGCCTCTTATCTTTGAATCTGTTAATGTTGGGTTTTATTGGAGAGCTGAAATTACCATACCCAAATGCCTTGCCAACTTTGAGTCCAATTTCCCATTCAGTTTGAGGTCTTTCCTTAGCAGAAACTTGTTTTCTTTCTATGAAGACTTTATTACATCACTAATGAGTAAAGAAGGAAGCTAATTCTTTTAAAAGTTCTAGTTTCTCATATGGGAAAGTAACTGCTGTTAAAAAAAAACCAAAACATCAAAACCAAAACACAACCAAAATGTAGCTGTTGATTGTGGGTTTATGTAAAATAAATATTCAGACTATTTTTAGCATGTTAATTTAAAGTTGGCATGTATGTATGTATGCTTATATTTATGAAAAATAAGGTTCTTACCATGTCTTGATTTAAAGAACTCAGTATCAGTAAAAATGTCTAGAAATGACAATAAAAATATGCATCAGTTTTCAACCCTAGTATTTATCAAGGAGTTAAGGTTTGCTTTGGTTTCTGATAAAAGAATAAAAATTACCTGTGGTATACAGGCAATTATTACTGACATAAATAGTAGTGGTTTGTGATATTGTTTTTTGCAAAGTAGACACTCCCAGTATACTACCACCTGGTACTGCCCTCTGTTGGTTAATAACATGTTTACTTCCTCTTTTCAAGGCAAAAAAAAAAAACTTGATTTTTTTTTTTTTTTACCCCCTATCTGCAGTAGCAAGATTGAGAGGTGAATAGCTCATTGTACTTATCAACCTAAGTTATCATATATTTTATTTTAGTGAAGTTTTAGCATTCTGCACTGGATAAACCCCATGGACTTTAATAACAGGAGAACCACATTTTGGACAGAAATACGGACTTTGGTATAGCTAGAAGAATTATTTTTGTTGTATAGACTATGTGGTAAAGCTTTCTAAGTCCAGACTGGATGAGCAACTCAGGTTTGATAATGTCATAGAATTGGCCAACTTTTTAGTTACTTCACGTTGTCATCATCAAGTAACTTGCTGACTTTGGTTTTGAGAACAGTTTTCTGTGAGAAGATAGCTTTAAACAAAATGACTGGTGAACTTGATTCTCATTCCTTTTATGTTAGAGAAAACAAAAATATAGTTAATGTGATTTTATGAAACTGTAAAAAGTAAACTAAATAATTTATCAGGTTTTATTAAATATAGCTGATTACCTGACATTTGAAATAAACAAGTTTTTTGTTGGTGGTGGTGGGTTTTTTTTTTTTAGTGGAGTGGTTATGGGGTGATTTATGATGAATTTATATGCTGTAAATCATGTGTGTCCAAGTTCATGTGCCACACGAAAGGATTATACCTGATGCAGGTGAACAAATTAATTACATGCACACACAGTCAGTTAATCAAAGTCTTCATCTTGGTCTAGTCTTACAGGCAAATCTTGAATTTTTTGTTTGTGGTTAGTCTGTTACTTGCCTGTGTTCCATGTTTTCCAGTAGCTGGTTTCACAGCCATGTGTGCTTTGGGCCTGTGTTTGTGTAAAGCAGGATTTATATCTCTGTTTTCTGATATGTCAAAGCCAGCCCAGTATTTAGTATTAAAGGATGATCTTGTAAGTAGAACAGAACATATTGAGAATTATATGGCAGAATGTTCTTGGGGAGAAATCCCATTTTGGTTAGGCCCTGAGCTGGTTTTGGATGTTTGGCTCTTGCCTGGAGAATTGAGGAGGCAAAAGGATAGAGTAACATTACATTTGTTGTTACATTTGCTAACTTTGGCAGGAGGTGTAGGGGATAGCCCTTCACCTACTTCTGACTCTATTAATTAATTTTTCTCTGAGCATTGTCCTATTTAATATGTTTCCCTACCCTTCTGTGCCATTTTTTTGTAGCGTGATTCAACATGTTCTGACCTTAGTTAATTTCAAATCAATATTGATCTTATAAAACTCAGTCTTTTGAGGTCAGATTTTATAATTCTTGGTGTTTTCACATTTTTAATACTTTTAAACCTTGAGCATGAATTAGTTAACTAGCTTTTCCAGAGCCCACGTGGTAAAGTTTTTAATGAAATTATAATTTGTATTAGTGTTCTCTTAAACACAATTTCCTGTTCCCAGAAATAACTCCAAAAGAGTTTAGTTACACCCAGCAGGACTAATTACCTGAAATGTCAGTGCTCTAAGAACAATAATAAGATATGTTCAGTGGAAGAAAATCACTATTACTCACCAACTTGTTTCATAAGTGAGTTGAAAAAGTTGTCACTAATGCTCTTGTCTGAAAAGCCCTTGGATGGATAGTAGTTTTTTTTCTCTCTATTGCTCTAGGTCGGGTTTGTCTGTCCCCATTTTTGATCCTTAACTATGTTTATCTATGTGGCTGTGGTTTAATGGAACTGGAAGATGGGAGAATATTCAGGAAAATATAAAATATCGGTATTAAATAGATATATATTACATACATATATGTATGTACACACCAAATATAAAGCACCCCTATTGATTTGACTTAAGATTCCTGCAAAGTGTTTATCATGGTCTGCCTTTGGATTCATTCAATTCTGAGGGCTTAGAGGAGCTGGAGCTGCACGTGCACCAGACAGGGGATGAGTGGGTTTTATGAGTATTGGTTCCTATGTCTCTCAAGCAAGCCCAAGTCCTGACTTGCCACATCAGTTTATCAGCACCCTTGTGTCTTTGTACCCTCTCACTGTCAAAAACCCTGTGGGCTGTCTGCAGGCTGTGCTGCTTTCTGCTTCTTGTTCTTGTGTGCTTCATACGCTGCCAGTTTTTTACCTTCATGTCACTGAGCACCTTGCAGCTCATCAGAGCTGGCTCCCCAGGTTTCTTTGTGCTTGTTTAAAGAAAGCACTCATTTGATTTACAGGGGAAGCCAAGAGATGTTGGGGGCTTTCAGGGTAAAGCTGAGGGCAGTGAATAGCAATGTAGACACCAAGCTAACTGGGTCTGTGCCTTGCAGTGCATCTGTGCTGATGCCTCTGCCGAGGAGCAGGGGAACTCAAGTCTGGGCTCCTTCAATTAAGCTGCTGTCATTGGTGTCTGAGCTTGGAGAGCACACAGATATATGAGCTAGCTTTATATTACATTTCATTCACCTTCCAATGAAGTCCTGCAGTACTTGCTTTTGTGTTGTTTTAAATTGTAACGTGAGAAAATCCTTAATTCAGCCAGTAGGCAATGCTGTAGACTGATGTATTCCTCACCCTGGTTATGTAGCTAGGCAACTAATGGCAGTCTGAGCAGCACAGTGAAACCTACCTGGCTGTTAGATTAGCTCTAAGTTGTTTTCCAAGGTCACAAATGACAGCGAACAACAAACTAGAGTTACCCTATTTTTTTAGTGAAAGGCTTTGCAGGCATAAGAGGAAAATCTGCTTTTATTATTCCTAAGTGTTAAGATTTGCTTGCATGTGCATGTCATCATGTGTCCCATCATACTGTCTCTGCTGTGGCTGCTAGTGGATTCTCAGTGTTGCAAATTGGTCATTCCTGGGTACATCCTTGGAGATTCTGGCCATCAGAAATGAACGACTTCATAAGCAGGCTGTGCATCAGACCTGTCCTTAGACACTCAGAAGCAGACCTGCTCCCTTCAGACCCAAAGTCTGATTCCCCTCAGAGTCTGCTTCTGCTTTGGAGCTCTGTGCCATCCTTGGAAAATGATCGCCTTATTTTTGGGCCAGAACCTTGCAGTCAATAGATGTCAGTGAAGAACAAACATTGCTACTCCTCTTGGTGGCAGCACTGCCTTCCTTTTTACTGGCAGAAAGCCTGGATGGCTGCGGAGCCCGAACCAGATTAACATGTCTCTGGTGCTATGGCTTTGCTTTTGTCCCAGGGTGACCATTGCTCCAGATAACATTGTCCTGCAGGACCAGTTTGGAGAGAGGCTGAAAGCAGGGACACAGTGTCATTTGTGACTTCATGCTCTCCTGTCACTGGGTTTTTCACTTGAGCAGCTCTCAGGTGCTCCTCGCTCCCCCCTCTTGGGGCTGCAAGGTGCTGCTGCTCCTCTCTGCTTGGCCAAGGAGAAACCTCTTCCCTGGGAGCCCAGGAAGGGCAATGTCCCCCTGGGCACACCCACCATCTTTCCCTGTCATTTCCTACAGTTTTTTCTCTGTGGTCTGCAGGGCAGTTAAACAGATTCAGGTAAAGGAAGGGCTATCACCTATCAAAGTTAATAGAGGAAGTTACTGCAGAATTGTGTCTCATGGTTGCTTGTTCCCTGAAAGAATCTGGATTGTGGTCACCTGTGAGGTTGGAACCTGGTGGTGAAAGAGTGATGCAGTCTCTCAGTCCTTTTTTCCCCTTCCCAAACATTGTCTTTCAGGGACTGCTTTCACCCCCACACTTGATACTCTTCATTTAGGCTGGGTTCCACCTGTCCCTTCCCCACCTGGTCTTTGCAGCAAGAGTGCCCTTTTCTCCTTTTGGTCTGTGACTGTCTTTCCTCTCATCAGCTGGTCATGAAGTGAGCCTCATGGAAATTTCTCCTGGTCCTCCATGTTTACTCTTCCAGGTGACAGCTGGTTACAAGTAAACCCTTGTCTTGATCCACTGAGCATCTCTGCTCTACTTAGACCCAGTGCAGAAACCCACTGAATGATCTCCTGATCTCTATTTTCCTAGGACTTCTGCCTTTAAAGATTACCTGAACTAGCTCAGACTCCTTCCTTTTCCTGCTCTTCCTGCCTCACCACTCCAGATTCACTTCCATCTTCTACAAGATGTTCCTGGAACTATTCAGAGATTTTTATTTTTTTTTTTTCGCAAGTCACGGTTTTCCTCCAAGAAGCTTCAGACATCAGACTCTTTGTATCAAAACCAATGTGACTTAAGGTCAGGTTGCTAGGATGTTTACCTGGGCACCATTTTTTTCTCTGAGAGCTACTTTAGAAGATAGTTGGATGATGTTTTCAGGGAAAAGATCCTTGAAGCAAAGCTCAGAATTCATACATTTCTCTTAAGATTTCTGTGCCTCCAAATGATTTTGCTCTCTTTTTCTTTTGACCCAAATGCCAGCTAAGCCTGGGTAGCAAGGAAAGCAGGCTAACTTAAACCAGAGCAGGTAGAAGCCTTATGGTTAAACTTTGGTGGCATAAATGTTTAATGCTGACCTCTATAAGTCAATCTTGAGAAGAACCCTTGCTCAGGAAGGTAGACTGTCACCAAAAAGGAAAGCAGGACTGTAATCATTTACATGTAATAGACATTGCACAGGGCTTTTTTTCTCCCAAACCTAGCATCCCTGTGGTATGGGTACATTTTTGATCAGTATTATTTTTTAATTTTTAAGGATTTCTTCCTACAAAAGTTTTAACTGCCACAGGAAAAATCAGGAAAACCAGAGACAGGAAGAGACACTTTTAAAACATCTAAATATGGAAATTTTGTTAAAATTTTTAAATATCTCCATGACCTGCCAAAATAACCTATGGAGCCAGATTGACAGTTCCTGGAAAAATTCAGTTTGAGTCTGTCTGCTGCTGTTGGAGGAAGGGAGGGTGTAACAGCACAGTGGGGAGAGCAAGGCAAAAGAAGATGGAAGAAATGGTAGGCATTGCAACTGCTGGGAGAATCTTGTTGCTAGTAGGTACCATCACATAGCCCCATCCTTTAGTAAAAGTGCCCAGCCTGGCTTTCTGGACCTCTGATGTAGACAAGTTGTGCTGTGCTGGTACCTAGGGGTGGCCCTGCTGCCCTGTACTTTTACTAGCAGAAGTTACTTGCTTTCTCAGGCTCCTATTCACTGCCAAGCAGTTGCTGCATTGTGTAAACCCTGAGTAAAGCTAAACTGAACCACTTGGAGATTAAAAGTGCCGTTTAAGTATAAAGTGTTATGGTGATGAACTTTGCACTTACTACCTTATATTCTCATCCCTTCAGCCAGTTCAGGACTATATGCTTTACACCCTCATTGATCTACATGATATGTCCTCCCCCTGTTCCTTCGCATACATTTTCATATTCTAAATATTCATAGAATCATAGAATTGGCTGGGTTGGAAGGGACCTCAGAGATCATCAAGTCCAACCCTTGATCCACTACCGCTGCAGTTACCAGCCCATGGCACTGAGTGCCACATCCAGTCTCTTTTTAAATATCTCCAGGGAGGGAGAATCCACCACTTCCTGGGCAGCCCATTCCAATGCTTGATCACCCTCTCTGTAAAGAAATTCTTTCTAATGTCCAACCTTAACCTCCCCTGGCACAACTTGAGACCGTGCCCTCTTGTCTTGCTGAGGGTTGCCTGGGAAAAGAGACCAACCCCCACCTGGCTACACCCTCCTTTCAGGGAGTTGTACATATAAATACATATAAATGCTGCTTAAAGCAGTCTTCTTAACTCAGTTAATAAACTTGCTTGCAACCTTTGCTCAAGGACCCTTCAGCTTCTTTTTCGTATGGAAGGGGCTAGAAAAAGTAGGTTTTTAAGTAGAATGTTCAAACATCTTCAGTAGCCTATCTTACTAACGGACACCTGAAAGGAGACCAGTGGTGATGTGTAGCCTTTTAGAAGGAGAGAAAGATATTTTTGTTCCAGATGAGCAAAGCAACATGGACAAACTTTTGGTCTCCAAATGGATTGTTTGCAAAAAACAGTGCTTAGGGGAGCACTGTTAATTTCCTAAACACTCCATTAAACTGTGTTGAATTGGTAAATGACAAGGGGCTGCAGTCTTTCTCTCACTGATCTCTCCAGCACAAAACTTAGGAAACATTTGTGCCTATGCAAAACTGGTAGGCACTGATATCAGCTTGCACAAGCAAGGTATGAAATGAAAGGGCTCTGGGACTAGTGTGAAATATCTGACTAAAAAGAGCAATAAGAATGCTCAATGTATATAAAGCCATACTTCTTCAGCTTTTCAGAAGCAGCACACTCAGAGAATGACCTTGCTTTACAGACGTGTACTTTCAGAGCACGCAAGAGTCAAAGCAGAGTAATTGTGTTTGGCTGCATGAGTTTCTTTTTTTGTCAGCTTTTGCTATGTTTTCTTTCTGCCTTGGAACTGTATGGTTGGGGAGAACTAGTCTGGGGAAAAGAGTCCTTAAAGTAAGTCAGCCTGCAAAGCAAATAGAAGGTGAGGACCAAAAACACATCGTGGAATGAATCAGAAGAAAAATCTTCACTAGAGCAGTCCCTTGGATGTGAACACAGAGAGATGGAAAATGTCTTATCAGGGCAGAGTAAATAAATAAGTCGTGTTCAGATTAAACTGTGTCTGAGCAGCAGTTTGTTTGCTGCAGTGGAACTGCTGAGTTCTGTTACACAAGGACTATGGAGTAAAAATGGTTCTCATCAAAACACTGGAAACAAGCATTTTAGAGGAAGAAAGTCAAATGGAAAAACCCTACATTTAGAGTTCCCCAACATGTGGTGTGGAAGTTTACGTGGATTTCTATCAGTCTTAAAACACAAACACTGTGCAGTACCTAACCCAGAAATAAGTTACATTGAAGAACTACGCAGTTTTTTAAAAAGGCATTTTATAAACCCACTTCAGATCTTCAAATGTACTGCTGCAGTTTTGAACTTCAGTATCAATAACAAAGATAAGACAGGCACTGAATCATGGTAGATCAGGGGGGGAGGAAGTCTGCAGTCGATCTTTGCTCATTTTCTTATGATGTTTTTTCATCTTTTTATATATTCAGATTCTTATAGCTTTGTTTTCTGTGTTTTGTTTTGTTTTTTTAACATCTTCAGTAAAATCCCTAAATCACATCTGAGAAGTCCATTTGTATCCCCACAGAGCAAAAAAAAAAAAAAAAAAATAAATAAATGGTAAAGCAGATATGGTTGTAGAAAAATGGATCTGACACTTGACCCTGTAAAGTCATATACACCTGCCCACTGAAAACTGAGTTCAGCTCTGGCATTGTGTTAGGATTTTTCTGTTCTCAAAACCTCATGTTTGCAATCCTTTCTGTTGCATGGGTTGTAAGGTGAATGGCAGCCCCCTGTTCAGAATTTCCCACTGTTGCTCTATGTGTGTTTGTTGATAACTGGGTATTGTCCACATGGTGTCAAAATTCATAGATGAGACTTTTTGCCATTTTACTGAGTTTCATTTTCTCGTTGAATACCTCCTCAAACCTTCGGTTCTGTTTTGGAGTGAAGTGGTTCTTCCAGTCACCAACAGTGCCTAGGAGAGCAGAGGCAGGAAAAGAACAGTGAGGTTAGCAATGTACAGTGTACAAAATGATTTAAAGGCAGCCCAGTTTTGTTAATCTTGCACTTGGCACAGTTTATTAATAGATTATTAACCATAGCCTCTGCGGCAGGTCATGATCATGAGCAACTGTTTTATTGGTCTGGTGAGACTCTGGTGGGAGCAGCTGGATCATCATCCATAAAGGCTGTTAAAGCCTCAGGCTTATTTAGTGTCAACAACACCAAGTGGTATATGAAAAGCAGCAAGTTTCCCACATGGATCATCTCAGCTGAGAGGTATCTTCCTGCACCTTAGATGTATGCAGTTAATTAAAGGTCTCTACCTGTGCTCTTTCACTGTCAGTAGTGGGAAATGGCTGAAATTCATCTTAACCTAATCCTCATCAAATGAGTGGTGCCCCAAAAGCAGCAATGTCTCTCCATTTGCTAAAGAAAACAACTAAAAAAGGAGCAGAGAGTGACCTGATAGATTAATCCCACTGTCAAACCCACCTCTGATCTCTAAGGCTTTCTATGGATAAGATGTTCCACATCTTAAGTGGGCAGTAACTAATTCTGTATATGAGTGTATAACCATATACACTCATATTTAGTAGGTAAAAGTATGTATGTGTGTATGTACCTTCTGTAAACTGGCTACCAGCCTCGAGTTTGAGTAGGAACTAAAAGGAAGTGAAACTGTTATATGGATTTTTCAAATTCTTCAACATATCTTTGTCAAAATGTTCACTGACTTAGAGAAATGTGTCTGAGTTTTTTGCTTCCCTGTTTGCATTTTACTGACAGATTGTGTTTTGGCAGTTGCTTCAGCTCATTGGTAAAAACAATTAACAAAATGTACGATTTCCCTGTTTATAAATGAAAACAAGGTTTTCTAGATTGAAACAACTCTTAGTTTTAAAACTGTTGGTTATTGTGAAAAAAATAACTATGTAAAAAGGAATGTGATGGTTTTGATTTACTTATGCAAATCTGAGGACGCTTCTGAAAAGTCAGGAGCAAGAAAACAGCTCCTGCAAGTATTTTTAAGTCACATCTGAGCTCAGTACTGTTGAAGATGGGTTCGAGACTGACCAAGGTCTGAAGGCCACCTATGAGGCCATCAGGTGATTGAGTCATTCATTCTTTCGTTGTCACTGTCAGCATATTCCTTCTTCAGGAGCATTTCAGTGTGATAAGAGGCGGTAGGGAAGATAAAGGCTACTGGCAGTCTTCTTTGCTAGGAATGTGTCTGGGGTTTTCTCATTCTAGTAAACGAAGTGACCTTTGAAGGTGTTATCATAGGGAACATGTTACAAAAGACTGAGGTAGCCAATGTTGAGATAAAAAAAGGCAGATAAAGAATAATACTTCGTGAACCTTTCCTTTTAGCTCAAAAGCACCCATGAGGCAATATTAGTCTGATTGTTTGTTCTGCAGACTCCTCCATGCTACTCTTGTATAAATGTGCATTTGCAGTCAGAGAACACAAAAAGAAAGTGATTTTTAACATGGCTTCAGACTGAAGGATCCTGTCACTGCTTCCCCAGGGCTGCTTCAAAGCACCACTTCAACCTGGGAAAAACCTGGGCTGTGTCCTTCCACCAGGATTCCCACTCCTGCTGCATTAAACCCCTCCCAGGGAATTTACCTTTTCGGAAAATCAGCTTCCTGTTGGATGTCAGTGAGCAAACGGTGGAACTGGGGCTGCTGTTTTCCTTTTCTGTGTCACTTTTCATCTGTGAGAAAGAGGACTTCTTGCAGATGTCTTGGATATCGTTGTCACTTACATATAAATCCAGGAACGTACTAATTTTCTTTACGCTCTTAGAGAGATCCTGAGGTACGAGAAAAATAAAGCTTTTATATTTCTGAACTGATGATCAGACTTGTGGTTGATATGAAAATGATCCTTTTTATTATGTATCGAGTTTATCACGTTTATTTGCTTTCATGCAAAGCTAAACATGGCATTAGACTGTGTAAATGACAGGTAGAGTAAACCTCAAACCCTCATACCCATTCTTACAAAAATGAGGAAATGCTGAGTACTGGCAGTTACACTGCCAATTTTACTCCTACTCCAGGAAAAGTGTTCTCCTATCTCTCAGAATTATTTTCCTAGGAATACAGAAATACTCAAAGCTCAGCTTCTGTGTAAGTAGCTTATTTTGTTGGAGGTGCTCTATCTAGACATCCTAGAACTGATTCAGGATACGAAACAGCTTATGTTCCTTCTAGTGGTTTGGTTTTGGTGCTTGGTTTTGGGTTTTGTTTTGTTGCTTTTGTTTTCCAGAAAAGTGAACAAAACTATTTTAGTGGCAACAGTAGAAAGTGTTTTTTATTCATCTAAAAATTAATTATCTGAAAGCTAAGGTACCTTGATATTTGAGTTTTCTATGCAGTGATATCCTTTAATAAAAACTTTTTTCTACACTCTGTCCCCACCTTTGATTTTCCTCTTTTTGGGGAACACAAGCCCCATTGACCATGAGTAGTTCTGTTGTCTTATGTCACTTTTTGAAAATTTCATCTGAAATGTCAGTCATAGGAGGTTAATCTGTGACCCTCAACACATACCCTTGGTTGTTCTTCCCATAGCACCAAGAACAAGGAACTTAAAATTCTTCCTGTAGCCTGGGGAAAATCATACAGTATGTGTCTCACTCTTGTATCTGTGAAGTGCAGGTATCACAGAGTTTGGTACATCACTTGTGCATTCAGAATGAGCTCACTGTTAAAACATTCTATGCAGATATATCATATGCCCCAGGAAATATACTCACATTTTCCTTCTTTCTCCTTTTTCATTATAATTTGTTCTTTGACATTTTAATGATGTTAATTTACAAGGAATGCATTCTGAAATAAGCTCGGAGAGCATGCTTACCTTCTTCATGTCTTCATAGAACAAAAACAGGATGTTTTTGTCATTTTGATGTTCTTCCCAACTTAGAAAATGATCAAACCAGGATCCACAGACAACTGAAAAGAAAACCCACATAAAAGAGATTTATACAAACTTTATTCATAAATAACTCTGCCTGTATCTCATACTCTTAGGGGAATGATCCCTTCTTAGTGTGCACCAATAGCTAGAAATATGATCACTAGTAAGTGAAATAAAGAGTCTGCTAAATGGCTTACACTGTTTTGAACTCTATTTTTCCTAGTAGAGAAGATTCTGTATTATTTTTAAAAGTCAAAGACAAATTATGTAAAGAACCTATTATGCAAATACATAATCCAGCCAACAAGATAGATAACTTTTATATTTGACTCATACTGTTTGTTTTGTCTGAATGCTCCTTTTGCTGAGCAAGGGAGGAGAGCTAAATTTTGGCTCTTTTAAAAGCCAAAATTTGGTCCCTTCTTACTGAAAGATGATGGACTGCAGTAAAAGATAAGTTGAAAGATGAGAAGAGGCTTGGACAGAGCAATCACAGCCAGTGCTCTCCAGAACTGTGACTTTGCTTTATAACCATCCCCAGAAAAGGATACTATTGTAATGGGCATAATTTTGGTTGCAAACTTTGAGTTGAAATTAAATATTTTGCTGAATGCTCCCATCTGTAGCTGTGTCCTGTACATGAAGCAATGTCTGACTGCAAGGCATGTGTGCTCCATAGTGTATGGATAAACCCTGCTGCCCTGGTCAAGCACAGTGGGCTTGTGGCCAGCAATAACATAGAATAGGCCTGTTGGCTTCAGGGGTACAGCATACAGCCTCTGAGACTCCAGGGACAGCATCACAGTTGTCTCTGGATGTCCTCATCCTTGTTCTGAGTAAGATTAACTTTAAGAGTACCACAGGATCTTAATTACAAACTTCCAGTGTTGTACTGGGAGCAAAAATGACAACCTCTCTCTCTGCATCAGCTTTTCCATAAATTTCTGTTGTAACCACCAGTTATCTTTTTGTGCCATGCAGAAGCACACAGAAAATGAAAGGTGGTTAGTAATTTACAAATGGGAGATGCTTTTAAATTTAATTTAATCCTCTTCTCATTATCACTAGTGCACGTTCAGAGTTGATACTAAAAAAGACAAAGATGCTGTGGATCACTGTGGATCACATGTCTTAGGGCTGCTTTGAACTAGGAGCACAAACCAGAACCAACAACACAAGCCAGTAAACAAATTGACTTCTGGAGCTCTGATGTAAGCCCATTATGACAGCAATGGCACTTTTATTCCAAAGTTTTCAAGCTGATCTCCTATTGTTGCTGTTATCGTCACGATGGTTGTATAGCAGCAACACATATCCTCAAAGGAGTCATAAAACACTAAAATGGGAGTGGATACCTAGAACATGGTCCTTTTGTGGGCTCCCATGGCAACACAGCCATCCATAAAATTCTCACTCTTATCCTTGGTCTTTGGACCCTGCTACTAAGACTGTGCAGCAGCCAGAGTATGTGCAGGAGAGCTTCATGAAAGTATCAGGACTCCCTCTGAAGGGCCACCCAAGGCTGTCTTTAAGACTGGAGAATTCACAATATTCTGGAAGCAGAGCTCTCAGTGCAGCCTGGGGGCAGTCACCTCATGTGTCCCCTTGCCTGTACTTTGACATGCCAGGGATCCATGTAGAGCTCAGGCTGAGCACCCTCAAATGGAGCCCCTGCCCCAGCATCCTGCTGGCTGGGGACAGGATCTGGCTGTGGTGAGCCTGTGGTGAGCTGCCCTCACCTCTGCCTGGGAGGATGCTTCTGCACACAGATGCCTTCTCTATCACAGTTTAAACATGAATGCTTGGTGGGAAGCAGTCTGTTATTCTGGTTTGCAAGACAAGGTTGGAAATGTTTTAACAAGCAAATCCACAGCAGAATCAACAAACAGTCAGGGGGTTCAGAGTGTCTGTGGAAAGGAACAAAATCTATGGCTTGTCTGGCAGGATACGTTCTTCAAGAGATCTGTCAAAGAGCAGCAACCTGCAAAATGGAGTTTTGCTGAAATAATGCAGTCGTTCATCAAAGTGTCTCTTTGCAGAGCTGAAGATAGCATCCTACTTATTTGCTTTTGCTTAGTTTGACATTGGGATTTATACTGAGAAGCAACAAAAAAAAAACCATCTAAAGCTGTATGAATAAAGAATTCAATAGGAGGTTTTACACAGTTCACAGTTTCTTAGCTCTTTCTGTGCATAAAAAGCTAGTGTAAACTGCAAGAAAAAAATGTAACCTTGCCCTTACCATCTCCTTTTATGAACAAGTCAAAGAAGGCAGTCCAGGTATCTACAGTGGGAAGGTTTGGGTTATCTCTGTAGTAATAATACATGGAAACTGCAGTATCTTTTGGGTTTCTGCTGATGTAGATCATCTGTAAATGAACACAGTATGTTTATTAATGATTATATCATTCCTATATTTTAGAGGAGCTCTTTATGTAAATGGAGCATTTTCACAGGCAGTTTGCAATATCAACCTCCTTTTCTTTAGGATTCCTCCTTTGGTGACCATGCCATTGAAATAGAAATATGTTTATCTCTTCTTAGGCAGGAGTCAGTAGTGGTTAGTAAAGAATTCCATGTGGACAGAGGTTTGTTTGCCACAGCCAGGTAACGTTTGTGTTTTATGAAAGAGGAAGTGTTCCTTTTAACTCATGAGTCAGTATGCTGTCTCATATATCTAACAGATGAAACCATTTACTAATTACCCTTCACAGGACATCTGCAAAACATAATTTTTGGCTTTCCAATCAAGTTATCTTTGTCCCAAAAGTCTGGATCTGAATAAATCTGAAAACTGTTAATATAGAATCTGAGATCCAGAGCTTATTTTTTAAAGACCCCCCTATTAGCATGGGAGGAACTCAAAGCAGTGATCTGAATCTGCCTCCTACATTTCAGTTCTCTTCTCTTTGCCAAATAGCTCTTTTTAGGATCTTCATAAAGCTTCAGGAGCAGGGGAAGAGTATCTTCACCCTCAGAGCAGCCTAAATATACCCAGAATAACTGTTTTCTAAGCCAGTGCTCCAGCCACTAGGAAATGGGACCATGAGAACACACCCCATCACTAATTTCTGATAGAAAGATGTTGATGCTCTATTTTTTGTGGTGGCTGCCTGGCATACAAATCATCCCAAGGGGAGAAGTGGAACTGACACAGAATCCACCTCCTGTCCCAAGCCTCTGCTCGTGCTGCTTTCAACTGCTGCTCAGCTGTGACTCTAAAATTCACAGCAAACCCCTTCTGAAAACTAGAAGTCATTTAAATATTATTAAGGTTCAACAGGACAAAGTAGATTCCTAGTAGACATTTAGCATCTCTTACAGCTTATATAGCTTTTTGCCTTACCTTGCATTTTTTATTCTTAAAATTTGGAGGTAACAGGTTGTAGTCTAAGTGCGTTGGGATGATTCGCTTGGATGAGAGTTTATTCAGCTCCTCCAGTTTGGAAATGTCTCCAAATTCAATGGGAGATGTCAGTGTTACTTGAGTAGTGTAAAGCTTTGTTATAACTCCTGCAAGCCAGTGGGTGCCTGCAGAAGAGTAACATTAAGGAATAAAAGAAAAGAAAAAAAAAAAAAAAAGGAAAAACATAAAATCTATTACTGAGAAAATGTGCAAAGTGCTTGCATACAGAAAGTTTGTTAGTACACTAGTGATCTTCTAATCCTCTAAATTAAATTTCTAATCCCCTAGACTCAAGAAACTTTACATAACTAAATAATCCCACTAACTCCAATTATATAAATACTGGAAAAATTTGGGCCATAGCTGAAGTACAAAGTAACTGTCAGAAATGTTTATATTGGTCCCAAAACAATCTCATTAGACAAATTCCTTGTCAGAAAAAGGTGGCAATATTATTTTTATAATTTATTTTACAATAACCCTTTGGGTTTTTTTCCCTTGTAGTAACTTGAGTCTGTATATTTGAAAAGTACTGATTGGGCTGCTTATTTGCTGTGTGCTTCTGTGTGCAAACATGGAAGGGGGGAGGGAATAAGAAATGACTAAACCATCAGCCAAGAGCCATACTTAGTACAGCTCTTTTTAGCTTAATACAGCTCTTAATAACTTTATACAGCTCTTGACTTGCTCATAACTGAATCTAGAAAGCCTTCAGGAAAATCTTGCAAGTACAGATTTTTCTTACAAGCAAGAAACATTTATTTGCTTTCTAATATGAAAACAACTGAAATTAAAGGAACAAAATGCAGTTGAATGACCCATATTTTTTGTAATTTGAACACTGACTGACACACTGATATTCACATGCTCAAACATTCTTCCCTGTTTCTTGTACACAGCCATTTCCCAACAACTTTAAGCAGAGAACATGAAACAAACAACTGAGACTTCTTGCAACTAACAACTAAAAGTATAACTTACCAGATTTGGGATAGGAAACCAAAAGGACATCATCTTCTCTAGCATCAAAAGTATCCAAGGAATTTAAAAGTTCTGGAGAAGACCTTGTGGTAAAGGGAATCCCCTTAAAAATGTGAATGAGTTCTGCCTCGCTGGGCTTGGACATAGTTGCTTAAGTCTTGGATTCCTGCAAATCAGATTGCACTGCAACGGTGAGGATTTGAGAGTCACTTCTAAGTCAGAGGGTTTGAAGTGACAAATTGAGACTCAGGAATACAAACCTCATCCTTATATACTTTGCTACATGGCACAGAGTCCGATCAGATATTGATTTTTCCTGGTAGTTAATAAATGCAACTGAAATATTAAAGGTATCTTGATAAGTGAGTCATGAAAAAAGCATGTCATTTGTTACTCATGACAGTGAGTAATATGTAAATGAAATAATTTTTTGTTTCATTTTCCAAAATATACAACAACCTGTATTTTGAAAAGTGCAAACTGATTCCAAATGGTTGAATTCTGTAGTGCTAAGGAACCAGTTTTTTGAACATTTTCACATTTCAGCCTGAGGCATCTTAAAAGTAGAGGCACTTAGAGACACAATTATTTCTGAAGCTGTTCTATGTCCCTATAAGAGAATCACAGACAACAAAAAAATCATAGATTTAACATAGATATTTAACATTGGCTCAAATTCTTTTAACTCTTTCCACAGAATATCAAGATTCATCAAAATAAAAGTCAGTTGCAAGAAAGAGGCAGCTCTCAATTAATTGCATGTTTTGAAACATAAAAAAACCCCAACCAAACAACATTGCATCTGTGCAAATTGTCACAAATGGGTTTTGAACTGAAAGCTCCACCTTTGTTTAAAGTTACTTTAAGCAAAGGGAATGCCTCACAGTAAAACAATTATTTTATTAAAATAAATGAAATTGAATGATTAATATTTTCTATTTTGCTTTCCATGGCCACAAATCAGTTTACTCATTTTTACATCCTTTTCCTCAAACACCCAGTGGCTTCATTATTCCTACTAAAAACCTCTTACAATCCATTCAGTCAAAGCCATCCAACATCTTTAACTCTGCTTGAGAGTTTTGTTTTAAAAGAAAGCAGTCCTTCATTAATATACCAAATTTACCAAGGTCCCAGTTGTTTTTTTATACCATAAATAATAACTTACGTTTGGCCATGGGAGCTGTCTGCTCAATGCATCTCCCATGACCTGGTAAGAAGTTAATGATCTGAGGATGTTCCTCCAAGAAAGACCCGAGCACCTGCTCACGAGGATTAAGGACAGTTACCATCTTCTTTGGTTGCTTCCTTCTAATTCAGTCTCCAGAAAAGCAATATGGGATTTATTTCCCCTCCCTCCCCCACATCCACTTTCCTTCCCAGTGTTGTCAGTCAACGAGAAGTTAGCAAGCCCAGATCTTCTCACCTGTATTGCATATAAAGTTGCCCTTAAACTTTGATGTGTAAAATGTGCCCTGTGTTATCAGTAAACTTTGAGTTCAAGTTATGCGTAGCCAGATGGGGATGAAAATCATGGAAAATATGCTGTGGAGACATTCTCCCTATCACGGGGACTGAGAGATTGGTCAGTCTTTTGAGGAGCTAATCAACAGAATCCATGAGAGTACAAGAAGCACAGGGATACTGATAGGCAAGTGGGAGTTGGGGGATCTCTCAGTGGGGAGGAGCTTGATATTTTTGTCTTGCTCCCAGTTTGAAGACCTAAGCCACCACTTCGTATCTTAATGTGTAAATCCCTAAAAGTCTATCCTCTGTCAACAGATTTCACTTTAGTTGCTTCAGGTCTAGAAAGTGTGTTTGGAGTCATAAAAACACCTGTTTCTGTGATATTCTGAGTGTCTGTATCAGGCTGAGTACAGAGGTTTGTAAGATTTATTTTGCAGTCGTCATTTTACCCATACGCCCTTAGTGTAATCTAATAAAAACGTATTACCTTGACCTAGCAGAAATAGTCTCATTGCACAATACGTTGCACATTTACTATATATGCTTTTTCCTTTCATTTCTTCCTGCACTGCTATTATATTTTGACTCAGCGTATTTGCCTAATCTAATCACTTGGACCTTAATTAATCATTCACCAATGAAATGGCTAAGGTGTAAATCAGAAGTAATACAGAAGCAAAGAAAATTCCAGTTCTCTTAACTCATCTTAATTGCTTTTTATATCAGTTTATCTTCCCAGCATTCATATTAATCCGGGTAAATCAAACTCAAACTGGTCCTCCTCAAATGCTGCCTATGCTTGGGAAACAGGGCCTACTCCTGCAACAGTATGGGATCCTGAATTGTAGTGACTTAAGGAAAAAGAGAGTATTTAACACCTTGCAGAAAAAAATTCTTACAAAAACTATGCTAGAAACATTATCATAAAAAGTACATTAATATCTGTATGCATAGAATCATAGAATGGTTTGGGTTGGAAGGGACCTTAAAGATTATTCAGCTCCAACCCTCCTGCATGGGCAGGGACACCTCCCACTATATCAGGTTGCTCAAGACCCCACCCAATCTGACCTTGAACATTCCCAGAGAGGGAGAAGCCACAAATTTCCTGGGCATCCTGTTCCAGCATCTCGTCATCCCCACGGGAAATAATTTTTTCCCAATGTCTAATCTAAATCTCCCTTCTTCAAGTTTTAAACCATTAACACTTGTCCTCTTGCTACACACCCATGCAAAAAGCCTTACCCCAACTTTCTTGTAAGCCCCATTCAGGTATTGGAAAGCCTCTATAAGGTTACTTCAGAGCCTTCTCTTCTCTAGACTGAACAACCCCAACTTCCCCAGCCTTATACAAAGAGAACGTGGCTTTAAGGAATACCGTGGCAAATCCTCCATCCAGCTTTAATTTTCTCCTTTATCCGTGTTAAAAATGAGAATGTAGAATACAACAGATGAATTTTGAACTGGATTGACACAGGCGTGGCAAGCTAATCCCAAAGGACTCCTGCATCTATTGCCTAGATGTCTGCCAGACTCTGAAGAGCTTCTTCCAGCATCAGTTTGCCCCTGTCCTGGTCTCTGGCCCTGCTAACACTACAGATGGAGTCCATGTTGCACCAGCAGGTTTCACAGATACTTGCTATTGAGAAAACCATGTTATACTTGGAATTTTGGGGTTCCTTGTGGCTTCAGTCCAGCTGTTTCTGCCTCACTGTCTGACTTGCCTTCTCCCATCTCTATCCTTGCCTGGGTGAGAGATGTCTTTCTGTTACTACAGATTACTCAAAAAATTTTATTGTTCTGCTTCTGCCTCTACCCTGCCACCTCCACTTCAAACTCACCATTCTTTTCTCTGCTTGATAAAAGACAGTACCAGGCACACCTCGTTCAACTCAGTATTTCTCAACTGAGGCCAGTCACAAGACTGTTCCCTTCCAGGCATATCTCATCCAGAATGTACTAAAAGAAATAGTGACAGAGAGGAAAATAGACAGATGAGGTACTAGAATTATAGAATCATCAAGGTTGGAAAAGACCTCTAAGATCTCTAGAGTCCAACTGTCCACCCTACAACCCCTAACCACTAAACCATCCACTGCAGCTCTTCATCTACTCATCTTCTGAACATCTCCAGGGATAGAGTCCCCACCACCTCCCTGAGCAGCCTGTTCCAATGCCCCACCACTCTTTCCATGAAGAAGTTTTTCCTAATATGGAAAATTTACTAATATGGTGGAGCTTTACCCTATTTTCTCTTGTCCTGTCACTGGTCACCAGAGAGAAGAGGCAAACATCTGTCTCACTACAACCTCCTTTCAGTTGTAGAGAACAATGAGGTCTCCCCTCAGCCTCCTCTTCTCCAAACTGAACAGCCCCAGCCCCCTCAGCCTCTCCTCATAAGTCCTTTTCTCTAGACCCCTAATCAGCTTGGTTGCCCTCCTCTGCACCCTCTCCAGCACCTCAATGTCCTTCCTATTCTGCAATGCCCAAAACCGCACACAGTACTCAAGGTGCAGCCTCACTAAGGCAGAGTTTAGGGGCAGGATCACCTCCCTGGTCCTGCTGGGGACACTGTTTCTGACTCAGGCCAGGATGGAGTTGTCCCTCTTGGCCACCTGGGCACACTGCTTCTCACGTTCAGCTGACTGTCCATCAACACCTACAGGTCCCTCTCCACTTGGCAGCTCTCCAGCCACTCCTCTCCAAACCTATAATGCTGCTGGTGGTTGTTGTGACCCAAATGCAACACCTGACATTTGGCCTTATTGAAACTCATGCAGTTGGCCCATGGATTGAGCCTGTCCAGGTCCCTCTGCAGAGCCTCCCTACCCTTGGGCAGATCAACATTCCACCCAACTCAGTGTCGTCTGCAAATTTACTGAGGCTGCACTCTACCTCCTCATCCAAATCAGTGATAAATTGTTTATTGAAGTAAGAATTACAATGTACATCCACAGGGTTCTGAATGTCTGTAGCACTGATGGGCTTCAGGTTTCTATTCAACTGCCCTATAGCTATGGGATATTTCTATCTTGCCATAATGACTAATGAATGGAGAGGTACAACTGACAGGACTGGTCATAAGGTTTTGTTGCTCTAATTCCCCACCCGGTACACCAGTCACCTGAAGTTAATAGAAGTTATGTCCATAAAGATTGTTCCTGTGCATCTGTGTAAAATTTGTATACAGGCTCTGCAATGGTGACAAGAGAATGACGTCTTTCAAGACTGTTTCAGTGAGGAGTATCAAAGACAGCTGCTGTTACAAAATGTGCAAAATGTTAGCTGGGAAATCTACTGTCCCAGGTAAGCTGTGTAGCCCCTTCCACAGCTCCAGCTTCTTTTCCATACATCCATTATGATCCAAACCTCTCAATCTTTTCTGTAGATCACTCCATCTAACCTTTGCTTTTCCAGCATGGCATCCCTGTTTATTTTGAAGTTACAACCACCCTGTCTCTTCTAAGTTTATGGTCAATGACTAATAGAGACAGGCTGCAAAATGTTAAATGTTACATCATGAGTCTGCAGGCTGATTGGGAAGCTAAGGCACCTTCGTGATGAGGTGTTGACAGCCTAGGAGCCTAACCCTGGGCTTCTGTGTGGTCCTAAAAAGCCTGTTGCAGAGTGGATGTAAAGCAACACATTGAGTCTGAGCTATAGTAACCCTCTATTGGTGCACTCTGAGCTGGCCCCAGCTATCAGGCTGTGTGACTTAGCCAAAATCCCTTCACTGGAATGGACATAACATCGCTTCATGCTTCCAATAGCAGTCCTCTACCTGGCAGGCAGTGCCTGGACTCTTGCCAGGGAAAGCCTCTCTTCCTTGTCCCTTTGTTCAGTACTAATCAACTACTACGATTTAACAACTCTGATTTCAGAAGTCTGTGACTTCACATGCCTGCATTTAAGCATGCTGTGAAGGAGGAAGTAAACCATATGTGCAGAGTCATGTGGCATTGCGTGGCATGGTAGATTATAAATTTCCTTGACCTTCTTTTATCACTCTCGCAACAAATCATTGCCTGAGGGCATTTTGTGTCAGGTCCACAGCTGATGTAGCTAATCATAACAATCCCATTGCCTCCAGCAAAGCTGTGCCCTTAGGAGACCTGGCAGGAAAATGTCACAACTGTGAATTTATCGCTACTGGCCCAGCTCCTGCCCTGCAACTGAATGCTATGGTACCTTCAAGGCAGGAACATACATGTAATGAAGACATGAAGGGAGTGGGGTGGCAGAAAAAGAAAAGCAAACAAGGATTTTAGTCTTTCTTGGGGTAAAAAAGATGGTGCTGTGTACATTCAGGAGGGCTCAGCTGGGTAAGCAGTCTCCCTGGCAAGTGCTTGTCTGTCAGAGTGAGATTGGCTGGGGACATTCTCAGGTCCCTAACATGAGAGGACAGGCCTTGAAGGCCTGGTTGATTTTCTGTTTATTGTCATATCTCCATTGTCACGTGGAGTCTTACTGGGATAGGACTAAATGACAGAAACTAATGAGTCATTCTGTTACTACTAGTGCATTGGGGCTTAAAATGATGCTAGTGACTTCACAAGTGACTTTAAATGGTTCCACCTTGTTTTGGTTTGTTAAGATAACACATTGAAATTGTCTGATATTTTGAAGCACGTATACAATAGCAGGCTAAAGTATTCTATAGGGAGCCAGATAATTTCCTGCAAAACTGTTTTGGGTTTGTTTTTTTTTTTTTTGAGAAGGATGTTTTTCACATATCTACACCCTGTGGAGCATCACTGCACACTGCAAAATCAAGGCAAACAAGTCTGATGGAAAATGCTATCCTGTGGGTTTGCACAATTCCTTTAAATCCAGCAGGTAGAGAAAGCAGCAGTCCAGATGACCACAGCTACTCCTGGGAAGGCTTGTGAACCCATATGCCCATGTCATTGTGGCAGCCAAGTACCAGCTAAAGTGTTGCAGCATAGGTCTGGTGGCCAGGAGCATGCACCTTGGGTCTGGCTGTACCTCCAGCCAGACCACTGTGATAACTCTGTAAGCACCTCTCTTCTCCCAGGAGGAAGCGAAGCAGCAATCAGCCAGTGCCAGCCTTGGTGTTACCAAGGAGGCTCTGGGCCAGAACCCCATCAGTTAGGGAGTAACATTTGGGTCATTGACACAGAGATGAGAGGCTCAGCTGGGAGACCCATGTCAGCAGTACAGGCTTCATGTTGTAGCATGGCTCCTATGTGCAGTGGAAAGGTTAGAGGAAACTTCTTGTTTTTAAGAAGGGACACCTCCACAACGGCTGAGAGGAGTCTGTGCTAAACAAAAATGTGGCACGTCAGGTTATTTAGGAGTTGTTATCTTTCAACATTCTACGATTCTATGACACGGTGGAGGGGTGGGGTTGTTTCCTCATGCCCAAGAGAGATTTGGTTGGCAGCATCCATCACCCTGAGTTACAAACATACCCTTCCCAGTCCTGTCCACATCAGGTCTGTCAGAGCAGACAGCTCCTCATAGCAGGGAGATGAGCCCACATCTCTCCTGTGGGGATGGCCCCCTCCACCTCTGCCTTCCCACACAGCAGAGCTGCTGTGCCTTGATCCTTGCTTATTTTAAGGTCCCAGATTATTTTAAAGTCCTTTAAGTCACAGGTAACTAGACAGGAGCTGTAAAAGGCTACAGAAAAATCAGAAGGTGGTAGCAAGGAAACAGCACCTTGAAGAAAGTTAAATCCTCCCCAGTCAGAACCAGTATAGCCTGATCATCCCCAGAACTGTTGAGTCATCCCTGGAGAGACAAATAAATTCCCAAGCCCAAGCAGAAGTAACTTGGCTGCTATTTATAAGTTTTCTGTTATTTATAATAGGAACAGGAACTGAAACCAAGGCCAGACCCAGACTTGTGAAGCACATGTTTAATGCTGGTTCTTTGCTTTTGTGTTCTGCAGTGGCTGAGTAATATTCCATAAACTTTGTGTTTCTTCTCTGTTCTTGTGAGGGCTTTTCAATATATTCATGTGTTCTATGAACAATTTAAGCATCAATATTCTATATAGGAAATATTTTTTACTTTTTAAATATAAGTAGAGAATTCCTACTGCACTCTTGTCCTCTCTGGCAGAGTCAGGATGTGGTACAGAACAATCAGCTTCGCAATCAGCTTTTTTTCTGCAATTTATGGGGTACCAAAAAGTCCCAAAACTAAACTGATGCAGAGTGGAGGTGTCTTCCCATCACCACTAATGAACAATCATTTTCAGCCCTAAAAATGTTGGGTAAGGCCTCTAAGAGCTTTGTAAAAATTCGAATATCATTGAGGGATCGTATATTATAAATAACTACATGAGAAAAAATACTATTTAACTTAGCTGTAATAGTTATCCTTGTCTTACATGATTAAAAAATCAGAATCCAATCCAGACTAACTAGTCTGAAAGCCTTTAAAGACATCTGGGCCAACAGCCACATCAATTTTTAAAATTTCATATCCACATTAAGACCTCCTAGATGTCATTGAAGTCCCTAGGATTAATATTTCACATTGGCTGTATCTCTGTTTTCAGAGATAAGTTATGGTAAAATATAGCCATAAAATATAGTAAAAATAGCCATAAGATATAGTGAAATCTGTGATGAAGGCATAATGCAAGGTGATCTTTTAGTTCTTTTTTATATGTTATTTCTTGACTCACTGGTTTCCACAGTGCATCACGACCAGCCAGCTTCAGTAACTTCCATTCATAGCAGCAGCATTATTATTAACTGAGTGCATGATTTCTTCAGATGCACTTTAATCAGGAAACTTCTTCAAAACTCTCTCATGCTGACAGTTTGGTAATAACTTCATGAGCTCTTTTCTTTTTCTCTAAGGAAAATAAAATGCTTCGGGAAACCGACAGGTTAAGCGCAAAATTGAGCAAATTAGTGCCAGCATTAGATCCAGAATTCCAGCTGCTTTTCATAAAATTGCCCTCAATTTCCTGCATTTTCAGATCATTATTTCTTATGCTTGTCCCATCCTGTAATTATTATTAAAAAAGAAAAAAAAAAAAGAAGAAAAAGCAACTGTCTGAAGGATAAAAACAAAAATTGATGGAAGAAAAAGAACATGCAGTTTGTTTTGCACATTGAATGCCAGTCAAACTCCTAAAATGATCCTCTAAAATAAAATAAAATACAGGTAGCAAAAACAAATTTCAAAATCCAGGCTGATATTTCTTCAAGGTTTCAAGTATATCCATCGTTGTTCTCATCAACAAGGAGGGGCTGGTGGAGAGTATGAAGCTGATGGGAACCCTTAGCTGCAGTGACCATCAGATAGTGAAGTTCAAGATCCTCAGGTCAATGAGCAGGGCACACAGCCAGCTCACTTCTCTGGACTCAGGAGAGCAGACTTCGGTCTCTTCATTGGTTGATAAGGTGGACTTATGCCAAACATTTGATGTTGTACAGCACACAACATCCTTGTCACTAAATTGTAGTGAGAGGGACTTGACAGATGGACCACTCAGTGGACAAAAAATTGGCTGGTTGGCCACACTCAAAGAGTCAATGGCTTGGTGTTCAAGCGGAGACCAGTGATGAGGGCCATTCCTCAGGTACTGGAACCAGTGCTGTCTATCATCTTTGTCAGCAGTGTGGATGGTGGGAGTGAGTGCATCCTCAGCAAGTTTGCTGGCAACACCAAGCTGTGTGGAGTGGGAGCAGTGTATTTATGCATGGATGGCAGAATCTGGATTTTTCACTAGGTCTGACTGATGGGAAAATAATCTTTTTGGAGAATGGAAATATATTGAGTGTTGCCAGCTGCAAGAATGTCACTTAGCAACAGTTCTTAATTGCTCAATATACAATGAAATAATTATGAAGATGACTTTAATGTGTAAGCAAAAGTCACACATATGTATGGAAGATATGGCTTTAGAATGTGGAGATGAATATATGTAAATGTAATTAAAATTTTATTTTATTCTTAAGATCAGAGCAATATTAAAATTAAGCTTGTGGCTTTCTTTTTTTTTTTTTTTTTTTTTTTGTACCAATCACACTCAGATTAGTACTGTCTAGGTGCAGTTCAGGTTTCACGTGGAAGACAGTTTTCTAGAAACCTTCTTAAAATGTCTTCCAGTACATATGTATGACATCGTATTGTTGGGTGAGCTTTTTACATAGACAGACAGCTTCACTCTTTTTGAATGTTATTCTATTGGTACTGCCCCAAATTTGTAGAGTTAACTATGAGCAAACAAGAAAATTATGAATGTCTTATATTATAAACCATTAAAAAATCCCAAGAGAATAGGAAACATTCACAAATACTTAATTAAATTTTTCAAAACATCGGGATTATGTTGGACCAACTTCTATTTCAAATGACTCATTTTTTGGCTTGCTAGCCTTTCACTACAAGTTATTAATGTGCATGCAAAAACTGAAGAGAATGAAGAATTTAAATGACTAGGAACTGACCTTTAAATTGTCTTCTTGTCATACACTGATAATATAAATGGTGCTTTACTGTGATACAGGGTCATAGGCAGAATGATTTTGTGTTTGAAAGGAACAAGACACTTTAGGATCCATTTCTCATGCAGAACCCAAACTCTGTGGTCTGGGCTGATTATTTATAGTGTATCACACACATACTGGCATGAACAAGAGACAATCCAGAGCATATCATGTCTTAAATGCATCTGCAACCTGGCAGATGATTTGCTATGTTGGGTATATTAATAAACCTAAAAAATGAGAGCAGCCACATGACAAGACAAATAACAAGTTATTTTTACTAGTGATCTCTTCAGGAGTTACAAGAGCACTGAATCCACAATCTACTGGCAATACAATTGTTTGCAGCATCTGGTATGCATGAGGAAAAGAGCCAAAAAAGCTTTCAGGAAAGCTTTCAGGCAATAAGTTTTCAACCTGGGGGTGGAAAAGACACAAAATCCTCAAAATAGATTATATTCTCTGAATGTCCAATCCATTCCAGATCCTTCTGAACAGTGTTACACCTGTTGTGATAAATTCTCCTCTCACATCTGCTTCTACAACCTTATTACCCTCTCTTGGCTCATTTTAAACAAACCAAAGAAAAACTGGGATGTAAAATGAACATCTAAGCAACATTATTTCTATGGATTTGCCACAGATCTGATATTAAATTAGTTTCTGGAGGATGCTGCATCTGCTACCTAGAAAATCAATCACTTGACTTCCATTAGATTTGACAGCTATAAATGCTTCTAGATATAGAGTCTGGCAGGCTTAGATTAGTCTCCTTGCAAGTGAAACATCACACATCAAGGCAAGCTTAGGATAATTGCCCTAGTTGGCATTTAGGGGGGGGGGGCCTAAGAGAAAAAATGTTTCATATTTGGGTAAGTGGGTATATTTGGGAAAGAAAAAGTGAAGAAAATATTTTAAATCTAGCAAAGTATAAGTGCAAATATCCAAAAAAGTAAACCTGCAAAAAAGTTACTGTTTCTGGCACAATAGAGCAAAAGGCACCACAATGAGATAAGACAGAAATCCAAATTCCTTGCTTTGGAGGATAATTTTGTTATTAATTTGAGTTTGTTTGTTTGTTTGTTTGTTTGTTTGTTTTCAGGGACCTTTGTTCATTTTCTTGCTTTTCTGAAATACAATCAAACCTTTTCAAAAAGCTGACTGATGAACTGTACTAGGCTGATTTTCAAAGCAGAGGCATCTTCCAGAGCCTTTTGCAATCAAAAGAAAGTCCCTCATACATTCAAATGGTCCAAAGCAAATATATATGTCTGCTCCTCCTTTATTTGGAGACCTTCTCACAGACTGACTCAGGCAGTCCAGTCCCTTGGGACCTCAGTCCAAATGGGCTTGGTTCTCTTTCCACAGAATAACACACACTATTCTGAAAACCACTAGAAAGAGTACAAAACAGCTCAGAGCAGGCAACTGAGCCAACTTGAAATATCTTCATTACATAGCCCTTTCAACAATTCTCTTCTTGTATAACTACTATTAAAATGTAAGAGAGTTAAGAAGGATTGCATGGTTTGGCTTACCAAGCATCATCTGAGGGGGATCTTATTTCCAGTAGAAATCTTCCAGAGCTTCTAAGCTTTAAAGAAAGAATCTAGCAACTGAGCTCTGGGTAATAAAAAAAGCTGCAGATATTTATTTATTGAAAAAAAGGAAATTATTATTACCCTGGTGTTTTTTCAATACCCTTTTTTTAAAAACTAACCATTACAAATTTTTCTCTGAAAAAAATGCAAACTCCAGTCATTTGCCAACAGATGGGTGAAGCATTATATTTATATGAACACTGAATAAAGCAAGCTCCCTTCTTCATCTCCATAAAAAATGGTCTATATCTTTATGGTAAGTAGCTTGGCCACTTCTTACATTCTGAGGACATTTATATTGGAAAGCACATGTGTCTTTAGACCGATTGAGTTTTGGTAAGATTGTATTTTCTAGCAGAAAAAAAAAAAAAAGAAAATCTTAAATTATTTTGCCAGCTCCATTAACATCTCCAGCTTTTCTGTTTGATCACTTAACAACATCCCCACCTGTGACAGGTATGTATTTACACCACTTAGCACAAATGGTACTCACAGTGCTTTGTAAACACCGAAGTTGGTGAGAAATTTGGGTGTTTGAAATTTGGTCCATTATCTGACCAACCTGTGCACAACACTGTGGGACGGCCCATGATGCTGTTTCTCTGTTGGTGATGTTGTGGTTCATTCAGAGTCTGACTCTGGCCCCAGAGAAGTCCATGGATGTCTGTAATTCTCTCCATGGCCGTGCAATCCCACTGATGCTACCTCTTACAGCTCAGAGAGGTGCTGTCACAGGGTACTTCAGCTTCCTTAAATTACATGAGCTAAGATGTAGTGAGGTAAGAGCAGAAAAGGTCACAGATGGGATTTACACAGTGGAGTCAATGAAGAAATGTTAAAAATTCATGGATTCTTGAAGGCAGCAGTGCCCAAGTGTCTTCACTATGTGATGTCTCACAACAGCAGCCCCAGAGAAGAGACTGCATGTATTTAGTCACTGACTGAAGGTGGAACTTCCCTTGTTATTAACCACTGGTTTTCAAGCCACTGATTGAGATGTGCAAATCCATTACTTAAGCCATTCAGCCCTTCTGGGTGTATTTTTTGTTGTTGCTTCTTAGTCAGATTTGTTGCTTAAGAATTCAGCATCTGTACTTTAGCTTTTGCCATGACTCTAGATTAAATCTCTCCTGCCATTCAGAAGCATAGCAAAGTTTGGCAGAAGAATTTCCACGGACAAAAGAGAAAAATATAATCTTTAAGCAGTCAGGTATTTTAGTAGGGATTGCAATTCAAGAGAATGCAAAACAATAACTGTAAAAAACTCAGGTGCAACCTTTCCATTCCCCAGGTTAGCTCCTAAATATTCTGGGAGATGGAATAATAAAGATTTATACTCTTTATAAAAGTATTCAGTCCGGAACATAAATAAGATTTACCGTGAGAATGGGAAAAGGTGGAATTCCAGTGCATTTCAGGATCTTATCTCCATCCAGCTCAGTCTTCAACCTCTGTCCATCATGTTCCCACTCCCTTCTCTAGGATACCCAAAGCATAACCAATGTGGCAAACATATAACAACCATTAAAGCAATTGGAATGCATTGAAAACCATGTTTTAAAACAACTATTTGACAAACAAACTCTTTGCCAAGGCCCATCTTCACATAAGAGGATAAAGTTAATGTATGTTGGCCACTTTTTGTGGCTCTTACTGAGAGCATTCCATCTCTCAGTCTGTTTTGGTTTTTTTTTTTGACCTCATGTTTGGTTTGACTAACCAGTGATTTTGGGACTGCCTCATGACTCCTTAAAACACAGCATAATCATAAAATCCCAACTCAAAACTTGTTTCTCAGTCTTAGTTTGCTGTCCCCAGCTGCCATCATTGTAGCTTTTGAGTTCAGTCAAAAAAGAATAAAAGCCTGCTGGAAGAGCAACAGGAAGACAATGGATCTAAGCTCCAGTTCCCCAGAATGTGCCAGCAAGGGAAGGTCACCAGATTTTCTTAGGTCAATTGAATAAGGTTTTTAAAGGTATGATTTGTATCTGCCTACCTATTTTTTCTTAGGCCTGAGCCCTAGTGAAGACCAGGGATGGAGGGAGGATATTTTTGACTGACAGAACTGAAGAAGTCATCATGATGATAATGGAGGCATTAGGGAAAGGTATAGAAAATAAAGAAAAAATATACTAGAATAACAAGTGGATACAAGTGTTACTGGCAGAGGATGAGTACAGAGAGAAGAAAGAACATTAAAACAGTCAGGAAACAGAAGCATCTGGGAAAGGAGAATGACCTGGGAGAAACCACACCTATGAAGAACTAGCCTAACCAGATAGAGAGATTATGTTAAAGAGCAGCAAATCTGGTTTTGCTATGAAACTCTGCCTCTCATGTAAGTGTTTTTACTCACATACTACATATTGAAGTTAGTATTTTTATTATTTATTAGTATTTAGTGCAGTGGGTAGCACTGTAGGATGGCAGAGGTCACAAAGCTGTCAGAGGGCTTAGGAGATGCATAAGGAATGGGGAGAGCAGATAGAGGTGGGCAAGAGGGATGCTTGTGGCAGGAAACATCTCAGAAGGCTTGCAAAAGGCCATGAAAATTAAGATCTGCTTAGTTCTGACCATAGGGGAATATAATGTCAAAGACATGAGGGGAAGCAAATGTGTGATTCCCATTAACATCCCCAAAATACATGCAGCTAAATCCTCCAATGAGGGCTCTAACATCTGGATCTAACAGCTCAGATAATTTACTCTGTTTTCATGGACGTCTCTTGACCTGCTAGAAATTCAAACTGAAACATCATCTCTAAGTAGATGATGCACCTGTGGGCACCAGTGTCAGCTGTGTTATTATTCATGTCACATGTCTGCTGGAGGTCAGTCATTGTAAGCAAAGGAATTACAGCTGGGAGGTTTGTCAGAAGAAAAAAATATAAAATTTATATTCATGTGAGGGGCTTCATCAGGTCAAAAACTTCAATTTATAATTTTCCTACAGTCCTTTGGTAATGTGGAAAATTTCACCCTCCAGCAACATTTTTTCTGCAAGAAACACTGCAAGGTTTTAATGATTTTCATCTTCTTGACCCTGGGCCCAGAAGAAAAATACTTATTTAGCTACTCACATTGATTACAAAGGGAACTAAATAGAATTTAAAAAAATATTGATTTCTGAGCAGGAAACATTGGTAGGTTGCCAACATCTCCCCAGTGCACCTTCAAGTGCTCACCAAAACCTTTATTTTACCTTGTACAGAAACCAATACTTAGCCTATGAGAGAGAACACTGAAGTTGCCAGTCCGGAGAAACACATATTCCAGGTACACAGCCAGGACACCACAGTCTTCAAACCAACCAAATTTTAGTGAAAGAAACTGAGGGGGAAAAAACCAAACCCAAAATTAGATCAAACCAAATAAATAATAAAAATAAAAAATAAAAATAATAACGATAATAATAATTATTATTCATTATTATATTAATGATAATATAATAATAAAATAATAATATAATAATATAATATAATATAATAATATAATATAATAATATAATATAATAAGAATATATATAATAATATAATAATATAATACAATAATAATATAATAATTATCATATTAATAATAATAATTATTATTCCTATTATTCCTATTATTACTGCTTTTATAATATATGTAATATTAATATAATATATTAACATATAATTATATACGTTAATTATATTTATTAATTATATATAATTATATACTAATATATTATTAAATATTAATACATTAATATAATATATATAATTATACATATTATATATATTATATATATTTTATATATTTTATATATATTTATATAATATATTTATAACACTTATAATTTTCTAATTATTTAATAATATATTTATAATATTTATATATTTATATATATTTTATATATAATATATATTATATATAATTATATATGTATAATTATAATACATATAATTATTATATATAATTATATATAATATATAATATATATAATATTAATATAATAGTTTATTATTAATATAATTAGTTATTGTTAATACTATTATTAAATATTTACTATTAATATAATAATAGTTATTATATGCAATTATAATATATTATATAATGTATTATTATTATTATTATTATTATTATTATTATTATTATTATTATTACAAACAAAAAACAAACACACAAACAAAAACAACAACCATAACCCAACAGGTGTGGTGCGGAAAATGAGAGGTGGGATAACATGTTCAAAACCAGGTAACAAAAGGAGGTCATCCAGATGACTTCTATAAAAGAAGAGCAGAAACTGTAAGTCTGACCCAGGAGTTCTGCAAGCTCACTTCTCTGAAGGGAGTGGATGGATGGATGGATGGATGGCCACAGCAGAGGGATTGCAACATGAAAGCCAGCTCCCAGCTGAAGAAAAGCAGGTGAAAGGGTGGTAAGGGGTCTTTTTGAGCTTTAGCAGCCACTTTGGGGGAGTGCCTGTACATTGGGTGTTGTTATAAAGGAATTTTGATAATATGCTATTGGCACTGCCAAAGGTATTAATAACAAACATTCACTAAGGGATTATATAAATTATTCTACCTTACTATTACCATTTAGACTGAACAATCAATAACCTAAAAATGTGTAGGCTGAACTTTCACAAGAGGATAGGAGAGGTTTTAAGAATTTGGGTACAGGATGAAGTCCCAGGGTTATAAATAGACATTTTAGGTAACTGATAACCCATCACTTGAAGAGGGGGATTATGAGAGTGACTGGTTTTAAAGCCCTACAAAATATGCCCTTTAACAAAGAGGTCTGCGTGGCTACATTGTATTAATGAACCCATTGCTTATGATGTGAGGGTGTTACAACTCAAAGGCAGTGGAAGAACAGAAACCTCCTGGTGAGTAGTTGTACATGTAACTAAACTAAAAAAAATAATTTTACAAATGCCCATAATTGGCTACTTTGAGTAAAGACATCTTTTGAAGACTGCAAAAGAAATCACTAATGAAGTACCACTGTTTCAGAATGGGGAAGGCAGAAATGATCACTCTGTCCTCTGGCAGCACTGTTTATACAAGTATTATCTTACTACTGTGGAAGGGAATAATCTCTCCAATGCTTGTGTTTGGTCTGGTAACCATAGGTTTGGCTGTCATTTGGATGCAGCAGTATGAATTGCTAATGAAGTGACTTAAGAAGAGGTCTTAAAGATGTTGAATTTCCTTATAAACTCAGATTATCCTGACCCAGATTCCTGGGTGGACTCTGAAGCTGCAGTCAAGGGCTTCAAGGTGTTTAGAGTGAAACCTGGGGACTTAGGAGGTAAAAAATTGGGGGGAAAAAGCATGTGAAAAAGTTGGTAAGTTATTCTAAAGTCAGTATACTTGTGGTGGATCATATTTCTTAGTGGTCTGCAATGTCACTATAATCACATCAGCCCCAGTTACTGTGAAGTAACATAAAGCCTATCCAAGCAATTTTTCTTTAGGACCCCCAGAGGCATAAACCCTTTTCTTTCCAAACTAGAACAGCATTCAATATTTTAACTTGAGGCATCATTAAAATTTTTCTAAGAAAATTGCAGCGGGAAACAGATCATTTCAACTCCTTAGGACAACACCCACTGCCTGTTTAGAACAAAGGACTTGAAATTCTTTGTTCATAGCTACCATTTCTTGATTAACATATTTGAGCAGTAGTAAGGAAGTACTCTGGTTTCTGCTCCATCTGGTTTTTGAAAGGGGGATAGGCATTTGGCAAACTCAGCTACAGGCTGCATCATTTTTTTGAGTATTGATATTGAATTTTTCCTGGTAAAAACAGTTTCACTACTGTTTGATTAAGCATAATTCTAATTCTAACAGGCATGTCATTGTTTTTGTCAAAAGCTTCTTACTGTCTTTGGTACTGCTAACATGCTTAGCAGGTCTGCTCTGACCTGAGGAGAGTGTGTCCAGTTCCCCACAGGTTTTATTACCCAGCAGTTGCCTCCCTTCCTCCAGGGCAGCCCTATCTCTCCCCTCCAGAAAGAGGATAAATCCCCTTTACATGACAGCAGCTCATGTCAAATGCACCACACACCCCCAGCAACTCTCTCCACACAGAGCAGTGTTCTGGCTCCATGTCTGCAAGCCCAGACGGTTTCTTATGTGCCTCAACACTGCACTTAAATCACAGAGAGCTTACCCCACCATATACATACATATATACATATATATATATATGCTTTCAGATCTATCACCTGGCTCACCCTGTGGCAGCACAGGCACCAGGAGATGACCAGTCATGCACCAGAGTAACTGTGACAGATAGATGTCTAGTGGATTAATGACATACCCTGAATTTTAGCACACACTTTCATCAGGTGAGAATGAATCCCTTATCTTGTATTATTTCCACCTGAGTGCCTAATTTCAGGTCTGCACTTGAGCTTCTTTCTCAACTAACTGACATTGGACTAATGCCATAAATTGATACCATTAGCAAATGAGCCAAATAAGTATCAGGTCATTTGAATTATTCCATCTGACATCCAAAGGCATAAACATACATATAATGTGTTGCTGATTGACCAGCACTCTGTACAGCATCATTATTTCCCAAGCTACCTGTCTCTGAGAAGTGTCTCTCAAAAAAAGCATGAGCTCAGCTAATGAGATGAGATGTGGATGACAATCAATTTTCTCCCACTTGAGCCTGCTGGCAGAAATTGTGGAGGCTGGGCTTTTGCAAACACATTGTCTTGCCATGGTTACTCCCTGCCCTAAAGCTCATTGATTTTCTGAAATACCTATTTTACCCCTTAGAAATATTCCCTGGGTGCCCACGCAGCAGATTTCTGCATTGAGAGTGAACCTCCTTGTTTGTGCTGTGAGGCATCCAGTTAGTGTCAGAGCAGTTGAGGAAATTTCTATTTCATGTCTATCTGTCTCCTGCAAAGAAAGAAGTGCTGTTTGGATAGACAAAGATTTTAGCAAGAAATCCACCGAGCCTCCAAAGAATTCAAATTGTCCTGTGTTATCCCTAAGTAAAATAGCAACAGATTTCATTTTTAAAAAGTGTTGTGGCATTTTCACAGGCAGGAGATTGCATACTGGACTAATATTCAGGATTCACAAGTTCAGTTCTTGACTCGGTCACTGGGTGACCACAGCCTTCCCTCTGTTTGCACAGCAAAGGCAAAGCAGGGATACTGGTACAGACCTACTCTGCAATCTAGAGTCAAATCCATTACAGAAGAATCAGGTATTGTTCTCTTTATTTATTCTCTTGGTTATTCTCTATTTATTCTCTTTCAGTTTTTAATAGAAACATCTTAAACCTTTCACAGACAAAGTTGAATCTGGGAGGTGGAATCTTGGTTTGATAACATCAGGGTGAAAGCTTTGCACTCCTAACTCCCTTCCCTTTTTAACTCCATCTCATAGAGCACTATGAATAATTTAACTGGATAAAACCCTAACAAAATAATCAAGTAAAGAAAAGGGAATGGAAAGAAAAACAAACAAACCCAAGGAGCCGGAAACTGCTAATAACTGCTTATTGTATTTGTAAGGCTTTACAGAGTCAACTTTTCAGTAATCCTAAGGATAATCCTGTCTTTCATTCTCTAGCAAGGTTTTTTCAGTGTCCAGGAAAGGATGCATTCGTTTTCCAAAAATCAGTTACCTAAATATCAGGCCAAGGCAAGAAGAAACCAAAGCACATGTGAAAAGCAGAGAACACAGTTTGCAAACGCTTCTGAAAACACAGGAACAAACAGCCAGGTGCACTGGGATTTATCTTGCCCAACTTTAGTGTCCACCCAAAGGGACCTGTGAGCTTGCTTGATAAGCTCCCCCTGATAACAGGGAGGCAGCCTAGGAGGTGAATATGGAGGGGAGCCATCAGAGTCACTCTCTGCTGACTTTGCCCATGGAAAGACATAGGCATTCCAGGACACAGCTCATTTAATTTAAAAGTCAATAACAGGCTTAGATAAGTAGAATGCACTAGAAATGCTTTTTTTTTTTTTTTTTTTTTCCTGACCAGAAGGGGAACTTGGCAAGAGTCCAGACAGGGACATCTCTGCCACAGAAAACTGTGTTGTGTCAGATAATTATAGGAAGGCCTTCCCAGTGGGCTTGAAAATATTTGAACAACACAGTGAAGCTGCTTGATACTTTACCCTTTGTACTTCCAAGAGGAACGTGCAGCCATACCTCATGCAGACCAATCAGAAGGGGCAAAAAGAAGTCTTCAGCCTTGTCTCTGACAAATATTGTGACAGGAACTTCTTGTGTCATGCAGTCTGAATGATGCCTGATACCACAAGAGTACTCCCAGTTATAAATCCTGCAAATAACTGAATGTTCTGTAAACAGGCACTGGTGCAAGGTCTTGGCCCAAAGAGGTATTTCATGATGGCAAGTCACTAACTTATTAGTGACTGCTAATGAGCTTTTATAACCAACAAATGTTTTCTTTTTCCTTTTTCCTTTTTTTTTCCCTTTTTCCTATTTTCTCTTTTTTCTCTTTTCTTTTTCTCTTTTCTTTTTCTTTTTTCTCTTTTCTATTTTTCTCTTTTCTTTCTTTTTTCTTTTTTCTTTTTTTCTCTTTTTTCTTTTTTCTCTTTTCTTTTTTCTTCTTTTTCCTTTTTCCCTTTCTCTTTTCTCTTCTCTCTTTTTTTTTTTTTTTTTTTTTTTTTAAGTTACCAGTTTGGCAAAGAAAGTACACAAAAATTGCTCAGTTATTTGATAAATTAATTACATCCCACAAGGATCAGGATCATTCCTCAAAAGTTGATACTGGTACCAGTGCTGTGGTGACATGGACAGCTGGAATTGATTGTGCCCTCATCAAATTTGTTGATGACACCAAGCTGTGTGGTGTATTCAATACACTGGAGAGAAGGGAGGTTATCCAAAAGGGGTCAGGAAAGGTCTGAAAGCTGGGCTTGTGCCAGTCTTGAAGTTCAGTGAGGCCATGTGAAAAGTCTTGTTCATGGGTTGAAGCAACCCCAAGCATATTTGCAAGCTGGGCAGAGAGTGGATTGAGAACAGCCCTGAGGAAAAGGACTTGGGGGCTTAGTTGGTTGATGAGGAGTTCAGGAGTTCAACATGAGCTGCCAGGGTGTGCTTGGAGCCCAGAAAGCCAACCACATCCCAAACTACATTAAAAGAAGCAAAGCCAGATCAGGGCAGGTCATTCTCCCTTTCTATTCCACTCTCTTGAGATCCCCCCTGGAGTACTGCATCCAGGTCTGGAGCCCCCAACACAGGAAGGACACGAAGAGGGCTGGAGCACCTCTCCTATGAAGACAGACTGAGAGAGCTGGGGTTGTTCAGCCTGGAGAAGAGAAGGCTCCAGGGGGGACTTATAGCTGCCTTCCAGTACCTGAAGGGGGCCTACAGGAGAGATGGGGAGGACTTTTTACCTGTAATGAGAGGATAAGTGATAATACTTTTAAGCTGGAAAAGAGTAGACTTTGGGTGGACATTATGAAAAAATTCTTCACTAGGCTGGTAGTGTGCCACTGGCACAGGTTGCCCAGAGAAGCTGTGGATTGCCCATCCATGGAAGTGTTCAAGGACAGGTTGGATGGGGCTTTTGTGCAACCTGGTCTAGCAGGAGGTGTCCCTGCCCATGTCAGAGGGATTGGAACCAGGTGATCTTTAAAGTTCCTTCTAACCCAAGCTATTCTGTGATTCTTTGAAATACAATCTAGTTCCTCCTGTCTGTGAAGCTGTTGCAAAGAGTCTGACTTGGTCTGCAGCAACTGCTGTCCTTGTTATTGCTGAGTAGTATCTGCTGATAAAGCAGGAGTTCCTCCCATGTACTGGGAAGCAAAAATTTGTATGTATTAAGCACAGATTTCAACTGCATGTTCCTGAAACAGTACAGTGAAGAGTCAGAAGAAAAAGAAATTATAAGCTGAGATGGTTGTGGCACTGGAGGAAGAGGAGATGTAGCAGACATCTGGAGAATAGCTGACTTCATTGGTTCTGTTGCTCTTTTGCACATTTATTTTTATCTGCACACCATCAAGTGAAGAAGTGGCATCACCAGGGTCAAAGAGAATTAAATTAATTAATAGAAGCCCTGGCAGTGCTGCTGCATCTGCACTCATTTCCTGTTGCTAAAATTTAATTCCTTGCAGACAGCAGTAAAGAAGTTCCTAAAATGGAGTTTTTCTTAGCCACATTATTATAAAACAATCCTCTAGATCAAGAAATGTTTCTTATATCCTTTTCTTGACTAGCCTAAAATTTTCCTTCCACTTCTGTGGGTGGGAAAGAGTACTTATTGACATTATTTTTACCATACCTAAAAAAAGGATAGTCATATGCTTAAGGCAGAAGAGGAAATTGTGTTTCAGCTCCTAATTTGCTCCAGAGTTTGGAAAATGTGAGGGAAAAAAGTAAAAACCAGTAAAGGATAGTTATACCAGTTAATTTTGTTCTTCTTTTAGTACAATATCTGCACATTCAGGTTCATATTGGAATGATTTGTATGGATATGCATGTTATTAAATTGTATTATGAATTTACTTAAAAATGAGACATTCAGGATGGACAGCAGGGTTGTGGTCAATCACAGACTCACATCATATTACTTCTGTTCCAGGGCTAAAGGAACATAACATTCTGGAGATTTCTTGCATGATCACTCATTGAAACATTTAATTATCTTCCTGCAAATACATTGGATTACAAAGTCTGGGGAAAACTTGTTATCAGGAACTGCATCCTGGTCTTCCACTTTTCCAGCTCAAAATAAGATATTCCAATACCTCTGCCTTCAGCACTGGCTAAGCATCAATTCATAGTTTGTGTTCTCTTGTCTGGTGCAAAATGTACAGAAATCTGCCTCTACCACAGAACAGAGCAGGAGAAGAGGGTGAAATAGGTGGCATATTACTTTCCCAAACAGAGCAATATTTCATCAAAAGTTAGCTGTTGTCTCAAAGAGATTAAAGATAACCCAAAGGCATTGCTTTCACAAAAGCAGGAACATGTGCTATGGAAGCTGGGGAAGCCTTCCTGGGAAAAGCATTAAATACCCAAATCCTCCTGTTGGAAATGTTTGGCTGTCCTGAGTCACCTCATGGAAGATGATACACTTATAACTGAGTTGTTAAAAGAGAGAGTGAAAGACTCTATCTAGCAATGAAATCAACTTATTATTGGAAAATTGTGGAGAACATCAGTTTCTCTAGATGAAAACAAAGTGTCTGTGTCCTCTCAGTACTTCTGAGATGAAGAGTCTTGCTACAAGCTTGGTATTGGCTGTTTTGGTAAAAGAAATGAGAGGAGACCCAGGGAAAGAAAAAACAACAGAAAACCCCCCAAGCACTTAAATTAATTGGAAAAAATGTTTTCTCAGGAATCCCTCTGCTGTTACTTGACAAAACATTCATGTCATCTTGTTGTTGTTACCTTCTGAAGCAACTTCAGAATACTATCTGCTTGTATTAATTACTACAGCTCCCTAGAAGAAAAAATATTCCTCTCTAGAAGTAAATAAATCATTATGATAAGAGAAAATCCTGCATTAAATCTGCATATTAAACATCAGCTCTGGATTAAATTAATTTATGGGCAGAAACGAATTGCTTTAATCTTAAAACGAAAGCATAAAACAAGGATGACAGGAGGGCAACAATGCAGGTAAATAATACAGGCAAATTACCTGGCCTGGATCCCAGAAAAATCTGCATTCTCTTTCACTACTTTCCTTGGCATTGCTGAAGGACTTTGGGTTAAGACTCTAGAAGTGGGATGTCTACATAGATTTCGATGAAGAAGTCACATTTCAGGCACTGACCTGCCTTCAGTTCTTGGCACAGAAGTTTCTGTTGTCACTGTTTCTCAGGCATGTAAATATCTGCCTCCAGATATGACTTTCCTCTGTAGGCTTTTGCATTCCCCGTTCCATCTGCTGCACATGTCTAGTAAAGCAGGGCATACATCTCATCCTAAAGACAGATGGGTCCTATACTCTACAGTCTCTGATCCTCCACCTGACAACATATTTGCATACATAGATTTGTAATTTTTGGAGGATCAGAGTTGTTGGATGTGTTCTGTACATGTTCCCAAGTGGGACAGCACTAGCTATTGAATCAGTCACGCTGCCTCTGAGTAAGCATATCAGTACTTGTGAGTTGGCAGAGAAGTAAGAGAGCAAAACCAATTTGTGAGAGAAGTAATCAACTACAAAAGAAGCTGTGAAACTATCACTTCCAGACACTAAGTGGTGGATATGTAGGATAAAAAGCAATAAATATTGCCTTTGAAATCCCACTTGGTTTTATTCTGGAACGGGAATAAATGAAGTATCAGGACACGTGAGAGATTGATTGGATGGGAACAAAAATGGATTGCTTTCCATCTTTCCCACATTGCTGTTCCTGGGCGGAGAACATCTTTACAATGTTGTTGAAAACTTTAGATGTTTACTCATCTATTCTTCAACACCAGCCAAAAATAATCCTTGGCTGTAGAACCATCTGTCTTGCTAGGAGGATGGAAACTCTGATCTGATCCTGCGGAGATGGAATCACTGAGTTTCTCTCCATGGATGAGTTACATTTCATGGAGAGGGAAACAAAGTAATTCTCTTAGCTACCCTTTTTTGTTAAGGCAGGTTTTAAAACCATTAATGTAAGATCAAAACTGATGATTCCATTGAAGGAATATATTAAACTACATAAAAGTATTAGCTTATATTAAACTATATTGAACTATTAAACTTAAACTATTCAAACTGGCATTTCACTTAATGCATATTTATTCCAGAAGAGCTGCCTCATTTGCCTCAAACAAACAATCCAATTATCTTCAGAAAAGCCAGTATTGCCCATTTTTTTTAAAAAATACATTTTCTTGGCTGGCACCATCTTACTACAGTCCACTGATTGCTTTAACAGTGTAGCTTCTTCTCCAGTGAAACTATGATATAATTTTAGAGATACAACACAGAGAGAACTAAAACGGATGAACATATGTTTTTTTGAAGGCTGTTTGCTGACAATAATTGCTTTTACTTTGAAGAAATTTATCAGGAACTCTTCTAGCACTTATTTCACAGAGCTATATGGAAAGTGAAAAACAACTTTCAGAGGTAAGCCTTTCAAAAACAGTATGAAATTTATTGAGTAAATTATTCAGCCCTTCAAGCAATCTGAACTATTAGGTCTGAAGATGGTGGCAAGGAAATCATTCTGTAATTTATCAACACTCAGACAATAGGTGAGATGGACAATCATTAAAACAGAGAAGCCTCACTCAAATCAAAGCTGATTTTAATGAACATTGTACTTCATTTCTGGATCCAAGTTTCCTAAGGTTAGGGCCTAACTTCGATGCTACATCTATGAAAATATTCCAGAGCAAAGCCACGGGCTCAAGTTTGATGCACGTAGTGGTTCTGTCCTCCCTTTATTTCATTCTCCTTGCTATAAATCCACAGAACTTAAATGGCCCATGACAGCTTGTTCTTTGCTAGAGAAAAGAATGGGCAGGGGCAAGAGTGTTGGAAATGTATATCAGGGATATATATTCCTTCTGACCTCTGGAAGTCTGTGTGGGTGCTGTGGCTCTCTGAGGGCAGTGAGTGAGAGGCAGCCAAGCCAGGCTGGAGGGGCACGGGGGCTTTGAGCACACAAATAAAAATTCATTTCTAGCTCTGCCTCTTCTGGACTCCTCCACACTCACCTGCCATTTCAGCTGTTAATAGGCGTAGGAGGTGTAGTCTCTCAGAACAAATGTCCTCAATCAACATCTGTATAAATCTGTACAGACAACAGCTGATTTTGGAAGCTCTTTAGATTACCATAAGCTGTAAAAAATATCCAGTAGCCAGAAGAAAAAAATACAAAAGAGAAGTAGCTACTTTTTTCATTAAGGCAAGCTAGTAATGACACCGACTGAAAAGAAATATTCATGCTCACTCATTCCTTAAATTGTGATGTGATGGCTTTCTGAAAGATAAATTTCAATTTAACTGTAAATAGTTGAAGTGCAAAAGGCTTCTCTTGCCTAGGAGAGAAGATTATTTCCATGTAGATATAGAAGGAAATTCTGTAGTTTATGCCATGCAAGAGAGTCAGCTAGCTTAGGGCAATCTATTATTTGCTTAAAAAATCTCCAGACACACCCTACAGCAGGTAAAGTAATGAGAGAAATATGTGGTGCCCCATTATTTGACCCCATGTAGGATGCCCGCCCTCTGCTTCCCCCTCTTCTCTTGGGGAGGTGGGAGGGGGAAATTCCCAGAGGTATGGGAAAGAGATAGAGGAGAAATCTACACCCATATGAAACTCTGGGAAATTCTGTTGCTGACTTTTAAACATTTCAACATTTCCAGACAATCTAGGTTGTCTGATTATTCACCCCAGACCGGGAAACTGCTAACTTTCTTTGCTTGGAAATGCCTGTGAGCAGCTCCCTTGAAGAAGCAAGGTCAGGTTACTGCTATCAGCAAACGGGACCTTGACCGTCCTGCATGAATCAGCCACCTCACAGCTCAGATAGGAGACACAACTCATTTCTGATCAATTGCTCTCATTCAGAAGGCCCTTTATTTTTTTGTTATGACTGATGTATAGAGTGAAGCCAAAAGACTGTGCCCTGCACATGGGTGCACTGCAAGAGGCATCGAGTTTAATAAGGGGCACAAAAAGTGACCACAGATTAAGAAGGACTGTGGTGATCTGTGAGTACTGCATAGATAAGAAAACAATGTCCTTGCAATTCCTTATTATCTTCCATCAAAAGATAAATAAACTGTGCTTTCCCCTGTTGCCATCTGAAACATATAACTTAATCATTAAAAAACATACACCTTGAGCTTCTGTTTTCAAGACGGAATTTCTTTCTGTGATCTCAGGCAAAGGAATGTCAGCAAAATTTTCCAGACTACTGACAAAAGTTCATCTTATGCATTCCTGTGGGACTACTGTTTCTCTGTACCTTTAGTAATTCATGTCACCAAGTGTGTGGCCTTTCTTCAGGTGTGAAGAAGTCTGAATTGCAATAGACAACACCAATGAAGCATGTCATGTGAGCTTCCTTGTATATATACTATGTAGTATATACTATATACTGTAGTATATAGTATTTATGCTATATATAGTATATATACTATATATATACCATATACTATATACTTGCTTGTATAAATACTATATTTTCCATATACTTTCCATATATTCCACATACTTCCATATATTTTTCATTTTATGTAAATTTCCATTCGTGGTGGCCAAGCCATGGCTGTGTTTTCCCCTGTGTTTTGCAGAAAAGGGAGGTGAGTAGGAGAGTGGCAGGGAGGATGAGCAATAGACGTAGAATGACAGATGACAAGAAATTAAGCAATTGCTTTCATTTCTTCTGACCACAGGAAGGTTACCCTTGTGAAGAAATTCTGTGTTCCTGATTAGTATAGAAACCCAAGAGGAAAACAAACCAACCAACCAAACAAACAAACAATAAAGAAAACCAAAAAACAAAACAAAAAACCCAACACCAAGACTTAAGGCTACAAGGAAGGTTTAATTCCCACTTCATTAATAACACACAGGAAATCAGCATTTCCCTTGTGTTTTCAGTTCAGTCCATTCTCCTCCTTCTTGCCTTCCTATAGTAAATTTTCATGCAACACTGCAGTTCACTGTTAAGCAGATTTTTCCCTCCGTCTTCTTGTTGGGTGAGATGATTCCAGTGCTCTGGCTTTTTTCAACATACAAAGTACTTTCCTCATCTGACTTTGATTAACGGCAGCCTTCTCTGCTTTGCTTTTCTTGTCAGAAGACTAAACCTTGGCTGGTTTATTTATGGAGTGCTTTTCCTCATTAATGACTGAAAGACTCTTTCTCTCCTTTACACAAGCAGTTGGGGAGCTGGAGAAGACTAATTGAAAACCAGTCATGAAGAACACTGTATAGGAAGGCATTTGCTACCACAGGAAATTAAGAAGCTGGCAGGAGGGGACTGACTTGATTTGAGATAAAGACCTATTTATATTTTGAAGTGCAGCTTGACCTAACTGCTTGAAAGCTATAATTTTCCACAAGAGAGAAATGCCAAGAAAAGAGCACTGTATGATCTCTAGCTTCAAATCTGAGTTTCTGTGCGTGGCTACTTTTGCTCAAAAGCCAAAAATAGAAAAAGAAATACTTAAGGACTTCTTATTCAAACCAATGGCTATTGAATGGTCAAAATCAGGCATGACTTTCTGTTGGTTCAGAGTCAGTGAATGACCAGAGGCAAAGATCTCAAGTTTTGATATGGCCTTTAAATAACTGTGCCCCCTTTTTTTTTTTTTTTTGCATAAGGTCCATGACGCTAAGAAATTGTGGGTATATTCTGCATAGCCACATGATCCTCCATATTTTTGCACTTTTGGCTATTCTGTATCACAAACTGTGGGATACTGCATGCAATTAAAATCTGAATGCAATTAAGCATGTGAGGAAGCAGCTGCTATAGGAAACAGATATATCTTCAATAAATAAGCCAAGCAACCTGAACTTCCCCACTGGGAGGCTTCATCCACAGTGTTTATCAATTTGCCACAGCAACTGCAATAATCCTCAGCAGCTGCAAGTATGATGAAAACTGGAAAGAAGCTGGATAAACCAAGAGCCTGTTGCAAAGAAACCACTGACGTGCTTGCCTTGCAAAAGCATCAAGGTATATATTTATATTCCCTTGCTTTCTTCAAGACTGCATCTTGGTTCCAGGCATTTTTGGCCCTAAAACTGAAATAGCCTGTGGGGAACCTGTGCCTCTAACCACTCGTCCTCCTGTGACAATTTTGATCCCCTTGATGTTCTCTAAGTCTAAGAATATTTCCAAGACCCCCTCAGCCTTATTTTTTCTTCTATCTGCATCAGCTACCAAGTGCCTCAGTTTTCCTACCCTCTGCTTTTTAATGGTTCTTTCAATTTCTGACCTGCTCAGATAGGAAGTCTGAAATGGTGCTGGAAAACCTGTTTACAAGGAGAGTAGCTTCAGGGATACAAGCACTGAGCTCAGGGCTCAAACATTTACACAAATTGAAACTGAAGATCACTGAGATACGTACTTGTGGATACATACTACGCCTCTAGTCATTTACCTTCATTGAGGGTGCTTTTGACATCTAAAGTATTAAGTTTTTATATCAAGACACTGTACTTCAGCAACCTAAGACTAACCTCCCCTGGTCAGGAAAAATACAACAACCCTACATATTGCAATGAAGTTGTCTCAGAGCATCTCCACTTCCCTAAAGCTGCTGTCTGCATGAAGCCAAAGGCTGTTCCACTTACTGTATGAGGTACTGAAGGGGAAAAGAAATAAATAATGTCTTAATAGCTGCCTTCAGCGTGGGCTGTTATGAACCATTTTAGCTGGTTGATGGACTGCAGAAAGAGTAATCTGCTGTGAGGAAACCACAGGATACAGAGCTTTAGGCAAAAGTGTCCAACCACTGTAAACTAAGCCAAAATGTACCACAACATCTCCACTGGGCAGATTTCTTGCAGAGGGAATAATTTTACAGGTGTGCTCTGGTGGATCTAGGAACTGTGAATCACTGAGCAGTTTTCTTTCCTCAGAAAATTATCTTTCTCTGTAATTGGAACAGCAAATATTTGAAATATTTGACAGTGGAGGAGAAGGAATGGTAAAATGAGACAAAAGCACAAAGTAGGAAAATATGGAAGAGAGCAACACGATAGAGCTTATGAAATCTTGCACCAAGAATGATATACATCTATGAATACCTGAGTATGTATCTGCCATCATCTTTTTTGTTGCATGTTTCAATGTGAGAAAAAAACAGATTGGCAAAGTAATCTGTTCCTGTGGGGTGTGTGCAATGCCACGTGCAGAGTGGCTGAATGTCTCCTAGCACAGGAACATAACAAACCTCCTACCAACAACAGAGGTTCTCCCCCACTGGGAAAGGATGAAGGGTTTTTGGTTTTCCCCTTTTAAATGCAGTAAGGAAAGACTTGTTAGACTTTGATGTATTATGTATGGATTAAAATGTGCCTTCATTCAAAACAGAATTTAAAAAGAGTGACAGTCAGTATATGGTCACAAGAACATAGACAGCTTCAACTAATGCATTTATATTTTTAATTAGACTCAAAGTACATACTTTGCTAAGTATGGGAGATCAGATTGCTGATGGAGCCTTCATGATGCTTAAAAATAAATGTTCTACCACAAACCAAATTTTATTTTCCTTTCCTGTCTGTAAGAAATATAATGAATACAAGTCTCAAGCAAGTCCCGCATTTGAGTATGGAATGAAACAGTGTTATAGTTTATCCCATTGCTTGTTATATACAAATGTCCAAAAATTAATGTTTTCTATATTGAAAGGAAGTCACCCAGGAAGAGATTTTGCCATTAGTATGCCCCACAAGAACAACAAAACTCTGGGAAATTGTACTCCACAGCCACCATATTGCACAATGTTATCACTGTGATAGAGATGTAAATGCAATATTGCGTCGTTCTCATACTGACAAGTTTATGAACAACCGAATAAATCGTTTTTCCCTTTCAGTGCAGTGATACATAAGCCTGTCTATCCTCAGACAAGAATGAAAAATACATGTGCAAGGGAAGCTGAAACTTGACCTGGAAAGCTAATTCTTACCCTGTATTAGACAAATCTATTTTACTGTGTATAAAGTTCTACTCTTGAAGTAACTTTCCTGAGGGAAGGAAAAAGTATTGTGGTCCCTTAAAAAGTCAGTATAGATTTTAAAGAATGTTGATGGGAAGCAATGATATTAATAAAGCTTTGTGTTTTGGATATAACTCAGCTTTTTCCATAGTCTCTAATGCTTTACCTTTGTCACATAATAAAATGATTGTAACTTGATGGATTATGAAGTAAACTGGGTAATTCATCTGAACGTCAATGAGCCGTTTTTCCCACTAATTGTGGTGATCCAATCCTATTTTCTTCTGCCCTGCTTTTGGACTAGTCATCAGCTAATTGATTAAAATAGATGCAGTGGATTAAAATGATAATGTTACAGACTGTTCACCCAGATTAAAACTAAATGTCTCTATGGATATAAAGGAATTACATATAAGATTAATGGCCGTGGTGACAAGGAGAATAATGTGTTAATAGCAATACAGAGGCTTCAGTCACACATGGCCAGGGCTGTAATAGCATTGCAGCCTGAATCATAACAGATATGCTCAGATATTGTACCTTTAAAACCAGATTTGACATCTCCCCAGACAGTCAGCCATGGCCTAAGGCACAAAGCACCACTGAAGACTTCTGGAGCACTCAACACCCCCATGCCAAATCTTGCCATTAAATTGTAAAATGTGTCACACCACGTGTGGAGGGAGGCAGCCCAGGAGGCACTTCTGGAGGCTGTCCTTTCAAAACGGTGGAGACTGGGACCCCCAGTAACATCCTGGGACTGAGTCTCACCACACAAGCACTGCATAGGTGAGCTGGTTTCATGTGTTTGTGGAAGGGCTGGGAACAGTATCTTCTTTTTGCCCCTAACAGGAATAAAGGCTGTTAGTTGTGCTGGACAAATTCTCTAAGTATTGATTGAACACATTTAGAATCCAATTAATCAGATGTGAATTACAAACCTGGGGAATTTCAGAAGCTGCATCAACTGGAGTGGAAAAGCTTTGATGTATCTTCATAATACTCCTGTATCTAAATCTCTCTCATTTCAACAAAAAAGACCAATAAAATTCCTGAACATCATCACAGCCAGGAAAGTCAATTTCTCCCAGCTTTTTATCTTCTTTGGAACATAACATTCTACATAGCAAATTTAAGAACATCTTCTGTCCAACCCCTGATATGTCAGGCTTGCTGGATGGCAGGTATCAATAGGATAATATTGTCCTTCCTGTCCTATTTTTACCTAAGACATGCAGTGTTCTAATTTATTTTTTATAAATCACAAGTACACTATTCAGTTTAAGAGGAAAGTATACCCTACCTTCCAAGCTGTAGGCCACCACAAGAATCTTACTGAAGACTGATAGAAATTGTGCCATTGCAGTTACAGCTGTAACTGGAGATAGGATGGTTTCTTCATAGTGTGGCATACTGTGAAACAGATTTTTTTATCTCTACACTATTTACTGAATCTAGCAGAAAAGTGCTCTCACACACACAGAGTTTGGATCCCCCTCCTTACATCCTGCCCAATCAGCTATCCTGAATCTTAAGTGTGATAGGCTGAGGCTGAACACTTCAGGAAGCAACTTTATTCAGAGAAAAAATAAAATAATTGAGTTTAAGGACCAGATGCAGAGAGGAAGGGGACAGCATGGAAAATAGGCAGCCTCCATCCTAAAAAAACATTGTGAGAAGAAGTATATTAAATCCTGTGAAGCCTATAGTGTGGTGTTCAGCTCTCTTCTACCAGTTAGGAGGCCAAGAAAGTCCTGCAGCACTCAGTAAAGAAGCAGAGTCATTTTCTTCCCCCTGCCCTATCTTGTGCAAGCTTGCCTTACCTATCTGGGCAGAGCACTGGTGAGATGATGCTCATCAAACACTCTGGTTTGGGGCTCTTCCTAGCAGCTTGTGGGTCCCAGCTCCAGTGAGACAAAACCCTTTTTTAGGTCTCCTTCCTCTGTCCAGCAAAACCTAACAACATTATGTCCAGACTGAGTATTTTCTGTAAGTGGCCTTAGAGCCAGTTTTCTTTACTCCAGCCTTTTCTTTACTCCACACCTGATGGTCAGAAGATGAAAGATGCTGAAGGAGAGCCCAATAACCACTCTCCAAGAATGAAAACCATCTCATCAGGGAAAAGCGTGCAGGTCAGCTTCACTTGCCCTTTACCGTGACGACTGTAGTCGTCAAAATATATCCTGATTTCAACCTTTTATCTCCATCCCACTGGATCATGTGTTATGAATTCCCATATGGTAACTTCTCTTTCCTGAGCAAATCTCACTGCATATCTCTTGCATCCTGAGGTCAAACATCAGGACACCTGAGTTTCTTCCAGGTAGCTACACAAACATAATTGCACCGCACAGCAGAGCTCTAATGTTATTTACAGTGTTTTCTAAACAATCTCTTTATTTTCCCCGTATCCAGCTTAGCTGAACATCAGGTCCCCATAAGCCTTGCTCACTAAAGATGATTCAAAGATGTGAATAGAAGATTTGGTCCTTTAAAAAGGAGACCTTGGATCAGTCATAGAATCATAGAATTGTCTGGGTTGGAAGGGACCTCTGAGATCATCAAGTCCAACCCTTGATCCACTACCACTGTGGTTACCAGACCATGGCACTGAGTGCCACATCCAGTCTCTTTTTAAATATCTCCAGGGACAGAGAATCCACTACTTCCCTGGGAAGCCCATTCCAATGTCTGATCACCCTCTCCATAAAGAAATTCTTTCTAATGTCCCACCTAAACCTCCCCCAGCACAACTTGAGACCGTGCCCTCTTGTCTTGCTGAGGGTTGCCTGGGAAAAGAGACCAACCCCCCCCGCCTACACCCTCCTTTCAGGGAGTTGTAGAGAATGATGAGGTCTCCCCTGAGCCTCCTCTTCTCCAGGCTGAACAGCCCCAGTTCCTTCAGCCTCTCCTCATAGGATCTGTGCTCGAGTCCCTTCACCAGCCTGGTTGCCCTCCTTTGGACCTGCTCCAGGATCTCAATCTCCTTCCTGAACTGAGGGGCCCAGAACTGGACACAGGACTCGAGGTGTGGCCTCACCAGGGCTGAGTACAGGGGCAGAATCACTTCCCTGGACCTGCTGGCCACACTGTATCTGATACAGGCCAGGATGCCATTGGCCTTCTTGGCTACCTGGGCACACTGCTGGCTCATGTTCAGCTTCTTGTCAATCCAAACTCCCAGGTCCCTCTCTGTCTGGGATCCTTCTTTGCACCTTATGGCAAGTCTAGCATGACAGGCCTATAATTTTGAGGGTGTTTTTTCTCTGTGTCATCCTGTCACAAGAGCAATGCTGCTATGGCACAGTCCCTGGCTGGAGGATCTCCTCCCATGGTGCTCTTTGTGCTGCTTCCCAGCCCAGTGCCTTTCACGTGGACTCCCTGTGGGCTACTGACAGACAGCAACTCCAAAGATCATGAAATTATCCACTTGGCAATATCACACTTCAGATACGTGGCACTCCCCTGAGAGGTATTTTAGCACAGTTAATTAGTAGTGCTCATTAGTAATAACTGCAAAGCATAGAGATAAACCATGGCATACATGCATAGGAGATATTTCATCCCCCGTATGTTTCCCTAAAGAAACTCCATCTCCATCATATCTGCTCACCGGTGGCAGTAACACACTGTCCTCCCTTTCAAGGAAGCATTAATTATTTCATGCCTAGGAAATTAGGGAGATGGCTTTATTCATTCTGATATACTGCAGGAAGGTTTGATTTAGTAGGGATATCTGATGATTCTGCTGAGAAATTAAAATAGCTAACAGCAAAATTAATTAACTACTATATTAATGAGCAAGCAGCTCTAAAACTAATCTGAAGTCTAAATTGAAGTGTATGTGGATGGGTGCTTGAATGAGCATCAATTGTCAGGCTAAGCCTCAAGTGAGATTTTTGGTTCTTTAATGTTTTTGATCAGTGAAAACTTCAATTTCTTTGACAGATGGGAAGATAGATCTCCTTCCTTTTGTACCAACCCAAGTTCCCTGGGCTAGGTCCTTACTTGAGGTGAATCAGCCTTTTTGTGCACAGTATCCCGAGTGACTCCACCCAAATTAGCCAAATTAACTTGTTAATACACAAGGAAAACAGCAAGTGAAAAGGCAACCCAGAGCCTCCTGTCCCATATCCCATACAGGACCAAATGCTCACTGTGAGTATGGATAGCCCCTTTATAGATGTAATGCTGGCTTGATAACTGAAGCATTGCCTTACACACACAAAAAACTCCACAACAAAACAAAACAAAAATAGAAAAAAAGCCAAAGAAAAAACAAAAATTCACAAACCAATCATAAAACAGTTGAATCAGGACCAGATCCAGATTTTTCCCTGTAGCTGTTTTATGGTACAACGCAGGTTTATGCAAGGATCCAGGACAGCTGAAGAAGGGCCATGCTTCAAAACTGCCCAAGATGAATGAAGTCAAAGCACTACATAGCTAATGCAAATTAAGACAGATAGTTTAAGGAGCAAGCCATCCATATCAAGAAGCTTGAGAGCTAGATGTCCTGCTCCCTTTTTTTACCTGCAAAGGTTACATTTCTCTCCTGTTCTTTGCAATAATTGAAAACAACCAACTTATTCCTGTTCTTAAAGCATTGGTTGGATTTTTCCAGCACTTTCCTGAGATTACAGGGATTTTCTTTACCTCCCTACAGGAGCTACCTCCCACATAGACCCTTATACACTTCAGAGAAAACTTTTTTTCCAGACGTAATGAAGAGAGCTGTTCTTAGAGGTTACTTGAATGTCCCAATGGCTTTTTAAGAGCTCACCACAGGGAAGCATTAAGGGGGCATATTTGGTTCTCAGTGTTTTTTAATGAACAGCTTTCATCCTGAAGTAAGCAATTACAACGGGAATGGAGTACTTTTTATAAGCAGGGATAAGGTTGTCTCAGTAGACAAACAAGAGAGAGGGGCCCAGCCTAGAGGACTCTTCTAAAAGCACTTTTATTTTTCGTAATCAAATATCTATGCCAGACTCTTTTACTGACTGATCAGATACTTGAATATTGAAGGCTGAGAAATCTCTACCTTTCTGAGGAAACTAAAACAGACAAAATTTGTTTCTGATCTATGTTGATCCTGTACCAAATAGTAGCTGGCTGGGGCTTGTTTCAGGCTCTCATGAGGCTATGCGAGAACTTCCAGTTGCATCCAGATTTTCTATACTGAAGGAAATCTTCTCTATAGACATAAATAATGGGTATTTCTGTTATATCTAGTATGCAGGATAGAGAGAGGTATGAATTCCTGTCAGTCACAGGAGTAGGCAACAGAAAATGAGAAATTATTCCAGTTTAAAATTATCTGAATTAGGGGCTCTGACCTTTACATAACATTTGGCTAATTTATGCCATATCATAATGGCTCGTATTAATTCAAACATGCATTTGTCACTCTTTGGGTTTCACTCTTAATGAATGTCCACAAGAAGTACAGACATAAGTGGACTGGCAGGATAGACAAGAGCAAATATCTTAACTCATAGCTAGGATGAGTTTCTTGCCCCCCACTTTCCAATTCTGTTTAGGAAACACACTTGTGCTGTGCATTCTATGACACATAGTAAGACCCCATGGTCTGACTGTGAGCATGGCTTTCTTTGTTACTAATATAGATTGTTTCTTTTATTATTTTCCCTACAGCTGCAGGTCACAACCTCTCTTGGACATCTCCGCAAGTCCCACTGCAGGGGAGACAGCTGTATACAGGGATGCTACATGTACAGTAGGAATGCTAGAGATAAGCAGAGCTTTTACCTTGCAAGAACCTAAGCCAGAGGTTCCTTACAAGAGCTGAATTCACTGGCAGTCCCAGAAAAGGAATACTTGATTATAGGCTCCTGTCTACTGAGAATTGGGTATCATTCTATTGGATCATGTTACTACTCCCCATGGGAGCCAAGCAGTCAGCCTTCTTCTGAGTACAGAGCAGGTGGGAAAACTTACCTGAACAGGCAGGATCATTCCTCATCCCTCAGAGCCCCTGAAGGAGGTGCCAGACTCACATCCTGCCTGCCAGGATGACAGCAGCATCTTTCAGGGGAGAGAAAGGGAAGGGACAGCTAACACTCCCTGCAGCAGCACAGAATATCCCAGAAACCTCTAAAGGAGCCACAGATACCATTCCTTCACACAGTTCCCCTGGATGGTGTGGGCATATGAGTGTGGAAAAAGCTTCCAAAACTGTGGCTTGTGATTTCCCCTACAGGGGCTCATGAGGGAAAGTTAGGGAAAAGGGACGAAAATGCACAAGAAGAGACACTTGCAAACTGCTCTCCTCTGCAATTCAGTAAACATCCCTCCCACACTTCCCCAAAACAGAGAGGATATGACATTTTACTTAGTCTAAAGCCCCCTGAAAAGTTTCAAGCTCCTTGCTTCTGCCCCACAAGGCACACTTCTCTCTCTAGTTGTAGGGCTCTGCTGTGAACCCAAAGATGAGGGACCTAAGCTCAGAAAACAGCTGACTGATGCTGTCACCATTATTATTATTTCAGAGCAGGCCTTGCCATGCACCCCAAGAAGAGCTGCCCTGGGAGAGGTGAAGGGACCACACAGGGAGGGAGAGGCTGGAATCAGGATAGTGCCTGGGGAAGGGAACATTGAGCTTGGGCAATGGTGGAAGAAGGACCTCTTCTGGCAGCTTGGTCACCACTGGAAGCCTGGACTCTTAACTGATCTCTAGAAATAAAATACTGTGCAGCATCTCAGTGTACAGCCTTTCCTGATGGAAAAAAGAAAGGGGAAGTATTTTTTTTGGGAAATCTTTCCCACTTATGTGCTTTTCATGTCTAGGTTGTGCCTGTGGTCAGCCCAACAGGCAGGGATCGACTTTTCTGGTTAGGAAGGAAACCACTGATCCTGGTGTAAGTGGCCTATTGCATTGCTGCAAGCCCCAGAGAGCTGCTGCTAATGCATGAAAGACAGAGGCTTTTCTTCACAGGAAGAGAGAGGAGATAGCCTGCAGGCTACAGTCTGCTCTTTTATCCAAATAGCACTGATATGATAATCAAATAAAACTGATTATATTGGCTTCAAAATCAACAGCATTAATCAGAGTGGTGTTGTCTGTCCTCACCCATTTTCGCCCATTGCTCTCTTTCACCTTATTTCCTTAATTACTGGGGTTTTTTTGTTTTTTTGGGTTTTTTTACCACTAATCTTTAAAGCAAGATGCGCTACACTTAGCAAGCAATTAGTTCTCTTTTGTTCCAAAAAAGTGTGGTAGAGATGTACCCATATATACTGGAGTCATTTGAAATGGAGAACAAGCAAGCTTGGCCAAAGGTGAATAAAAAGCATTGCAAAAACCTCCTAATAGCCAAATCTTACCTTTACTGTGAAGAGGAACCTTGTTTCTCCCCATGCTTTGCATCCCAGTGTGGTCCAGGGGAACACCCCACAGGAAGGGATCTGTGAGCACTCAGTTCTTTGAGAAAACCACATCATCCAAGTGATGATGTTGTCATCCAAATGACTCCAGCACCTCAGCAGGCTGATCACAGAGCATATCCACCTGTGCCCAGGTGCACCAGTCCTCCTGCACTTACCAAACAACCCCTGCATGTGTTCAGCATCACCAGATCCCTGGCAGCCCTGCAGATACACAGGGTCTCACCATCACCCGATGCACCTGCCATAAAACCAGTGATTACAGAAAAAGGTGCTTGTTGGGTTGTGGGGGAATTCAGTATTTCCACACAAAAATAGTGGTGGTAGTGATGTCAGCTGAAATAGGAGGAGCCCAGAGACATTATATTCTAGGGTGAGGAATAGTCCTAAAATCTCCTTCCTATTTTGTCAGCAGTTAATTATTCCGTGGCACATGTAGGTACATGCACAGGCAGGAGGAAAAGAGGTACTTTTAGGTAAAAAGCACCATGAATAGAACTAGTCAAAAATCCAAAGTATGTCTGATAAAAGGGACTTACTTTCAACTTTTTTCTTTACATTTCCAATTGAAAAGTTGTTGGTCTTTTAACTACTTTAATTAAGCAGCATCAATGGATATTTGTGTGTATGAGCCTGGAATTTATCTCTACCCTAAATCTATTTTGTATGCATGAATAAATATTGTATATACCCTAAAATCAATGGTAAGAGGCCTACTTAACAACCTTTAAGACAGATAAGCAGTTAAAGCTTTGCAGAAGACAAAGTATATGCTATTTTTAGGTCATTTCCTTTAGCAGTATTTTATACTGATTGCAAAGAAAGTGCTGTGAAATCCTGCTGAAATGCAAAGCTGTCATGTAAAATGCCACATTATACGTGCACCTGATATTTCTAAAACCTTGGAATTTTTTACAACATGCTGAGCACAATTTCATTAAGAATCTTCATGCAGGGAATGTTGTCAAAGAGTGTGGTTTTCTCTGCATGTAGTAGTTAACAGTAAAAAAAAAAAAAAAAATGTATAATCCCATAGCAAGTGGAAAATCTGCAGCCAGGCTCCTGCAAAGCTTCCAGGATGCCAATTAAAAAAGATTAAATAAAGCAGAATGTAATTTTGAGTTATTATTTCAAAAAGCACACCCATAAATTATAAAGCTCTTCTCTCACCAGAAAGCTGGAAGAGCTCTGTGCTTAATAGAAGCACATTAAGACACTGGTGTCTTCACAGGGGATTGTCAAATAGGAAATATTGTTGTTCTCAAAGCAAAAAAAAATTATATTAATGAAAACCACCACAATGATTTAAAAGCAGAATGAATTAAGCTTAATGAAGGATGGTGCTTTGACAGCTCTAGCCACGGAAATGCTCTTTTGCCCTCTAGCACAGGTACAGGGCTGGCCTTACCTTCCCATCCCTAATTCTGACCATTTCTCTTTGGCAGGGTATGTTTGAGGCTCCCAAAATTGCTAACACCCAGGGTTTGAAAAAATCAGCCTCTCACATCTCCAAAATAGGGCTTGCATGTTGAAATTATGCAGCCGTGCTGCCGAGAGAGACAGGAAACAGACAGACAGACAGACAGGAAGAGGAAAAGACAAGCAAAAATATTTTCAGGACAAGAAAACTCTATTTTGCCACATTTTCGTTTCAAGTAAGGTAGCAAAATTGAAGTGGAAGTTCAAAGTTCTGTTGGAGAAGAGAATTCTCGTCCACAGAACTGTAATTAATGATTTTTATCAATTTGCCATTACAGGAAGCAGTAAAATATCTATGTAAGGAACTTAAACACTTTAATCCTAGGTTAGGATTAGATGCTACATCCCTGCTACAAGTGACTTTAAATGTGTGATGATTTTATATATTGGAATTACATAACATTTTGGCCAGTCCAGGAGCTTTAGGTGGTATAATTTCAAATTACTGGAGCATTCAGACAAGAAAATAACAATTTCAGGACCACTTGCCATAACTTTCAAAGATTCTAAAAAACAGTTTTCCTATAAATCTTGCAGTATTTCTAGCATGCATACCCACACTTACAGAGGTCTCCTGACGTCAGCATCAGGTTTACTCAGGACTGATGGTAGAACAGCCTCAAACCAATAGAATATGGGTGGCTGGGAGACCCTGGACTCTACTTGTTCATTGTGTGTTAACATTAATACCAATGGTTATAAAAATAGAAACAATCATTTATAAAACTGGTAGATACTACCCCATCTAAAACCACTGAAGTGACAAATTCAGCATCCCTTTAAGGAAGAGCACATTAGGAGTGCCAGAGTTCTTATGACAGTGAATTCAGAGGTGAACTTCAGCAACTGCTTACATAGGGGATGCTGCAGCATCTCAGCAGTTTGAGTCTTTCAAGTGCTTGGTGACAAATATACAATTAAATGTTGATATATTTGGGGTTACTCAGTTGATCCAGAATGCTACATAACAAAATTCATACAAAACTGGGCACTGGGCATGCTTTGCCCTGTAATGGCAAATTTATGGTGCTATATAAATGATTAATAATGATTTCATAAGGTACGTAAGTAAAACATACTATAACCACACATCACAGAACACTCTTAGATGACACAATTCAAACCAAAAATCTAAAATGGATTGGTGTGAGGTTATGTTTGTGTTCTATGTTTGGATTTATGGAAAGGTATTTTTATTTTATACATTTCCTGCCTATACAGAGCCCTGGATGTCTTTGAGAAATTTTTAAGACATTAACAAGGAATCCAAAGGTATAAACCAGAATTAACTTAATATTGGATCTCACATGTAGAGCAAATAGCTCCTAAAAAAAAAGTGCAGATCCCTTAAAATCTAAAGAGGGCTTATAACCAGTATGAATGTAATACTGACTTTCAAACTGAGAGAGAAAAAAATTATATTCTTGCTATAAAGACAGCAGTTGCAGAAATCCTGGGAGACATCAGACGAGATTTTCAGCTGTTATGAAGTGATATAGTTTTATATGTGTAGTGTGTTGTCCACTATGGAACTATTCTGACACAAAGAATGATAAAGCTCAACTCACCGTGATATGAATAATTCAGCACATGAATCTGAAGGAGCATCTGCTCTGAAGGAAAGGCAAATCAGACTTGTATTATTTCTTGCTTTTCTTATGAATAAGACCATAAGGTATATAAACGTATGAATTTAAGATCTTCTAACTCTTTGAACACTCATTTCTGTGCCAAAAGAATAAGGAGTCAGATTATTCATTTAAATCCACACTGATCTGGTTCGATATTATTATATCTGCACATTACACAGTCTAGTCTAAAGCCTACTACCCATTTTGTTTCAAACAGGAGGACGTGGGCCAAATTCTGGCTTCTCCCAAATGATCTAGCTGGTGCTGAGGCATATAAATGCTGCACATTCATTTTCATATTCTCTAACTTGGTGGCTTCAATTTTTACTCACCCCAATTATCCTGCCCCCTATAGGCAGTGACATATTCAGAGTATGTGAATCTAACCACAGAACAGTATACAAAGTATATGATTTTGCCTTTTTAATTCTTGCATGAAACACAAATGGGGAAACCTCTTTGACAGTGATTCACTGTGGAGCATCCACTGAGACACAACAACTTAATGCTTAGATGGTAATTGAAAACATGAAGATAAAGGACTCAGATCATCAGTTCAGCTCCAGCAGAGGTAGGAGGCTAACATCATCTGAAGACTCACTTCACAGATTTTTAATAGAGCTGTCTATTACACAGCTACCTCTTCCAAAGTACTTATCTCTCTGCTATTACAGTAATGTCTCAGTGCTCCTGGAGTGTTAAAAACCCTCATAAACTGGTAAAGCAAGAAAGTGCTCACTTCACAAACAGAGACGGACTATAAAAACCCCCCTGACACCCACAGCATCAAAGGAGTTTAGGCCCTTGCAGTTTGGTAAATGCAAAGTCCTTTGGAACATCTAAATTCCAAGCAGAAGTCTCATGGGAGGCAAGGGATGAGAGAGGACTGGCCCTGGTTGTCCACTCTTTCAGATGTCCATACCTCAATTATCAACAAATTCTGCTTCTGTTTCTGCTTTCTTCCAGCAAGTGAAATTCCTAGGATTACCTGATCCCCTGGTCCAGCAAAGTTCCTGAATCTCTTCTTTAACAAGAAAAGCATGTAAAGAAAGTTCCTGTCACTCCTATATATTCCCAAAATTAATTTGGGAGTATATGTAGTCATATACGTTTAGTAGATAGAATATATAGTAGTCACTCACTTAGGGTCATACTATGACTGTGTTTAATAACTGTTAGCAGAGCTTTCTTCTATGATTCTATGTCTGGCTCTTTTTTTTCCACTTCTTTAGACTTTTGGCATCACAATATCCTGCAACAGTAAAGTTGGGAGTTTAATTGAAAGCTCTGTGAGAAATAGATTTGTTTTAAACTACCATGAGTTCTCTGGGTGCACCCTGTTTCTTCTATAACAAGAAAAAAGTTGGCAGCAGCTCTCTGCCACTGCCTTTTGTGTTTTGTTTTGGTTTGTCTTTCATAAATAAAACAAGCAGACTGCTCTGCTCTCTGATACCAATGATTTTGGAAAAATAAAAAAAAATAATCACCTAGCAGTAGAATTTGGGTAGAACTATTTGTAATGATACGCTCAAAATGCAAAGTTAATAAACTAGTAGGCTCTATATAAACCTGCAATTTATACATTATAATTTGATCATATAGAGAACAAACTATAAAACTAGAATTCTTCTCCATTTTTTTCCTAACACAGGAGGTCTTTGTTCTTCATTAAAAGCCTTATGACACTTCCACAATTTAAACAGTATTTCTATTTTACAAACTTGCCAAGTCCTGAAAAAAATCCCAAAACATTAAAGAAAGCATTTCTATTGGGAAAGCTCTTGCACACATGGCCAGTTAATGAAGTCAAAATGTCTACTTGTGTGTAGTTAAGCTTATGCTTGCTTCTGTCCTGAAGTGGGGCCTTCCCAGTGATCCAAATCCCACTTTACAGTAAACAGCAGCCCATTACCTCTTGCCAACTTACTGGAGTTGGAATTTCAAATGAAGCTAATGGAATCTGACATCCAAGTCCTACTGAATTTCAACATCTCATTCATTAAGCAACCTTTCAAAACCTTACCTTAAGCAAATAGCTGACCCCACACTTCCACAAAATGGACTAAAGGTTGCTAGTATGCTCTTCCCACGTAAAATATCCCTTGGATAAAGCTTGATACGAGTCAGAGGCTATACACAGTGATTTTTAATAACTTTAGAACACATAGACATTAAAGGGCAATCACTCTAGAAACCAACAATTGTCAGAACCCTTGCTAGTCAATAACAAGGAATACACTGTTACATTGCATGGCGTGTTCGTCAGTCATTGCAGCAGCTTCCAAATGACACAAGTGCTTCAGAAGAGAAGCACTTCTTATGTTCCTTCACCTCTGAGTCTCACACTGCATCCATCACACTAATAAAGCAGTCTACAACCTGGAAAATATAATCTTATAGAACAATACCAAAAATATACTATTGATCTGTAGAGCTGAGAAGACCTTCTTGTTCTTCTCACAAAATTCAAGAAAGCAGAGACAGGTTCAAAGCAATTTCTGACAGGAAGTCAAAGGCCATGAAGTCTGAGACTCCTTCAAAAGTGACTGAAAATTTTCACCTGTTAGAATTAAAGCCTGGAAAAGTTGTTACAAAAATCCTTTCTCCCCAGTAAATTAGACATCTTCTGTTAACCTTCAGATTGATCCATAGGGAGAATCCACACAGTCTAAATTCTGTGCCTGAGCTTGAATGCTCTTTTTAAAACAAGATGCAAAGCAGTGGACAGCTGTGGACAAGTGCCTATTGAAAAAGGCCCTATGAAATTTTGCACAGATGAGCTAGATGGGAAAGAAACCCCCAGATTTCTCCAAGCTGCTGCATCATTCCTTGCTAACAAGTGCTCTCATGCACCCCAGTGTGGAGCCAGGATGCCAGACCTAAAATGTTTTGAATAAATGCATTTCAAAGAACCATAGGTTCATAAAATCATGGCATGTCTATGGTTGGAAGTGACCTTAAAGTTCATCTAGATCCAACCCTCCTGCCATGGGCAGGGACACCTCCCAGTAGACCAGGTTGCTCAAAACCCCAGCCAACCTGGCCTAGAATTTGCAACCCATGGGCCTATTTGACATCCTAAGATTGTGTTTGTGCATTTTTTTAGACTCTAAAAGGAAAGGGTGATCCACTCTGCTGCATTGTGATCCTCAGTCACAATCTGCCTCCCTCTCTCTCTTGTCACCACACTGCTGGAGCACCCAGGACATGAAGCTGAAGGGAAGTACATGGCTACTGATGGGCATGAAGAAGCCAGGGGACACTCTGGACATGGTTTTAATTTCTTCCCAAAAGACTGTCAATATTTAAGATGCCACAAAGCAAACCTGTGTGCTTGGACATAATGAGTGAAATTGAGATTATCAAATGTATTTACACATTGGTGAAAGATGAGCAATTGAGAAAAAGATTTCCTTGAAAATTTATTGTTCTAGCAACTATCATCAGTGGTTTTGTACAGAAATCTAGTTTAATCATTATGGTTAATACTTCTGCTTGTCCTTTTAACCCAAGTATTCAAGCAGAGGGCATTTATTTTGTATTGAGTTTAAATAAGATTATGAGCAATGCTGGAGAATGGATGGCCAGAAGGTAAAAGAATGTTGCCCAGTACAACCCTCCAATAACTCAAACCTAAGAGTTCATAGTCTGAGGTACAGTGGCTCACTAACCTTCAATAAATGTCTTCTGATATTGCAATATATGTCTTACTATCACAGAAAAACACCAAGAGGATTCTGCTTTCACTAATTGCAATTCTAGTGACACTTTAGCTAATTCTGTCTTTCTCTTGCTGCTTACGAAAGGACCAGAGCAGAAATTGGTGCAGGGTAAGACCTGCACCATACATGTTGATGTTTCAGTTTTGGTTTCTGAATTAATAAAATAATAGCTGCACTTTGTGTATAACTAGGACACTTAGAGTTCCCTTTGCATCAGCCTTGTGGTTTTGTCCCATGTCTTGCATAATGTGGAAAATCCTAGGGTACTGATAACCCTTGTAAGCCCCAGCTTTGATCTACACACATTGCTTCTGAGCTACTGGGGAATGCTCTTCTCTGCTGCAGCCTCTTGGTGGCAATAGCATCAGGCAACATAACTGAAAACGTACCAAAGGCTTCATCTGCCTCTTTTGTGGCAGGAAGGACTCCCCACTAGCAGTCCTGGAAGTGGAGGAGGTGTTAAAACTCTCTCTCCTTGTATTTCACCCCAATAAACTCTTCTTTGACATTTGTCAAACTTCCTGCTTCCAAATATACAAGCTCTGGTGTTTGCAAGAAACGAGATCTTTGTTTCCAAGATCCACCAACCAAACAAAGACTATTGGATCCTCATGAATTCTGAACACTTGCTAATTATGGAGTTGATTTATAACCTTTGGATGGGTCCCAAAAACACAAGTTTTCTGTTTAGTTACTAAGAACACATTTCTTTCCATTCCCATCTTCACTTCATTGGCACCAGTACCTGGCTTTCCCCATACAGGAGCTATTCTGAAGGAGTTCCTCTGAGTGGGACTGAGGGAATCCCAAGTCCTTACCCATACACCCTGGGCAGTTGTGTCAAATGAGGACCAGAGTCCAAGGCAGAACAAGCAATCATTTTGTTTACTGCAAGTTCAAGCCCTCAGCTTAGGTAGGAGAGCAGCACCATCATTAGATGCTAACACACAAATGTGCTAGCAAAGTGCATAACCAGCCACTAGAGCACACTAAATAATATTTTTGTGCTGGATTGTTCTTTAGAATGACCTCTGGCTGAGAGATTGAAGAGATACCTAAGATGCTGCAGCAGTTACTGAAGCTCACATATGTTATGAGGCAGCAGTTACATTCTCACTCTTAATGATGAATGTAAATAGACCTAAAACTACAATAACATGCCATGTCAGTCTCAAGGAACATCAGAGTCCCTCTACCCTTACCAAAAAACTCTAGGTGCTAGGCCTGATCATTTTCCCCTTCCTCTCTCTGTAGCAATTGCCAGCCCAAGCTGAGCCCGGTGCATGGGGCAAAGCTGAGATGTGTGACAGCGGGGCTGAGAAGGACCTTTAACTTGACAAATGAACTTCGTTTTGAGAAATAATTTTAAACTACAGTAAAAGTTTAAATCTGTTGCCAAGTTAATTCATCTCCTACATCATTTAGCTGGTGGCTGTCTGGGCACAATTATGATTTTCTTTTTCCTGCACCTTTGAAGAAAAGTGCATTTGTGGAAGGTAGCAACTTATGGGCTCAAGCTCCCCTGGGGGTTTACAAGCCTATTTCAGGTGTGACATTTATACTTAGTTGAAAAAGTGAATTGCTATTGATCAGGAAGCATTATCAGCTTTCCCAAAGTGAATTGAACACACTGGCAGTATGTTTTTACTTCTGTATTCCCCAGTATTACATACAGACATATAAATTGACTGCAAACTGTAAAAAGAAGCTTAACAGAAAATATAAGCTGTAATTTTTTTTTTATTTCTCTTCTAGCAAGACAGCAAGTTCATCATTTGGTTAGTGCTTAGCATTTGAGACATTTTTATTGGCATGTCTCTACTGACATAGAATTTATTTTCATGTTATTTGACTTAACTTCATGTGGGGAATACTTTGTGCTTAGTGAAGATAGTACAATATTTTACAGTTAAGGTCTTTTTCTTGTTTCGGTAGTGTAATTTAGGTTTTAAAAGCAGAAAATCCTGAAAAACAACTTACTTTTGATTGCACTGGCTTCTGTATGTGTATGTGGACACCAAATTAAAGCTGATTAGTTTCACTTTGGAATACTGGCATTTGTCAGTATACCAATTTCTAGTTAGCAGATTGCACATGGAAATCCAGGCATCCATAAAGCCTTCCATAGTTTTATTACCATGAGTGAAATTATTCAAAGTTATTGAAAATTATTATTTTAAAAATAATTAAGAATTAATAATTATCTTAAAGTACTTTAGTAGCCTTTTTTCCCAACAGCTGAACTATTTATTGAAACATGGATTGTCAAAGTCTTCGGGTGAATAAAGAACATTTTCCCCAAGGTTGGGGATCTTCTGGCCATGTTTCTTTTAGTGCAGCTCAGGATGAGATTGTCTTTCTGGACTACAAGCAGACATTTACAGCTCATGGTGAACTCCTCATCATCCAACACTCCCAAGTCCTTTTCCTCAGGGCTGTTCTCAATCCATTCTCCACCCAAACTGTATTTGTGTTTAGGATTGCCCCAACCCATGTGCAGGACCTTGAATCTGACCCTATTGAACTTCATTAGGTTGGCACGGGCCCACCTCTCAAGCCTGTCAAGGTCCCTCTGGATGGCATATGATCTGCAAAGTGTCAAAAATTTCTGGTTATTCACATCACCTCTTAATAGCAAAGTCAAGGGCATCAAGCCCTTTCAGGGTGAAGTTTTGACATTGAAGAAACCCAATGCTACAGTAGACTGTCAGGATGCCTTATTACTCCACATTACTGCACCATCCCTTATGGCCACTGATTATTTTTGGCCAGACAGGACTGTAAGAGTCACAGCTATATGCAACCATCCAGGGAATCCTACCTAATAATTTCTGTTCCAAGTTCAAGTTGAGCAAGACCACACCTTGAAAGAAGTACCCAATCTTAATTGAAAGATGGTGAGAGTTATAAAAATCTATCCCCTTCCCTTTTTCAAGTTCACAGTGACCCATATTGTTTTAAAACACATGTTGTGAGCAGACTTTTTTCCTCTCAGTTCTAGACACCTACGCCTGAGATAGACTCTTTTTATAGACAGTGGAAAAAAATAGGCATTGCCAAAGCACCCTTCAGCTGACCTATTTTAGATCATTTGAAGAGGAACCCAGACAAGCCACTTCTTTTTCTTTTGTTGGTTAAAAGGAGGTCTAGTTCAGGTACATGCATGAGAAGCATATTTACCAGAGATATATCATCTCTATACCTGAACTCCAAGATATATAGCCTCAGGTATATTTCTGCACTGAAGATATCTACATCTAGAAAGGTGTACCAGGTACCCTTAGCTGGTCTCTGCTTTTTCCATTATTTTTTCTAATTAAATAAATTTCAGACCACAACCAGCTTATGACCTCATGCTCTCTCTGATTACCTAGGTTGAGAGAACTTCTAACCCCCCCATTATAATGCATATTTTCAAGCTTTGAAGTCACTCTGACATTGTTTTATGAAGCCCTCTCCAGTTTTCCAGGGTTTTGGGGGGATGATGGACAACTATATGTGGTGGTGCTTTGCATGCCTGATCCCAGTTGTGATGTGTCTTTGGGTACAGAAGCACAAGCAGTGGCTCTGAAGAACTTTATTATGGTGCTGTGCCTAAGCTCATCAGCCAGGTGACTCAGCCACTTAGTTCAGGAAAAATGTCACACTGGTGTGACCATATTTGTTCACAACTAAGACTTTTTTATCTCTGCCTTGCCTTGCATTAAACATCTTAGACATGAGGGCAGCTGGATTTAGAAAAATGGCCCTCTGATTTGGGTTATCTATCACCAAGGAGCAGAACAGCAATGAGTTTCATATACTAAATGATGAAAAAAGTGAAAATTACAATAAGAAAATAAAATAACAGAGATTTAATAATGTATGTGTTCAAATTTGTAGTGTTAAATACCCAGTGAGGAAAAACAGCTTACTAGCTGTAGCTGAAATGTTACTTCTAGTCATATTACCTGGATTACTTTTTAAGCAGCAAAGCTTCCAAATAACTAAATGTGAAAACCTATCAATATGAATAAAATTGCTCACAACTCCATGATCTGTATTAATGCAGCAGCTGGTATTCCAGCCCTGGATGAAAATTACTTTTCTGTCTTAAACAGAACTGATCATGTACTCAGTTAGGGTCACAAGAATGACAAGGTAAATGTGCCTGGCTTCAATGGGTGGGTGCTATATATATATTGCTCTTAGCATCAGAAAAAGCAAATTCATACCCTGGTTAACTTGATGACTGGGGAATTTGTAGCTCTCCAGACAGCACACATGCCACTAGCAGATGAAATTACACGGAAGGTTGCAGCTGCTGCTTAATTAGCAGGATGATAAAGCTCAGGGGAACGTTTGCCCTCTGTATGACAAAACAGCAGAGGCAATGCAGTGGCTGGGGAAAGTCAGTATGTTCTGGTTAGTACTTAAATCACTGCTGTCTTCTCAAACTCCCCAAAGTGGTTCAAACCTGATGCCTGATCTGGAGACTCACAAATCTCACTGGAAAGCCAAGGGGGAAAATGAAAAAGCTGCAGTTAGTTTGAAGCAGCTCATTTTAAGCTGAATCTAAAGGACTGGAAGAATTGGACTAACAAGATTCTTTCTTCCCCTTAGGCTCAACACACCTTTCTTTTGCTTGGTCTGATGTGCAACTAAGAGAGAGAAATGAGTGCTCCAGACCTCCTACCCAAATTAGCTCAGACGTGATGACTGCTTAGATTGCCTCCTACAGAGGCCTGGCAGCTACAGAAAAGATGGGATGTGAAAACACTTGGAAGTGGTTCACTGCAATGTGTATACTTGACACTTGAAATACTCTATCAGTATTTCTTCTTCTGATTCATATATTTTGCTAGGCATTAACAATATGGGGTCTTCTTTGCCTTACTTGTTTAGGAACCTTATTGCCTATAGAATAATTTCCCTCCTTCCAAACTTTTACAAATCAGTTATTCAGTCATTGGACAAGATTTGCTTTCCATCTCTGTGGAGTGAATGGAATTTCCTTGTGAAGAAAATTTATCTCATCATAATGAGGTTGCCACTGTCAGCACAATTCATTCTTAATGGCAACCTGAAACAAGAGGCTACAGAGAAAGACAGCTGAGCTTTGTAGCAGACTGAAAAGCTAATAATTAGTGGCTCCTGCATAATCAGCCATTTCTCAGAAACATTGAGCTCAAACAGCTTAGATGCCTGCATGGGAAGAAATCAGTCTTGTCTCATTGTCTGGCTGAATTTCAAAAGGAAAAACAATTTGGAGTAGGGCTGAATTTATTTCAGAGAGGATCTTAACTAGTATCTTAATTGTTTCATGCTTGATATCTGGAATTCTTGAAGAAGACGATTCAGATAAGCAGAATTTTTCTGTTTTGAGAAGTCACCAAGGCCATAAAATGAACTCTCTGCCATAGTTTTTTTTTCCCCCTGCTATCTCTAACTGAATGGTTTCTCTTCCTCTGTTATGACCTCCAGCTTCTCCAAGGTCAAAGACAGATGAACTGTCAACCTGGGATTACTGCAAGTGTAGCTGAAAGCTAGAGCTAACTCCTATCCTATTACTTTTCTCAAAGGTGCAGCACAATATAGGCTTCCTCTTTTTTCCAGCCACCAGCAATAAAGAAATAAATTACACTGGCAGAAGCAGTCACTCATTTTTATATCCATAGAACAGAGGGACAACATAATATATAGCATCATACACACGTCCTCCTGCTGAGAATAATTCTGGCTTGCACCCATACAAATTGCTGTGAACCTGATAGAGTAGCCCTTTTCAAAGCTTAACTAATTTGGACATGGAGGGAGAGATGAGTAAGCAGTTTACCTGACATAATTTATCTGACAAACAGCAACTTTCTTCCCATTCCTGGTTCCCAGCACCCTGGATGGGGTAAAGGGCAATGTATATGGCAAACGTGAACTGGAAATACAGCCCCTCTGTTGCTCTTCTTTCTCCAGAGAAGAGGTAGGTAGGAGTAACATTAAATGAGCAAAACAAGAGGCCTGTTGCCATGACAGCTTGGCTCTTCTATCCACTTGGTAGAGCCAAAGCTCTGTGTCATCATTGTCACCAGCTGACAGCACCACCAGCCTGACCGTGTATTTTGTCACCCACAGACAGCTCCAAGAGAAGAAGCATCTACTTGAACTCAAGTGAAATTTTGACTGCAAGAGAACAAAACCAGGTAACTTCACCAACCTACAGCTCCTAAGTGACTTTTAAAACTCCTGAGTTGTTAAAACTGTTGCTGCTTCCTTGACTCCGGGGCATGAGCTAAGACAAGTGGGGGAGGCCATGGAGCTGCTAATAGCTGCCACTTATTGGAAATGAGTGAGCAACAAATCCATGAGCAAACTGAGGTAACGCCAGGCAGCTGCAAGGGATCACTTCATGAATAATGTAATTTCATCCTTCTGCACACAGAGTTAAAATGCTCCTAATTGTAACTACACAGATGGGACCAAGATCCTCTGTGGCTGGTTTGCTGCTCCCTGGAGAGGCAGAGCTCCATTAGATAGGGGTGTAAGCCTAATAAGGAAAGAATTGATGGCTATTAAAAGAAAATACAGTTTTTCCTTCCCTTATATTGTAATGTCCTGACTGATGGGTTAGGTGGCAAAAAATGAAGAAACATTTACCAGAAATTTGCTGCAGTATTTCTAAGGACACCAGCAGGTGCTGCTGAATAATTAATTTTAATGTATTCATACAATTTTGCTGCTAACATTGACAGCCATTAGCAACATACATAATAGTAGGTTCTGTTCTGTGGACCAATCTCTTGTCAATGTTCATTTTAAAAAGAGTAGGACAAAACATTCTCTGTAGGAAGAGGAAATGCATATATTTCCTATTTAAATGTAAATACAAACACACACCACAAGCAAACACTATTTTTTTCAGGGAATGATCTTGCACTGTCAGAGAAAAAAGGACTAGATAGTTTAACACCTCTTTGCTCTCTCTAACCTCTTGTTTTAGTTTGCATTTAAAAGGCATCTATTTACCATCTCTTGAGATAAAGGACCGTGACATGTATTGTACTGCACAGATTAACATGCTAAGCAAGTTTGTTGAAACATAATTATTAAAGCTCTTTAAAGAAAATAAGTGTGTGAGATAGTCAATACATCAATTCCTATCAAGACATGTACAATAGGACAGATTAGTTAAACCAGAAAATCAGCTGGTGATTTTTAGGTTATTTACAGAAGTCAAGAAAGCAACCTTCATTTGTTCCACTGATAAATCATGGATATTTTTCCTTCCAGTTAACTGATCCACTATAAACAAAGGGGATAAATGTGATTCCACAGTAGCATACAGTGATGAACCTCTTGATTGAGGTTCTACTCAAAATCAAAGTCATCTCTCTTGATTATGAGCCCTTGTTATCATGCTAGGAGGTGTAAGAAGCTATCCCAAAGCCTCTAAGGATGTTTCAGCACAAGATGGAAGAAGTCCAAGTACTGTTACCCATGTGTTTGTTTTTTGACTCTGATGTGTACAGACATGCATTCTGATGCTCATGTGGAGGTGCACTCAAGATCCTGATGTCTATTTCAAGGGATTTTGTTGTATCTGGTTTCATATAGAAACTGGAGAAAGCCAGTGGTGGCATTTGTGCACCCATCATTCACTCAGCTAACCCAAGACTGTTTGATGGAGGTCCTAAACCTGGCAAGTCTCCTCCAGGTTTCAAAATTACCAGTTTTGGGCACCTCTACAAGCAGATGAAAGGACAATACTTCCTTACATCACAAGTTTTCCATGTGACTGCTGGGTGTCACTTCAAAATCAGCATTTTGCTGTTGTCTGAGAACAGGCTTGGTGGAAAGCCACAGTGCAGAGCAGATGTGTGATGTGTCACTGGGCTGTCTGCAGCCTGACAATTGACTGCAGCATTTCCTCCAGAGCAGCTGCACCTTGCTGAATTCATATCTGTCTAAACTCCTGTAAATGTGCATTTAAGCATTTCATGAGCACATACTTACTCGATGGACCACAAGATCACAAGCTGTCTATGAATGTAGAGAATGACCAAGCACTGACCTTTTTTTAATGGATCTTTGTTTATGAACAGAAGGAACTATCGTTAATGACAGCTAAACCACAGAAAGAGACCTTCTAATGAACTTATTCACAAATATGTTCTGAATTCTTCAGCTCCTCTCCAGGTTAGCAACACTAGGACCTGAACTTGCCTTGCTGATCTTGCCCGGACAAGAAATCTATGAAATGGTCCATAATACAGAGAAAAATAAAATTTTTTAGGACAGTCCAACAAATTTGACCTTTATCTGATCCAAGCCTCCAGTTCTTCTGCATGTCCTTGTTTCATATATCCACCAAAGGTGCTAGTTTTCCCTGTTCTGGAAGAACATGGTCCCAGCCCCAAATTCTAGCTGTGAGCACTGTCTGGTTTGTGATAATTCTTTTGCCTCATCTCCTGTGTAAGATCCACAGGTATGAGAGCTGTCTGCTGGGATCCCGTTAGAAACTATCTGATTAATTCTTTCTTATGCCTCTTAAGCAGTTTGCTTGCCAGTGGTGTTTTGCTGGTGTGATTAAGTGCTATCTCCTAGCATTACTTTTTGCTTTCTTCCAAGAGAAAGCACAACACGAACTGTTTGGCTTCAACTGAGAAAAAGCCTGTGTGCTGAAATAAAACATTTACACAAACCCCTTGGGAAGCCACAAGCTTTCATGAAGTCTAGGTGTCAGTAAACTCAGATAAAGCAAAAGCAAGTAGCATATTCTCTTAAATGTGTAGGGAAAAAAGGCATTTATTTTATTACAAAGGCTGAGCATGAAGGCCTCACAACAAATGATGTTTCAAACAAGCCTCCCAAAAACTACAGGACAGAGTGTTGCAAGCCCTCACATCACAAGCTAACTACCAGACAAGAACTTAAAAAAGCTACCAGGGAACATTAGAGAAGAAAAATGAAGCTATGTTCAGACCCAACTGAAATAGTCAACTTTACAACATTCAGAGGAAAACACCCCCACTAAAGAGCTACAGATTGTTTATCGTTCACATCAACAGTTTTGCAAAATTAAAAGAGACAGCAATCAAACTTTAAAAGACATTCATGCAGATTTCTGGTCATACTGCAGTCAAAGGAGTCAAATGTTCTTCAAGAGCAAATTGCTACCATGTTTAGAATTGTTTAAAATTCAATTTGTGGTGCTGGTAACCCATCTTTCCCTCCAGCCTGTGAGAGAATGAAAAAATATAAAACGTGATCTGCAGAGACCTTTGCCCTAGACTTTTAAGGTGATTTTGAAAGCAGGGGTCATACCAGCAAATGTTTACGTGCCAGAAATAATTCCCATGGCAGATTTCCAGAAGCTATAACAGCTGCATCATCCATGGAGGAAGAAAATATGAAAATTCAGAATCTTCAGGGAGGTTAATTTCTGGTCTTGTGTGGGCAGGACCAGGGCTTGGAGCACAAGGAAGAGGCAGGCCTGGCAAACTGCAGCATATCACAAGCACATCCCACTGTTTATTCCCCAGAAGCTACTTGCAAAAATTTGTCTCAGAAGGAGCAGACTGGTTTTGTGGAAAGGTGAAAAAGCATTGATAAGGGCAGAGGGATTAAGATAGCTGAGCTGAAAATGAAGCTCTGGAAACAGAGCTCGTGGGTCTGATAAATTTCTGCAGTTTTCTGATACAGGCTGCATATAAAAATGTGAATCTCTTGCCATTGGTGCCACTTGGACAAATTAGTGACCCAATAAAAATGAATCATACAAAGAATGTGCTCATTGTGCACATGAGCACAACTAGGAACTAAATCAAGGCCCAAGCCCTAAACTGGGCAGCCTCCACCTATGGCCTGATCCTGTCTCCAAGGGAAGAATGGTGTAAGCATCTTAAACATATCAGGGAGACCTCTGGTCTCCCATGGCTGTGCGTTGAGTGCTTCAAAAGAGACTGGTTTCAAAACAGTAAGACTTTGGCAGAGAGAGGTAAGAAGAACTCATCAGATGAAAAAAATTCAGTTCTGATTCTTTACTTATTGACAAGGCAAGGACCATTTGTGTTGCTCCTGGGGCAAAGACTGCATGATGTTTGTCAATATTGCTTCAACTGTAGCTACAGCTGAACTCAACAAATGCTTTTGGCCAAGAATGACTTTCATTTGGAGGAATGGGCACAGACAGAAGAGAAAAAGGAGTAAAATGTTCAGTGTTTCCATTTTCAGACTTCTTGACAAAAGGTTTTGTCTCACAATTTACCCAAGCTTAATCTTTGAAAGACCTCAGTAATGATAATTAAACAAAAATACCAGGAGACAGAACAAAAATATTTTTGTCAACTAAACTAAATAATTTTTTTAATTATTACTTTTCTTTTATCAAGAAAATAACATAATCCTAACTGGAGGAAGAGACTGAGGTAGACTTGGCATGGGAAGGATTTGGGGTTTTATTTAGACCCTATAGATAAAGTAAAAATTCAGTTACTCATGCTGTCTTAGTCTCAGTTTTTTGGCATTTTTCAGATACAAAATTCTAGTGTCCTGACCTTCTTCTATGCAGAGCATATTAACAGAGCCCTCAAATCTGCTTCCATAAAGCAGAGCTGAGTTTTAACATAAACATAAAATTCATAGGCAGGCTTTCTTCTCATTTTATAATCCTAAATGGAAACATGTAAATGGAGAAGAAGGGCAAGAAAAATTAAAGAAGAGAAAGAGCCAGTACAGTTAAAAAGGTCTTGTAGCCATGTTATTTGAGAAACTCATCCAGGACGCTTCCTCCAATTTATGTTTATCTTCCAAGACAGAATTTAACAATATTTACTTATATAATTGTCCTCCCTTAGGGCTCCAGCTGCACAGCTAATTCATTTGAGGCCAAGGTTCACTGAGCATTAGATAGAACCAAATAATAAGAAGAAAAGACCATATGAGCCTAATGATAAGTTGGGGATGACACATGTTGAAAACCACTGATGCTGCTGTGGCTGCCTGCCCCTTCAAAGCCTCTCTAGGGAGGCACATCACCCCACCAAGGGTATCCTGTACCAGACATAAAGATGAGACAGCTTAACAACTTCTCCTCTCAGCTCTCCTCTCATCAGAGCAGGGCTGTCAGTCCAGGGTAAGGAAACCTGCAGCCACAAACCCAAATTTCTCTGTCTCATACTGCAGGCCACTAGCAAGGGATTTGCTGTCTCAAGCCTGGTTTGCTTCATTCAAAGAGAGGAAAGGGAAAGTGTGAAAAAAAAAAACCAAAAAAGGCTTGCAGAGAAGGCTTGCACAGCACTGAGCAGGGTCAACATTGAAGCAAGAGGCATTGAAGGTTCAGAAAATCCCTCACTCATTCAAAGAGATCCTTAACAAAGCCCTGTAGAAGAATTGGGAGGTTTTCTATTATCTTTAGAGTGCTCTATCAGTCTCTCCAGAGAGAATCATAGAATTTTCAGGGTCGGAAGGCACCTTAAAGATCATTCAGTTCCAACCCCTCTGCCATGGGCAGGGACACCTCCCACTGGATCCGGTTGCTCAGAGCCCTGTCCAGCCCGGCCTTAAAAACTTCCAGGGATGGGGCTTCCACCACCTCTCTGGGCAACCTGTTCCAGTGTCTCACCACCCTCATGATAAAGAACTTCTTCCTAACTTCCAACCAAAATCTACCCTCCTCTAGTTTGAATCCATTCCCCCTAGTCCTATCACTACCTGGCATCCTAAAAAGTCCCTCACCTGCTTTCCTGTAGGCTCGTTTAGATGAGCACAGGTGAGTCAGGACAAGCAAAGTTTATCACCCTGCTCTGGTGTGTGCAGCAAGGCAATATAAGGAGGAGAAACTCACTTGAAAGTCTTAGATAGAAGCTGAAAGATAGTGCAAACCAATTTCAACTTTCTTTAATTGTTTCTTTAATCATAATACAAGGTTAAGGATTGCCCATTAATAAAAATGACACCAAAAAGATCTTTAAAGACTGAAAAAAACACCACAGTGTTTTAATCTTAAAATGTTATTTCCCAAAACTACTTCTAATTTAGGGAGGCAAACTTACCTGGCTACCCCAATCTTAACAAGACTATAACAGGAATTTTAGGGGTGAGCTTTTGAAAATGTTCTCCTCAGACCTGCTCTGTCTGGAATATGGAGTAGAATAGACTGAAATGAGGGAGAAACAGAAAATTTTGCCTTATAGGGGTCCCAAAGAAGTTCTCTTATTTTTAGGGGGGAGAAGAAAGGAGAAAGAAAGGAAGAAAAAAAACAACAACCAAACTACTGGATAAAAAAACTCACAGAATTGGAGGCATTATATGCAGAGCTTGCTTACTTATTTCTGGGGTTTATTCTCTCTTCCAGAAGCAACAGACATTCAAATCAGCTGTAATCAGATTATTTGTATTACAACTACACCTGGGGGCTTCATTTGTGATTATCATTGAGGTAGAAACTCAGAGGAAGAAACTTAAGCACACACAAAAATTCTTTTGCCTAATAAGACAAACCAGACAAAAGGAGAGAGAAGAAACAAAGATGTGGAGGTAAAGCTTGTCCTACACACCAGTAAGAGAGGAGAGCAAAGGTCCCCAGCACCAGGTCTTTTTTGCCTTGTCTAGCAGTGTAATGCTGCCTCTCTCAGTGAAGCCCAGGATGAACTAGTGTTGGCAAGAATGTTCCCAAGAAATTCTTTGTTAAATAAATGACTACTGTTTGTCTTGGACCATTGACATTAATGCCAAAGTGTATTGGAAATCAGGTTTGGAAGACAGAGTAAGGGTAATGCAGAAGCTTTCATCCATGCAACTCAGAAAAATTTAAGGATTGTACTTTCTGAGTCTAGGAAACTGGCCAAACAGTAGGCCAAATAATGAATAAAGTAGCTACATTGGGAAATAAGAAAAAAAAGAGGAGCAGAATGAGCCAGAGAAGCTCTCAACCCCAGTTTCTCCCAAGTGTTATAGAACACACACCTGCACACCAGCAACAGCTTTGTTTTTCAAGCCTTTTCATTCACAAATCCCAACAGACATTGAAAAATTGAGGGCCTGAGAAATGGCTACTCAAAAACCTCCAATGTTTCCCCCTCCTCCACACCCCAAATGAAAAGGAAGGGACCTGGACTCCTAAATCTGCTTGGAAATATTACCCAAAGACAGTAGATATAAATAGAGCCAGAAGGCTGATGAGTCATTTGGGTCAACACATTTCCACACAGAGAAAATTAGATGTCAGCAAAGTCATAGTTTTCAATATACGCTTGTTTAAAATTAGATATTAGTCTTTAAAACTGAAAAAAAATTATTTTTCTGAATAAGCAATATGTGTCACTGCATAAACAGCCAGAGCCTTTTGAAAATGCAAGAATGTGAATAGAGTAGATAAGAGTAATTAACTTGCCTCAGATCTGTGAGGGCATTCAGATGAATATTACTTTCAACCTTACTTCACTCAAACATTCCCCCAGATAAGTCAGTTAATGGTTGTGTTAGGAAATAAAAATCAGAAGATGAGAGTAAGAGCAATAAAGGCAGCAGACAGCTCCTCGGAATCAAGACACAAGAGAGCACATGAATGAAGGGAACACATTAATCTGCAGGCAGGGAAGACAAAGCAGACAAAAAAGAACACTTGGACAGCTAAGTAATACAAAGCAGGGAACAGAGACAAGGCAAGAAAATTCAGAATAAAAAGCCTGAGCAAAATATGTGATACAAAGAAACAGAAAGGAGTTGAGATATTGATGCAAAGGGACATGGTGCAGTAATTGTCTATCATTATGTGCAGTAATTTCTTCCCTGAAGAAAAGATTAGGTCAACATAGATATAAAATAAGAATGCAGCAGCTGGCTCAGACAATACCTGAGAAAGAAGCAGTTATAAAGTAAATCAAAAATATGTTACTAGTAAATACTAAAGCTCACTGAAATACACAGAGGAACAGCAAATAAATATGTTAAATAAGAGCTGTCACAACAGGCATTTGTCAAGTAGATGTACAATTTGGCATCAGCTAGTTAGAGAAAATATAGAATTTGGGCAAAATAAACAGACAAACAGCTTACTATGCTACAACAAGGGAAAGCACTGGGGCAAGGTGTCAAGCCAGCAGTGGGTAGGGATGCAAATCCCCCTCACCATGTGACTGTCCCCACTTTCATTGCTCAACCCTTAAACATTTTGCTGTCTGGTTTGCAACTACCACCCTCTCCCTGTCTTACATAAAAATTTCTGGGACCTGAGGCACTGAAAAGTCCCTTAGCCTCCAGGCTGCAGCCTGAGGATATTCTATGGTCTTTGCATTTCAAATTTTTTTTTTTTTAGTCTTCCATCTTCCTTTTTTTCTTCTAAAATCCCTCATTTCTTCACAATATAAAACCAGCAGTCATTGAGATCTCAAGAAATCATTTTTTGGCAAAACATGTTGATGACATATTCAAGTTCTTTATAAGAATTCATTGGAATTTCAGTGCAGCTAAGCATATTCAGCCTCTACTGATGTTTAAATGTATACTTCATAACTACATATCCTAAACATATATTTACAAATGTTTTGCATCTGTTTTTGTCCCACGGAAACAGTGACACATGGGTTATTCTCAGACTGACTATTCTCAGATAATTAAAATACAAACTTGATCTCACGGACTGTATAATATTGATTGCATTATGAGAAGATCATTACAAATAGAAATATCCCTGCTGAGGTACCCATACTTAATAACACTCATCAGTTGTCAGTATAATTGTCATCTGAAAAGACATTGTTGGGCTTCATGACACTCTCCAGTTAGCTCCCTGTGAATACTAAATCATCACTTGGATGGTTCACCTCAAAAAGCAATAAAATCTACAGGTAACATTAGAAATAGAGATGATGGACAGGATTTTACATGTGATTATTTACCCAATATGTGTATCAAACACACAATCTCTGCTCCAGCAATTTGTTAAAACAGCCAGGAGTCAGGAACCAGGAGTATATTTTTTCAAGTCACCATTATTATCTATTAGAGGTACTGAAACTTCTCATGGCAACTATAAAATATGCTTACTTCTAGTATTTCATAAATGTTATGTAAAGACCCTATTAATATTATGTAATCATTTCAATGGTGCAATGTGATGGAAAAAAACAGCTAGCTGCAAGCTAGATAATTAGTGTTTCATATCTTAAATAATTAAGAAAGCTCAGTGGTAGAGAAACAAACAGCTTTCTGTTTCCAGTGTAAAACATCAAATACCTTGGTATTTTCACCAAATTTTTTTTTTTTTTTTAATCTTAAAAAAAAAAAAATCTGGGAGTAGCACACAGTCCCATCTCCCCCCAGAGTTATGTATTATTGGAACAGATGTTCTACACAAGATTCAGTAAATCTTGTGTTTTGAAAGCAAATTTGGAAAGAGAAGGCTAACAAATTTTTACACTTTGTTCAGCCAGGTCTAAAGTAGAGTTTCATCTTGTAGCTGACCTCTTGCCCAACAACTCTTTTTTGCAGCCACCTCCCTTGGTCCAGACTGTGGCTCTACATCTGGGTGTGGGACACTGCCTGGACTTTCCAGACTCTGTGTCTCCTGTATGCTGCACAGGCTCTACCTCAATATAGTTTTTGGGTCCAAAACTAAATGCCAGCTCCTCCTCCCAGTCCCTTGGGGCCATGCTGGGAGATGCTGTTGCCAGTGTAGGAGGGGGAAATGAGCTGGGCTGAGCCTGTCTTAGGTAGAACCAGAGCCCAGGGACAACTGCTGTGGGGCCCAAAACTGGGGTCAGCACCTCACTCCTCCACCAGAAGTCCGACAGAGACCTTCACAACTCTTCTCCCAGTGAGCAATGTGCTACAGTTCATTAGAAAAAGTCCTCTATGCTTCTTGCTCCTGTCAGAATCCTTCCACCCTCAATCCCCAACTGAAGCTCTAGGTACAGGAGATGACCCACAGCTGGCTATTGGCAGCTCTGATAGTTTCTATACCTTAACATGGTTATTAACCTTTTTTTTCTCACATAATCACCTAGAGAATCACCTTTAGATTTTTGAAACATTCTTCCAGACCTACTTTTGCTGGCACATAAATATTTATAAATTTTAGCCCATTTCCCCCCGCCCCTTCTCATATTATACCAATGTGAACCCCTTCAAAACAATGGGCCTATTCCTTCCTGAAATATTTTGTTGACACAGTTGTCCATGTCACTTAAGTCAAAGAAACATGGAAACAGAAAATGTCGTATATTTCAAATTCTGGGAGGTAATAAACAAAAACCAGCAAGCTGTGGAAAGAAGGCATGTGAAAATATGTGGGGAGGAAATGCATGTGGTACTTCTCAAAAACATAATGAGATCCTACTAGAAGATTATGCTGACTGCTGTACTAACATACTTTGATTCTACTATACAGAAAAGGCCCCTGTCACTGTTCACGTTTTACTATTTTTTGTTGCAAGCTTCTTCTACCATCTTAACATTGCCTGAAATGACCCTCAGCTGCTCCACAGCTTTGAACTTAGAAGGTGAACACTAAGATTTCACTGAAAATCACAGTTCTGCTCCATCCAAGAGGGATACATATTCCACCTAGACCTCTAAATATTTTATATCACTGGTCCTCTAAAACACACATCCCTACACATTCACTATTAATGTGGTCAATATTTTCCTGAGTATAATGGGTCTGACACGTAATATTCATTTCCATTGCTGGCTTTTCCCATTTTAAGGTAGTGCTTACTTATGTCCAGATAGCACTGGATGCTTTGAATGCTTCCTCCATCAGGTGTGAGGTCTGCCAAAAAGTATTGCAGAGTCAATACTAAAATATCTTGCTAGTCAATTAAGGAGACAGATGAGCTCTGAAAATATAATGGAGTTGAGATATTGTCTGCCACTCACACTCCCTCAGTTGACTTTGGAAAAGGCAGGTGGGACTGTGGGCATGACATGATCACTTTTCTTCTGAGTACTGCAATAACCTTGGCAAACAAAAGACATTTTGCTGATAAACAAGATTAAGCTTTTCCCCTGGGGATGGCAGAGCATGATTATTCCAGACCAGACCTCAACTTCTGATACCCTTTATAAGACATGTCCTTAAGCAAAATTTACCAAAATCTGTCACCCTTGGGTAGAAATTATTCAGCCTTTCTCACAATATGTGAGTGCCAGCTCCTGCATCTATTTCTGGCTTCTGTCAAAACCAGTGCCACCAGAGAACAGCCAAGCAGTTCCTACATAGCTGAAATGCTATCTAAATGCACTTTCCAGGCACACTGCATGAAAATCTACCTAGGTGAAGCCAATTAAGTAAAGAAAAATAGTATTAGGTCTACGTTAAGTTAATCATAGCTTTTTCATTGACTTAAAGGAGGCAAGATCAGACTCCCACTTGGGATCATCAGACTGAATACAAGTGGAGTTTCACACTATCTTTGTTTTAATTCCTGTTTATTAGACATTGCTAAATGTCAAGGAATAGTTTCAGCAGTGCTTTCTCTCATCAAATAATGTCATCATGAGTACAAAATGATCCAGCATCAAATGAACCCTGTTATTTTAAACTGATGCTTTGAGAGATCTCAGAAAACAGTTACTTGGCAGAATATGCACAAGACAAAAGTGTGTGGTTTGCTTTACAGATTTTTCTTTTCTTTCTTTCTTACAGTTCTGTCTAAATGAAACTTCCTTTGGGAAGCTGGGTTTCCAGTTTTTGTTAACCCTATTTTTGGGTGTGTCCAAACAGAGTACCACAAGCAGTAACACAAACCAGGGCACTCTCATGTGTCCCAGCCAAAATCCAGGAGAACATTGACAGTTTAGGAAGGGGAGGTGGACAGACTGGGGGTAGATGCCCTTAGGGGCTGTGATGTATTCTGAAGCAGCTGTAGGTTGAACTTCCCTGGAATGAGTGCTCCAAAAAAAGGTCAAATGTCTTTTTGAATCCAAGCCAAATTTTATTCAAATGAAAACTAGGAACTTTACTTTTAAAAGAGGGAAAAATTCAGAGCAAGCATGGAAGGCAGAGCAGCCCTGCTTCCAGGGTGCTATATCATGGCCTTTTGAGATGCTGTGACACAGAGCATGTAGAGCACACAAATTAAGTCTGTACCATTATGCAAATGAAAGCTTCAAAACCTGGTGGTAGGCTCTGGCAAAGACTTTCCTGACTTTGTAGCTGGATCTCCCCTCTATCTTTTTTCCAGTCTCAAAAGGCTTTTTTTTTCAAGTTGTAGCCAAGTTATAGACATATTCATATTTCTCAGTCACTTCAGAAGGTTGTTTGTGCAGCACAGTAGAAAAAATGTAATAAAAGGAAAAAAGAAACCAACCACAATTTATTACCCGATTTCAGGCACTCTCTTACCTTCCTGAGGCAACCTCGCTCAAGTATTTTAGACCAGCTTCACAAGACTGTTTCCAGGAGAAGACACTGTCTCTTCTTGAGGTGACCCACAGAGATAGGGAAGCAGCACATTGCCAAGCAGTCATGTGTTGGAACTTGGACTTCACAGGCTCCCTGCTTCCTGCTCAGGCAGTCATTCTGCTGGCAGCATTGCTTCCCAGATTTATAAGGTATGGCCAGAGCCAAGAAGCAATCTCTTCCCTATGAACCTTATCTCAATTACCTCTGCATGTCACAGCTGCAACAATATTGCCAAACTAATGATGTATTCTAAGTAGAACAGGTAGGTGCAATTACATAAAAAGGCCTAATACATATTAAATTACGATTTTTTTTCTGGCTCTCTTCAGCTGTTGCCAAACTAAGTATCACAGATAAGTCTCATTTTTAGAAGACCTGCATGGATCCAGTAAACTTTAGAAAAGCAAAAAGTGGATAAAATAACTGCAAATACAGTGTAATTCCACAAATAAGAATGTCTTGCAATAACAGCAAATTGTTATCTATTGTACTCAGAGAGGTCAAAGTCACAACATTGATATCAGCTGTTACTTCATCAGAAGCTCATTACCTGCTGGTAATAGCAAGGGAATGCTGCTTGCTCCATGCCCTGTAGTAGGTTATTAGCAGAGCTGTGAATAGAAGCAGATCTGAAGTGCCTTGGTCAAAAACTGCACACATTTGGCTGTTCAGCAGCTTGTAGAGCTCGGATTCATAATTCTGATTTATCCTTTAATAAACAGAAACTTTATCCCAGGATTACCAATCACGATGATAGTAATTAAGAGAGCATTTCTTCAAAGGACAAATGTGAAATCAGTACCTGTTAGTTTGCAACAGATGCTAAATGCCTGATTGCTCTCCTTGCCTTTGCAAGTCTCTTACAACACCACAAGGGATGGGATTAATAGTGCTATTCTTCAACTGGGAAACAGAGTACAAAGCTAAACATGCCTAAAATCAGCGAGTCCCTGACCTTTACCTGGGGAGAAATCACAGGGCTGGGAACAGCATCCCCTGCTTTACAGTTAGACAGCACCTCGCTCCATTAATTTCATGTACTTTTTCCAATTCATTAAATAAAAGTGAGTCATTACCAAGAATGGAAAAATAAATAAGTCACACTGCTACTTTTTCTGTTCTCATAGCAGTCTTTTCCCAAAGGACAAAACACACTGAGCTGAAAATTATATGCAGAGATAATATGCAAAGAGTGCAGGGCTGGACCAGGTTTTAAACAGGGTACAGCACTATGGAAGCTCTTAAAATTCAGCATAATGCCAGCTCTTAGTATCAACTGCTGTAAAGATAGTGGTGTGGCAAGATGGCAAAGTCTGTTGAAATGAACACATAAAAGGCAGCTCTTAAGCAGCATCATTAAGACATTTAATGTGAACCTAATATATGCACATGCTTGAACAGGTAGATACCTTGTCCAAAATCTTCAGCTTGTGTTAACACCCGAAGATAAAAGCTGGGTGATGCCAGATGGAAACGTGGCCCCCTGTGTGGGTTTGCAAAACAGCCCTAATCTTATCCTACCCTACTCCTCCTCAAAACAAAGCAAAGCTCTCCCAGTTGCAGGCTGCTCTATGAGTGGTCTCTTGTGTCATTTTTACAATCTTGAAAGATATGGTAGCACTTTTTATTCATCCATTCTGATAACATGCACTGTAGCAGCTCCCCCCAAATCTGTTCCTTCCGTGGCCTCTTGACTCTGCCCCAGATGCTCAGCCTCTCCATCCTCTTACCTGCTGTGCAAGGAGCCCCGTGTCAGGTCCTCAGGAAACTCTGAGTTAAGTCAGTGGGTTACCACAAGGCCCTCTGTGGTCAGGTTTTCATCACCAGGTATTACACCACTCTGGAGTGCAGCTCATCATTTTTTTCCAGGGGTTAAAAATAGACCGATTACACCCTTGAGTTCTGGGCAAAATCTTGACTCTTCCAACATCAGAAGTCTAAAACCAGTGAAACAAGCAAACAATCAAAACTCATGGTCAAAACCAGTCATATATCAAGCACTTTCTGGTCAGCAGATGGCAAACTACTACGGTAGGATCTCATTATCCCAGTGGATAACTGCAGGCAGGTTAACACTGTCCCAGGAGACACAAGAGCTCTGCTTTGCTGCCTGGAGGAGCAGTGCTCATCAGCCAAGGGAGAAGATAGATCTCCAAGGTACTGACAGGCTTTCAGCCAAGAGTACTGAGCTTATAATCCATGTGCTTTCTTTAGAGAGATAAATTAAAGACTTAGAGCAGAGAAACAAAGTACCTGGAAAAGGCCCAGTAATGTCAAGGATTGATGATTTTCAGCAGAGGAGAGGAGATATTAACATTTTACTAATGGACAAAAAAATGTTTTAAAGATGACTGGGATAAAAAATGTTGTCATTAGCATTGAAGATAGACCAAGCAGTAATGAGCTTAAACTGCAGTTGCAAAAATTTAGGTTAAAGAAGAGAAAAAAACCTCTAGCCATTAAAATAAGCAACTAAGGGGGGGCTATGAAACCAGGAACCATGAAGGTAATTAAAGCTCAATAAATAGGCATATATTAGAGACAAGTCACTGCCACTCTGTTCAGATTTTACTGTTGGGCAATACACTGTGCACTCATTTGTAAATTAACTGTGTGACCTGCTCTAGGTGATCCTGCTTTGGCAAGGGGACTTGGACTTGGTGATCTCCAGAGGTCCCTTCCAACCCCTACCATGCTATGGTTCTATGAACTGAGGCCTTCTTACATAAAGTAAGTACATCTACCCATGGATTCTAAGTTGCATGGATTCTAAGTTGTTCCAACTACTGTTTTCACAGAAATAACAGAGTTTTTACTGGCACTGGCTTCTAGTTTGCCTTCAGATGTCTCTGAAGATGTCCATCATGTCCATCCTTGTTCTCCCAAGAAGGGCAGGAGTCTGCAACTCCGAGCTGGCAGCAGCAGCAGAATAGACCAGGAGCTGATCAGAAAGTCAATGAGTGCAAATGCACTCACAAAATGGAAACCTTTGAAACAAGAAGTAAGGGGAGTTATCACCAAAAAATTGAGCAGGGAGTCCATCTGGCTTTCACAATTTTCATAATTTTAAAATTCTGAGTGTTGCTGGAGGTAGTTGCAGCTCAGCCTGAGGATCATAAGGTTTTTTTCCTACAGCATCTACTCTCCTCAAAGGCAACTAGAAATAGGTAAAACCCTAATCTGAGAGGACATATTTCATATGTCAAGATTGATTTATTTCAGGACAAGATTTCACATTGAATTTTACAAACCAATGAAGTTAACAATACAAGTCCACAGACCTTTGCATATTTGGTCATCATCAAAATTAATATAATGTGAAAAGGGACCAATCATAGCTGTGGGAATGCCACTGCATCTGGTTCCACTCTTCACAGCCCTTCCCTCTCTGTTGACTTTATTCCTTTTTTAGAATTTGACTTTGCAGACAGTGGATCATTTGGTAAAAAGTCAGAACACTAAATCTAGCCTTGATGAGGTACCAAACAATTTGAGCACAAACTTGCTGGCATCCTGCTCTTGTCAAGGCTACTGATCTAGGACTGGGCCTTTAGCATCCTTTCACACCACAATGCCTGATGGGCCACCCAGCCTCCCTGCTCTATGTCCCCAAGAAACCAAATAATACCATTAGCACCTTTCAAGAATCAGAAGCATAAAGACAAAGGATGACATTTTCAAAGCTGAGTTAAAAGCAAGAGCTTTAGTCTCACTGAATCAATACAGAAATTGTCTTTTTACATGCAGAAAGACTTTAACCTCCCCTAGAGAATTCTGCTGGTGATGGAAAATAACAGGGATTAAGGAGACAATTCTCTGTCCATCCCTGGGGATTTTTACATAAATTTTCATTGAACCCTGTTATATGTTACAAAATAGTTGCCCAAAATTCGAATTGTTTTTGCCCTGACAAGCTCTTTTCTAGATGGACAGCTGATTATTGAAAGTCATTGAGGATAATAGTGGGGAAGGTGCATCTCAATCATGACAGTCTCTTGGGGTTTGATCCCTGAAACAATGTACCTGAAAATGCAGTTTTGTTCCAGGCAGGAATTGGATAAAAGAAGAAACAACTGAAGGGAGCCATGAAAACAGTGTTCAAATACACAGAAACTACTGCAGCAAACAAGAGGATGATTGATTCTCGAAGTCCAGAGCTCAGAAGGGTTATAAGAAGCAATGAGCTTACATTTCAGAAAGGGATATTTAGGGTAGTGATAATAAGAAATAACTTCCTAACCAAGAAAACAGAAAACAACCAGAATAGATTTAGTGGAGGTGACGGTGGGTACTGCCTTCCTCAGCAGACTTTCTAAAGAAAATTCAACTAAATTTTTTTAATATATAGTTAAGGTCAAACTTAATCAGACCTTGGCATAGGAGAAAGGGCTAGACAGTCTCTAAAGGCTCCCTCCTTAATGATAGCTATGCTTTTTTTTTTTTTTTTTTTAAAAAAAAAAAAAAAGCTATCAGACTGCAATTCTTGCTATCAAATACAAAGATAATGATTATAACCCTTGTGTAGCCATCATCTCACCCACAAAGAAACCAGCAGACCAACAACCAGCCCATGAATAAAATATGGCCCATAGCAGCAGCATCCCAGCCTGGCTAGCAGTGTGCTGACCAGTGTGCCTTGAGTTCCCTTGCAGATGTACAAGCTGGGGTTTTTTTGGCTTTTTTTTTTGTGTGCTGGGTTCAAACCAGCACAGAACTGGTAAGGTAACTACCAAAAGTAAGTGAACTTATGCTGCTGCTGTCCTCAGCCACATTTAGTGGATCTCTGATTTGTTTCCTGCCTTGCACTGCTTCCTTGCTCAGCCTCATTAGGGTAGTGCCTAATGTTGGGTCATTAATAGGTATTACTTTGATGCATGCTGCAAAGAGGTGCCAAACAGCTGTGCCCCTCTAGCTAAATGAATAGCCTGCTAGCTACATCCATCATACCTGGAAACTGCTACTCCAGAGAGGTTGGAAGACCTTCTTCAAGGTGAAAATAGAATTAGTGCAACTTTTCAAGGGGAAAGGGAGGCAATTCTTCGCTTTGTCAGTCCATAGACATCGTGTCCATCATCGTGTGTCTTTCTGCCTCCCTGCTGCTGCTGGCATCCCCACCTTCCCTCACCCAGCTGATGCTGCCTGTGACCCTCAGCAGGCTCCACAGGCATCCTTGGCAGCCAGCATTAGGGAAGCACAGGGAAAAGCCAGCAGGATAAAAGCCCATCATCACTGGGACTCAGGACTAAGCCTGATCACTGAAGTGGAAGCTTTACTAGCTGGAGGATAAGAAGTCAGTGAGGCAGGACTGCAGGTGGTTTGAGGAAGGGGTTTTGCAGTTTTGCTTCTTTAACCGATGCTGCATCTCTGGTTCTTGCTGCCTCCTGGAAAAGTGGCAGGAATGGAGGCAGGTAAGGCTTGAAAGCAACACCAGAGTTGTTGCTGGTGTGGCCCTTGGGGGGTAGTTTTTCTCCCCTGTAGTTAGTAGAGCCAAAACCTCTGCTGTAAGTGTGCATGGCAGTGCTTTCCCTGGGGCTGCTCCCACTCTTGGGAAGGCACAGTGCCTTTGCTGGGAGCACATCGAAGCTCTCTGGGGACCTGGAAAGAGGCAGAACACTGTATGATGAATGCATGAAATGACAGTAAAAATGAAGAGATGATTTCACTGCTCAGTAATGTGAACAAAGGTACCCAAGTGCTTCAGAGCTGATTAATATGCATGTGTGAGTAGCACCAAGTACACTGTCTGAGGGTAAGTGGGGCCAGCATAAGTTCAGTGCAGTGATTATATCTCTTTTTGGATATAGCCCAAAACATGTATAGGACAAATCAATTTTCTCTATCTCAAAGCACTTGGTTGCCTTTTAGCTGTTTTAAAAAATTTTGCCAGAGGGTTGATATAGATGGAAGAAGCAGGCTTTTTTTTTTTTTTGCCCCAACACACCATTCCTTTTGTTTTGATTTGTGATTTTCCCTCAATTTTATATGCATAAGCCCCATCTGAACTAGTAGCAAATGGTGATCGTATTTCTCTGGCTATTTCTCCCCTGTTCTATAAAATCACTTCTTTCAGAGGTAATGTAATTGATAGAACTCATAATTCCACAACTCTTTAAATTTATATTTTTTGTTAAAGCAGTTGAGATCCAGTTTCAGGCTTGCCTACAGACTTTTACAAATAAAATTCCTGGTAAATGAGAGGTTGTTTAGTAACATTAAACCAACGGGACTTTCATTTTTGGTATTACATCCATATATAATGGAATTAAACCTTGAAGCAATCTGCAAATTTCTTTTGAACTGAATATTGGAAAAGGAGGGGGGTTTCTAGATACTGCTTTCATCTTTAACACTGGTGTATTTTTAGTCTCATTAATGTTGCTTAGAAAAAGCAGATTAAGAGCTGATAACTAGAATTAAAAGCCAGAGGACTTCAGATTAGAGAGGGGACATAATTTGACATTGTCATTAAAGGTGACAACCAATTAGAAAGAAATCACTGGAGAAAGTAGCTATCATTAAAACAAAGTTTCCAGACAATCCTGTATCGCTCTCTGGAGGGTGAAAGTTTGCTAAACATGTTATGTAGATCCACTCAGATCTTTACTAGAAAAAAACTGCCCCACGTTACTCAGAACCTCAGATTAGTTGAAAAACATTGTGAAACTAGAATTTATTATTATTACCACTTGCAGACTGTATTTTTTTTCTTTTAAGATAAAGGAAAATTCAGCGACCAGGAGCTAGGTCTTGGGGTACATCAGAGAGTATGATGGGGTGTGTATATAAGTCAGGCACATACAATTCCTGTTATCTGCCCCTTTGTTTGGAAAGAAACTTGCTTCTTAAATACCTACATAAGAATTTCTGTTCCTGCCTATCCCTGCAACTCTATTCTTTCTTCAGCTTTGTTTTGCTCTAGTTCTGACAACATCTGTCATATCTCAATGAAACCCATCTTCTGTTTATTCTGTTTATTGTTACAATTGTCATCTGTTGAGACAGTTCCAACAGTAGCAATGTGTCAAAAAAGATGCCCCTTGGATAGTCAGTTATGGCTTTGATGGGGTCTTCAACTGCTGTATAACAAACAGCCACAAAATGTCAGTGTTCATAGGAACTGTCCTGGGTATTATGATGCCCAGCTTT